>NC_140663.1:124948429-125577000 GCF_054131305.1 Coturnix japonica
AATGGAGCACCAGAACAGGTTGCCCAGAGAGGTTGTGGAGTCACCTTCTATGGAGATATTCAATACCTGTCTGGACACCTACCTATGCAACCTACTGCAGGGAACCTACTGCAGGGAACCTGTCCAGGAGGGTTGGACACATTGAACTTTTGTGATCCTTTCCAACCCATGCAATTTTTGTGATTCTGTGATTGACTTCCCTACAGAGCAATAATGACAGGTACAGTGAGAGGTAGAAGAGGTGGATGCCACAAAACCCACAGTTGTTGAGCTGTTTCTCAACTTGGCTGGTAGCCTCTTGATTTTACTGAGTGTTGCCTTTGCAAGCCAAGAGGAGCTGGTTGATCAGAGGATAGATTCCTTTGCTCACAGCAGTGTTCAGCTCGATCAGTGCATGTGTGGTAGTGCAGCTCTCCCTGAACACTGCTGTTATCTATATGTCCAGTCTATGGGTCAGGGAAGAGTCGCCAAGTCATCGTTCCTCTGTTATCTAAAGAGCGTGGTGGAACCTGACCCTGCATCATGCCTTGTTATCAGTATCCTTTAGACACAGGATGATTGTGCCTCCCTTGACTGTATCCAGTGTTCCCATGATGTTCTTAATTGGCAAAGACACAATAATTTGTTGAGGCTGGGGGTGAAGTTGCACAACCTGAAGCACAGCCAAAAAAAAAAAAAAAAAAAAAGTGAAAAAAAAGTTGAATCGTGGAAAATAACTGACTAAAAGTCAATCATCTCATGATCCTACCAGAAATGAATCACCACTTAATCCTACAAACAAATAGCAGTCCTAATTGAGAACCCTTTGACTCTCCAGAGTGTGTGTGGGCTGTGATCCTGGGGCTGGGATGCCTCTTAGGGAAGAATCCCTGAGGTTCAACATTTGTCTGCTTATAGCCAACATGCTGTTGGAGAGAGTGAATACTGAGCTCTAATGGAGCCATAATCTTCAGGCATGCAACAATTTGAGAATCCCTCAATACCCTGAAGTAATTCTCTTGTGAACCCTACCATCCTGAATACTTTTTATATTGCATTTATTACCTTTATACTTCTATATCTCTGTCTTGTTGCAATTAATGTTATCACTTTTCCCTTCCAAGCAAAGTGAATTGCTTCTTTCTGCTCCCATGTTTATCACCCACAGTTCATCTGAATTTTTGAAAATGTTTTCACAGTTTGCCTCTGACTTACTTCTGGGTACCTGTGTCTCAGAAGCATGAAATAGAAATGAGGTAATCTAGCATAGCTCTCCTATTACTCCAGGTACAGAAGAGCTGGGCTGCATGAAGCAGTCCTGAAAACAGGAGCTGCCTACCATAGGATTCCCATAGCTGCTGACAGACGTGGAGTTTAAAGAGTCACAACAACAGAGGGCAACTTTTGGCCTCTTTCTCCCCAGGGTGAGCAAGGTCGCTGTGAGAACTCATCAAAACTAAACATAAAAACCATGACTGTCTGAAACCAGTACCAGGAAGGTCAGGTAGGCTGGGGGCTGTGGCACATAGGGAGCATAATTAAGATGTAAAATGACAGCAGACTACATTGCTGTCAGTGCATGGCTCACTTGAGTGCTGCCTGCACATTGCTCTGAATCACTTCAGAAATGATAACATCAGCGTGAGTGCTCCCAGCAGCAAGAGCCAACTGTGGGAAATGTTTATATCTTTGCTTAATTTCTGACAGTTAATGAGACCTACAGGGAATATTCACAGAACAGAAAGCACCTTCTTTTGGCTTGTTTGCTTTCTAATGCAGAGAATTATTGGTCTCCAGTCACCACCTCACAACACTTCCCTCTTCTAGTCTTTGCCCTCTGTCATTCTGGATATAAATAAATGAGAAGAGGGAGGCTTTGCAAATCTCTGCTAAGGACTGTGTGTTCCCCAGGAGACCTGTTTGCTCCTGATTGTTCTGCACCCAGAGGTGCTCACTTTCCTGACCTCTGGCACAGGAACCCAGAGTCTCAGCCCTGAGCCTGGCCAGAGGCCACCTGCTGCACCCACACAGGTACATTGCACCCAGCAACATGGTGTCCAAAGTGGGTGTTGGGGTGACAACTCTGCCTTGCTGGAAAACAAGACTGTGTTTGGTGAGAGGTGATATGGAGAGTCCTCCAGGCTGAGCTCCTCGTGCAAACACCAAAGAAGAAGGAAGATTTTGTTCCATAAATAATTTTGCCCTCAGGCTGTATGCACAGACACTACCTATAGTATAGACACTGACATAAACATGTCCTCTAAAGGAACTGGGGATCTCAGAAGGTGTATGAGCACCCAAATACTCAGAAATAAGAGCAGAAATAAAGGTGTAGAAACATTAATTCTTGCCCAATATGGATCTCAGAAGGAGCTGATATGTTGGAAGCCACTTCACTTAGGCCTCACAGGGTTTCCCTCACTCAGAGGCCATTTGGAGGCTTAGAAATGACAGACCAGTAGGTAAATGTACTTTGATTTAAGCTGTCTGTCCACAGATAAACCTGTCAAAAAGATAGATGCACTAGAGATAATAGCTTAATATGCTTTTACAAACAAAGTTGTATGTGAAGTTGAGTAGTTTCAGTTGGCTAAAAATTCTTGAATATATTTTTTCTTAACTAAATGATTTAAATTAGAAAATTACTTATTTTCTAATGGAGGAAAATTCTTTGTAAACTTCACTTTTGACAAAAAAGCTGATGAAAGCAGTGATAGTTCTTCAGTTCCAAACCGAAGCCCTGTTCTTTTCATCCCAAGCTTACTCAGTACTGAGCTTATTTTTCTGGTGGTAGAGCTCTGCAGAACACTTAGAAGGGAAACACTGATGAAGTTTCAGGTAAAACAGAGGTTGTTTGGCTATGGATGGCACTGTGAAAGGTTTTCTTATTACCTAATACGTTCTCCTATTCCACCTGATTCTTAAAAGCTTTTCAGTTGTGTTTGCTTCATAAAATGATTACCACAGTATGAAGCTCTGCATTCTGTCGTTGTGAAATTATTATCCTGAAAGCAAGCAGACACAGGATAGCACATGTTTTTAACAAAGAAGCTGCATCTCTTTCTGGAGTTATTCTGTACTTTTCCTACTTTGAGGATGCAGGGAAAGATTAACTTAACTCAGTGCCAAAGGCAGCAGAAAATTCAGGAGGAATGATACTATTGTGGTGACACACAGAGAATGTTTATGTCCTGTATGATAAGGCTCTGATATATTTTCCCATATCCCATTTTGGTAGGTTGCAAACATTGAAAATCTCTTCATCTGGTTATTCTAGAGTTTATTCCTATTTTGCTGGCACGTATGAGAAAAAGAAAAAAATAGTTATGATACAAATGACCGCAATGATTTTTCTGATGGCATTTCCACAGTCATAATATTCCTTTCTCCTTAGGATGCAGCAAAAAGATGCAAAAGCAGTTTATTTTCAATACAGGAATGCATAGCCTTTCAGGTTTCCAAACATGGTATGTACAGCCAAATAAGAAATCTAATGATCCCTGAAGAATTGAATTATTCAGGTTGAAAAGCTCTGGGGGCTGTTGTTGGTCCAACCACCTTCTTAAAGCAGAGTCAGTTATCTGATGAGACCAGGTTTGTTAGGACTCAGTTCAGTCTTGAAGACATTTAAGGACAGAGATTTTTACAGCCTCTGTCACTCTTTAAGGATATTTCTTTACTGCACACGTGGAAGCTATACCCAAGAACACATACAGAAAGCATTACCATCAATCGCAGGGAGGAATTATCCCCCTTAGTACTTACTGTACCACATCTGCATCCAGCAAAAGAAAGATGTTCCTGACCATGTTTACAGATGGTGGTTTCTTTTTATTTTCCCAATTTTATTCAAGCAATTTGAAAATATATGCTTTACCAAGACCAAATAGCTTCAGAAATACACTGGAAAACTGAGCCAATCTTTGTTTCTTGATTACTGATTCTTTTTCTTCCCCTCCTATTGTATTATTTTAGATACTATGAATAACTTAGATTATTTTTTTTTTTTCTGTCTGTGATTCTTTGTGTTGGGTTTCCTTTTTAAATGAGATGCTGTTGTCTAAAGATGTCAGACTTCATATGTTTTCCATGTTACTATAAGACAAAGGATTTGGAACTGGAGTATCTCTCCTATAAGGAGATGTTGAAAGAGCTGGTACTGTTCAGCCTGGAGAAGAGGAGGCCCAGGAGGATCTTATTCATGGGTACAGATATTTGATGAGGGAAAGTAGAGAAGACAGAGCCAGATTCACCTTAGTGGTGTGGCAAGAGGGCTCTGAACTCCCTTGTGCATGCAGAGAGAGTGGCACAGACTCCCTTGCTGGTGCAGAAGGAAGGAGGAAGGAGGAAGGACCTTTATTGTAGGTGCTTCCAGCCTTTTATACCCACACAACGACAAATGGTTACATGTAGGAGCCAGGCACCTTGTCTTTGTTTACATGTGCCTCAAGTTACTGCTGAGCTTTTTTTACTCATTAGCAATATAATGACTTTCTTTATCCCACAGGTGGTGTCCAGGGACAGGATAAGAATGTCTAGACAAGCATTGGAACTGGCTGCCCAGGGAGATGGTAGAGTCACTGTCCCTGGAGATGTTCAACAAATATGTGGATGTGACACTGAGGGACATCATTTAGTAGACATGGTGGGGATGGGATTAGGGTTTGACTGAATGATCTTAGTAGTCTTTTCCAAACATAGTGATTCTATGACTCAAAGAGTCATTGAGCGTACATAAGGTGAAATACAGGAAGTTCCATTTAAACAGCGTTGTTGTTGTTGTTTCTGTAGTGTACTTACTTGTTTCTTTTTGCGGAGATGATCAGACACTGGAACACGTTGTCCAGAGAGGCTGTGGAATCTCCCTCCTTGGAGACAATCAAACTCTTCCACGGCAGAGTTCAGCTGTTTTAATGGGCCCTGTTTTGAGCACAAGGTTGGACTAGATGATCTCCAGAGTTATTTTTCAGCCTCAGCAACTCTGTGATGCAAATCATTTTACGTAACCCATTATTATAATTCACTACATCTTGTGTTTGTTATAAAATATATATATTTCCTGCTGTCAGACTCTACTTCCAGGCATTTCTCTATGACAGTGCTAAGCAGGATAAAGCAGTGGGGGCCTCTGCATTAGCTAAAGATATGAAAATATCCCATTCAGCAGAGCACTTCAGGACAAGTCTGCCTTCAAGTGTTATCTAACATGTTGTGCTGAACTCAGCACAAAGAGCATAATTTAGAGTCAGAATGGGAAAATGGAATTTCCACTGGCATTAAGAATTAAAGATTAAGCCCTTAATTCTCAGATCGCTACTTTTCAGGTTACAACATTCTACCTTGGTTTCAGTCCAAGAACAGATTGCTTTAGAAAAACACAAGTAACTGTAACTCTCTGTTTATTTATTTATTTCTTAATTAGAAGGGGAATGGAAAAATGTATTTTCCTTTCCAGCATAATAATATTACTTTCACTGTGTTTTGGCAGCCGTAAATGAAAGGCAGCCAAACTCTGAAGATGGAACTTACTATTTTGCTTCCCCTCTGACCAGACTCTCTGAATCGTGGGAAACAAGGCTGTGAAATGATGTAAGTATAGATGTACATACATACAAAACGTGCATCTATAACTCTCTTCAGTATTCTAACAAAGTTCAAGATGGCTAATTACTGTGTGCTACTGGCAAAAAAAGTGGAAAATCAATGTCCCAAAGTTCCCAGCATTTTATTCATCTATTAAAAACCTCTTATTTAACAGTTCTAAAATGTAGATTACAAATATAATTAGTGTAAAAGTAGTGTGTATTATTAGTCTTTTTTGTATTTTATATGGATTAAAGCAAACATTTCAATATAACCATAAGCCCACTAACTTGAATAAGACATGCAATGCCAGTCTGAATAAAAGTGCTTCCCTGAGCTGGCACCATGGGAATCTAAATTATCACCACATTTATATTTTAAAAGCTTCTACTCTGATTCTTTCTTTCATGGGTCATGTAGAAGCAAGTCAAAATTTGCTTCTACCTTGCAAGTCCATTCTTATCTCAAAGAATCAGTGAAGATGGAAGTATCCTTCATGTCTGGACCTATCTATATATTTTAAATGTAAGTTGCCCTCTTTAAAGGAAGGGTTGCTTTGAGTACCTCCATTCTGGTTTTGGGAGCTGGAAGTGCTGTCCCTTGAGAAATTCACGTACTTACAGCTTGGACTGAACCTCCAGAGGGAGCCAGCAGAGGCTGGCAGGACAACCAGAGTATCAGGGCCTGGGAGCGAAATAAGTATAAAACCAAACTGATGGTATAAATGCACCCTCTGATGGTTGTTTCAGTATAGCTGTAAATTTTTACCTTTTTGAGGGAAAGGATGATGAGATAGCTGCTGTTGTAAGTATTTTCTATTATATCCTAAAATGTTTTCCAAGTGTAGCTGCACTTGAAAGTTAATTTAAATGTAATTCAAATTGCTTCAAGTGTGAATTCAATGACTGAAGCTATTGCCGATTAAATGTATGTGATGACACACTTCCCCAGAATGATATGCCCATTTGTGCTTAATTCATTCTGAAAAGAAAAGGTCACAAGAGGAGAGGTTCCTGCGTAAAGGAGTGGAGCTGATTCGGAATGGCATTGTGAAATGTTGTGATACAAAAAGTGCTAAGAAGATCAAAAACAGCTAAGAGCATTGAGTCATTTGTAAGAACACAACATGAGAAGTGTGAGAAGAGAATAAAGAAGCCACGGTTGACTGGTTCATGGCATAGGGTTTTTGTGGTCATCAGTGCCCACATTGTGCACTGGCTGTTGGTCAGAATTCCTTCTGATGAGGCACTGAGCAAAATCTTTGCCTCTGTGTTTAAGGTTTAAATAAAAGAAATCAGAGAATCACTGAATCACAGAATAGCTCAGGTTGGAAGGGACCTCAAGGATCATGAAGCTCTAAACCCCCTGCCGCATGCAGGGCCGCCAACCTCCACATTTAATACTAAACCAGGCTGGCCTTGAACACCTCCAGGGATGGGGCATCCACAACCTCTCTGAGCAGCCTGTGTCAGCACCTCACTACTCTCTTGGTAAAGAACTTTCCCCTGATATCCAACCTAAATCTTCCCTCCCTCAATTTAAAACCATTCCCCCTTGTCCTGACTGTCCCCTGAAATGTTAATTCTATGAATATCATGTCAGAACAGTACTTGACAGCTGGTTGAACACAACATGAAAACCAAATGCTACAATTCTTCAAAAGCCTTCAACTTGCATCTAAAGGCCAGCTATTTCCCAGCACAAGTTTACACCCATTACAAAAGTCATCTTCCACAGCCATCCTTCTGCAGAGGCCTCTATTTCCTTATGGAAAGCACTTGGTCAGCGTACATAGATCTAACTTCAGACATGTCTGAAAATGTGTTGGAAATCAATTGCATTTTGAAAGGGGAATTCTGTATTATTGAAATTAAGGTGTTTATTACACACTTGTCTCATCTTTCTTTGCTCTGTGTCTCCTAAGTTTTATTTAGCTAAAATAAAATGTGCACTGGGAGACGCACCGCGATGCACTGTTGATGGCTGTGTGATCCTTCTGGGAAGCAGGGGACTGTTCTGGAGTGTGCTGGAATGTGTGATTCACTGTCACTGAAACTTGGATTTATTGTGCCTAGCTGTAGCGCCCAAAACCTCAGGAAACTCCAGGAACCTGGCAGAATATTGTCACTTCCACATGACCTTTAAGTGCTGTTTTGGAAATTCTCATTCAGCAACATCAGTGTTGCCATGTACAGACCATGGCCACTGCAGGTTAGGGTGTAAGGCTCAGGTTCTTGATAAAATGAAGTAGGTAGTTGACACCTTTAATGATCACACTTCACTCATTTGTGTCTCCTGTTCCATAGCGACAGGCTCTTTAACTTATTTCCACTGTTGCTACTGACTTTCTTTGATTTATGCACTTTACTGAATCAGTAATTCATTGCAAACCAAAGTCCACTTCCCTCACCCTTTTCCTGACTAATTATTTGCTGCCAGCAGAGGTCACACGGTGACCACAGCTTTCTACCGCCTCTGCTGCCCTATTCACTGATGCCGCTGTACTATCCTCACAGTGAAAATTTTCCTAATTTGGTTGCCTAACTTGACCTCCCACCCCAAGCTGTTAAGAGGTCATCCTATGCTCCTGTCAAGAAGAGCCTGTTTCCAGCTGCACAAAAGCATGTCATCTCTGTGAGTGTCGAACAGCTGTTAAAACAGACCTGAGTGCAGGTAACCTGCAGAGATATTGCTCCATCCCTTCCAAATGAAGGATAACGTTTACATGGCTCCATATGCTTTCACAGCACTGTCATTCCAACAAGATCAGGTGGATAGACAGAAGTAGTGACTAAAAATTATCTCCCTGTCACTATTTGCTATTTAAGAGATTCATAGCTGCGCCTTTTACAGAAATGCCTGAAAATGGATATACTTGGAGGTTACCTGCAGGCCGACTGGCATTGCATGGGCTTCAGAAGACATAAAGTGTTTCCGTCACCTTCCCCTATACCCTGCCTCATAAAAACTATGAGAACAACACATTCGCCTAGCATCCTAAAGTCTGGGCTTACATTTGCAAGAAGGAATTGTTCAAGCATTACAGGGAGACACTGAGCCACAGGAGGATTGGTGGTTCTGGGTATGGCCTGTGCTCCAGCACATCGCTGCAGGTCACAGAATGTGTCTGAAGCCAGTTTCTAGTCCTTAGCCTTATGGACACTCATCTAGACTCATTTTCAAGTGGTGTGAAACTGCCTTAGAAAGGAAAAGGGAAGGGGCACGCAGGTTTATAGTCTATGGCTGTGAAATTAAATTGTAATTTGTTAAATTGTAATTTCTGCTACTTGATTGCCCACTTGCTTGTTCATCTTATTTTTATAGTGAACCAAAGTGATTAAGTAAAATAAGAGATTTTTAACCAACTTTGAAAACAAAGAATAAATGAGAGAATGAGCTCTGTAAGTGTAGTGCCATAGAATACACTAGAAAGAAGGTGTGCAAAGCACACAGGCTGGCAAATCTCAGATAAAGCTGCTCCACAGTGTGGCAACAGCTCAGGGAAGCCAAGCAATGCGAAGTGAATAAGGACAAATAGAATTATCTCTTCATCAGTGTCAACAGGACAGGACCCTTGAAACTAAGAAGGCTTTGGGGACAAATAGTAAATTAGGGACCAAAGTGACTTTAAATGCTCTGAGTGAAGTTATGTTGACAGTTCTGAAGACGATCTCAAACTGGTAACACGGCACTGTTCAGCACTCTGCAGCAGCATGAGTTTATAATCTAGCATCATCCAGTATCACATCCTGATTTATAAACAAGCATCTCAGATTCTGATTCTCAAGCCATGCCTTGGGCCTCCCTATCTACTGCATTTCACCAAGAACATCTGCCCACTGAGAGTGAGTTTTCCTCATTCCTTGATTTGGAATCCTTCTGAACAGAGTGAATCTTGAGTACTATTCGAACATCCTTCAGACTTGAAATGTGTGTCAATAATGATGTGCAAAGATTTTGTCAGTGCATTTTCTTAGTAGACTGGTAGTATTTAAGCACCACTTGAGGAAATGTGTTTGTGTCTGTATAGATCACTCTCTCCAGAAGATGCTGAGAAGACAGTACTTCCAGGCTAATTCCTTGAGAAAGTTGGTGAAGTTGCCTGGGGAACTGTATTTTGGCCCCATGATGTTAATTGTACCGAGCACAATGCTGTTGTTGCTGCTTATCATTCTGTCATTCTACAAAAGTAGGCCTTCTGACCTCTGCTTTTGTGTTTTTCTCTGCTTTTCATTATTTTGAGAAAGGAAACAATCTCAACTGCTTGTGTTAAATAGAATTTAACTGGCAAAAATACTGAACCAGACTGAAAATGATCATTACATCATTTAAAAATTGATTCGTATTTATTTTGCTGTTCTAAATGCATTAACATTTGTAATTAAGTCTTTTAAATGTCTAACAGGCAAATGCTTTGGAAGCTTTCCACATCAGCAACATATTTTGGGAAGATTTATTGACAGTGGGAAAAGAACTGAGCCTTTGTAGGCTGATGAAATGCATTGTGTCTGCAAGGTTACAGTCTAAAGAAGGTAATGGAAATAAACGCTACAGCTCTTCAAAATGGAGGTCCACAATCGAACATCTTGTCCCATTTACAGCAAACAGCAGCACAGAGTAATAAATTCTTGACAGCAACTGAATGAAATTCAAGGCTTTCTTTTTTTTGTGTGTGTGTGTGCTTATCAATTATATATTTTTATAATGCTTGTAACAGATTACAGAAAAACAAGATTGTGAAAACAGTGCAGAGATGTAAGGTTTTGGAATACTTTGACCACATTCTGCTCATTGCACTGTGTATTTTGCAACACACACTCTTAAAAAACCCAGCATCAGAACGTTACAGTGTGTGCAGCTTGGCCATCTGTGCTCACAAGACCATCTTATGGAGTAGAACTAGGACAACATGTATTTTTCTGTAGTGCCCTGAAGTCAGGGTCCAACCTTGCAGCTCGTGTTCTCTCAGCAGTATCAACTGCCCTGGAATGTGTTCAGAGGAGGGCAACAAAGATGGTGAGGTGTCTGGAGCACAGGCCGTATGAGGAGAGGTTGAAGGAGCTGGGAATGTTCAGCCTGGAGAAGAGGAGGCTCAGGAGAGACCTTATTGCTCTCTATAAATTCCTGAAGGGAGGTTGTAGTGAGCTGGGGGTTGGACTCTTCTCTTGTGTCATTAACTGATAGGACAAGAGGGAATGGTTTCAAGCTAAGGCAGGGGAGATTCAAGCTGGACACTAGGAATTATTACTTCTCAGAAAGGGTGGTCAGGCATTGGAATGGACTGCCCAGAGAGGTGGTGGAGTCACCGGCATTTAATACTAGACCAGGCTGACCAGGGCTCCATCCAACCTGGCCTTAAACACCTCCAGGGGCTGGACATCCACAGCCTCCCTGGGCAGCCTGTGCCAGCACCTCAGTGATCTCATAGTAAAGAACTTCCCCCTGACATCCAAAACCTTGATACTGATTCAGAGGTGCTATCTCTGAGTATGTTATGCTTATACCATATGGAAACCAGTCATTTTCAGAAGAAAGCCATTAGGGAGAGGAAATATATGAGTAGTAAGAAAAGGAGAAAAGGAAGACGGTAGCAAATGAGAGTAATAATATAATCTGTGAAGGTTATAGAGGAAGGATGATGAGTTTTTTCTCCCAGATATTTCCTTGATGTTTAATTATTGCAATGCCCTTCAATCAAATGAGATAACCAACAGTGTCACCTGCTTTGGAGTACAGCAGCCTGATGGGAGAGTAAGAACTATCTCAGCAGGAACACACAAGACTCATGTTTTCTACCAGCTAGGAACTGAAATTCAGAATGTCGCCTTTTCATGTCTAAAGAAATTCTTAAATGCTTTGGACACTTTTCCTATAATTTTGTAAAACTGCTGGATTAAGCATTTATTGAAAGGGCTCAACATATATACACAAGCGAAAGGGAAAGGTGGATGGATGCCTTCAGGCAGGGATGGATATTGTGGTTCAAGATCTTCATGTTTCATTTGTTATTCTCTGCTGGGGGTTGAATCATGGAAAAGCCATTGCCTATGGATTTAATTATCATGTCTTCACTTACTTTATACTCAGCCACATTTACCCTCATCAGATAGACATCTGTAAGAAGGCTCCCATCTGTGTAGTTTATATTCATTATGCTTTGCTCTATAAAATTCTTTCCTACTGTGGCCAATTCACAACCCAATTTCTAATCTTCCCTTAAGGTAGCAACTCTCACTTTCTTCCATTCTTCTAACAGTAAGAGAAACACAGGTGTTGGAAGACAAAGCCAAAGTGATAAATCATGATAAAGGTGATTTTGTGAAACTCTGACAGAAGATGGTATTTTCTGCTTGCCTCTGTGTTTATGCTTTCCCCTACTTTTTCTCATAACACTTAGAGCGTTTGGTTGAATTACAATTTCATTCAGAAAACTATCATCATGAGATGAGAAATAATGGAAATTCATCACAATAATCATGGAAGGAGCAAATATTTCTTGAAAAAGCTGTAAACTCTTTGTACACCTCTAGGTGTTCATGAAGAGTGAGTCTGTCCTCTGATTTTCTCACTAATATTGTATCAGCCTTTTCTCCCTTCTCTGACTCCTTCAGCCAAGCAGAGAGGGCATCTCCTATGGTGTACCCAGTATGATGATAAGTTGAAAGTCGGGTATAGGCAAACCACTGTGACTTCTCTATATTTTATCATTGACACTGTGAGGTAAAAAAATGGAGCTTGCCTCCAGAACTACCGTGCCTCTTCTCACTTCTTGGCCCTAATCCCAGTTTTTGAGAGAGCTGTTTTTCAGCTATGGTTGGTGTTCTCAAACTGACTATTGGATCAGCTATGATGGAAGAAACTCATGGAAGGTATAAAGAGCTGTGTGTCAAATTTGGTTATGTGGTAGCTAGGGTAGGGCTCACTGCTAAGGAAGCTGCAGTCTCTGATGATGTCACTGTGCAACCTCTACAGGTAGGAGTCAGAACTGCCCAGCAGCAGGACCTAGACACTCTGCCTAGTGGTGATGATATGGAATCAGAGTCTTATTGCCTGTGAATGGTGAAGAGTTTCTTAAGCACCTCAAAACTGTCATTCATATTCTCAGCCATCAACATCTCTTCCTTAGCCAGTCCAGCCTCATAATAACCATGGAGCTGAGCTGATACCAACGCTCAGCTCCATGAATGACAATGAAATGAGTCAAGATATCCATCCACTGCATAAGGGAAGTAAACCCTTCTTTTCACTGAGCTTTTTGTTCAGCTCAGTCATTCACCTACTCTAGTTCCTCACCCTGCACAGAGCAGGAGTTGTCATCAACAGGCTGGAATGATCGGAATAGTGGTAGCTGATGGATGATGGTGAATATGCTTGTGAGAACACAGCTGCAGTATTTTTGTTAGGAGCTTTTAGAAGTGGAACTTATTCTTGTATTTATGCATAACAGAGTAACTGAATGAACAATATTTCTGCAAGGCACTGTGAAGCAGGCACCAAGGGTTCTTGAAAGCAGAGGTCCTGTGGGCCTCTCTATGCTGCAGCTGGAGGTGTGAAAGCTGCACTGACTATTTCTAACCCAGTGGGCCATGGCTGGCAGTGATGTTCTGGGCCTGTCTCACTGCTGACTAATTTAACTGTAACTGAAACCCATACAGGTAAGGTTTGATTCCTCACAGGGTCTAAATTAGCTTGATTGAAAAAAAAAAAAGGTCATAAGTGCTTTCTGTTCTTCCTGTGGAGTCATGCCTTTTTTCCACTTTGTGGGAAGGATGTTAGTGAGCATTTTTGATCTTATCCTGAACAGAAAAGGGTTTCAGGCCAGCCTAAATACTAAATATAATGAAGGCCACACTCAGAGCAGTTGAGTGGGTAGTATTAGCATAAGTTTAATGAGAGTCTAAGGTAAGGAAAGGCTAGAAGTGGCGTCCTACTGGGAACAGGAGGGTCAAGAAACCTTGCTAGTATTAATGAGATCTTATTCAATGAATGACTCAGACAGCTTGCAAAAGCAGAGCATGAATAAGATCATTTTGGAGCTGAGTATGGGGAGACTGATCCACCTCCTTGGATTAATGTACAAGTAAAGTAAGGGTGAATAAGAGCAGTGGCAAAGGAATGGCATGAGGCAATTCTCTTTTATTAGAACAGGCACCAAAGGCAAATGTTTCCATAGTGAGGGGGTCAGAACAATTATTTCGATAGCTTGCTTTCACATTATCAAAATGATTTTAAACTTAAATTCATTGCACTTCCATAGATCCTATATGAAACTATTTCTGTTTTTAAAGCTTAGGAGGAGGCTTGCTGAGCCAGCTCTGAGTGTCAGGATATTTTGTCCCCCTCAGCAGGCTAAATTTGCAAAACCAATTGCAACATCATATTGAAATAAGCAATGGCTCACTTATTCCCCTCAGTTCTGCTCTCATGGTTTAGGCTCCTAACCTTATGGATTGTTATAATTCCTTGCTTACTCTAGAGAGAAGAGTAGCAGAGAGTATGTATTTTCAGCTATTATATGCTCAAGTATCATAAAACACTGATAAACAATATGGTCAATGATTAGACAGCAGTGTGGCAACTGTGTTGCCTTTGCTGTTTCTGAGTGGAATTCATTGTTGCTATGCTGTTATGAGAGCAGAAAAATAAATCCCAGAAATCTCTAGCTACCTCTAAATCTTTTAGATAGCAATGGTAAATACAATTGCAAAATCCACTTAGAAACATATATTGATAAATGAAGTGTTATTTAGGAATCAGTTTACCTTCACGTTTATGTTACTATGTACGTGAATTACCATACTATAATAAAATCACCGGAAAAAAAAAAAAAAGTAGTCATAATTATGAATAATATAGCAGCATCTGGGATGTTTGTGTAGGTGTTAGTATGCAAGCTGATGTCATTTCAGTTTAAAAGCTGGAACAATGGTTTCTGAATGCATAACATCTTTCCTGTATACTTTATAGCCCTGGGAATTAGCTTTATCAAACCCATTCAAAACTTATGGCTTATGTAAATGTTCATGACATGAACTGGAAGGCAATATTTTTAAGAACATGTTTTAAGTTGACTGCTTTAGGTTAGCTATCTTTGTACAGGACATTCAGCAATAAACAGATGGAGGTTTAGTGGCAGAACAAGCATAATCCCTGTAGATAAATGGTTGTCAGAGAGGCAGACCAATTAAGCAAGGCAGTTCTAAACAATTACATAAACTAAATTGGTCTTTGCTAGTCAAAAATGGAAAATTTGACCATAGCAAAAGCAAAGAAACAGAGCAGTTTAACCCTCTTCTGATTGCACAGAAGGATACAGCTATTTGCGAAAGACCTTTAAATGTCATTTTTGTTTTGCAACACAGTCTGAAAGAAAGAATAGAAAGAATTTTCGAGTGGGTAAATACAGCTTAACACTGATTTTGATTAAATACCGGCCCAACGGTATTTAATTTCCAATTACACATTTGATAAAACTTGCATAATTTTTTTGACTGCGTGGATTCCCAGACATAAGCGCAGAACTCATACATCATTAACAGCTCAAAGAAGTGCCCAGACATAGAGTTTAAAACTGCCAAAAATCTATATGTTTATGCAGATTTGTGGGGGGAAAAAAGCAAGAGAAAGAAAACAGTACAGAATACAACTTCGTTACAGAATCACAGAGTCACAGAATTGTAGGGGTTGGAAGGGACCTCTAGAGATCATCAAGTCCAACCCCCCTGCCAAAGCAGGTTACCTGCACCACGTCGCACAGGTAGGCGTCCAGGTGGGTGAATGACTACAAATCAAACTAGCAGTCACGCTTCATTTAAATAAGAAACTTGTCTTCCCTTCCGTGCACTTGAAAAAGTGTGATCTGTAAATGATCACTTCAGGAGAAGTCCCACTTTTTTTGTCATTCCTCCTTATCTTTCAGAACTGCTATGCAAAATCTGTGCATGAAAAGTCCTCAGAGAATCTGGGTCCTTCCCATCTGGAACTTCCTTGGAAGAAGAGAAGATTTGAGTGGGTGTTATTGGTCTGTGCCTCAACAGGGCTGACTTCAGACTGTTTCACAACAGTGGAGGTCTGCAATGATGGCAGATGGGGTACAGTGCCTGTCAATAACAAAAAGGATTTAGAAAAACCTCTCATGAGAAATGGTAATTAGAAAGTCTTTGTACTTTACACTCACCTTAAAATGTAGCACCAACAACTGCATTTTAGTCATTTTATTATTACCAAACCAACGTCAATACTGAGCCCAAAACACACTGGCTTTTAGGTGCATAGGTGGGTGTATGGCTCCTGCATGACCACCATCAGGTTATCAGGCTAGAGAGAAGATCCTTAAAACAAAATGAGGTGTATCCTAATTAAGAACACTGGCATGAAGTGAGAGGGAGAATGTAGCAAAGGCAGGCTGAAGGGCTCCTGGCACATCACCATGGTCCCTGGCATGCATTCTTGCATCCTTATATATCCGCTGTCCCACAAGACCTCAGAAAGTGGGACACTGACATTCATGGGAAAGGTTGAGGCTACCTGATGTGAGTACAGCCCCCAGGAAAGTTAGCTGCATGCAATTCTGTTTCTTTGTGGTCAGAACTGAAGCAGGTTCAGCGTAAAGGGGAGAAACAGCTGCATGCCATTTGTGAGAGAATCTGTTTTCATTTTTTGTCTCTTCCTTTGTCAGGGACATCTCAGGGCTGCATGTGGAAGGTAGCAGTGCTAACCTCTCCAGGTCTTAATGAAATTATATAGGAGAATACCACCACTCAGCCCAGTGACTGTCCACAGTGGATGCCTGCAGCTGGGCAAGAAAGCCATGAACCTCAAGTACAGAAGACATGAGATTCAGTGCAGTTTACCTTCTTCAGTGAATATAAATCCCTTTCAAGAGCAAAATTTAGCCAGTTTGTGGAGTTTTTGCAGCAACAGGCTTCTGTTTGAGCAGGAACAGATTTCCATTTTAACACAAGACTCATCAGTGAACCTAAGGAAGGTATTTTCCTCTCGTGGAAAGATACTGTTTCATGTTATTTCCAGTTCTGCTTGTCACTACAATTATTTCCTGTCTAGCCATAGTTTTAGTGTAGATTCTTAAATCTGCAAGATAATTTTCCTTGACAGCCAGCTACACAACGGATTTTTCACATATTTGGGTGGTGGGTCAGTTGTTACCAATATACATAGAAAGTGGGTTTCAACCCACTCACCTGAAAAGCAGGCTGTTTTATAAGCTAATCATCCAGAGACAGGTTGCTTTCTTGAGTGATTTGTCCTATCCCAAAATGAGGAGCTAAACCTGGAGGTATTTCTCAACTGTTTCAACAGCTATGAAGGAAGTATTGCTAGATTGCTGGATTGCTAAATGGAGCTGAGCATGTAACTTGGATGGCTGAAGACAGCTGAGTTGAAAGCATTTCCCTTCCACGCAAAAAAGATCAGATATAGAGGTGCAAGTCAGATGCTGAAGCTTGACTTCTTTCTGCATTAGATCTTTCATGCTCTGTAGTTTTATGCCTTTTTGGTAATCATGAAACCTGTACAACCTCAATGTGTTAAGGTATTAGATCAAAAGAGATCAAACTCTCTAAGAAATTAAGGTGAACGATGCAAGGACTGGCACATCTGCTGAATTTCACAGGACTCATTACAGACATAAACTAGTTTCCATTTACACCTCCTCAGTACAAGTTGTACAAGGTGAAGATGTACAACTCTTGGGTCTTTTGGGTAGCTCTTTGGAGAAGAAAGGATGTGCTCTGTGTTCTCTCTTTGAGGAGTCTCAGAGATTATGGTGTGGCTGCTGGCATCCTCTTCATGAGCCCAGCAAACGTTAATCATCTCCACCTGCAATGGAGAGGTGAGCACAGAGAATGCAGGCTCTGAAGGAATATCTGGTCTTTGATCTCACTTCCTGCTCTGCTGCAGAGCATGACGTTATCTGAAGCTTGGGCAAGGAAGGCAGAATAGGGTGAGTACATGCTGGACTGCTTCTGAAAGAGCTGGTGGAGCAGAAAAGAGTGTTATTTAGGACGAGAACAATAAGAAGTCTGTTTAATCAGGCAAGAGTTTTATCACACCTCAGGTAAAGTTAATAACTTGGACAAAATAACATTGTTTCTGCTTGGTGGAGTGTGTTAATATTGGTTGTGTTTTCTCACTGATAAGTAAAAAATAACATGTTTGTATTGAAATGGTTATACAGTTTCTGTTATAAAATGAAAACTATGATCATATTTATTTTACAGTGTAGGGTTTTTTTTGTTTGGTTGGTTTTTTGTTTAAGTTATTGAACATACTTATGAGAATTTGTGTAGCAACAAGGCACTTTATGCTTGAATCAGGATCAGACAGAAAATAAGTTGAGTCCTTCAGGAAGATTTCATGGCAGGGACTGAATTTCTGCTAGTTAAGATTATGAGTTGCTCGTATGATTATGAGTACAAGTAAATTAACCTTGTAAAGAGATAAGGAGGTTTTTATTTGTTTTTGTAAGATGAGATTTCTCTGGAGGAAATGAAAGAATCAAAGAAAACCTCTGTAAAGCCTGGGATAGTCGCTGATTCACCACAGGGCCATGCTGTCATGCAGAAGTACCTTGACACAATGGAGAAACTGACTGATGATAGAAACCTCACAAAATTCAACCAAAAGAAGTGCATAGTCCTGTAGCTGGGGAGCAACTGCTATGAGGAGAGGCTGAGAGAACTGAGGCTCAGGGGGATCTCATCAGTGTCTATAAACACCTGAAGAGATACTTGTAAAGAAGATAGAGCCAATCTGTTCTCAACAGTGCTCAGTACCAGGACAAGAGGCCTCAAGCACAGACTGGAACACAGAAAGCTCCCTTTGAACACCAGAAGCACTTCTGAGCTGTTCAGGCTTTGTTGTGTTTCCATAGCACCCAGGTTGATGAAGACAGGCATCTCAGACCAAGAATGAGAATGAAGCCTGAGCAGGAATTAGGCACCCCAGGCCAATAGGGCATTGCACTAGAGAGTCCTCCAACCAGACACTACTTGTCTGCAATGACAGTGTTTGTTAACACTGTGATGTCAACATGGGGTGACCAGCTCAGAGACATCTGTTACCTCGATCTGGTAACCTGGAAAGTCAAGTCCCTTTGTGAATGTGTATCGACGGCCCCGACCAAGTCACAGCTGTTTGTTACACCATTATGGTGAGCTGTAAAATGGCGTTTATTGGAATGTGAGGGTCCCTTATATAGGTATCCAGTTTCATCCTTATCTTTTTTACATATGCATGACCCAGCAGGGGAGGGCCTATCACGTTACATCCCGAGGGTCCGATTTCGCCTAATACAACAGACATCTACTAGTGATCAGATGAATCCTAGCTGGTAAACTCAAAGAGAGTAGTACAAATCTTAAACACAATGTAACATTACAAAAGAAAGATCTCATCTCTATCTATCATAGTTAAACGCTGACCCCAACATCCAAATGGGAGATCTGCATTTCTTCCTCTGCTCCTCTTCAGTGATAATGTACAGATACAGTATTTGTGTTGCAAGGAAACATCAGGTCCTTTTCTAAGTTCTTAGCCATTCTGGATTCGATAGTGTAATCATCTACTTCAAGGAAATTCAAGAAGAGGTTAAAAAACCCTAACAGTTCTCACAGTAGAGGCAAATGTGAGTTAATGACAGATGGTTTAAATAGCTATTGGTGTTATGAGACAGACTGGCTTTTACTAAAATCTTCTATTTTTATAAGGTAGGAGTCTTCAGATGATTTATGACAGCCATTCTCCCAAGTGATTTAATCATAAAAACAGCTATTGTAATTTCCTTCTGAGATCAAGGAAAACACTGAACATTCTGCCTCTGCATTTATGCTATCAGAATCCTATTTTGACACAATCAGGCATGTATTTGCTGTGGGTAAAAAGAAAAATAATAGCAGCTGTAAAGATTAATAATGCTAGGGGTTAGATGGGGGACACATTCATCTGCATCACATAAAGCAGCCTGTGCTCCTTCATTTGTGTGTACATATGTGTACTGTGTGTACATGCAACAACTGAGCTGTTGGCTCATATCTGGGCAGAAGCATGTACTGCCTCTCTGTCTGGACTACAAATGCATCAGGCACACTATGCAGAGAGATGATTACAGTTTTTGTCTCAAATAGTTCCTGAGCACCAGCCTTAAATGCCCAGCAATGTGTTAAACTTCAGTCCTGGTTTCCATTATTTAGCTGCTGCTGGGTGTTCATCTGCTTTCTTGACAATCTCCAGAATGTCTGTGGGAAAGGAAAGCTTTGCAGATTCAAGGGATGCATCCTGAGTGTCTACCCAGGAAGTTTTGTAGATTGAATGAGATTTGTCTAAATGTTCGTGGGTGGGTGTGAACTGAAACATTTGTACTACATAGGAAGAATCCTTCAAATGGAAAAGGGAGGAGTTACACATAATTACAAAGCTCTGGTATTTAAAACTAAGCCCCATTAGCACTGACCCCATTAACATGGTCAGCATTAAGGTCATGGTAGTACTTGTAATTTACCAGAATGATTTATATTTTTTCAAAATATTTTTAGAATTGCTATATGAATGGATATGTATTTCAGATTCGTGTTACTTATAAAGAAGAATCATAGAATGGTTTGGGTTAGAAGAGACCTTTAAGATCATGTAGCTCCAACACCCTGCTACAGGCAAGGACACCGGGCTGCTCAAAGCCCCATCCAGCCTGGCCTTGAATTCTGCTTCCAGGGAGAGGGCATCCTCAACCTTGCTGGGCCATGGAATGCCACTCATCACCAGTCTCCACTTGGACACCAACAATTGATCACAACTCAGTATGACCATCCAGTTGATTCCTTATCCACTGAGCGGTCCATTCATTAAAGCCCTTTTTCTCCAACTTGTTGACCAACATGTCATGTGGGACAGCATCAAATGCTTTGCACAAGTCCAGGTAGAACCCCAGGTGACTGGGGGAGTCGCCCTTTATGTCAGAGATTGGATAAACTGTGAGGAGCTCCCCATGAGAAACAGTCAAGAACAGGTTGAGAGCCTGTGGGTTAGGATTAGAGATGGGACTAATAAAGGTCAGCTGGTATTAGGGGTATACTACAGGCCACCTGATCAAGGGGAGGCTGCTGATGAGGCTTTCTTGCTCCAGATGCGTGAGGCGTCTGGCTCACGGGCTCTTGTCCTGGTGGGGGACTTCAACCATCCTGACATCTGTTGGGAAAACCACACGGCGAGCTGCAAGAGCTCCAGAAGGCTCTTGGAATCCATTGATGATAGCTTTCTGGTTCAGGTATTGGACAGACCGACCAGAGGTCAAGCGTTGCTGGACCTGCTGCTCACCAATGCTGAGGAGATCATCAAAGGCGTCAAGGTTGGAGGCTGCCTGGGCTCCAGCGATCATGCCCTGGTTGAGTTTGTGATCTCAAGCGATGTGGGCCTGGCAAAGAGCAGGACCAGGATGCTCAACTTTAGAAGAGCAGACTTCAAGCTACTCAATGGAATGCTGGCCAAGATCCCCTGGCGTGCTGCCCTCAAAGATAAGGACGTTGAGGAGAGCTGGCTACTGTTCAAGGATGCCCTCCTGGCAGCACAAGAGGTCTCCATTCCCCTGATTAAGAAAGTGGGCAGGAGAGGTAGAAAACCGGCATGGCTCAGCAAGGACCTGCTAAGAGAACTGAGGGTGAAGAAAGGGGTGTACAAGCTCTGGAAACAAGGCTGTGTCACCCGGGAAGAATACAGGGATGCCGTCCGAACTTGCAGATGTGGGATCAGGAAAGCCAAGGCGCAGGCAGAACTGAACTTGGCGAGGGATGTGAAAAACAACAAGAAAACCTTCTACAGGTACATTGGCCAGAAGAGACAGGCCAAAATGGGCGTGCCTACTCTGGTAAATTTAAAAGGAGAAATGGCTTCAACAGATGAAGAGAAAGCTGAGGTGCTGAATGAGTTCTTCACCTCGGTCTTCACTGGTGGCCAGGATTCTAGTCTTTTTCACGTCCCTAAGTCTTGCACCCCCATACCTCCATGTGGGGACCAAGGAGGTAAATCCCTCCCCACTGTAAGGGTAGAGCAAGTCCGAGAGTGCCTCCTTAGACTGAATGAGTATAAGTCTATGGGGCCAGATGGCGTGCATCCCAGGGTCCTGAAGGAGCTGGCTGAGGTGGTTGCTGAGCCGCTCTCCATCATATTTGAGAAGTCGTGGCTGTCAGGTGAGGTCCCGGATGATTGGAGGAAGGGTCACGTCACTCCCATTTACAAGAAGGGGAGCAGGGACGACCCGGGTAACTACAGGCCGGTGAGTCTCACCTCCGTGCCTGGGAAGATTATGGAACAGATCCTCCTGGACAACATGCTTGATCGCATAAAGAACAAGCATGTGATCCGAGACAGCCAGCATGGCTTCACCAGGGGAAGGTCATGCTTAACTAATCTTGTGGCCTTCTATGATGGAGTGACGGCGTTGGTGGATGAAGGGAAGGCGACCGATGTCATTTACCTGGACCTGAGCAAGGCCTTTGACATGGTCCCCCATCACATCCTCATCTCCAAATTGGAGGGAGGTGGATTTGATGGGTGGACAACTAGATGGATAAGCAATTGGTTGAAAGGCCGCAGACAGAGGGTGGTGGTCAATGGCTCTATGTCCAGGTGGAGGCCGGTAACGAGCGGCGTCCCTCAAGGGTCTGTCTTGGGACCGGTGCTCTTTAACATCTTTATTAATGACATCGATGAGGGAATGGAGTGCACCCTCAGCAAGTTTGCTGATGACACCAAGCTGAGTGGTGCAGTCGATACGGTGGAGGGAACAGATGCCATTCAGAGGGACCTTGACAGGCTGGAAAGCTGGGCTCGGGTGAACCTAATGAGGTTCAACACGGCAAAGTGCAAGGTTTTGCACTTGGGCCGGAAGAACCCCAGGCACCTGTACAGGCTGGGAGGAGTTGTCCTTGAGAGCAGCTCGGCTGAAAAAGACCTAGGGGTCCTGATAGATGAGAAACTTAACATGAGCCAGCAGTGCGCTCTGGCAGCCCGGAAAGCAAATGGGATCCTGGGCTCCATCAGGAGAGGGGTGGTCAGCAGGGATAGGGAGGTGATCGTCCCTCTCTACTCTGCTCTAGTGAGGCCCCATCTGGAGTACTGTGTCCAGGTGTGGAGCCCTCAGTACAAAAAAGATATGGAGATTTTGGAAAGGGTCCAGAGGAGGGCCACAAAGATGATCAGGGGGCTGGAGCACCTACCCTATGAGGACAGGCTGAGGGAGTTGGGTTTGTTCAGCCTGGAGAAGAGAAGGTTGCGAGGTGACCTCATTGCAGCCTTTCAATACCTGAAGGGAACTTACTCCCAGGAGGGGAGTAAACTCTTCGAAAGGGCTGATAATAGCAGGACTAGGGGAAATGGTTTTAAGTTGAAGGAGGGAAGATTTAGGTTGGATGTTAGGGGAAAGTTCTTTACTAGAAGGGTGGTTAGGTCCTGGAACAGGCTGCCCAGGGAGGTTGTGGATGCCCCGTCCTTGGAGGTGTTCAAGACCAGGTTGGACAGGGCCCTGGGCAACCTGATCTAGTAAATGTGTATGTTTGGTGGCCCTGCTAGGCAGGGGGGTTGGAACTACATGATCCTTGAGGTCCCTTCCAACCCGGGTAATTCTGTGATTCTGTGATTCTGTGATAGAACCATGTTAATCATCAGAAAACATTCTGCAGTGTGTGAAAGTAGAACTAAACTTCAAAATTTCTACATCTGCATTATACTGCTGGCTGTTTGCTCAGCAGCATCAACTACTGATCCATGGGAGAGCATCTGGGAAAACAAAAGTGAGAGGATTTGGTAAGAAATTGAGTTCACATCTGGATAGATCAAAATTCCTTGCAGAGAGACTGGTTCCCCTGGGAGGAAAGACTAAAATCTCCTAGTCCAATAGTTTGAATCATTGTCATATATTTCTGTTTGGAACACTGTATTCACTATTGATCCTAGTTGACTTTTGCCTGCATCCTATTATCCCTGCTATCCAGAAATTATTGATGATGACTGTTCCAACAAAAAACTGTCCAAAAGTTGTGATAATTTTGTGAAAATTGAAGCATGGGAATATTGCATTTGTATACCAAGGCCAAAATACTCTTTGGGTGGAGGTGCTAGTCTTGTTCCAGACTAACATCCATTTGTTATTAGAATGAACACCAGAAATAAAAGTGCACTCCTGACTTAGCATCCTACTAGGATGACTGAAATACATTCTATATGTCATCTGTTGTTCACACATTTCTGTATCATCTGAATCAAAAACTGTTAGGTAAATTAAATCCCAGGCCAGAGTATCAACATCACATGGCTGTACATGTGCATTATGGGCTTATCCAGTCAAACATGGGTCACTGCTGGAAGCTGGAGGGATTAGAGACAATGTTTTTATGAGTATTATTAGACAGAGAGAAAATAAATCCCGTGACTGTTTAAGTGTGCAGGACTGTTTCATTGCTGCATATTGTAGAAATATTTTCCTTAGATTTCCAGGCTTCAAATCACAATTTAAATGTGATAGCATTTGTGATGATATCTCAAAGGAGACTATCCACAAAATTGTTCTTATTTCCAATACATTTTATAGAGGATTTTGTTTGTTTGTGGAACCTCAAGACCTACCCAGCCCACCCCCTGCCATGGGCAGGGCTGCCCCCACCAGCTCAGGCTGCCCAGGGCCCCGTCCAACCTGGTCTTGAGCGCCTCCAGGGATGGGGCACCACAGCTTCTCTGGGCAGCTGTGCCAGCACTTCACCAACCTCTGAGTGAAGAACTTCCTTCTAACATCTAACATAAATCTCCTCTGTTTTAGTTTAAAAACAGTGAAATGGAAATGGCTTTAAAGGTTTCTAAGGTTTTCCTCTCTCGGGAAAAAAAATGTGCATGTCAACAGCTGATGACCTTTCACTCCTTTTCTGCTTTCCTGGAGCAGTGTGCTAGAACCTGTAAATGAAAAGGCATCTAATGCTGAGAGCACTTCTGCTTCCTCCAAATGCATGCAGTAATGCAGACAGAGAGATGAGAGAGAAACAGAGTTTCAGAGAGATGGAATTGTGCATTCTTGCAGTATACATACTCTGTAAAGATGAACAACACAGCAGATACTATGGGTGGATTCCAAGAGCAAAACAGGGCTGGCATGAGCCTTGGGTGTGGATGCCTAAGGGAACAAATCATTGTTCTCCTGCAGTGGATGGTCAGCTTGGAAACCAATGTTACTCATTGCTTCCAGCAAGCAAACACTGCTCCTTCTTTGTGTGTCCTGAAAAACTATCAATTCTCTACAGATTTTAATAGATAATGCCAGGCAATTAATTCTTGAAAGATTGCTTATTTCACTAAAGTAACTATTTAAAACACATTTACTTTTAAGACTGAATACCAGGCATGTCTTCAGCAGATGAAAGATTTGCATATGAAGATATATGGGACTGATGATTTTTTTCCCTGAAGAAAAACCTCTAAAATTAATGAACCAGAAGATCATGTCACATATTTGGCCTGTTTCTGATATTTGCATTACAACAATTAGCACTTAGCTAAATAAATCTCGGGTTGTACTGATGTAAGCAACCTGATAACCACTCAAATGCATACAACTGGACCAATCATTTATTATAAGCTGTGGTGTGATAGCAATAATCTCTGCAATGTTTTCTGCAGTTACAGCCATTGTAGATGACAGATGTGTTACAGCAGCATTGTTCTGAGAGAGTAATGTATTATCCACGTATCACTGTGCATGAAATTGCTCAGGTAATTATTGTCTAGCTAATTAACCCAAGCTTTGGGAGAAAAAAAAATGAAGGACAAATCACAGGACTGCTGTGACAGGGAAAATTGTATTGTGTTCTTGGATATTGAGTTTTCCTCCAGCACTCCCTAGTGGTGCATTATAATATATCCATATTTCAGATGTTGTATACTAATGAATAAGCATTTACCATCTCTGAGCACATTTCTGGTACAGCTGTGCGGCATTAGAAAACACGGGGCAGTGTATAGCCATGCCGTCTTCCCAGCACTCTCTCCCAGGCCCCAGACAAGATCCTCCTGATAGACATCTAGGTTTAGCTTACTTTGTAGGGTCTGAGAGCTGAAGTTACAAGCAGTCAACATCACAGACATTCTGCCTCCAGGTTCTAACACAAATTAATGTGAGCAGTACCTTTCTTCACACTTCCAAAAATCCCAATTATCACAGAAGCCATTCTGTTCCCTTTATGGGCAGTGACTCCCAGCTGCAATGTCACCCTCTGATGCTGGGTCTTTTCTGTGGAGAGAACTCATAGAATCATCTGATTGGAAAAAGACCTTTATGATCACCAAGTCCAACCAGAAAACCAAGAAATTTTAGTTGTGCTTCTTTCTCCAATTCTTTTTACATAGTTTAAGGCAGAATATATACCACAATGAGGATACCACCTGCAGCATATTTTTAAATTGAACAAGCATACACACGCAAACAATCCCTTGCAGATATTTATCTCTGATTCATTGATCAGAAGCTTTGCCATTGACATGTTGTGGCTTTCAATCATTGCACACGTTACCAAGTTGTATTATTTTATGTCTGCCTAACAGGAAATAAAGCCTAAATTATGCGACAAGACTTGAAAGTTTACTAATTGTGGATCTCATTTTAAAGCAAAAGGGATAGATCTGACATGATTACTCCCATTCGGAAGTCACTGAACTGAAATAAATTGAAATACTATGTCTTTCAAGGGACACATTTGCATACTTTGGCACTGAAGTTGGTGAGATTTGGTCTCCACTTATCATAATATTCTTCTGTTTCTTGGCAAGCTACATCTATAGCAGTCAATTCCCTATCCAGTCTGTTAGTCTTTTATCCTTATATCTGTGGTTTATCTGGTGTGCCTCATTAACTCCCTTGTAAAAATGACATTTCCTTGGTTCAGTTCACCGCAGTAGCCTTGCTTATTTCTAGTGGAGAGAAAACTTGTCTGCTCTATACACCAGTTCCTCTATATTTCAAAAACAGTGTTCTGAGACATAACAGCTCTTTAAAAGATGCTTGATGTAATATGTATTTTTTTATTAACACAGTGGAATTTAAACACACAGACTTGATCTTTGCTAACAACTGAGGAAGGTACAAAAAAGCAGTTCTGCTACTGCCTTAAGTACATGCTACACACACACGCACACACACACACACATACATATATAATCTTCTTGCCTTTCAGAGATTAGATTGTAAGACATCTAGAAAAACAACCTGAGTCACCAGTCCCTTTTTTATAGGATAAAAATTAAATTAATTTGTCTTTTTTGTTGTTGTTGGTTTTTTTTTTGGTCTGACCTGAGATAATTTCTTCCATTTTGATCTCAGACAGAAGATTTTTATCTGCACAGTGTTGATCTCAGACAGAAGATTTTCATCTGCACAGTGACTGGATAAAAGGACCAGGAGATTTTCACAATCAGAAGATACCATCCTTTGTATGATCCTTCACAATAAGACACTAAGATTTTTGGACCAAATATGGAAGTATGCTACTTTATGGCAGAATATTTGCAGTATGCATTGGGAAATCAAGGCTTCTATGTTTTGAAGTATTGTCCCATTCAGTGCGTTTGAAAGAAAATCTATATGCATGGATACTGGAATTACGTGCCCAAGTGCAAATACCAAAACATGGTCAGCCCTTTTCTTCAGAGCAGCAGGAGCTTCTTGCACAGTTGTTGGTTGTTGCTGCTTCTGTCTTCTTTTTCCTCTCCATCCTTTTGTGACTCTTTGAATAGTTATTCTTCTTGTATCAGTGGTAAGCATTTCCGCAACTGTGATCTACTCTTTCCTTCACTCCTGAAACTGTCAATAAATATCCCAGTGTATTAACAAAAGCATGGAGCGCTAATTTAGTCCAATTTAGCTTTAGATATTTGCAACATAGGTGTCAATATCTGACATGAGTCGTTGTACATGGATCCCTTCATGATTCGCATTCAGGAAAGGTACTCAGATCTGTTTTAGATGCTTATCTTAAATTAAGAAGATTTGCTTCTTGTTGTTTAGTTTAAAGGGAATCTACAGTGAATGAAGATGAAGGCGACTTATCATATAGATATATATATATCTATATATCATATAGATATATATTTTACCAGCAGTTTCAGAAGTGGAATCTCTAACTATGATAGCTACTGACGAGGCTTCATTGTTTTTAATCATAGGATGAATCCTTGAGTGAACTTCATTCTGTTTTGGAATTCAGCAGTGTCTTCAGATATCTCCTCCCTGCTCTGTTCACCTTGTTGGTCATGATGTCCTTGTTCAGTCCACCATTTTGTTGGCCTCTGTTATAATTCCAAACGGGAACTACATGCACATTCAGGAAATGTTTTCTTCCCTCATTTTATCTTAAGTCTGTTTCCTCTGCCCTATCCACTGGGAATAGATGGTGGTTCATGCTTTTCCTGGGGACAACTAATTTATTAATAATTCCTTGTACGTTAAATGTAGACTGGTATGCCACAACAGATTTGAGAGTTTTTATTGTTTTATTAATTAGAACAAGATTCACATCACCTCTATATGGACAGCAACACTAGGGTTATAATATTGTCAGAATATGACTGAACCAGTATCTTTAAAATACTGACATCAAAGTTAACTGATTTTGTGAACATTTTCTTGGAATGCTTGGTAATACAAGTTTGTTATCTATACTGCACACACCTTCCAATAAACTCATGTGTTGCTAATACTATATTAAAAAGCATAAAAATCTATTATATGCTGCCAAAGAATATTCATCAATCCTGTTTTCATTTATCTCAGAAAAAGAAAGCTGCTTTTTGTATACATTAGAATCAAAATGCTTCCTTATTTCACACAAATCATTATGCATACTGTTCTAGATAAATTCATTTTACTGCAGCTCACAAAGACAGATCACTGAAACCACTAACTTGATTCAGTGTTTTACAGTGCTTAAAAACCTACTAAATGTAATAGGCAACTTCTTGGTTTTGGAGATATAACTTGATTTTTTCTTCCCCTCAGAGCCTATTTGCAAACACTGTTTTGATTCTCCCTTTGGATATGATCCTTTGACTCTGCAGAAACTGGTAAACATCTTCACATGTCTAAAACTGTCCTCCTAGGGCACAAAAATCACTTTTTGTGACACTTTATGACCTTATTGCCTCCTACGAGCATATTGAGAAATCTGTTTTCAGCATCTGCAGAACAAGATATTGAAGGAAGTTCAACTTGTGCCCTGTAGGCTTTGCTTTCAGCTTGGATTTGTGTACCAACCAGTTTAACAGCCTCTTGCTTTCAGCCACAGATTTCCACTCACAGCTGTCTCTTCCTCTGCCTCGCTCTCCTTTTGTTTAGCTTTTTTTTTTTTTTTTTTCATTTCTTGCAGTAGAAAGTTGCTGCTGTTCATAGTCCTCTGAATTAAAATATTTTCCTATTTCCACAATGCTCATTCAAGATTGTATTTCTAAAATCTTTATTATTTCCATAAGAAATCTATCAAGGTCCTTGTTTTAGATAAACTAGTAAGTTATAATTTTACCAGAAGCAGTTTAACCTCTCATTGCTCCATAAAACATCTTTCAACTAGATGGACATTAAAAACAAATTTCAGCTAAAGCAGTTAGTTGTATCTTTCTTAAGTGCTTTCCCAAGTGCCACATAGTTCTGCTGTAGTACTAGGAAGTATTTAATCTTTATTGTAGATGTAGTATGAACAAATTACACAGCTACTTAACTCTATAAGAAAGCATAATCTTCAGCATGATTCCATTCAGTATATGATAACAGTGGAGTAAGCAAAAGACATCTTTTGCTAGATCAGATTGCACAGGGCCATGTCCAACCTGACCTTGAGTGCCACTAGGGATGGGGCACCACAGCTTTTCTGGGCAGCTGTGCCAGAACATCACTGCCCTCTGAATAAGGAATTTCTACCTTACATATAACCTAAATCTCTCCTCTTTCAGTTTAAAGCCCCTAGTTCTATCATTACAGTCTCTTATAAAGAGTCTTTCCTCAGCTTTCCTGTAGGCCCCCTTTAGGTAGAAGAAGACTGATAAAATGCCTCCCTAGAGTCATCTGTTTTCAGGACATTTTATGCTGAGGGTGACAGAGCTTAATACAGATGGGGTCTCTCAAAAGCAGAGTAGAGGGGAATAGAGAAACAATGTAAGACAGAATGATGGAAAGACAGGAAAAGGAGGAAAGAGGAAGGAAGGAAGGAAGGAAGGAAGGAAGGAAGGAAGGAAGGAAGGAAGGAAGGAAGGAAGGAAGGAAGGAAGGAAGGAAGGAAGGAAGGAAGGAAGGAAGGAAGGAAGGAAGGAAGGAAGGAAGGAAGGAAGGAAGGAAGGAAGGAAGGAAGGAAGGAAGGAAGGAAGGAAGGAAGGAAGGAAGGAAGGAAGGAAGGAAGGAAGGAAGGAAGGAAGGAAGGAAGGAAGGAAGGAAGGAAGGGAAAAACTGAAAGAAGAAAAGCAGAAAGAAAGAAAAACAGAAAAAAAAAATAAAGGAAAGAGAGGGAGGGAAGAAGAAAGGGAAGAAAGAAAGAAGTCTCTTAATAATGTCTTTCTAAGAGCACTAAATCTCCAAGAATTCCGAAGTGAATGCTAGGGAATTCTCTGCATTAAACAGAGGCATACAACATAATAGTTCAAAGCAAGATATTAATTCAATAAAAATCATAATGAGATTATCAATTTGCAATATGATCCAGATTTTTGCAATGAAAGGATATGATTTTAAGACCAGCTCAGCACAAATGGCTGATCAAATGTTGTCAGTACAATCTGAAGGATAAGTTTAAAATTTCTACAATAAGGTCAACTGTGGCAGGAGAGTCGCAGAATGAAGACCTTTATTGTACGTGCTTACAACCTTTTATACCCGTGCAACATCCCCTTGGTCACGTGTTGGAGACAGGTGCCTCTTGTGTGTTTATGTCTGTTCCAAGTAGCTACCAAGCTTGTTTACTCATTTGCACGGTCTTCTGTTCATAATGTCTTTCTTTGTCCCAGAGCCAGCAATTCTTTTTACCCTGCAAAAGACACTTATTTGACAGCAAGTTCACTGGTGATGTACACAATAATTATACAAACATGTAATACAACTTTGTTTGGCATATTGAGAGAGTATGTCATGTTTACAGCTTGGCTGAAACTGAAGGGGAACTGGGAGGCATGTCTTGCTCCTGAGGGTAAAAAGCAATTTTCTAATGAATAAAGAGTGAGAATGGACAAAAATGTAAATCCCTTAGACATTCTGAATTCCATCATGACTTTGATATATAATTGTTTAATGATTTCCTGAGAGAAAAATGTCACCTTGTATTTAGTGAAGCAATCCGGAAGATTTGAAGGAGGTGTCCTAGAAAATATTTCCAGGAATGCATTGGTTTATAAGGTGGGATATAAATGCATGTCGTATGGTAGTGTATCTCTCAGATCCTCTTTCTTATTTCAGGAATAATGCAGAATTCATGATTTGATATTACAGTACTGCAGATTTTTGAGCTGTGAAATCTACAGAGCATTAGGGAGAAGGTACTTAGGGAGCATGAATCTGCTAGAATAGATTCACACAGGGTTAGATAGGGGGTTGTTACAACACAGCTAAAACAGAAGCATTCACCCAGATTCTCCTCTAAGAGGCACCATTGTTCCTTGGTTCCTTCATAGGAGTCAGAGTGAAATGAAATTTCACATTCATACTGGTAAAAATGGAAGATATGTAAGAAGATTCATTTGCCTTTCTTTTGTATTACGTTTGTTTTCAAAATCAACCATGTAGTTAAGTGTATCATACAAAAAAATCATTACAAAAGCAAACGGGCTGTTATCTTGTTCTTTATGGTATAATAATAATCAATGTCAGCAAAAAATGACCCCTGTTTGCTTGTTGGAGTTGTGAACTCAGGTGTGCTGAATGAATCAGGAATGATCTTGATATATTGCACTGGATATTTCACACAGTTATACAGTGCATTGTTGGCATTTTGAGGGCTTTTTGTGCTGGAAAATCTGCCTTTGGTGCACCTAATGTTTCAGACTGGATCAGCAGTGCACTCTTGAAGCAAACCTCCTAATTTTGCATTAGTTTCCACTGTGCACTGACCTCAGTGCATAATCTTGGCAGATTACTGAATGAGGGCATGTTTTGAACTGATAATTTACAAGGTGTTCAGCAGTTATTTGCTCTTCCACCTCTCATTAAATCATGCCCTGCTTCAGTATTTCATTAAACAGTCATATTTTCTTCTTCAGATGGTGGGCAAGTGTAAAAAGCAACAGCTATGTGATTATCTGTAAGAAGTGTGAGAACTTTTAAATGAATGCACACAATCTCATTCAATTAGAATCTGCAGTAGAAGATCAAAACTTTCACATTTTCTCAGTCCTAAGGCTAGAAGTTTTTGGGTATGCTGTTACAGAGAAGGAAGAGAATGGGAAATGGGTGTTCCTTTTAAGTACTGGAGTTTCTTGGAAGACTGGGAAATAATACTGTACCAGTCATTTTTGGAAGAGAAGCTTAAAATTTGAGAAACATTGAATTAAAAGCTAAGAAATACCTCTAATGGGAGAGTCATTTCCTTTGGAATGATGTGGTAGAAAATACAAAATAGAAGTGATTACAGCAGTGCTTATGTTTCCATGTAGAATGTTTTGGGATTCCATCAGGAAAGGTGAAATATAGCACTGTGTTTTAAATATGTGAAATCTGCATAAAGGTATTTGGGCTTAATGAATCAAAAAGAAGCCACATTATGGTATTAAAGTGCCACAGCATCTCTATGGCTCTTGGGCAGGCCCTTTTCTAGGCTTCATGCAAGTGCAGTTAATACTGGCAGCATGCTCTATAGGAACATAAAAGTGAAGATTTCATGGTGAAGCTTTGCATTTGAATTGTTTATCATGTTTTCTTTCATGATAGCAAGGCAACACTGTAAAGTCTTTAAACCTTTTGTCAGTGTTCAGATTATATTTATATTTTGTTGTCATAACTTTCAAAACTGCAATTCTATAATGTAGTCAAGGCTCAAATGGAGGAGACTGTGAGGATACTGGAAGCTTTAAGTGTGCAGTTTTTCATCTTACACATTTTTCGTACAGTTCCTTTCTCCCTTTTCTTCCCCTCAAATTATCTTGAATTTCAGGTCAGTAGAAAAGAAAGAAAATGAGCAAATGCTGCTCCTGACAAGATTGTCCATCTGGTGCAGTTTTCCTATGTAATAGTGTAAGGAGATATCAGCTGTCAACTGCAAATGAATGTGTGTAGGTTCAGCTGCCTAAGCTTATCAAGGAGGTTGACAGACCTGAACAAATTCATCCACAGCTTCATTTCCAACTGTTGCCACAGCTCTGGATGCAGCATGCACCCTTGGTGGGACTCTTTCACTCTCTAAAATGTAGTTAGGCAGCTGCTGACATTCAGCCAGACCCACTGCTGCCATATGATTCTCTCCAGCTAGCTGGGCAATTCCTCTTCACACCTATGGACAAGTGCGCGTATGGGGCCACTTTTGTGTGGTAAGGAACACACCACAGCTAAAAGCAATTCAGCTTGGCTGGGCATGAGCAGAAAGGCAGCCTCATGGCAATAAATACATATCCAGTGCTATATTGTTTTTCTTTGAATCTGTGCAGGCAAGTCAAGGGTGACAGAAAAGCTCACTGGCCTGGTTTGTACCATGGCATCTCTTCACATTACCAGTATGGCTGGTGAGGCTGCTGCACTGTGAGCTGTCACTCAGGGAGGAACATGTGCTAACCCAGAAGCCAGGTGCTGTGCTGTTCATGGAAAGAGATGCAGCATGTTCTGATCTGCAGATCACACTGAATGTTAGAAATTCATAGAGTATTAAAATAGTCAAAAATGGACCCAGATCAGCCAGTTCTCAGAAGACTCCAAGTCTATTTAAATTCAGTTCATGGATGGACAGTCTTAAGTCTAGCGCATCACCTTAATCACAAGAAGACTGGGACCAAGGTCTGAAGAATAAACGCTCACAACTGTGAAGAATCAACACACAAAGAAAATCATATGTGTGGCAGAATGTGTCGTGTTACAGTATCAAACTAATAAGTACAGCCTTTTAGGTGTATTAATATGTCCTTATTCTGAGAAATAGCTTCCTTATTGAGTCTGTAGGTAAATCTATTAGCAAATTTGATAGTGTGATAATGTCTGTATTCCACAGTGTCATTAAGAATTTACTTCCGTATTTGACAGAATCTTTACACTTGAGGGCCATTGTATCTTCACTGAGGGCATTTATTGAACAACATCCTGATTGCTTAATGGTTCATACAAAGTGAGATGAATGAACGCATTTCTGAGCTGGGAACTGCGGTCGTTAAGGGATGGTGCAAACAAATCAATGAGGAAGCCCCAAGCTTCTGCCCAACGGTTTGCAAAAGTGCTGCTGGCAGAGAAGAAGAAAATGAGCTATTGTTTAAAAATATCACCTAAAAACATGTGAATCATATCACTGAAATATTTGGGCGTAAAGATCTGTGGGGGATGCCTACGTGAAGGCTTCCTTCTGCACACGTGCAGTTGAAGCAGGCAGCATATTTTTTTGGATTGAGCTTTTAATTGCAGATAATCTGTCTCATGTAAGGTTAAGATTAAGCAACAGTGAGGAACTCTTGGGAAATACAAAGCAGTAATGGAATAAACTCATATTTGGCTGTTTCAGCCAAAGCTGTCTGCAAAATGAATTTGTCGTGGAAACATGGGATGGTAGCATCTCAGTATAGGAACTCTGCAAATCCTCTTTTTTTCCTTAGTTGCAATTGATTTTCCTTCAAAAATAAAGAAATGCCTGGATAGAAATACCTGAAACAATAACATAATCAACTTTCTGACTGGAAAGCTGCTTCTCCTTCTCCACAGCCATCCACCTCTCACTACTAACCATTCAACCATCCAGCTCAGCAACCCCTGGAGTTTCAATCTGTGATATAACCATGCTTTTCAAATGTGTGGACTTCTGAAGAGTGAATTTTCATCTTCCCAGAAGCTACAGACAGAACGAAGGGTTGACCACACCTGTCAGAATAGCAAAGCAGTTCTCGTGTTAGTTTTCATGTTAGCTCTCTCTCAGATCACACAGACACAACCACCTCTAAACTGCTGCTGGTATTTCTGTGGGATTTCAGTATTCATTACAGGATGCATACAGCAATACATACAGCACCTTTGAAAAGTACATCCTGATTTGTCAAAGAAGATCCCCAGATTTCCTGTAGGCTCCCTTCAGGTACTGGGAGGCTACTGTAAGGTCTCCTCAGACCCTTCTTTTCTTCAGGCTGAAGAGCCCCAGATCTTCCAGCCTGTCCTTGTAGGGGAGGTTCTCCAACCCTCTGATCACCTTCATGCCCTCCTCTGGACCTTCTCCAACAGCTCCATGTCCTCCTTGTGTTGTGGACCCAAAACTGGATGCAGTACTCCAGGTGAGGTCTCATGAGAGCAGAGTAGAGGGGCAGAATTGACTTTCTTGACCTGCTGGTCACACTTCTCCTGAGACAGCCCATGTGGATGTGTGTGACTGAATCTTAAATGAAGGTGAAAGAGTTTCAAAAGAAAATCAGCAAGAATAATCAGATGTTTAGACAAAATAGATAAGGAATAAAAATAGACTGGAAAGCAGCAGATGCACACATGGTATGAGACTCACCTTAGCTCATGCTAGGTAGGCACCTGCCTTGTTGACATCCTCAGCTAAGCATATTCTCCATGATAAAAGGAGGTAATTGCAGATAAATCTCAGACTTAGAGTAACTACTTACAAAGACATCTGTTGCTGTTGCTTTTATTTTCAGTGTCTGAAATGAGATACAGCCTGCCTTGTGTATTTACATTAAAGATGGTTTATAAAGCAAGCAGAAAACACTCTTTCCTCATAGCTACAGAGCACCAGGCTACTTAGCAGGGAAGCAGTTTCTCCGGAGAGTTTGCTGACCTTGGTAGGATTACTTGTAGGATGTTTTCTTAGACTTTTCAGTAAAAGCTTTCCTCAGACAAGGTGTGCCTCCCTACTCAAGCAAGGTGCAGATCACCATGTTAACATACCCTGACTTTCTAGTTAAGTCAGCACGCAATTGGTGCTGAAAGAAGGTAGCCAGAGGAACCATAGGGCAAGCTGAGCACAATTAGCTGTTATGTTCCTATATGCTTGGTCTGAACCTCACTATAAAGCAACCACGAAAATGTACTTGAAGGAGAAGCAAAGGATACAAATAGCCTTTACAATATCATGTCAATGTTTGTGTGTGCACTAGCATCATTCTTCTAATTCAGCCCTAAGGGTATAAGCATTCAGATGTGTTAAGAAGTATGACTTTTCTAATGTCTGACATAGAGTGGCCTGAATCTAAGACAGCTTCATGAGCTTTCTATCTGACATTTCTAGAATTTCTCTAGTAGTTACCTTTCATCCAGCTTTTTCTTCTTTCCTTCTGCACACTCCTCTTAGTTTACTATGAGAGAGCAGAACATTGCAGAAAGTTGTTTTCAACAGCAAACACCAATGAACAGCTTCTATATTTCATGACTTCTTACACACTGACTTTGCTCAGATGACAAAGTCAGAGTAGCCACTCTCTTTTAACTGCCCTAATGAGACTTCCTAATGAGCCTTCCTGTGAAGAGAGTGCTAGAAGGGAAAGAAAGGTAAGATAATGAAGGACATGGAATGAAAATGCAAGAAAACATGACATGATTTTAAAAGGTAAAATACATATTTTGTGAAATAATCTCTTGTTTTTTTGTTTGTTTGTTAATTTATGCTTTTTTTTTTTTTTTTTTTTTTTTTTGTGGCCTTCCTGCATGATTGCCCAAAGCTCTGGAAAATGTGATCTCATGGGATAGAGTTGCAAAAAGCTTCCCATATTAATGTATTTTAAAAAGCCACCCAAAGCTCAAACCTCACTCAGCTCCCTCTCGGCTAGTTTCTGTGTCACTGACACAGGATCCTGAATGTTGACTGATGCATGTTTGTGCCAGACTGCAATCTGCCTCAGCCAGGTTCATGTCTTTGTTTGTCACTGCTGAAAACCAGATCAATATGCAGCTTACAGCTGTTATATAAACAGATATGCACTATGACCTCCTCTCTGATTCCAGACTCTAGACTTTTATAACTCTCATAAAGATCACTTTTGAGCAGCCTCTTTTCCAATCTCTATTTGCTATGTACTCAAATATATGGCCCTGTTAGAGCCCATAATGTACAGTTTCATGACTCCCATGAGCCTTTCTACTAAAGAAACACAGTTTTAGCTCTCTTCTTTTTCCACAGGGAGACAAAAAAAGAGAACATTTCAGTCCCTCACCTCATGCCAGATCTTATCTACAGACTATCTTCTACAGTTCTTCATTGCTGGAAATAGGCAAAAACTGATGCCAGCAGAAAGAAAACCTGACCAATTTTTGCATTAATGGCCTTATTTCCACTTCTCTACAATGTAAGAACCACGTCTTTTGGTATATTGATTACAGTTTTGCTGCTGCATTCACGTGCTAAATAAATTATCTTGTAGGAAGCTACCTAACACATACAGAGCCAGTTAACTGAAGGAACAAAAACAATTTCATGTGTATTTATTTATCCGTGAAACACTATGGTACAGAAATATTCTTTCATGTGTGTGTGTGAAAATATCTAACAATAAGAAGGAGACCAGCTGTGAATTTCATGCACCAAATCTCTGCTGTCAGTATTTACAGGGACAGACTCTGCTTTCTCGAGAGCCACAACACCCCTCAGTGCAAAGCAGCAGACTTTGCAGTATCACCAAGAGCACGAGTCTGCAATCCAGGATTAGAGTTTTCCAGCTTACATCCTGAACGAGGTAAATTGGAACCAGATAGATTTATTTATGTGGGTTAGTAGAGGCTTCTTATGTGTGATAGATTTCCCACAGGAACAATTTTTGAGATAGCTGCCAAATGAAAATTGAGTGCTATGATATCATGTTTATTTACACATCTGTTATCACTGCTCTTATTTACATGAGCTTGGTCAGTTTTTTTATGTTATACAGTACAGATTCATTGTACTGTAATGAAATGTTGACACATTTCCCTTGGGAGGTGATAGTTCACACAACTTCAGAAGCTCTGAGTGCACTTCAGAGAGTGTTTTCATTAAATCCTATTCGGATATCCACCGATAGCTGCAGCCATATTCCACCTCCAAATAGTGCCAAGACAGTGAGTGAGAGTGAAATATCAAAGCTGTCATGTTAATACCTACTAATCTTTTATGATGAAAGATATTATGTTGCAGGAATGGAACAGGGAAGATAAGGAAACAATGCCTTATCATATTCATAGTATCATTACACTTGGAAAAGACAACTGTCCACAAATAGTGCCCACTGAACCACATCCCTCAGTGTCACATCCACACTGTTCTTGAACACCCCCAAAGACAGCGACTCCACCACCTCCCTGGGCAGCCTTTGCCATTGCTGCACTGCTGTTTCTGGGAAGAAATTGTTCTTAACATCCAACCCAAACCTCCCCTGGTGCAACTTGAGGTCACTACCTCTTGTCCTATCTCTGTTACCTAGGAGAAGAGGCTGACCCCTACCTTGCCACAACCTCCTTTCAGGGAGCTGTAGAGAGTGATAAGGTCTCCCCTGAGCCTCCTCTTCTCAACACTAAACAGCCCCAGTTCCCTCAGCCATTCCCCATCAGACGTATATCTATACTATTCTAAGGTTCCAGATGTTCATGTACTTACTGACTCCAGTCAGCACTAAAGATCATCTGTGACAAATTCCAGTGAAGGAATGGAGATTCCTTAAATATCCAGTTTATATATTCTAGTAAACCAAAGGCTGAGGAAGGGCATGACTGCTCTGTTAAAATATTTTGTTGTTGTAGGTATCATGAGAAGAAGTATTTACGTAAAAATGGAATGAGTCATGAGACCCAAACACACAAACACATAGTCACGACGTGAGTTTCTACCTGACTTTTTGAAAGGGGCAAAAATAAGTTTGCAGATAATTCTGATAAATATATGTCAGATTATGATAGAGATTAAAATTATGTATCTACTGAGGAAAGCAGGAAATAGACTCAGCAGCCTGATAGGTTCTTTCCTAGAATAACAGAATTACTCAGGTTGGAAAAGACCTTAAAGATCATCAAGTCCAATCATGACCTACCCGTACTACCCTAACTAACAACCCTCCACTAAATCACGTCACTGAGCACCACATTCAAATGGTTCTTAAACACATCCAGGGATGGTGACTCAATCACCTCCCTGGGAAGCCTATTCCAGGGCTTAACAACTTCTGTAAAGAAGCTTTTCTTGATATTGTCATGGTTTTGTAATTTTATAATTTTGCTATCAGTATTCCACATCATAACATCATGTAAAGCATGGATGATTTTGCTGAATGTGCAGTTCACAGAAGAAGACTACATATCCCAGAGAACATCACAGTCAGGGATAAGTCATGGGACCAGCACGCTATATAATCTTGCTCCCAGGCTGGAGCTCTCTCTCTCGAACTTCTCATGGAGTGGGAAGCGTTCCAGCTGTGTCGCCTAGAGTTCACGGTAGGCCTCTCGGTTTTCGGGGACTCTCTCTCTCTGTTTCGTTTGATTTATTAGCCTTAATTATGTTATATTATATTGTGTTAACTTGTATTCTGATATCATATTTAGTAAAATAAGGAGGAAAATCCAACCTAAACTTATGCTGGTGCAACCTGAGACCATAAGATGAGCAAAAGCCCACATGCCATGCTCATGAAAATCTGCATGGCCTACCAGAATGTGGCTTGTCTTTTATATCACTGTCACCATTGCTGAAACATACTGCTTCACTGTGCTCTCATCCACTGTTTGATCTTCACAAATGTTCAGCAAACACTGATAAATGTCAGTAGGTGCCATTTTTTCTGCATGAGGAGATCAGTGACACCCTTTTGCTTCATCTGCACTTCCATGTCAGATGCCATTGTGTTACACTGCCCCTCTGCTGCCATCTATCGCATACAACAAAATGTAATGGAATACTGGTGGGAAGGTTCACCCTCTACTGCCATACCATCACCATTTGCCTGTGATGTTATGGAACAACATCAAAACGTAGGAGGCATCGCTTTCAGAGCAGCTGTGAGATTGAATATTAAGATTGAAATAAACTCTGAATGTAAAGACCAATTTTCCTAAACAGATGTTTGCTTCTTCTTTATGAACATAAAAGAATCCCATGAATTTGATACCCCATTTGGAAACCTTCTGAATTCAATGGATGTGGAGTAAGCATCTCTGAGTTCTGAATTTGGGTACTGCAGCCAAAATCCTGACAAGCCTTTCTGTGGGTGAAAATACTGTTTTTTAAAGGATGCTTAGTTGCTGTCAGTCAGCTGAATGGGAGTGGTAGTGCTGACTCCAACAGAATCTTGGAACTGCAAGACGCTTCTAGAAAAGAATATTAGTTGTCGCAAGTGATATGAGCTCAGTGTGCTCTGCTGGGCAGCATGACTTAATTAACAGCTATAGTCATGTACAATCATCAAGAGTACATATGCCTAATTTATAGAAAATTCCTCTTAATAGAAAAATATGACTGAAGCATATAATTAAGTTTAGTGTCCATTTTAGCGGTACTGCTAATGAAAATACTGCAAGAAAAGCTATATGTGGAGATACTGTAAAGAAAATGCAATGTCCTGCTATTCAGATGGGATTCAGAAATCTGTGGTAAATTTTTACCAGCTTTTACTTCCCAGCCACTAAACTGGAGCAGTACTCTAATTTATTATAGAGAATTGCAGTTGCTTTTCTGACAGACTTCTTTACAAGACCAGTAGAAAGCAACTGTTATTCTTTGCAATAACTGGAAGTCTTGGAAGTCTTGTCCATGATGGATAATCATGGCTGCTAATAAAGACAGCAGAACTTTTGGGTAGAATTTTAACACTTTTATTTTGATAGCACAGTAGTATCAGGTGTGAAGTAATGGAAAAAATAAGCACAAGTGGTGAAGTTCTCCAACATGTAACACCCTATAAATTGATTTTCACACAGATGAAAGATGGCTTACCTTCTGTTCTGGTGGTGAAAACACTCGAGATAGAATAGACTTCTGCTGATGAATGAACAATGTGATGTAAGCGCTGACGATTTTAGATAAAATCTACTCTTAACACTACGAGCCTTAAAAACTATCAGTCACTTTTCATCAGTAGTTCTGCATCCTTATAGAAATGCTCACAACAAAACTGCTGATTAAAATATACACTATGCAGCCCTGGGCATGAGTAAACTGTATCAACAAGATGAAAGATAATCAGTCTTAAATCAACACCTGAGTGACACAGTAAGTAGGAAAGGAGAAGTTCATTCATTCATTTTTCTGCCTAGCTGACTTGGTCTAAGACTTTGAGTGGCACCTAAAACTACCAAGAGTTTGGGAAAAATGATATTCAATTTATATATATATATATATATATATATATTTATATATAATATTATATATATAATATATAATATATAATATATAATATAATATTATATATATATATATATAATATATATAATATATATATAATATTATTATATATATATATATTTTATTATTATTATTATTATTATTTGTTATTTGAGTCCCAAAGTGATACAACCAAGTAGAAATACACAGACATGAAAAATGTGACATAGAAAAATGTTTCAGAGCAGTTTTACTTCCATTTTTACCTTCTCAGACATCCCCTTCTGCTGATCTTGGGCTCACGGAGGAAGGCTCCAGTAACTATGGCTGCAGAAACATGGAGGCAAAATCCATCCAGCTGATGCGTGTTCTCCTTCAGCTCTGGTACAGCCCATGTTCAAGACAGGATGGAATCAGTTTACAAATAGTAGGAAAAAAATGTGTTGAAGAAAATCATTCTGCAGCCTCCAGAAAGAATAATGTGTCTTCAGATAACTTTGAGGATGTAAGCTGGATCGCTTGCCTTGCTTTCTTTCTACCCATTCGTGGCTAGAGACCTAACAAACCCACTTCACAGCTTCATTTCCAATTCCCCCTGGTGACCATGGCTGGCAACATGGACAGGCTGGATATGCTCATTGGCCACAAACTGATCTCTAGGCAATGTTTCCTTACTGAGAATCATTTTCAAATGGCTAATCCAACTCTGTCTGCCAAAACCTTGTTTTCTGAGACTGTAATTTCTGTGTAACTAACAAACACAGCCACAAACACTTTACTTTGATGGTTAATAAATAAATTAAAAGCAATGGATAGCTTAGAAAACAGCCTTACATCTGTTTATTTGAGTTTGATTAACTAGCCCTTTCACAGCTCATAACAGTTTTTGTTTTCCCCAGCACTCAGCAGCCCTCAGCTTCAGCTCATGTGGACAAAACTGCTCACACAGTGACGTTATTCTTCACTGCCATTGAGTTGCCATTGGTGTGCTGTCAGGCCCATGAGGAATGAAGAGCAGAGGATTACCTCATCTTGGCCGTATCAGTGGTGAAGGATGACAACTTCCCAATCCGCCTTATTTCAAATGCCTATGGGGCAGTGGGTTGCTCACATCACTGATTCCATCTGCCTTAATGATACCTTTTTTATTAGGGACAGAATCTCCAACACAGCTGGTCCCTCAAACTCACACTCAATCAGCCCACCATCTTTAAATTGCCATGGAGTAATTTCACTCTCCACTTGCAATTTGTTGTTGTTGTTGTTTTCTCTCAGCTCATGAAAACCAGCAACCAAAAAGATGTATGCTACAGTCTCAGTATCAGTGAGCAGTGGCAGCAGTGGTGATGGATAACATATGGCTCCTGAGCTTCTTCAGGTTTTCACCTGGGAGTTATTAATACTATCAAGCATACACAATCACATGTGCTGGGAGTGGGCTCTGCTGCATTGATCCAATGACAATGAGTTCAGGCATCTACTGGGAGTCAGAGACAAAGTATTCAGTGCACATCATCCAGACTGCATTTTCAAATTAAAATTGCAGCCCTTCTCATTAGGCTAATAGGCCTCAAAATGTCAGCAGGTACCCAGGAGGCCTTTTGAGCCTGAAGACAGAATCTAGATTCAAGGAGAATTTTCTGTCCGTTCATCTAACTTAGATGAGTGACTAAGGAAAGTTTTAAGACAAAATGTCAACGATGTTACCGTTACTGCATAGGGCAGTACAACTACACACTAAGAGCCTTAAATACAGGTACACTTAATCAAACGTGTGTGTGTCAGCCACAAATTATAATTTTTCTTTAAGAGAGGTTGCAAAGTATCACCTGATAATTAACTGTACAGCATTTTTGAAAACCCATTCTTGTTCATTAGCTTTGGGGGAAAAAAAAAAGAAAAAAGAATGCTTATTATTTTTTGAAAATTAAAATAAAAATAAATGGATGTTTTTAATGGTGCCAGTTAAGTTGCCTTTTCTTAAAGCTACCTGCAGTGTTTTGAGTGTCAAAAGCCATGTGTTAAGAAGCTAAATCGCTCTGTATGTTCCACTTTCCATACTCAGTTGGGATTGAGATAATTCTGACCTGCATCTCACAGGAATGGAAATCTGCCTCAAGCAATAAGTATTAAACAAAAAATCTTTCTAGCTTTAAATGCAGATAAAGCTCTTACACAGCAGTCAGTATTTCCTAATTTCAAATATCAAAAATTAACAAAACTGATTTTCAGGTCTAATTAGAGACGGGATTTGGTGGGAAACAGAAACGCATGTACAAAATAAATCGTATCATGCCGAAAGAAACACCATTGTGTTCCCAGCCTCCCAAAATAATGGTTAAACAGTTTTAGTTTATTAGGATTATAGGAAAAAAAATGTTCTGAGAATTGTAATTATTCTTATTTACGATATAACCAGATTTTGGAACTGCTTGAATTTGGTGGGGATTATAAATAAACCCTGACACCTCAAACAGAAGTTGTATTATTTTGCGTCAACAGTTCACATCCATGCTGAGTAAAATGCTGCCATCTTTTGGTTGTACTCAACAGAAACAGGTACAGAAGACCTCCAATGTGTTACCTTCACAAACACAAGCAATAGTTGCTACCTCTGCAGCAGCTGTTCTTATGTTATTGGCTATAACCCTGTTATCCTTGTCCCCAGTTATGGACAGTCACTCATAGCTACTGTACAGACTCTACACAAAAAGGGATCCTGCCCCCAAACAAACAAACAAACAAATTTAAAAATCCCGCAAACTACAACAAAACAAAGACATATAAAAAGAGACAGACAGGTGTGGAAGGTCCTTAATGGCTTTCTTTACAGGTACTGTAAGACCACCACTGGTATGGGCCTTCCCTTGGAAACAAATTTCCCTGACCAGAGATTTTTTTTCACTTCCTGAAGACATAGGGAATAGCAAGCTGAGGAGTGAGGCTCTGAAGTGAGCTCTCCGCTCAGGAGATTCCTGGGGGCTGCTGTTATGAGTAAAGGCACCCATGTGCACCTGTGTGTGTAGTGAGCCATTTGTGGTCTAGCACCTCTCCTGCCTCAGGAAATCACCTTCTGCTACTTCAATTTAAATAATATGATAGTGCCTTTCAAAGGAAAATCTACCTAACAACAGAAACCCCAATGATATAACCACAATGCACAGGTGTTTTTTTTCTCTCCTTTCTTCTTAGAATTCAATATTTTTGCTTTATATATTAAGAATGGCCCTGAGCCCTTTCCATTTTCTACTATACAAGAATGACACCTGCTGCTAGCAGAGATCTGCAGTATGCTGGAGCAAAAATACCTGTGTTTGAAACACAGCAATCCATAAATCCAGCTGGAAACCAAGCATTAGCATTTAAATATTAGCCATTCTTTTACAGGCTGATGAATAGAAAAAAATTAATTGCCTGTTCTCTTGTTAAAACGTAATTGCCAGTGGTATGCCCAACGGCAATTAATGCCTGCCCAGTACATAAATATTTCTCAGCTCTTCTTTCACACTGTCCAGGGACTCTGTCAAAAAAGCTAATGCTCACACTCATTACTTATCAGGTTGAGGATTATTCCCACATACAAAAAACTATATTTGAGACTACTGTATTAATTAACTTGGGTTGTATGTACTGGGCATTTGAAAATTGATGCTGATTTGCTTCCTGTGAGCTTCCAGAGATGCACCACAATGAACTGGTATTTTGGAGATGAACTCGAAAACAGCCATCTCAGAAATGTACTCATACCAAATACATGCATTGTTGACACAGGTATTATTCTACAGTTCTGTATTTGTGTGGTCTGGCCTTTTGCCAAACTAGTAATCTTAATCATAAAGGCTAAAGCTTAAATTTTCCACTGCTGAATGTCTACTACTGTCAAATATTGCCCCATCAGCCCAAGGCAGCAGCTACATCCAAGGAAATGCCTATTTCAGGGAGAGTGAGGTACCAGTATGTGCTTCCATGTTGCTCACAGAAACCATCTGATCACATTTGCACAACTCTACATTATCAACAAAGAGGAGAATACTTCTAGACCAGAGCCTATCTCGCTGGTTCTCAAAAAGCAGATTTTTCTGCTCAGTTGTGCTGAAGTTGCATCATTGAAAAGAATCACAGAAGCGGTTTGTGTAGTAGTAATACCTTCCCTTTGTACAGTCTTCATCTCTGACCGTTATACTATACTCCACTGGCTTAAAACACACATGTATAATAAAACTAAATACATCAGTGAGCCTTGTTCTACAGAATTGGAGTCTGCTTGCTCCCTTCATTGTGTCTTCACTTTGTGTTTACTGCCTGGGTATTCACATGGCCAATTCTGCATCAGCCACCTAGATTTACTGTGGATTTGCTGGCTGTTGCTAAAGTCAGGACATATGTTCATATGGCTGAGGTACCCGTTCTTGTTTTCCTAAGGAGGCAATGCTAACTACAGAACCTGACGAGTATTCTGCAAATCAATTTTTGCAGGATTTCAACCCTCATTCAATTACATTTTTGGCCAGGATTATCGTAAAGTCTTCAAAGCATTCTCTTAGGGATTTTTAATCACCAATGCCAAGAAAAAGCATCTGTCATCTTGCTAAAAAATCTACTTAATTTTTTACAAACCTTGGCTCTTGTATGACACGGCTGCACTTGTTGGCAGCATGTGCACATCTGCTGCAAAACCTTGTTCTACAATTAGGTCTAACATAGGAAATAGAAAGCAAATACGTATTTTGCAAATGATTCTTGGTTAAAACACACTTCTGAAATTAGAAACATTGTTAAATCCTTGTAATACTGGAAACATGGTTATTACAAATTTTTGTGTTCAAGTCATGGCTTGGGTATGCCTGGGTGACTGATACAAACTGCACAGGCAAGCATTGATGGGCAATTCACGTGAAAGGCCCATTTAATGAATGGATGCATTGTTCATGTAGAATGACAGTGAAAGTTATTGTTAGATTTTGTAGGTATTTAATAAAATTGTGGGAGACTGTATTTGGAGCCTAAGGAATGAGAGCTCTTCAAATTTCAGATAGAACAAAATGCATGCTAAGCATTGACTTTAATTTAATTAAATTCAGGTCGCTATCAGTTCTCCTGCTCAGCATGTCCTCACAGATCATCTACTAAAGGATCACAGTAAGTTAGAAGTATCAGAAAATGTTGCTTTCCCCCAGCTGTGAAAAATAAGGAACTGGCATTTTTGTGGGATATCATCTGATATTGAAAGTTTACTCTGAAAATCCAAAGTCGCATTTTAGTCCCATCATGACAGACTTGGAAGACTTGACGTTTTAGCTGAAGAAGAGTTGTATAGTCTGGGAGAGTACCAGGAGAAAAACAGCAGAATGAAAACAGCAGAGATACATGAGGGAAGCCTTATCTATCTCACAGCTATATTTTTTTGACAAAAATAGAATCTGTCTCCAACTGGGATACAGCATTTTCTAATAGAGAAGTATTTTACCAAGGGATTTGTGAACAGGGGAGAAAGGAGGTCTCCCTTTTTTAATTATAATGCTCTGGAGTCTTAATTAGGTGCACTGGGAGAGATCAGAATAACAACAGTCATAGAGCTTGAAGTCTTTAAAATTCTCTTGAGATGTTCAGTTTGTGTTGCATGAGAAATTGTGTTGCTATGCTTTGACAGACTATGCTTTGCTTTAAATTGAAAGGAAATAATCTTCTGTCTTCCAGAAAACAGAATAAGTTGATGGAAAAAGTTACCCTTCAAGGCCAATTGCTAAGAAGGAGCCCAGAATGGGACAGAAGTTTAGAAATATAGATTCTACTCCCGATTTAAATGCAGACAAATTGAGACAAGAAGTTAACCAGGTAGTAGTTTTCAGTTCTTAGTCATTATTTGAGCATTAAAGAGATTCCCCGGATGACACAAAATGTACCCTTTTTATGCATGCATATATCAGATGGGTAAATCCAGTGTCAAAAATGTTACATATAATTCAGTTTTAAAGCCTATAGAAAATTCAACTTGATTTAACTTCTAAGTCTTCCAGATTTGCTTACACTATTTGACTTCTTTTAAATTGCCTTTTTAGAAAAAAGTGCATTGTGAAATAAGTAGCTTTAAGCTTCTTTTGTAGTTTACATGGGTCAATATTAACTGGGTTCATATACGAATTAACTTTAAATAAGTGCTAGTGTTTGTAAATGAATGTTTATGATGTTCGCAGATCCAAATGAACCAGAAACTAGAGATTCAAGTAAGAAAAAAAGTTTGATAAGAACTCTTGAAAAGTTTGATAAGTCTCTCGAAAGAGAGAAAATAGCTCTTCACCTACCTCAGCTCAAGAAAAGATCTCATTGGATATCGGGAATCTCATCAGTTTTGTTCCCTTCCCATTGCCCAGGAGAAAAAAAAGTTTCTCCAGGATATATTAGACTAGAAAATGGTGCAAGGAACAGTGAAGATCTCTGATTCTGTGTCTTAGCCTCCTGCATCCCTAAGACGTTGGTAAAGCCCTGGAGGTGAAAGAGAGTCTTAAATCAGATAAATGCCAGTGGCAAGTGAGAACTGTTGGATGGTAGGATGGGTGACTGAAGAAGCAGCTGTAGCAGACAGAGGCTGTTAGGACTGTCATTTAAGGACAGAGTTGATTGCTGGGTACACAACGAACAGCTGTGTTTGTAGGAGCTAAATTTGGAACAGTGAGCATCACAAATATTTTATCTCTCTCTGTTGCTTGCAGGCACACACCTACCTCCAGAAGGGCAATGCAAGCTGAGGGCTCATCTAATCAAGCCTTCATTAAAAAGTCCTTTTTGCCTGAGGAAGCTCGATATGGCTTTCAAGCCTTCAAAAAACTCTTCAAAATAACAATGGAAAATCCTGGTTTTGTCCCATCTAATTGGAAGTGAGGGATCCAACAGATTGTGGAAGGAGAAAGAAATGCCTGTAAACCATTTTCATAGGGAATCTGCTGACAGTACAACAGGATGGAGAACATCCCTAAGAGACTTATGCTGGGGAGAGGCTCTGCCAGCCAAATGCAAATATATAAAGGCACCTGTCCTTTACAGTCATTTGACCTTTTTTTCTATGTCTTTGCAGGATTCACTGGTTATCCTTTGGCTTCCCAAGGAAACAAGAGAGTGATGACATGAGTGGTTTAGAGGATGAAGTTGAAGCAAGTATTTATGAAAATGTCACACTGCAGACTGAGTAGTTTGTATTCACTATAACCTTCAGAAAGAAAACTACTGGAAAGAGAAAAAATCTCTCCTGTATCTAAGTCTGCATCTCAGATGTGCAGTGAGGTGCCTCTGAAGTTAGAGAATTTTCATCACTGGGACTAACTAGAAAAAGAAAAGGGTACATTACCGCAGTTAGTGTATGAACGCCAGTCAGTATGGAGTCAGGGACCAGCTGAGATCTTCAGTTTGGTACCAGACCCTGGGAAATGCTTCTCTGTCTTACATGTATCTTCACATATCTGTAGCTGAACACAACATCAGCTGATTGTGATTGAGAAATTCATCATATAGTCATCTCTGAGCCTCGGGTAATCAGAGATGCCAGAAGAGCACCTTTTGGAGACTCACACTTCTCTAGACTGGCAGAAAGGTGTAGAACAGGATACTCAGTGATGTCTCAAAACACACAAAATACCTGTGTTCAGAAAAATGAACAGAAAGGTTGCTTTTAGCTAAAGAAAACTGAGTTCAACTCATAAATTCTGCACTGGTTTAAAAGACATAAATCAATCTTTCTTCACACTTACCAGAATGTTTATTTCTTCTGGTGGTGGTTTTATCACAGTATCACGATCTCGTGCGGGTTGGAAGGGACCTTAGAGATCATCGAGTCCAACCCCTGGGATTCGAGCCCCTGTGTAGCAGAGCGGCACTTCTACCACTTGTGCCACAGGGGGGATTCGAACCCGGGCCTCCGGTGCTGCAAGCGGCATTCCTACCACTGCGCCAAAGGGGCACATCATAAGTCTTCTCTCATTCCAAAACTGAAATGACTGCATTTTTGTTTCTAACCCTAAATTTTAGTAGCTGCTTTCAGAGTCTCATCATCATCATCATATGCTTTGAGCAGAATACAGAGATGATGAGCAATTTCAGTTTTGGACTCACATCAGCTATTCTCTCTCCAAACTCACAAACTGTGAAATCTGTACCATCCAGAACATCTAAATGTGGAATTGAAGCCATGCATTTGTCTTTTGCTGCCATGTTTTATAAGTAAAAACAACTAGCTGGGGGTTTCAACCCATGGACTACAAGATCTTTGGTTTCACTGCCAGTATTCACTGGTAAATACCTTTACAGTAAGGTTTTTAAGAATTACAAATGATTGCAGCTGTGGATGGACAGTTTTCCTTTCTTTTCTTTGTGTTTTCTCCTTGTTTCATCACTGTCGTGAAAAACAAAATGAACCTAATAATATCAAAACAGCTTCCTGTTGAAGCTGTGCTTCTATGGTAGAGACATTTGCCACCACTGTTCATTGTCACTGTCTCAGACTGTACAACGTATATAAGCATATCAATGCTGCCACTCCATCATTATGAGTTGACCCAATGAAATTGTGATGACTGGAGCAAATCTGAAATCTTTGTAGTGAAAACAGGGAAAGAGTCAGGAAACACTTTGTCTTTAGAGAACAACAGAAGAGATGTTACCTCTAGGGCTCAACTGATTCTGAAGAAGGATAAAGTCAAGAACAAAATGCAAAACATAATGATCTGGACTAAGTCTTTCTCAGAGAGAACTGTAGAAGTTACAGTGATTATAGCTGAAGACAATAAAAACAGTCCCAATGCGAACATAAGAAAATAATGTAAATATCTCTTACATTCTTGCGAATTGAAGGGTGGCTGCTGAAAGTAGGATGCTACTATTCTATAGATGAACTGCTCTCAACAGATCTTGTAATCAGAGAATATCTCAAGCTGGAAGGGACCCATATGGATCTTCAAGTCCAACTCCTGCCTCCAGAAGGCATCACACAAACATGGTTCCTCATCCCTGGCTTGGTTCTTACACACTGGTGCACAGCCAGGCTCTGACTTGCTGTGCAACTCCAGCTGCTACAGAGAGGGCACTTGGGGTGGTGAAAGACAGTACAGATGTACTTATTTGACTGTCACACTGGGGGAACATCACTGGTGTTCCCAGTATTGCTTCTACTTGACTCATTTACTGTCCTTTCTTCTGAATGATATTACAGATGTAGCAAAACTCACATGCTTGCTTGGAAGCAGGAGGCAGCCAGAAAATCCATGGGATGTTGTGGCATTCCCTATAAGGAGTTCAAATCAAAAATCCTAATTTAGTTCCTTTAGCAACACCAGAACCAACCCCAAACAGATGCCATCCAGAACATGCCAATTAGTAATATCAGCAAATTTCCTGGGATCAGAATCACTAAAGCAAAGGGAGATTCACAAAAATGAATCAAGCATGTAACTGCCCGATGATTTCTTTGTACTGACAAGTTTTTTGTCTGATACAACTTACTTTTTAAAAGCTTCCAAGTTGGTAGTAATAAATAGCAGTAGGTACATTCCTGATTTATTTCATTAAACAATTCTTGGTTTATTTCACAAAGTAGCTTAATTTATACTGAATTTTTGAGCAAAATATTGTTATTAACACAAAAAGTGACACCCAAGGGTTCTCCACTCAGCTTCCACAGCATCATATTTGCTTGGCTCTTTAATGACAGGCACACCAGTTTGTCATCTTTAAGCCCGAGGAGTAGAAAAAGCTGGCAAGTGTAACTAAACAAAAGGTTACATCGGCTGAAGTGGAATATTATGGCCAGCACAATTACTTTCCAGGCTTTACCTGTGGTCTGTGAATTTGAGGCTCTTAAGAAGCCCAGCAAGAACCAGAGCTACGAGATGCCCTGCTATCCCGTTGCGTGTCTTTGTCCCCAACCTAGGAAAGGACGAGGAGGAGGAGGACGAGGAGGAGACAGCAGGCGGGGCTTACCAGCCGCTTCCACCCAGTGGAAAGCGAGTGCCGTGCCGCCAGCAGCCCCGCCAGCCGCCGCTTCCCAAGCGCGGAGCATCACCCTGTGCTCGCCTGCTGCGCTGGACACAGGTGGGAGCTGATGTGATGTGGTTGCTCTGCGTGCCGGATACAGGTGGGTTGTCTGCTTTTCTGTGTCGTTCCCACAAAGAAGTGTCAAAAGTTTGTGCTCTGCTGTTAGAACTGGAATTTCTGTGGGAAAGTGTGCATGGAGGGGTTGCTTTAGTTTTTAAAACATCAGCTAAAAGTAGTTTCTACTCTTTTTGTACGCTGTTCTCCCAGTCAGAATATTCACTCAACACTGTAACTCGAAGGTGGTGAATCTCATAGTGTGTATTCTGTATTGTATTGGTTTTCTTCTCATGTTTGTCCTTTTTCATAACTGCTAATTGCTATGAGCATATCCGTGAGCATGCAGGAGGTCTTCACATAGATGACAGGTTCTGGGAGCTGAGAGATAACTAAACTCCCAGAGCATGGAGCCTCCTCTGTTTCTTTATCACTTAACAAGTCCTGCTTTGTGATTTATAGCATGGAGAGCACAGTTCAGAATAGATCATAGAATCGTTTGAGTTGGAGACCTTTAAAGATCTTCTCATCCAACTGCCCTGCAATGAACAGGGACACCTGAAGCTATTGTAGGGTGCTCAAAGCTTGGTCCAGCCTGACCTGGTCAGAAATGGAAGTGTTGTGAGGTCCCATACATTACCCTTCTTTGAAATCTGACAAAACAAAACTGAAGTAATTTGGTTGTTGATGCTTCTCATTAAAAACAATGCAGTTCCACATTGAAAGTCAAGGTGTGGTATATACAGACTTAAACTTAGTCCTGTTCCTCTACCCCTGCATCCAATTAAATTAAGCACCGCATACCCATAACTAAGACATTGGGTCCAGCAGTGTATGCCCACTTCATAACATTTCAGCTGGGATTGTCTTTGAGACAACTGTGAATATGTTTTAGATTATAACTCTTGAGTAGAAAGCTGAGCTCATAAATGAAGGAAAAACCTCTCTTATAATTGATTTTAATATTAACAGCAAGCTGATTAAGTCTGTGTGCATATCTATACATAAGTGATTTCTTTTAGCTATACCACAAGAGAATAGCATAAATATAGTGTGAGAGTAATGTAACTTGTTAAAAGAATTACTGTGAAGTTTGATTTTACTAATCTTACACAATTTTATGTGCTGTGAAATATCGAAAGCGAATTAAGCAACATTTTTGACATGCTGCACAACTTTGCAAGGGATGATGGTCAAGAATGTGCCAATAGAAATAAAGAAGGAGTTAATTTAAAAAACAATCCGAAACCCTGAAGCTTGTCTGTCCTACGCACTGTTCAGTTAATGCTTATTTTTGCTCAAAGAGGAGGTGGAAAAGCAGCTTCACTGGTGTAGGTTATCGCTCACACTAATGTGTGTTGGCAGGGGCAAACATAAGCCGGACACTCTCACTACCAGTGCATGTATTTTCAGAATATAACATCTGAGATGACATTTTCCGAAACACTTTTTCTTTCTTTCTGACAGCTTCAGGGAGCAGTGCAAGCAGTGATGGGTGTCTGTTTTGCTGTATCTTTAAATTACTAATGTCAGAATTGGTTATCAAACAGCCTTTTTAATAACTGGTGATATTAAACAAACTTTGGTCCTCTGTCACCTGGATGTACATTTTGTGTCACTTTGGGTATGTTTTCAGTCCCGCATGAACTATTTCAAGGAGATAATCTGGTTGCTCATTTATTTGTTTCAAATACAACTGTAGCCTTTAAGTATTTATTTAAGTAGAATCAGGAGGGTTAGATAGGGTTCAGCACTGGACATCCCTCAAGTTGCTAGAAACAGGGTCTGTTTGGGGTGTTCTGCTGGAGCTTGGAGACTGGCAGCACAGCAGGTCACTTGTAAGATGGTGTGGTAAAGAGCAACACCCATAAGGCAAGCAGTGTGTCTGGAGGAGGAAGAAAACAAGCGAAACTTCAAGCATGCAAGCCCACCTTCAGGTGTTTTTCAGTAGTGTGTTAGCACCAACTAGATGCTAATATCAGGTAACAATTAGACCAGTTCGTTCAAGGAAGGGATGTGTCTGGGAGTTTGGTGTCTATTGAAATCTGAATTTGGCTTGTTCTTTATTTAAAGGTGTAAAAACCTTACTTCTTATTACTACTAAGTTCTTTTACTGCAAAGAGACTTGCACACCACCCAGATCTTGAGGTGTTTCTTTCTGCAGGCTCCTGTCTCTTCAGTTCTCCTGAGTCTTTTCAGACCATTCCTTTTAGTCACCTTTCAATTTCAAATGGCCACGTGGTTTGACCATGTCTCAGCTCACATGGTGTGTCTTACCTTTATAAAATGATATGCTACACTGATGTACAAGGCACTGCTCCTTTTCTCTGAGCACCAAGATGCCAATGCTTGGCACACCATGACATAACCCGCTGCACTGAAGCCAGATGGATTGCGGGCTGCCCCTTGCAAGCTCCTGTCCTGTGGTTAGAGGAGAAAGAGTCATGGAACATCTTGGGTAGGAAGGGACCCCAAATCATCTAGTTTGAGCACTGTGATGTATCTGTAGGTATCCCTGTTCATTGCAGGGGAGTTGGACTACATGTCCTCTTGCAACTCAAATGAGTCTATGATTTGATGATTCTAATTCCCGCCCATGGCAGAGCTGCCCCCCAGCAGCTCAGGCCACCCACAGCCCCATCCAAACTGGCCTTCAGTTCCTCCAGGGATGGGGCACCACTGCTTCTCACCACCCTATGAGCAAAGAATTTCTTCCAAATATTCAATCTTAATCTACCCACTATTGGTTTAAAGCTGTCAGCCCTTGTTTTGTCACTACACTCACTGATAATCACAACACTCCATGATAAAGGAGAAAAAACTGGGCTTTGCGTTCACGCTTGGTGTAGGACTGAATTGCAGTCAGTTGAATGCTACCCAGAGAATAAATGTCCTTTTTACAAACTCTGTAAATATGAATATTTAATATGCCTCTAAGAATGTGCATAGAATCACAGAATCACCAAGGCTGGAGAAGACCTCCAAGACCATCCATTCCAACCATCCACCTGCCACAAATATTACCCCACTAAACCATGTCCCTCAGTGCAACATATGAGCATATTTAGTAACTGTGTATGAAAGACCTATATATTATTATTTATATTTTGATGTTAATAGAGATATGTGTATATAAAGTTACTCATATTTTTAAGGGCATTGTAGCCTATGTCTAACTGTGGTGCTTTAATGATAACATTATCCTGCAATAATTCAAACCCTTGATTTTTGATTATTCTGTTGAATGTAATTCCCACATATAAATATTTACTATGGCACACTGTAATCTTTGCTACAGATTATCTAGACATAACCAGTTCAGTTTTTTGGGGGAAAAAATGCATCTGTGCAAATTAATCTGTGTAAATCAGACTTAAGTCTCTCCAAATTTTGAAGCCAGATTCAGCATTATGGCTTTGAGAGGAGCAGATATGACTGACCTTACTTGAATTCCTCAATAAACAGCCACATGCAAACGGATTAGACAAAACTGTCTCAGAAATAAAGGGGAAAAAATAGTTTAGTAATAGCAAGGGCATAAGGAGGATTATTAAAAAGGAAATCTACAAATGCTAGTAGAGAGAATTTCAAGTGTTTTTCCTCTTAGATATGCCACTTGAGACCCTTACCAATCTAAATTACCGTGTGTTTCCTAAATGGGGAGGGGGGGGATCTAGGGGGAAAGAAGGTAGAAAGCATCAGCTTTTTGAGTTCAGAGTGGCCAGTGTGAAGGTTTGCAAAATGTACATAACGCTTTTATCATTTTCACATCACAAGACAGATTTAAGGCAGATCATCTATATTATCTTCCGAATCACTGCAGCAGCGTCTTTACCACAGTGACTTCGTGAAGTTAGGGAAATAGTTATAACAAATACTTGCCACAGACATTCACCATGTCAAAAAGCTGTGATTGAAGAAGCAAAACAAACCTCTGTATCTTCAGTAAACACTAATGAGCTCTCACCTTTCCAGCTGGTTAACACATCATATATTTACTTATTTTCACAAGACAGTTTGCAAAAAGCAATAGTTAGGAGTAATGTAGAAGATGCCACATTTTGAAATGTATCTAATTGTGTCTCCTAAAAGAAAAGTTTTTGTGCTTTCAGCTTATGCATTTTGTTCCAAGCAGTGGGAAATCCTACGTGCACCCCAATCTCCATTTTTATAGCAGTATTGGTGCAGAGTTCGCCTGCAACCATGCGGGAAACTTGCTAACCAGTTACGCATCCACATTAAGCATGCTGCTGTTGCTGCACAGAATACACATTCGTTGTATTCACTGTGTGTGGCTATACAAATTCACATTTGTGGTGGGAGAGAGATGTGAAGCTCAGGGTGTTTGTCTGCTTTATAAATAATGAAGAAGAACACCTGTCCACTGGTAGATGTGGGAGAAGTGAAACTGATATATTAGCTTTGCCAACCTTTATAAGCACCTGAGAGCCACAGAGACTGCACTTGAAATTATTCTTTCTGGGCAGAGAAATACTTTCCCTCCTGAAAAAAATGTGGTTGTAATTAAATTCTAGCCAAGACTAAAACTTCACTTGGTGCATTAACTTGGCACAGAAGATGATACAGATTTCTCCCCTGGGAAGCTATGGTGAAAGATATGTATCACAAGCATTTTTTTCCTCTGAGAAACTTTACTAGAAAGGTCTGAACAGCCTTTTCCATGAGAAACTTAGAACTGGGGAAGAAGTGTTTAAAATAGACAAGCCACAAATGATTTTTCTATTGAAAATCAGAGTGAAAACTGAAAAGTCTGAGAAATTTTCGTTGAAGTTAAAGAGGGAGATGCTGTAACTGAATCATATATCAGCTCTGTTCTTAATATGGAAAGGGTTGTTTTGTTTTTACCATTTTTATTAGATATGGATGTTGGCAGCCCTGCCTGTGGCAGGGGGTTGTAGCTTTATGATCCTAGAGGTCCCTTCCAACCCAAGCGATTCTATGATTCTGTGATTCTATGATTCTGTGATTCTATGATTCTGTGATTCTATGATTTGTTTTCTCTCTCTTTTTTTCTTCAGAAACAACAGTGGCTGCTGTTGGTAGGAGGGTCTCCCATTTGCTCTGAAAGAGGCCATGTCAAAGCACCCTTTTAAGACACCTTCCAGTTTAAGTGACAAAAAAGATCATCTAAGATGATCCAATTTTTTAAAAATAAAGATGAATTTGAGATCACTGCTTGGTTTTCATGCACTGGAACCCCATCCAGATCTGACCACTGAAAGGAAATGCAGGAAATTATTCCTCGGATGAGTGAAGATAGATTGGAAGAATCCTGAAATGATTTGACCTGTAATGGAGGGATGCTTCTGTGAAACTGCCAGAGGACTTCAGCATAGGACACCTGGTGTCTCTGCCCTCATCAACCTGTGGCAAAGTCCGAAATGAACCACACTTGGACGTATAACCTGAGCTTTGGTACACCTACAGATTCTGTTGAGCCAAGAGCTGGACTCTCACGAAATGGGCACACAGTAGCAGCTGTTTTTCTTGGATTAATCTTGTTTTTTGGTTTCCTCAATAACTTGATTGTCCTCATCCTCTTCTGCAAGTTCAAAACCCTCCGTAACCCTGTCAACATGCTCCTCCTGAACATCAGTATCAGTGACATGTTAGTGTGCGTCTCAGGCACTACCCTGAGTTTTGCATCCAACATCCATGGCAAATGGATTGGAGGGGAGCATGGCTGTAGGTGGTATGGCTTTGTCAATTCCTGCTTTGGTAAGAATTCAATGATAATTCTCTCATACTATTCTTTTCAATTGAAGTGAATGAAGCAAGTCAGTGAGTTAGCTGCTGTGTGGTTAAAAAGAGCTATGCTTTGGTTTCCTTGTTACAGTAAAACAGAAGTGAAATTCATGGTGTAAAGCATTTTAACTGAAGGCTTTATAAAATAGCAGAGAGCTGACAAATATTCCTTAACACATCTGATTCTTCAAATAACTTATTTAAGAGCTAAAAGTGGCATCTATAAAGAGGAATTCCTTCTGGAATAAGGAATCAGAACAGAGTGTGTGAACAGAATGTGTGCCAACAGCAAACAGTCCCTTCAGCACTGCTTCTATCACAAACAAAGCCTCATGAAAGTCCTCCATGTGTCATCTGTAATTATCTATTGATCTATAACATGAATTCCCTTTTGTCCCAGATAATGACAGTTTTTATCATTAGATGCTTTCCATTCTCCCCCAAAGCAAAATCTTTATTTGAAAATTACATCATGCAAATTCAATAACAAATTAAGTCATGGATCTAGATGTCAGGAATGCTCAAACTGTGCATCAAAGCTGTAGATAAATAGTATCTTTGCATCCTTTTTCTGTCCAGATAAAACATTTCCCACAACAAGCTTTTGCTGTGTTAGATTTACATTCTTCAGTTAAAGTCATTATATTATTTAAATTACAAAAAAGATAAAACAGAAGAAAGAACAGATGACAACCATTGTCTGAGATGGCTGATCACTGTAATGATTGAAACCGGATGATAAGAAACCGGATGATATAAAAATGATAAGAAACTGGATGAGGTTTAACAAAAGCAAGTGTAAAGTCTTGCACCTGGGTAGAAATAATTGCATGCACCAGTACAGGCTGGGGGAAGACCTGCTGGAGAGCAGCTCTGCAGAGAGGGGCCTGGGCATCCTGGTGGATGACAGATTGACCATGAGCCAGCAGTGTGCCCTTGTAGCCAAAAAAGCCAATGGCATACTGGGGTGTATTAAAAAGAGCATGTCCAGCAGGTCAAAGGAGGTGATCCTACCCCTCTACTCTGCCCTGGTGAGGCCTCATCTGGAATATTGTGTCCAGTTCTGGGCTCCCCAGTACAAAAAAGACAGGGATCTCTTGGAAAGAGTCCAGCGGAGGGCCACTGAGATGGTGAAGGGCCTGGAGCATCTCCCCTATGAGGAGAGACTTAGGGAACTGAGTCTGTTTAGCCTTGAGAAAAGAAGGCTGAGAGGGGACTTGATCCAGGTTTATAAGTACCTGAGGTGTGGGAGCCTTAGTGGTGAGGCTGGTCCCTTTTCAGTAGTGCGTGGGGATAGGACTAGGGGTAATGGGATGAAAGTACAGCATAGGAAGTTCCGCACGAATGTGTGGAAGAACTTCTTTACAGTGAGGGTGACGGAGCACTGGAACAGGCTGCCCAGGGAGGTGGTGGAGTCTCCTTCTCTGGAGATATTTAAGACCCGCCTGGACGCCTACCTGTGTGACATGGTGTAGGGAACCTGCTTTGGCAGGGGGGTTGGACTCGATGATCTCTAGAGGTCCCTTCCAACCCCTACAATTCTGTGATTCTGTGATTCTGTGATTGCACCACCAAACGGTAACATTTGCTGCATTTATCCCTATATCAAAATAGATCTGCTAAGACATGAATTGTCCTGTGGCTGTCTGTCTAGACATGACTCTCACCCAGACCGCAGGACCAAGTTTGTCTTGCTCTACTCCCTTGTTTTGATAGCATCCAGGCCACTGGGACAGGGCTCAGTACACCCAAGGGTCTTCTCCCACTGATGCTGGGGCAACTCGTACTGGTGCTTTGGCCTAAGCGGCACTTCATCAGCCCTTGATGTAGAATCAGAATGTGGGTCCAAACCCCGTTTTCTACCTGAATTGTAAACTTCTGCTGTTTCCAACAATGTGCTCTCATCTGGTGCCCTTCCCTTCCACAAACTTGTGCTTCACTAATAACAGAATCATAGAATCACCATGGTTGGAAAAGACCTAAAAGATCATCCAGTCCAACCGTTCACCTATTACCAATAGCTCCCACTAAACCATGTCGCTCAACACAACATCCAGTCTTTCTTTGAACAGCCCCCGGGTCAGTGATTCCACCATATCCCCGGGGAGTCTATTCCAAAGCCTGACCACCCTTTCTGAGAAGTAATACTTCCTAATGCCCAGCCTGAATCTCCCCTGCTGTAACTTGAAACCATTCCCTCTGGTCCTATCACTAATGACATGAGAGAAGAGGCCGACCCCCAGCTCACTACAACCTCCCTTCTGGAAGTTATAGAGAGTAATAGGGTCTCCCCTGAGCCTCCTCTTCTCCAGGCTGAAGTTATCTCAACCTGGCAGTTTCCCATGGGAAGCTCCTGCTTTGCCCAAAGTTGTATTACATAAAAGCACAGTCTGCAGGCATCCAAAAATAAACCTCATTATCAGAAACACCTTGGCTTTGTTTTGGAGGGTGGTGGTTTGTTTTAATCTGTGTAGATCTAAAGTAATATGTTTCTTTTCCATTTCTGTGAGCACTGAAGAAGGCTCTGGTCCCTTAGCTGCCTGGAGCTTTAGCAAACAGCTTCCTCAAAGTAACTTTGTAGAATATATTTGCATGGGAGGCATGGGGGTTTTTGGATATATTCCCAAACCCTTGGTGCTCTGTCTTTGTAACTGCAGGAAGAACACAGAGCTAGTTTTCTCAGAGAGGGAAAGTTTAGATCTGGGTTCTCTCCATCCTCTAATTTACCCTCGTGTTTTATTATTAAGGAAAGGGATGGGAAGGCAACATTTGAATTGAGAAGAAAGGTATGTGCGTAGGGGATTAGAAAAAAAACATATGTTGAAGGTGTCTTTTTGAGCTTGTTGTCTTTGGCCAGGATACCAGTGTGTTCCCATTCCAGTTATTGCAAATGTAAAATAGCAAAAGGGTCAGCTTCCCTTGGGGGGATTTGCTTGTGGATCAATTCTTGAGATCTACTGTATACATCAGCTGAATGGCAGGTTTCCCTGCTGCAGTGACGCCCATGCTCATGGGAGAGGGCCTGGTGCAGTTTTAAAATGGGTGAGATCGACAAAGAAGCAGCAAATAAACAAAAGCACAAAACCCAGAGTGTTAAGGGTAACTTCAGCTCCACTTACTGGTTCTTCATTTGTTAGCAGAGTGGCTGGGCTGGCTGGGACTGCCTGACTGATGGCAATTACTGAACTGTGCACATGGAAACTTTTCCTAACAGTGTTGAAGATGTTATTCTGCAATTCCTTTTGCAAAGCCTTGCAACACTCACAACTAATAGAGCATAAAGGGCATGCTGATGAAGTTCCTGCAGAAATGTAATTCAAAAAATGTTCTCTGGAAATAACATGGGTAGAAGCAAATAATACTAGCAGGTGGCTTAGCATTCTCACATCTCTATGGACAGCTTATATCTGTAAATAAATACCACTGTTCACACATCTTCTTGAAATTAGGAACTCTAATATGTGCTAAAGAAGAGCTAATGCAGGTGTGCAGCAGGCTGATAGTATTTCAAAGCATAGCAAAGTGATTCAGGTACTTGAGGGGTGGAAACGTTAAGTATATTCTGTATCGTAAGTTGATGGTTAAGACCTCACAGTGTAACCACAGAAGATAATAAATATTTGTCAGCAAGATGAGTATCTGACAACAATGTAGTCCAGTTTAGATCACAGCCTTTGTCTTGATTGCTATGGATATATTCTCAGTGACAAAGTGGATTCAATTTATAAACATAATTGCCATAACTATGAATAATACAAAATAATGGCTACAATGTAAAAGGCTGCAGCATAACATGTGTGAGCACATCATATGTGATTGAGAAGAAGACCATTTATTTGTATTGTTAACACTTATTTGCAGTCCTTTAGCTATACTTCTAAGAAGTTGCATGCTTTCTATTAACTGAAAATTACCATACTCTTTGTTGTGCCTTCTGCATTGTTTTGGCCTGTCAGAGCTCAGAGGAGTGGTCCTAATGCTCAGGGTCCATAAAGAGAGTCTGAAGTTCGACATCTCGGAGAAGAGAAGGCACTGAGGAGGCCTCATTTTGGCCTTCCAGTATTTGAAGGGAGCATGTGAACGGGAGGGGGAATGGCTGTTCGCAAGGGTGGATAGTGATGTAAAGGAGGATTGTTTGCAAGGGAAGACAAGTCAAGAATGGCTTTAAACTCAGACAGGGGAGGTTTAGGTTAGATATTAGGAGGAAGTTTTTTACACAGAGAGTGGTGACGCACTGGAACAAGTTGCCCAAGGAGGCTGTGGATGCCCCATCCCTGGAGGCGTTCAAGGCCAGGCTGGATGTGGCTCTGGGCAGCGTGGTTTAGTAGCAGGAGGTTGAAACCAGGCCATTTTCAACACAGGCCATTCTATGATTCTATGGTCAAGCTTTGTAGGAATAAACCCTTTAAAATTATTATCTAGTCTTTCTCCTCCTCCTCCTCCCCCCCCCCCCCCCCAACTTCCCTTATTTTATTTTTTTGTTTTTCTTAAGGGATAAAAGTCTGTCCTACTAAGACAAACTTCTTTACAGAATCAGAATTCGACATGATATTGTAGTAAGTCTATCAGCTTCAGTAGAATTGCACTTCCCTGTACCAAAGAGTGGGCAACTAAACCTCATGACTTGGTAATTATTTGAAGATGTATTAAACACACAAAAATCAACTTCAAACTGTAAAAAAAAATATAATATAATTAAATTAATGTAGTTCACCTTTTAAATCTCATCTGAGAAGGACTGAATTTTAAGTGATTGTTTTGTTCTTTCACACTTTGTTTTGTGGTGCTATGAAATCCACCTTCTTCCTGTCTAAAATGAAATTGAGAGTGAAGGCTTTACCTGACAGGTCTGTAGCCTGGGGAGAATTTGAGCCTGTGAAGTAGGAGGATGAGGTTTGTTTGAAATGCTAATATGTGGCCATAGATCACTCATTTTTTTGAAGTGCCTTATCTGTTTTTAAATCACATAAATGTTTCCCTGGGGGGTGATCTGCAAAGCAGATCTCATCCTCTTCTTTGCAAAATACACAGTGCAGTCGACATTGCTGACTGTGGAATTGAGCTGCTGTGGAATTAGTCTTTACTGGGTAACACTTTGCTTGCTCTGGGCACTTAAAAATCATGAATCAAGAACCAGAACCAGAGAGTTGCCATGGGCACAATGCTGTTTTGTTTATTTGCTTGCTGATTTCAACACCTCTGCTTTAAAACCATTCTCTGAAGGCTGATAGTTTAGAAACGAATGGGCAGTGCAGATGCTGATCAATAAGCATGTAATGTGGATTTTAAGGAGAACAGTAAAGATCATGAGCCTTGCTGCAGCAGCACAAGAACTGTTGGGATTTCATTTGGGGGAGCATAAGGGATGGAAAAAGAGGAGGGAAAACTGAAGGAACTGAAATTGTGCCAGGGTAAGTTTAGGCTGGATATCAGGAAAAAAATGTTTACAGAAAGGGTAGTTAAGCACTGGAATAGGCTCCCCAGGGAGGTGGTTGAGTCACCATCCCTGGATGTGCTTAAGAGCCATTTGGATGTGGCATTTAGGGACATGATTGAGCAGAGGGTCTTTTCCAACCTGAGCAAAATCTTGTACGATTCTATGATGAGTTGTGTTAAAAATGAAGCTTTCTCCAGTCTAGAAAATTCAGCGTTGGATTCTATGGCTGGAAAATTTTGAGGTGCATCACTAACAATGACATTTTTGTGATTCTTGAACTCTTAGCTCATGTTTTTAGATGTCTGCTGTTTTCTTTCTACATTATTCTTCACAGTAATTAAAACAACAGGTGGTTTGTTTGTGAAAGCTGCTTGATTTGAAGCGTTGTCTTCCACATAGTGCCATGTCTTTGTCCTGTATGCAAGATAGGGCTGTGCTCTTTAACCTGTTCTAATTGAAGCAAAGTTTACAAATATATCTTCATGACTATTGATAAACCGATGTCCTATCTAATTGAGAACTTCAGCCTTTTTAGAAAGCCTGTATCTGTGGAGGCAGATAAACTTTTCAGACACATTAAAGCATTTTGATATTGTAAATTGCCAGAGAATACACTAAGTGAGAAACAGAGCTGCTCATGGGCTTGTTTTAAAGTTCAGCCTCACTGTGACATTAAATGAGCTATTTTCTTTTTAGTATTTTGTTGTGATTTCATATGATGTGTCTTAGTCTACTACACTGAACAAAGCACTTAAAATTAAAGAACAAACATCTATTGTAGTGTAAGCTGTCTGCTTATGAGTTGCAGTTGTAATCCCAGGTGAAGTGAGCGGCTCTTCTGTGAGAAGAGATATGGTGGTGATTATTTGTTTTGTTTTGTTTGCTTTTGCTTTTTTCTAAATCCCCAAGGAGAAAAGCTTTATATTTCTTGACTTGACTCCACAAGAGCTATGCCTAGAGTTGCCTGAGCCCCAATAGACTGATACTCATCTCCCAGTGTGAAACCACTCTTAGCAGCTCCCTACTTGGCACCTGAACACGAATAGCTGCTTTTCCAAGTGAGCTAATGGGGTTTAAAGTAGTATTTCTATTTAAAAAAAAAAAAAAAAAAAAAAAGCTAATAGCAAGCACCACTGGTCAGTAAAGTTTAAGAAAGCTTAGTTCTCCTTCAGAACTCAAAAAATATTCTCTGTTTGAAGTGAGTAGACTCTATTGTGCCTGAAGTCAACAGCACTTAATGCAAACTTTCTTACATGGCTGTTTGATAACATGGATATTTTATTTTCATAGGAGGGAGCAAGGAAAAGGTTCTCTAACTAATTGGAAAACATCCAAGGTTGTGCTCACTGTGCTAGAAAAGGAGAAGCACTGTCATTACTTGGAGGATTTTAGTGATCTTAGTAATAGTGTTACACCTGGTGGTTGTTTTTCTTATGTTTTTTTCCAGTATAACTTCAAGCACCTCATATCTGATAGACAGTACAGTAAATGGAAGCTCAAAATTACTTATTCAGGCCATATTATTAAATACACCTCTGAAACACATATTTACATGGAAACATGAAATGCCTTATAGGGACAGATGGAAATCATCTCACTAAAACCAGACATTTTCCAGTCCCTCAGGCTTCTTTCATAATCAATAGAAAAACAAATCTGCGAACATGCAAATCATCTGATGTACTTGCAAAGTCCTCTTTAGGATGATATGAGCTGTATCATAGAATTGACTCTGTCTCCATTAGTTTTGAAAGTAGCCAAGGATGGTGAGGTGGATATGTGCTCTGTACCTATCTGCAGCCATGAGATGGCTCTCACAACCTGGGTGCTTATTGTTCCTTTTGGCTTCTATGTCATTTTCTTACTTTTTCTTGTAGTTCCCTCTTCACTTCAGCATCGTGTCCTTTTCCTGGATGTTGTGTTTACCTCTTAGTTTATTTCTAATTCCTCCAGGCATCAAACACCATCCTGACTGAAATCAATTGGAATAACTTCCTAAAAGTGAATATTTGGAAAATATTTATGAGGTTTCCCTGAAGTGGTGCCCATCTCCTTTCAGAACTTGACCGCACATTCATCGTGTAAGGAAAATGCTGTCTGCTCTGCCTAAGGATTGATAACTGGGAGAACAGGATCATTGTGTTTTCACATGCTGTTGAAACAAACAGGGTGTCAGTTCAAGCAAAAATGTTAGAAAGCCAGTTATAGAAGGAATCATATAGTAGAGAGAAAGTATTATCAAACATGGTTGCTTCTCCCTCCTTTGTACTTAGCAGCTCCAGCTCAGCTCCAACTCAACTCCACTGGGACTGTTTCCCCTTCTCCTCCAGGCTCCTAGCCTTCAGCACAGAGGAAATGGAAGCATGTGGCTCTAAGAGGAGCTAGAGCATACTCTGAACAGGTCATTGATCTCTGCTTGCCCTTCAACATGCATCAGCAGGCACATGTAGATTGAGTCATCATGAGTCTCGGCTGCCACTGCCAATATGTTCAGCTGCTGTGTTTTGTTCTGTGATAATCTAGAGTCTATTCCCCTAATGCCTGACCAAAAGATAGACTACAATTTTCTGCTTGCGTTTAAAGCTACCATATCAAGCAGTCATGCCTATGATTCAGTGCTCTACCTTGTAGCCCTGGATTGCAGAATGTTAAGGATTTCATGCAAAGAAGGATGCAAAATAAAATCACTTTACATACAGATATGGAAGGAGCTTAAGGAAAAACCACATCAAATTTCCTTGCAAAATTATTCTGGTGATGAATGAGTCTAAAAGGTCAGGGCTGCAAGCTGTGTTTGAGATGATGGAAGAGCATTTCTGTCAGAGCTGGGTATAATCATGTGCATTTGCAGACTTTATTCCTTATTTCTAGGTCACAGCATTACCACAGGTAATGCTGAGTCTGATACTACTTTTCTATCACCATAGGAGAAAGTAGAGAACAACTGTGTCTATACTCAGGACACATCTATGTAAAGAAATATGCTATTAAAATATGGTTGGACTAGATGATCTTCTAGGTCCTTTCCAACCTTGATAATTCTGTGATTCTGTGAAAATGTACCTGGTTTCCCACCCCCTCAGTGGGTAAAATGAATTAAACTACAGCCCAGTAAGTAAGCAGTATTCACTCAGACAAAGTACATTGGAGAGCTCTGGACTTTGTAAAAGGTTATTCAATCATATTCTACTTAATTATGTTGTTACCTTGTTGCCCTTGTTGTCTTGTGAAGGCTTGTGAAAGGCTTGGAGAATATGCCCTATGAGGAGAGAGTGAAAGAACTTGGGCTGTTTTGTCTGGGAAAAGGAGGCTGAGGGGAGACCTTTTTGCTCTCTTCCAGTATCTGAAAGGTGCTTACAGTAGAACAGGGTTGAACTCTTCTCATTGGTAACAGGATGAGAGGAAATGGCCTCAGGTTGTGCCAGGGCAAGTTTAGGTTGGATATCAGGAAAAGCTTCTTTACAGAAAGGGTTGTTAAGCACTATAATAGGCTCCCCAGGGATGTGTTTAAGAACCGTCACACATCCCCTGGGTGTGTTTAAGAACCATTTGGATATGGTGCTCAAATATATGATTTAGCGGAGGGTTGTTAGAGTTAGGGTAGTATGGGTAGGTTATGGTTGGATTCAATGACCTTTAAGGTCTTTTCCAACCCGAGTTGTTCTATGATTCTACGATTCTCTGTCCTTAATAATCTCTGGAAATTCTTAAGACCCATGTGCTACCCCATCTGAACAGAATTCTATAATTAAAAAAACCCAGCAACTTGAACTTCCCTGGCAGTCCCTACAGTCTACCAGAGGGTGGATATTAACTCTGACTATTTAAAACCAAGTTATATAGCTAGTGGCATTTTCTTAACTGATGACATTTATTTTCAATGTCCATTTCTTTCAGGAAGCATTTAAGCAGAATGTTACATCTTCCAGTCTAATAAGCAAATGAAAACCTACTGGCTTTTCAGTGATAAAGGAGATACACGACTGTTGGCATTGTTCCGAATAATACCACAGTAATAGCTAATAACTACCAATTTCATTTTTTTCTGCTTTTTTCTTATCAGTGGCCAATACTTTTTATTTGAAGTAACCACCAAGGTTTTTATTATGTTCGTGTGTCTGCCACTTTTCTAATAAAGAACAGTTATTAAGATGAGGAAATCACTTACAGTATTTCACAGAATGTTATGGAAAAAGTGCTGATATGAAAAAACAAGTTTCTTTCAAAGCTGGAGCTGCTCTGTTTAGATTTGTGTTTTTCCAGGGATCAACACTAGCTTAGAAGCATTTCTGAAACCAGGGATTCAGTAAATGTCTAATAAGTTAATAAGCTACAGCTATCTATTGATTCACAGGCTTCTTATTTTTTTCTGATGATTACGCAGCTAAAATGAATCACTACTTAAATTATCCAATAACCCAAATACCCTCTATTGCTGGAAGGTCTGTGGGTTTGTGGCTTTTTTTTTTTTTTTTTTTTTTTTAATTTGGTATTGTTGTTTCTCCAGAATACTGAGTGAAAATGACCTCTGACTGCTATTATTATTATTATTATTATTATTATTATTTCCATAACTGAGACAGACAAGGTGAACATTTGAGGTCTGCAAACAGCAAACACACAGGAGTACCACTCCAGGTAGCTGCTCCCGTCCACTGACATCCCATCATTATTTTCAGCATAGCATAGCATAACAGTAGAATTAGAACTAGAATAGAACAGAATGAAAATAGGATAGAATAGAATAGAATAGAATGAAAATAGAAGTAGTTCAGTTGCAAGGGACCTTGAGTCTAACTACCTTACCATGTCACAGCTAACCAAAAATTACAGCATATTATTGAGGCCAACCATCTCTCTAGGAAGCCTGTTCCAGCATATTGTGCAACCTCGTGGTAAACAGACGTTTCAAAGAGAGGCTGACTGTCCCTTGGTGCAGCTTTGTGCTTTGTTCCCATTCTGCCATTGATTCCCAGGAGCAGAGCTCAGCACTTCCATCTGCTTTCCCTCCTCAAGGCACTGCAGAGCAGTGAGGTCAACTTTTGGCCTCCTTTTCTCCAGACTACCTCTGTGCCATGACCCCTGAGTGATCTGGGACTTGGGCACTTTCCTCTCTCCTCATGCCATGCTAGTCTCAACATGGATCAGGTCAGGCAGATGAGGCAGAGTTGACCCAGTTATCAGCCTCAAGATCAATTTCTGTGGGCAGCTTCATCCAAAGACTCTTCCTAAATGTGGAAAATTTATATTATTTCTCCCATTTGTGGTTTTTTAAACCATTTCACAGTACATTGGAGGTACCATCCTAAGACTGAATATAAGCTTTCACTGTTACAAACAAAAGCGTAGCAGCCACAATGAAAAGACTACTGGCTTACTGGAGTAAGCTGTTAATCTTTACATATATTTTGTAGTGTTTTGTTAGAGACAGATGTTCACCATATGCTAATTTTCTACTTTTTTTTTTTTCCCATTGTATGTTTTGTTCTATCATTTTCTATTGTTTTATTGTTTCTATTGGTCCGACTAATGCAGTCCAGAGCAGAAATAATAGATAACTGTCCAAGGGAAAAAGGGATCAATCATGCAGGCTTCAAATGCATTAATAGATGGAAAACCTCTTTCAGATGAATTATTTTTATAAAGGTTTTTCAGGACCAAATGGCTTGCTGAAATGCAAACAAACTGTGATCATCTTGAAACATCGACTGCAACATAAGGCTTTTTTCCTATGTTAGAACTCCTAACAATTTCTTAGTTAATCATATAAATTAATTCCTATCAGTTTCATTTTGACTGCTAAATTTCTAAATGCTGTCCTAACGTCTGTTACACAGAGCAGAGCTCAGAGCTGCCTCTGCACTCCCTGTGAGAAGCTGCAGCCGCCATCAGGCCTCCCCTCAGCTCCTCTGCTCTGCGCTGAGCACACCGAGGGGCCTCGGCCGCTCCTCACAAACCCTGACCTAATCACTGTCCTTCGGCTGATCCACAAGTGTCGGGCTGTGCATTCAGAAGGATTTCATTAGAAGAAGTGCCATGGTGCAGAACAGTATTGCAGGAGTAGTGGGCAGCAAATTCTGCCTCTTAAAGGCAACAAGAAGTATCTACATGAAGCATGCACATGCATTGTGCACAAAGCAGCTCTTCTCCATACCGATCTTTGTAACAGAAACATCATTTTATCAAAACTATCAAATTTTGCAACATTTTTGGTCTGCTGGCTTTTCAAAGAGAGTGTGGCTCTGAAAGAGGAATGCACAGCAATGGCTGTGTGAGGATGTTGAAGATTGTTTTACTGAATGTATTTTGTAAAACTAATTGTGTATTTCTGTTTAAAATCCTTGTGAGAAGCAAAGAATGGAAGGCTGCCAAATAAATATGCCACTAGGGATTTAAATAGGCTTTTTTTTTCCTAGTGAGTAGAAAGCAGGTTATAAAGGAAGACAAAGCCATGGCTTAATATTCTTTGTGATAAGAGCAGAAAGTAGACACACTACCATCTGGTTGCTCTATATAGCAGTTTTTCTCTGTTAGTCAGTGAATTAAGGGGTGTTTAACAAGGAATTTGAGGATGAGAACAATAGGAGCTTTCTAAGTGTTAGTATCTTATCTGGGGCTGGGGACACTCAGACTTGTGGGAAAGAAATACTAATAGTAGTTACAAGCAGGTAGTAATCCCTTAATATTCTATAATTGTTTCTTCTTATCATTTTAACAACAAAATGCAAGTTGTGCCTTGCAAAGGAGTATGCACATCCATGTTAAGCATTTGCCAATCAAAAGTGCTGCACAGCAATGCTAAAATGCTAAACTTATAGTAATGTTCAATATTTGATGGTATTAATACAGTATGCAGTAACAGCAGCCTGTTATTTGTGATGTAGTGACTCCATGCCTGAAGCAGTACGGTTGAGTGTAATAGTTCTTCCTGGATTTATCTCTCAAGCTGAGCCCTCTCTGAAACTCTACGAAGTTTTGGTATTCACAATATACTATGGCAGGGAGTTCCACATCCCAGCTGTACACTGTGCAAAATAAAGTACCTTCTCCTGCTTGTTCATTCCGAGTCCCACAATCTGATTATTTCATTTGGAATTCCTGTTCTTACATTATGAGAAGCACTAAATAGTCAACTCCCATCCACCTTTCAACAGTGTCTACTTTTTTCCTTTTTTTTCCCATTTCTAAGAATCCCTGATGTTTAATGTTCTAAGTGCTGCTGAGCATTGCTGCTTAGTAGAAATGGTTTTCATAAAATTCTCTATCATATCTCTCCTTCCATAGCAATAAGTCAGTCAAAAACAATTGCAGCATATTTAAATGCTAGGTCTGTTTTTCTTCACTCGTGGCAGGTTACAACAGTACAGCATTTCATCTGCTCAGTGACTCAGTTTCATGAGGTTGTTCTGCAGTACTTCACAGTCAGCTTTGCTGATTTTGAGTTATTCAACATAGCGTGGTCAGAAAATTTCACTGTCTTTTCCAGATCATTTATTAATATGATGAATAACACTGTGCCTGGCATAGATCCATAGGGGTCTTTGATGGCCAAAATTTTCCACTGAGAAAACTGTTTTCTCCTGTTATTTACTTCTTGCTTCTAATTGATCATTTATCCATATCAGGATCTCTCTTATTGCAAGACAGCTTACTATCCAAAAAGACTTTGGCCTAGCTTTATGGGAATCCAGGTAGGCTTTATCAAATAGATCAGTCTTGATTGAATGACACTGTCAAGGACCATTAGTAAATTATTTAGTTATGGTGTCCCTCCATGATAGCCATGCTGGACTGTACCAATACGTTATGTCTCTCTGTATGCCCACTGTTATATACTCTGGTGTAACTTCTACTAATCTATCCAGTGTTCAAATTAGACTTGTTGACTGGATGAAATCTGCTGTAAGTCCCTTTGTAGTGAACACAGCAAAAGATTTCCTCTTCTAACATCCTTCTGAGCTTTAAGGACTGGAAAATACCCCTTCTTCTCACTGCACATCCTCCTGGTGGCAAAGTCAGAAGGGACATGGATCGGAGTAGCCTTCTCGCATCTTTCTTCTTACCACTGCAGCACATGATGTTGTTGGGTAGTTAAACTGCCTAAAAAAATCCTGGCCTGAGGGCAGTGTAGAGGTTAGTCTACATGTTTTGACATTGTATTCAAACTATCAGATATATGATTGGTTGTTGACTGTCATAGCTAGATGTTATAAAAAATAACTGTGCAGTCATCCCTCTTTCTCTGGTGCACAAATCCCCTAGACTTCTCCTCAGATGCTGCTGTATAGGAGCTCCATCTAGTGCTGACTTTGCTTCTCATTCTGACTCACAAAAGCATTTGAATAAGTACACTGATAGGGAGGAATTCTGTTTAGGAAGCTGAATTTGCAAGTGCTCGCCCTGCTTTCCAGAATGCGAAGGAACCCTGAATAATGTATGGAAAGAGAAAATGAAATGAGTATTTCTGTTTGTTTGCTTGCTTCTATGCAGCAAGTATCACTGAGATGCAAAAGGGAATTCTTTGCTATATTTATGCCATTTGTAATATTTGGTTGGTTGGTTGATAGGTAGTTGTATTAATAACATAGCACAAAAGCATAAATCACAAGATACAGACCAGAATTAAGATCACTCTTAATGCACAACATATACACATTTAGTTATATTCAGTGACAGGGAAAGAAATAAAGGTAATTATTCACTATTAAAACTACTACCTACTATCTGTACTGAAGATATCACTGAGGACATAAGGGAAGGCATTTCATAAAAAGGAAAAGACAGGAAATGCTTACTGAGAAAAGAGCAGGAAAGATTTACTCAACAGGACTCAGAATGTTTGCTGTCAGGTTTGTCCCAGCAGGCTTGGATGCAGCAGTGATTTCTTAGTGACTTCTTTCAAGTGCCATCAGAATTAAACTGTTACCCCCATTAGAGCTAAATAGAAAGATAATTCTTCAGGGAAGGGAGAGATTGCCTACTCTTAATGGACTCGTGACTGCAAGTCATATAGGCAAAAGAAAAAGAATTACAGACGTTCAATAAACAACTCTTGGTTTGTTTACTTATATTCAGAGTGAATCATTGATATTTGAAGTAGCCTGTGTAATATAAGCCTAGAATGCTGGCATTTATAAAACTGGTTGTAGCTGCTAATGTGCAACAAATTATTATGGGAAATATTTTCTCAATTTCAAATGAGCAGAAGTGCTTTTAATGACTTATATGTCAAAAGAAAGTGATGAGTAAATCTCTGAGCGTTCAACTAGAATCAACATCACTTAGGGATCTCTGGAGGCCCCTTCCAACCTCTGCAATTCTGTGATTCCATGAAATGTATTTACTCATTTTATTACTGAAATGTGTAATAGGAATATTCAAATACAGCTGATCATGTTTTAGAAGCACATTCCTTTCTCAGCTGCTTTCATGAGCTACTGAAGTATCAGTATGCTCAGCTGCAGCTCACATTATTTATACCAGCATTGAGTTTATCACTGCAATTTTGCTATATCATAAAATGAGCTACTGTGATTTCTCAATTCACTGAGGTATATATGGTGGGCTGAAAATATCAAACTCAGGCTAGTACTGTTCACTTGTCCACCAAAGCCTTGAGTCTATTCATCTTAACTCTGGAAAGTGCTCTAGGTTCACCACAGTTTCCTTTTTAACTCTGGAAACGTTTGGGATCTTCTACCTAAATCTATCAGCAGATAGGCTATGGCCCATAAAATACATATCTCTTTTCCCTTTTGGAGGGAAGAGGAAATAGTAAAATACCAGCATCCAGAGAGCAAGAAATATATTGTATATATCACATATATCTTCCACCCTCCTTACCCATTGGCCTCCCTTCTGAATACTCACTTGTGCTTCTCACAAAACAAACAAAGAATAAAACAGCATATGAAACAAACAAAAATTCATGATCTCTTGCGTGTTGCCCTCTCAGATTCTCTTCTTCAGTGCTACTTTTTCCCTCTCCCTAGCAGCTGTGGATGCTGATAGCAGGCTGTTAGATGAGCTAAGACTGTTTCATTCTCCGATGCATATTGAAGGTTTGGCAGACTGATCAGCTTTCTCATTAATACTTGTGACAGCTCTGGCATCACATAAGAAGAGAAAATAAAATCTTTAAAACCTCCCTGGAGATCGTATGTGAGATGAGTATGTTTTTGTCTATCTTGACTATGAGAGTGAAGGGGCTGTTATAAGACTTGGAGCTGGAAAGCACAGTGGAATACTTTAAAAAAGAAAAGCATTTGATGAGTTTTGTACTTTCTTCCCCCATTACAGTGTGCCCCAATAGTTTCTGATTTTTTACAGAAGCATCTTTGCTGTAGGGAGGCCAGGTATCAGGTCAACAAATGCTCCCCCTGATTCTGCCCAGGGTCAGCTTTAGAAATGTTCTGCTTTCATCATTATAATAGTCTTACTTCTGCATCTTTAAGAAAGTCTCTGATGGCTGGAACTGTTGTAGTGAAAATTATTGTATTTTAGTGGAAGAAATGCTTTGATCTTTAAGGTAAGAAGAACCCAGTCATTTTGCTTGTTATTATTATTGTCGTTACTGATACATAGAAGATGGAAACACAGCTGACAGAGAAGCTTGCTCCATGCACACTCTCATAAAGCCTCCAGTTCCATAGCCAATATTAGGTAAGGTACTTTGGCCCATAGCGGATAATTTCACCTGAAGATTAAACTATCTTTAGAAAGGGAGCTTGTTGCTTTTTTCCTCTCACTGTTCCCAAACCTCCTGTAAGTATAGGAGACATATAAATTATATCTTTTGAAAAGTCCCTCGGGATGTTTTATCAGAAAGGCTTCTAAGGAGATACGGAAGTGTAAATGTGTTGGAAATGTCACATCTTTTAAGTTGTTTAAATTGTTTATGTTTCATTTTCATGTGTGATGTGTTTTATTTCTATAGAGAGCTAATAGAAATGCTCTCATTTGCACTCAGGAATGTTGTTTCAACGTGGAGTCACAGATCAAGCCCATTTTGTTTAACTCAGTAAGATATTTATGTAATACCATCTGGAAGCACAACTTGGTATTAAACCCTAAAAATCGGGGTGGTAAGAGACCTTACCTGGAAGGGGCTATTTATTGTCTGTTCTGTGTTTTCTTCCATGTTCTTGGGGAAGTGTGATGAAGGAGGTCAGTCAGAAGCACCAGGAGGCTAATAACCCAGCATGTTATTCCTTGTTATTCCCAACTTGGGGAGTGTTTAGTCACAAAAGCTTTTCCTTCCTTTTGGATATTGCTTATTTCCATCTCATTTTCCACAGAGTGTTTTATCATATTCTCCAGCTACTGGAGCAGCAGATTTATCAGGTGATACCTGAGGGTCTAAAGGAAAGGATTATGGCCTGTGGGAACCCTGGCACTTTATACCCCCTTGGATTCCCCCTGGTGTTTTCTGGCTGACTCTGGTAGATAGCCTGGTGTGCATCTGTAGGTATTTGGCTGGCTCCATCACTCCTTGGATCTCAGCAACAACACAGTAAGCAGCAAGTGGAGGTGGGCTGCTTGTACTCTTCCTTGCACTGGTCTTGCATCTGAATCTCCAAGCCTAAAGTCAGTGTATGCTGCAAAGATCATACCATGACTGTTTGTTGTGGGTGACCCTGCACTCTACTGAGAGGAGCATAGCATGACATTCCTGTCAATTCTCTCTCTGTTGTCTTACTGTGAAGGAGAAGGTACTAGTGCAGGCGACTATATTCCTTCCAAACAAAGAAATACCAACAAGGAGCAACAGCCTTCACTGAAACAGTGTAAGGAGGATGTAGGCAGGGTGCAATGGACCACTTCGTGAAGACAGTGGACTCCGAAGTTGTACAAAACCTTTATTTCAAAAGCAGTTTGCAAATCTATGGGAGTTTTAATGAATGAATAGTCCTTTGTTCTTCTTGTTGCACGAAGGAGACTCTTCTCTTTAACACAGACTTGTGTGCTTGAGGGTTTGTGTAAGTGAAATGTAAGAGAGTGAGTGTGGGAGTGTGGAATCAACTAATAGAGTTTGGTGCAGTAAGATTTTCTTTGCTTTTTCTAAGAGGTGACATCTTTTTTTGATCCGTTAATGTCCTGCAGAAGAAGGTTTGGTTGCATTACAACAAGCTCAGTCTGCTGATTCCTTACATTGCCAATGGCCATTCATAACCAGAGTATAATACGGACTATGTGTTCTGTCATGCAACTGTGTTGTTCCAGAACCCTAATAATGATGACCTTCATAAGCTATAAGAGGAAAAATGCTTACCCAGTATGGGCTGATTTTCTGGGATTCTCAGTTTTTAGTCACTCTCAGATCATTGGCAGCCTGCATGCTGTTTCCAATTACTACATCATAGTGAGCAGTGTAAAATAGCAAAAACTATTATGAAAATGTAATGCTTTTAGCTGAGACTCACAGGAACAGACTGTAGTGATTTGCTGTGTCCTTCACCTAGTGCCATACTCTTGCTGTGCTTCCAGGAATAAATGCACTGATCTTTAAATAAAAGTAAATAAAGGATAATGTCTCAGATGATATTCCTATAAATGAATGCCCATCCTGGTTTATGACTTTAATTTAATTCCTTATGAACTAGTCACTGCAACTAATTGCTGTGTAGAAAAGCCTCATGCCTCATACCCAGCTCATCTCAAAATCATTTATTTCTATGGCTAATTTTTAACTAATAATTCAGTCCTAAAATGCAATTTATTGTGTTTTTTTGTTTGTTTGTTTGTTTGTTTGTTTTTAATGCCATCTTTCAGTTCTGTTTAGGAAGAATCTCACTTGGTTTCTGTATATGCATGGAGGGAGCAAATTACATCTCTCACTGTAGTTGACTCCTGTGGAGTTCTCTGGCAGAGCACCAGCTCAGGGCACTAAATATTTGTTGGAGGCAGACTCTATTTAGCTGTGCAACCCCTGAACTTAATTTTGGTGTAATTTTAGAAAACATTACTTGTCTGAAATTAATATATGCAGCCTGGCCAGTCATAAATGTTCCTATAAATTAAGAATGGAGCGTGGGGATAAAGCACCGCAATTAGCTTTAAGTTATGATCATTTTTTTTTTATAACCTGATTTTTATTTTTTTTTATATAGTTTCTGTTCTGATTATTAAGATTATGGAGATTTTATTAAACCATAATTCTAAAGGATTTAATTTTTTCATTGTTTTTAAATCTAGTATTTTCATTAATTCCTATGAATGCAATAGATACATTGTAAAATAGAATATCAGATAATGACAGGATTTCTGACAAAGGCCATAATAGTTCAGTGCATATGACATTAAGAAAACTCTGATATACAAAGACAGGAGGTAGAATGAAAAGTAAAAAGCTTCATTTCACTTTATCCAGTCTGGATTACAAGATCTTTTCACAGTCCAGAGAACGTTGAGTGACATCTGGAGAGAATGCTGAAATATGCTCTTTTAGCATCACAGTCTTTCAGGGTGAAGGAAAAAAATACATGTTCAGCCCAGGAATCCTTATAAGAGGGTAGCTGGAGAAGTAGGTTTGTCTTAGGCATGTGGTGCTTTGATGCTCTTGCACCACCAGCTGACTCCAGCCCACTCCTTCCTCACCTGGGAAAGAAGTTGAGAGAGGACTTCTGCTGCTCAGGGAAAGCACAGCTTGTTACTCTTCCTCACTTCCCTTCTGTCTCATACTACAATTTGATCACAAAACCTGACATTGTCTGTCTTACGAAATTGTGTTGTTTGAGTTGAACAGAGAATACCTGTCTGTCATTCAATCAGTTATCCGGTTATTTAGGTTCATAGTCAAGTACAGTCTTGGAAAAAGGTTATTTCTTGATGTGAGTCTTACATAGGTTTTAATCAGTTTTGTCTTCTTTGGAAAGCATCAGCGCAGAGTGGTGTTAATTTCAGTGCTATTAAAAATTCAGGTATAACACAGGCCTTACTGCAACAAAAAGAAAAAAATAAAAACATATGATTTTTTGTTTTGAACTTTTATGGTTTGGGATCCTATATAGCACAGTTCTTATCCTCCAGAAAAAAAAACGCAATATGTGACATGTGGAATAAAAGGTGAGTAAAGATGAAATAGCTCCTGCCAAGGGGTGTAATTAAAAGTCTTCTATTTGCTGAAAGGAAATGGTATGAAGTGTTTTGTGTTTTAGTCTAATTGTGTTTGATTCGGTTTTGACTGACATTGCCATGGTCCTAATTTAATGACTGAGCACTGATCTGTTCTCAAAGAGACTAATCCTGCATGCATAGCCAGTTGTTCTATTCAGGTAGCAGGGTCCTGAGTCTGGGAAATTTGAATGCCTGATGCAGACCTTCTAAGCAGCACTGTTCCTCAAGGCTGTGGGCTATTACCAACAAAATCACATCTCATCTGCCACCTCATCATAATGGGAGTGTTGTGCCCTCATTTGCCATCAGAAATAGCATAGGAGTAATATAATGTATCTGTAGAGCATGCAGCTGGGAGGAGAGAATTTCTGTTCCCTAGGCTGTTTTCTATTAGTCTACAATGGCCTAATCTGAAATGCATAATTAGATCACATCACTTTACTGAGGTTGAGGTTTCAAATCTAAAATCTGGATTTTTGCCTTAGGTACCCTGGGTACGTACATGCGATAAATGTTTATGGTTGCAAGATGCTCTTTATTTAAGCAGATAAAAGCATGGAAAGAGGCAATACTAAGAAAGTGAAGATAAATACGTGTGGACTAGGAGCAAAATATTGCAGAAGATCCTTTGTTCTTGAATCTGTAATTCAGAGCCTGCTATTTATTTTTCATTTGTATCTTGAGGTATGTGTTTAATGCAGAAGTTATGGCCAAGGGCCTTCGAGAGAAGTGCAGTATTATATTATGTAGAAAATCAGATTAGATAAGAAATGATCAGAATGTCTCTTCCTTGCCTCTGAAATAGGTAGTCTGGCCTTAAAATAAATTTAAAGCTAGACTCTTGAACTGTGTAATTCAAATGTATTCAGTGAAGCGGTGTCCTTTTGCAGCTGTAAACATATCTACTTTGTAGCTTTGATTTCCCAGTAATATAAAGGAAATAACCTAGCATGTTCATATAATTAAAAAAAAAAGGAAAAAATGAAAAAGATATTTTCTTCAACAAAAGAAGTTGTCTTATCTTCATGCTCTTTTGCATTTTCCTCTTCTCTTCCCTTTAGTGGTAGATCCTCCTATATGGCAAGCAATGCATGTATTCCCTCTGGGTTGTTTGCTATACCCAGCTCTGCACAAAGTGTCTGAATTGCTGTCAGGATGGCAGGAATAGCTGCACCTGCAGCCAGATGATGAGAAAATGAGTGATGGAACTGTAAGGGAAAGAGAAATGCTCTGTCTGAGGGAAATATCCTCATGTATATGTGTGGGGGGTGTTTTGCTTAGGTACAGAACAGACTACTGCTACGCCCAGGTGAGCGTCTGACTTATCTCCATGTCAAACATGGGAAGGACCTCCAGGAGACGCTGATAGTTAAATGGGCAAAACATGAATTGCAGCTGTGGATTCCACTGAACTATTTTTTTGAGGTCTCCAAGGCTCAGTGTTAACCTAATTCAATTTTTGACTGATTATGTGATTTATATGTAAACAAACTTACTGCTCTCCATATCAGACTCATGCTGAGATTTGTCTGATTTTGCCCTATATGTGTGGTCAGAATTACAGATATGTCTAAATGTTGCAGCAGGAGGTCAAAAGCTGCTTTCCTTTTTGGGCTCCCAATCTTGAATACAAAGCTTTTTGTATCTATAAAAAAATGCAGTATTTGAAAGTGTTCATGGATGATACAAACTGAATATATCATAGCAAGGGAGTCTTTCAACAATTTTTCAGTTGGTGCAGAAAATGGATTTCCCCTGGTTAATACCAAAGCATGTAATTCTTTGTAAACTTCCCTGGAAAAGGAGTAGCCTGTAAGTATAAAGACCTTTCAATTTAAGCTAAATACATGTTAAACAAACTCTTTTATGATGGACAGAGCAACCAGGTCCAGGGAGGATTTAAACATAGGAATAGTTTTCACTTCTGCATCCAGTAATGCAATAATCAGAAAGATGGCTCATTTCTTTGGGTTTAAAATGGCTACCTTGTAAAATAATGGAAGTAATTGCTTAAATGAATTCATTGCAGGCATCGTGTCCCTGATCTCCCTGGCTGTCCTGTCCTACGAACGCTACAGCACCCTCACCCTGTGTAACAAGCGCAGCGATGACTATCGGAAAGCGTTGCTGGCAGTTGGTGGTTCCTGGGTTTATTCCTTGCTCTGGACTGTACCACCTCTGCTTGGATGGAGCAGTTACGGGATAGAAGGTGCAGGCACCAGCTGTTCAGTGCGCTGGTCCTCTGAATCAGCTGAGTCCACATCCTATATCATCTGTCTCTTCATATTCTGCTTGGTCATCCCTGTAATGGTCATGATGTACTGCTATGGTCGGCTCCTTTATGCTGTCAAACAGGTAAGCCACTCCATGCTGATAGTGCAAACTGCTTTGAGAAATATGTTTAATTTTTCTTTTATTGATTTGGAAGTAGTAGATGATAGACAGGAAAACAACAAAGCAAAACTAAATAGAAAAGACCACAAAAAGTCTGAAGGACAGGGCAAGAGGGTCTTCAGCAAAATCCTCCCTAGTTCTGAAGCTGCAAACAGAACCAGAAAACAGTATCCATAAAGATTCTGAGTTTGTGGTTTGGAAATATTGCATCCTACCAAAATCAATATATTAGGGTGAAGGTTGCACTTGTAAAATCAGCATACATCTGTCTGTTAGACATCTGTGTAAACATTTCTTCCTATTTTTGAATCATGACATTTTAATAATGTCTGCTTCTTGACTAATTCACTAATTAAATTCTCCTGCTCTTTGCAGAGTAATCCCAGAAGGCAACTTTCTCCTTGTTGTTCTAGGCTGTATTTAAAAATTTCCTTAAAAACTTCTACCTCCACTGCTATTACCACTGGTAATGTTACTACTAATGACGCTCTTCTAACTGCTTTAAGGTATACTGCAGATATTCCAAAATGAATGTTCAAAAAGACCTTGCCAAGGGATGTGGTGTTGTGAAGTTTTAATACTCTTGGGATGGTAATGAAATGGTTTGATGATGAGTAATGAGAAAGGAATGAGTGTGTAAGGTGTTCTCTAAAAGGTAGTTCTCTAAAATGTTCAGATAAATTAACTAAAGGTTTTAAACGGGAGGAAAAAAAAAGGGCAGTAAATCCCTGAACAGAGTCTCTCACACAGAAATAAATTGGATGTAATTCACTTTTGATTAGTCGTAAGAAATTAAGGTCGTGCCTTTTCCATAATTTGTCAAAACTTTCAGAACACTTAAGGCCCAAATGGGAAATCTTCCTTGTTGAGTGCTGAGCCAGTCAGTAAAATCTTTTTGATGAATCACGTTCTAGTACTCATCTTTATGCTGTGAAATGGTAACATAGAAAAAAATTTCCTTGATTGTAAACCATTAAAGCAAAGCTGAAGACCATATCTGGTCCCTGGGTAGCTCTATCCTTTACCATCACCCTAAAAAAAGAGCAGGATCTTGAAAGATGTACTGCTAATAGTATATAGAAGATACAGCTTCTATAAATGTTTGTCTCATCTGTCCTTCAGCACTTATTGCCCTTTTTGACATCAGTTCTCACCACACTGTAGAAATGCTTTTATGGATGAAAAGCCTTTAGCATGTTGTTCTTTTTCTAGTTCTAAATGTAGACCTGTGGTATTTTATTCATCTTATTTTTAAAAAATGCTGTTGTATGTTAGAAGTATTGGTAATCTCTGTCATCTGTGATGGCTCTTAAGAAGTTGTGGCAAACATACTGAAGAATCAAAGTATACAGATGACTTTCAGTTTATAGGCATTTCATTTTTAGATAAGAAGACTAAGCAGAATCGGTAGAAGAAAAGGCTGATTGATCAATTACCTGTTCAAAGAAAAATATGTGAGAAAGAATGGAATTTTCAACAATCCTTTCTCCTCATTACTCCATGTGCTTTGTAGAGTGATCTCTGGAAGACTGGGGTTTGAGACCCCTGAGAAAGTTTGTGAAGGATGGAAGTGAAAAAGAATCAAAGTCAAATTTGCACGATCAATTAAAAGGAAGGTCTTGCAGAATGAATGATTATTAAATGCAAAGGTACTCCAGTGAGAATCAAATCCTTTCCCTTTTCCTGTGATCCAGGTTCATAGAAGCTGCCTAAGCTGGAGTAGCTGACTTTTTTACAAAAAGCATTTAACTCTTTCCTAGGTTTTGTAAAAGATTTCCTTGAGAAGTTATATTTCAGATAGAAGAATCTCATTAATAGTCAGTCCTCACCTTTCCATGAAGTATATACTTAATCATGAAATTTTGCATTTAATAAATTACCTATGAAGAATTTCAAAGAATGTATCATGATGCAGTCACTGAATCACAGGCTTTCCTTCAGATCTGTATTCTGTAGTAAACAAGGTAGTTTATGAAACACTAAATATGTTGTGTTTCAAACCGGAGGAAGAGATGAGCAATAGCTAAATAGAAGTACATCAATTCTCATATAAAACCATGTGTCATTGGTGTGGTAATGTACAAAAAATAGTTAAGAGTGGATATTATACCCATTGTAATGCTGTTAATTTCAGGCATGGGCAAAAGTTTGTTATCTTGCAACAAGACTATATTCTGGCCTCATAGCTTAAAAAACTCATTCTGTGACCCTCTCTGTAGTGTGTTAGATGAAATGTGAGAGCATTGCAAAGATAATAACTGCATTATCCCAGCTTCAGCTGCTTGGTAAATCTTCTAAAATATGCATTATGTATTTTGTGTATTTTTGCAGGACATATAGACGTTTTTATGTTGGAGCATTGCAGTTAATGGTATTGCACCCAGAGATCAAAAGTTCAAGAGTTACGCCATTATTAATGTCATAGTACAAATTAATTGATGTGGAATAAATATCTTAATAGATTTAGTATAGTTAATGCAAGAATTGGCATGAAGCCTGTATTTTCTCTGTGCAAAACTGTAATTATAGGACTGCTTTTCTCATTTTCTTCTCTAAATTTAGCCTCATGCTGTAGCATTCTGACACTTGAGGCATTCATAAATCCTGTGAATTCATCAGCAATCTGTATAATGGTAAAAGATTTCAAGGATTTCAGTAATACAGATTTTATAAAGGATCTTCCTTTCAAGGAATTACAAGTCAATATAATCCCTGTATGAATAATGGTAACAGCAAAGGCCATTAAATGGTATTACAACATGATTGCACTATTGTCTCAGAGTTCTTACTGTTTATCAAGCTCAAAGACCATGAGGATTTCCTGAAGTTATTTTCTCTTAAGATAAAGTATTATTTTTTTTCCCAGACCAGCCTTACCTGAATATTTGAGCCTGGTTGCCACCATGCTTGTGCAACACACTTGGAAGAGCTGAGAGATGGGGCTGGGTAAACAAGTCACTGGAAATTGTCAGCTCTTTATAATAAGAGTATTTCAGAGGTGGTAAACAAAGCAACTCTGAAAACAGAAAGCCAAAGAAAAACATTCGGTCTGAGTAGCTGCTAGTGATCTTAGCAGTGCATCAGATTTTAAGATGGACAGAAGCATAAATATTTTATTAGACTTCTATTCTTCCCTCTGAGTTCACATTACTATTCATGCTAATCTTTGTTCCTGTTTTTCTGGTATGTTTCTGACCTGTTCTTCCATTGCTACAAATGTTGAGATTCAGTTTCTCCTTCAAGTTTTCCTATAAAAATGGTGTCTGATGTCTGTAAGTAGAAAGGGGCAAAGTTTTCTCCCTCACAAAATATTATTCACACAAATTTTATTTGTACGCATTCTACAGAACAAGTAAAAGAAACTGAGAATGACTTATTTCTCCTATTGTAATCAGATTTTTTTTTCATCTCTTTGCTTATAATGCTTCTCTATGACTCTGCTATTGTATTCCCTCTGGAAAGAAATGTTCTTTATCCAATCGGAATCAGTTGTTTACACTTCGAAAAGCGAGATCCCAAATGTGGAATTACAGAGATTAGCGTTGTGATCACTGTAGCAGAGAAAGCACAATATGATTAAAATCCTCCACTGAGGCATCTGAAGAACTCATATGAACCAGCCTAATGAAAATTAGAAAACCTTTTAGAACTCTTCAGCCAGCATTAACTCCTGCTCACATAAAAATCCTGCCCAAGGACAGGAAGAGTTCCAGAACATTGCTTCAAGAGAAGTTTTCAGATTGATTTTGTGAAGACTCTCCTGTTGCCTCACCTCATTTCCAATATCTTTCATCAAAAACTGTGCCTGAGCAAAGCTCTGATGGTCTTTACAGAATGTAGCTAGAACACTGAGAACAACAAAAAGGATTCCAAGCAGAGCAAACAGACTGAAATACTAAGCATAATGTGTGTCTGAGCATGCAAATCTTGCTCAAGGCGGCAGCTCATGTGTCAATATGGGCAAAGGGACAGTGGTCACAAAATCCAACTTTAGAGCTAAGTGAAACAAGGAACACCCACTGTCTTTTTCAATTTGATTTTGCCTGATTTTCTGAAATCTATATTGTTTATTCTGTTTTGATTTTGATTCATATTTTATCTTCCCCCACTTGCCTTTTAACAGAGAAGCTGTAAGCTCAGTAAAGATGGAATTCTGGAGCAGATGGTTTTGTGACCTGACCTGATAGCCCTGCTGCATGGTTTTGTTCTCTTTTCCCTTACGAATAGCAAGGAAAAAGTAGAGATTAAAAACATTTATTGCATTCTTACATGTAATTACCTCATTTCTGCTTTGAAATTTTACACTGTGAAAAATTCCCTTTTTGCAAACACACAAAAAAAATTAAAAAAACAAACAAAAACAATGAATAAGGCTAATTCAGAGGAAGAAGGAACTTGCTTTATCAGTATACCTTGTCCTCCATCTCACGGTTCATCTACTCATATTTAATTCTTCAGAAACCAAAATGTAGATTCAAGTAGTGAAATGACCTATTTCCTCTACAGAAACTTTTTTTTTCTTTTGAAACAAATTGTTTCTTTTGAAAAGTTTTACATGATTTCTGACTTGCAGGTTTAATAGGAGAATCAGATAATCTTATTTTATCCCATCTCTTGACCTTTCAGAGTCCTTCCACCTGATCTTCTCTCTCACTCTTTTTCCAGACTTCAAGTTACAAAACTTAATGGAGGAAAAATGCTCAGGTCTCTCATTCAAGGAGTAATGCTCCTAGAGTGAAATTGTGACTCAATTATAAATGTGAAGAAACTAATATAAATTTCTCTACAGTGAGATTTCAACTCCAGTATATTCTTTAAAACCATTTAATAAAAAAAACTGTAATGATTCTGAAATCTCCAGTGCACAAAAATTCTGAGCAAAAGAAAAGAGGAAGTATTGACTTTTATGACTTCAGATTCCTTAATCCTGTTTTATTTCTACAGCTGAAACTATCTTCAAGAGCTATTTTTGCATTGTTCACTAAAGTAGTCAGGAAAAGATAGAAAAGCTGAATGATCACTCTTATCTTAGAATAACAGAGTGGCATGGGTTGGAAGGGAACTTAAAGTCCTTCTAAAAGGCAGTCATAGGCCTTTTAGAAGCAAAGCTTAAAATCTTTCCAGTTATTTAATGAAACAAAAAAGATCCAAGAAATGTAATTCAGGTGAGGATGATGTAGATCTAGTCCCTGGGTTCCCATAGCTCATCTTTTTCAAATGGGATTTGGTACATTTGTGGTTTGCCATAGTTGCAAGTGTGTTTGATCATAACTGCATCTGAGCTCAGACCGACAATTATTCCCATTAGAAAATCTTATCAGCTTATTTATTACTCTGTATTCATAATTGTTATTTCTTCCCTTTCGGTGTTCACGTGCACTTTCTTTCCAGTCTTCTAGTATTATAAAGAAATTCCTGGCATTTCCGTCTTGAGGTTTGCTGTAAAAGTATCACAATTACTTAATGATTAACAAGCAAAAAAATATTCAGCTAGTATGTGAATGGATAGATGTATTCTTTTGCATCATTAGGAGGTTATGGGAACTTAATTGAAATATAAATCTCATGTTAGGCTGAGAGAGATGGAATAAATCTTATCAAAATGTAATGAGAGACATCTGCCAGGTTATCAAATGTTAGAAAGTAATTTAGTTGTATATCTTATAGTCAAAATCAGCAATAAAATTCTCAAAATCAATGTCTGTGAAAGGGCTGTATATTCTTTAATTGGCATACATCATCTTTCTGAGCAGTTGCTTGACCTTTGCTCACTCCACAGCTAAAACACACAGATAGTAACCCACCATTTTTGATTCTGTGATGATAACACCTGGAATATTCCTTTTTATTGATTGGTTTTAGTGCTTAGAACAGGCTTCTAATCATAAGAGCAATTGACATTCCTGTGTAATAATATATCCTCTTTGCATCTGGCTAATTAGTCAAATAGGAAAACATAGCAGCTGGTATTCTTTTAAAAATTGTTTTCCTCAGGGCTTCAGGGAAGAGGATCACTGAAATCCATTTGGCTCTGTGTAGTCTATATCAGTGTTCTTTTTTCTGAAGGTATGGTTGTTTTCACATCTTCTTAACTTCTGCCATGGTGAAATTTCTCAGAAATGGATAGATGAGGCAATACCAGAGACAACTACTTTGAAAATTATTAATTAAAAAAAAACAAAACAACTCATGGAATAATTATAAAAGGAAAAAAAATATTTTAAAAAGGCAGAAAATCATTGTTCTTGCGATTCTTCCTTGAGAAGGGATTATGTTGAGTATGTTGTTTGTTTTTTGTTTGTTTCTTCCTTTGTTTGTTTTAAGATTTAGGCCACAACCTGTAAATGGTCTTAGAAAAACATAAGCTTTTCAGTATATCAACTGTTTTTCTTTCTGTGTTTTTGTTTTTGTTTTCTGATTGTTTCCATAACCACTCACTTCTTTCGTAAGTCCCACTACTTCTTTCTTCTCCTTAACCATGACCTGATTTTTTTACATATAGAGATTGTATCCTACTTTCTTTTAGTGAATAGATTTCCTTTGACAGCTTGAAAACATTGTGCATATACAGCTTTTCCAATGCTGTGTAAAGCTGATACTACAACTCTGACTGGCCAGAAGGAAAGTGCGTGCTATTGAGAAGTCAACTGTGAGAATTCAAGCCAGTTTCAGCATAGTCACATTTCCTCCATAGTTAGTAGAGAAAACAGTCACATTCAAAGAGGTTATTCCCAACACAGACAGATTTTGACAACTAAAGACCAGTAAGATGAGACCCACTGAAAGAAGTAAAAGTCCGTATTACAACAAACTAAGGAAATACTTTCCTTTTGAAAGGAAGATAAAGTATATTCGTAATTGCATTACTTTTTAAAGTAAGTGAATTCTCATTTTGAATTATTTTCAAATCAGTGTTGCAGTTGTTAAAAGATTATACTGTTATGGTTTTGTTTGCTAATTCCAAATTTTAACATAAAATATAAGTGTAAAAACTTCTGAAAAACGTCTGTAGCATTTTGCCACTAAATTTTGGGATTTAATTCAAAAGGACATTAAAAACATTTTCTTTCACTTTGATAAAGAGCAATTTTCAGATGTCAGAATTCTGAATTTCAGTCAGTTCTTCTGTTGAAGGATACTGAACCACTGATTATTTGTGCTTGTTAACTGCTGGAATATAAAGTTACTTTATCTCAGAGGCGTATTTAGTAGCATGCTTAATTTTAAAAGAATTATGTTCTTTCTTAACTACTGAGGTTTGCTCAGAAGGTGAAATATTTTTTGTGTATGCTGTTATGAAGACAGTAGAAGTACAGCATCAATTTTTTGAGGTTCATTGCTTTCAAATGTAGAAGGATTTCGAGCAGCTAATTAATACCAGTTTGTATTAAAGGACTCTGTCCCAAGGGCACAATGTCCAGTGTTTTCTGTAACAGCTGATAAAAACACAAAACTCTGAGAAATAAAGGAGTCGAGTTTGCTAACATTGTCTTTTTACTTGTGTATAGATGCAAGGCAGTTAAGTTCAGCATCTCAGCTTTTAAGAGAGAAAGATCATAGTGGTTGAACGCCATCCAAAATAAAAACACCTTTCAAAGTGTTTATAGGCTTCAATTGCTGTCAAGTCTTGTATAGACACGTTTAGCTCACGAGTGATGGATATGCTCATTCAGGAGTGTTTTCTGCATGTCTAAATAAAAAGCATAGACTGACTGTTGAAGCACATGTGACCAGATTAGTCTTCAGTTTTAAGGTCTAAGCATGATGGAAGAGATGAAGGAATGAGAAAAGATCATGACTTTCTTTCCCCTGTGCTGAAATAAGTGTAAATCATTAGCTAATTGTTTGTATTTTGCAGAAAAGCAGTAACACAATATTGGCATAAATCAGTCTCTGTTGAAATTAGCTGTAAGTCAAGTCAGTGGCTGGTCAGAAAATAGTACTTTATTGGATTTGCCATTTTCATTCTGTAGATGAATTAGGGAAGAAAAAAGCCTGTCACATTCTTTAATAACAAGGTAATGGAAATTTAAGAACTGATGCTTTAATCTCTGACTGTATAATCTCCATAAAGTATGGACTGCAGTCCTGAAATTATTTCAGTTTAGAGCAAATGTTGTATATCAATACCAGAAACTCATGATGTCTCAGTTCAGAGAATGTCTTAGTAAAGTTTTCTGATGATAGGTGAATACATAATATTGTTTTTTGATTGACCACTAGTTATAAAATCGATAATTTAAAAGATGTACTCCATAGTAAAGACTATGTTTTTGTTTATTTCTGATTCAGCACTAAGAACTGAGTCACTTTTGTTTTCTCTCTTGTAACTGGACCAAATTTTAACACTGGGCAGAGTCCCTGGCCAAAGACTGAACAAAATAGTTTATCTTACATGTAGAACTGTGGACTGTTTGTCCAGAATATGGCAGAAGACTTCATAATATCTGTTGCCATTCATTGGTTCCATGTTTTGCCCTTCTTCCACTGCTGAAAATCCTGAATGCTTGAAGTAAAGCCACTGAGGCAGCTTGCAATGACAGTAGTAGATGAAAAGAATTTTATCTAAGAACTTAATTAAGTAGTGAAGAACAATGCCAGTCTGAAATGGCTAATCCTCATTACAGAAATGAATGTGAATGATGACTATGTGCTTACAGAAAGAGAATCCTGTAAAAGACAAAAAGCTAAACAAGGTAAATAAAAAGCCAATGTTATTTCAAAGACACATTAATTTCTAATCTTAACCAGATGGGTAGAATTTTTTGGTCAGCTCAGTTGAACAGTTTGCACATCTGAACACGCAAACTTCTCCATAAAATAGATTAAATGCTGATTGCCTGAAAAATGCAGCAAGGCTGTCAGGCTTTTATTTTTTTAATAGTATAGATTTATTAAACTGCATAAGGTTATGTGATCAATCATACTCATATTCTAATATTCTTTTTACCTACTGTGTCCTATATTTCTTTATGGTGAATACTGTCCACGGCTAAAGTGTTAGACTTAAATGATATGTTTATGCTTCTTCCATGAAACCTGTATCTCATTTTCTGAGGTGAACCTTGGTATAATATGAATATAACCAGTTAAATGAGAATAAGTATAACATTTTGGAAATGGTGTGAAGTTATGATGACCTCGCTGTATGTCTTTTCATACACTGCATTTCATAGAATCATAGGCCTGGGTTGAAAAAGACCACAGTGATAATTTGGTTTCAATCCCCTGCTATGTGCACTAAACCATGCTGCCCAGAGCCACAATCAGCCTGGCCTTGAATGCCTCCAGGGATGGGGCATCCACAACCTCCTTGGGCAACCTGTTCCAGTGCGTCACCACTCTGTGTGAAAAACTTCCTCCTAATATCTAACCTAAACCTCCCCTGTCTCAGTTTAATGTCATTCTTGACTTGTCCTATCCACCCTCATAAACAGCCATTCCCTTCAAAGAACTGGAAGGTCACAATGAAGTCTCCCCAGAGCCTGCTTTTCTCCAAGCTAAATAATCCCAGTTCCCTCAAAGTTTCCTCATAGAAGAGGTGCATTTATGCAAGGCAAGCAAAGCACACTCTCAAATCATACACACTCTAGAAGCTGTGCAATTTTATCTTTGCTTGTGTGGACTCTGCATAGAGGAACACTCATGCTCCAATGCATGCACAATTTTGACATGTTTTTATCATGTTCAGCATCCTTTCTTGGTCTTGAAGTGAATGGTGTCTATGTCCATACTACATGTTTGGCCTTGCCCATCTACTGGACTTTATGCAGTGGCCCTCAAACATGATAGTTCATATTTTATTTAATTGCCTGAATCAAAGTATCTGAAAAAAAAATCACCAGGGCTTCCTTCCAGCATGGCAGAGTAATGAGCTCCTATAGCATGGAACTGACGGTCTTGCTATGCTCTGATTTTATAGCAGAGGTGTTGGTAAGTATGTCGATGATGTCACAAGGTGGAGTACTACACAGAACTTGGTTCAGTCATGTCTACACCACCTACTAGGAGTTGTCACTGATGCTTTCCGTCTTACAAGTAGTGGCTGAAGACATTGTCTTAGGGACTAGAGAGGCAAATCTGTGACAGGGAGCCAAGCATGCTAACACTTGGTCAGGATAAATGATTAGAGCTTGATCCACTTCATGCAGTGGATTTATTTAGTGATGTAGATGTGGTTATTCATGCTGCTAAAATTATGTGCGTAACCCATGACTTCCTTCTCCACTGACATTTGACTTTAATTTTAGTATGCAAGTTAAAGAAACCTTGAATTTTAGTTTCTTCCCTAAAAGCAGCTTTTTGTAATGAAAGAAATTCCATGTGTGCACAGGGTTCTGTAAGTTTCTGGCTTTCTTCCTTGACTTTAGACAATTGTGAATACTGTTTTAAATAGAGCTGGCTGGGAAACAGTCTTTCTGGTCTTTTCCCAGTTTGAGACTTTTGATGGAGATTTCTTGTCTTGAAACAAAATCTAAACCACATTATTTCCCGCAGATCAGGAAGCAAGTAGTATTTTATTTTGATATAATCCTCCACTGGAAGATTTAGCTGTTATAAAATAGAATAGTGTCCTCTTGACCCTGAAACCACTCGAGGTCCTGGTGCCTGTGCACAGAAACTGGCTAGCCTAAACAATATGTAACAAAAGAGCCTGCTAATCCTTGGAGCTGATGAGCTAAAGTGCTTGAGGGATCACAGTCTTGAACAGCATATCTCTATGAGGTAACTAGGCACTAAAAGAGCAGCCATTTTAGATCTGTGTCATATTGTCAAGGAACAAAAGAGAAGTCCAGGGAAACATGAGTTCCAACAGAAGTGTCTCACATTTGCGTTTTCCCATAGAATGTTTGCATCTTAGTGAATCATTTTCCCAGTGCAAAAATGCCACATCAGGAATAACTTTGTGCTTAGCCGATCAATAGTTAACCTCCGCAAGTGAAGCACCTCTATTCTATTGTTACAGTACAGACAAGGGTGTTTCTGTGGTTCTACCTAAGCTTTTTCCACCTTCTCTACTTTCACCAACTTATTTGGTATGCATGATTTGATATGGTAACAAACATGTAGCTCTCCCATTCATGTAGTTGCTCACTGCTCTTGAAGTTTAGCAAGAGCAAAAGTGCAAAGGTAAGTATTCAGCTTACTGAATCTCATGAGTGTGGTGAAGAAATGTTCTTTGTGTTCTAATTATTTTCACTTCTTCTAATTATGCTCTTTCATGTTCATAGTGCCAGTTTAAATCCGTATTGTTACTTTTTTTTTTTTTTTTTTTTAATCAATACTTGTTATTTTCTTTCACTTTTGAAATGAACAGCCAGGCTATTTTATTGAACTCTTACCCTTTATTAAATTGTTGCTGGGTTGTCTGGAACACTTCTTTGTTGAGACAGCATTTTGTAAAGGTATGATTTCTTGCAGCTAAGCTAAAAGAGGTGGAAAAAGGCCATAATACTTGGTCTTGGTGGGTCAGTGGAAATTGCCTGCAGTGTTCTGTTAGATTAAAACTGGGGTCATACCTCAATTTTGTTAGGTGGCAGGCTCTACTCATTGCAGTGGGCCATGTGGTTAAGCGAAGGCCACTGTCAAAAGTGAAAAATGATGGCAAAAATAGAGCCTATAAGAATTTAAACATACAAACATATATCGGGCCACATTTTATTTATCTGTGTCATTGAAGGTAGATTAGCAATAGTCAAAGAGCCTTTAATTATTAAGCTTGATAGAATCCTATAGGCCTCAATGCAGAGCATCACTCAGTCAGATTAAGCACAAATGTAGTTTTGTGTTGACTGACACTGATGCTTAAGCAGCGAGATTAGAACGTTTTCCTGGGTTAACAACTGGATGTGCTGTGTGGGGCAGGGAAGAAGAGATTGTCTGGGGTTTACAAGGCAGCAAATGAAGGTAATCTTTGGGCTGAAAGTTAAGCTTTATTGCATACATGCATGGCAGAGGGATAAGGTAGAGAGGCCAGGCTGGAATGGGAGGAAAGGAGTGAGTCCTGAGACTTGGCAGCAGGCTGAGCAGGTCTAGGGGAGATCATGCTGCACCCCAGCAGGGGAGCAGCTTCCAGCAGAGTCAAAGCAGTCTTTGTGAAATATTTAGAGTTGAGATTTTCAACTTTTTTTTTTTTTTTTTTTTTTTTTTAATTAAGTACTAACATATGGCTCTTCAAAACATCTGGTTCTTTTGGAATAAAAGAGAGTTTGTTAAGGCACTTTACAGTTTGCACCTGACACTTCAGTTTTGCAGGGAGCCTCCTTCAGCAAAGAAGCACTTGTCCAGACCTTCCCAGGAGAAATGGTACTAATCCATCACACCACAGAGTTTTACATCATTTTGCTTCAGGCACATGATTCATTTGAATTTCAGTTCATTAATAGTGCAGTTGTCATGTGAACTCTTCAACTACTTGTTTACAGAGATCTTCAGATTAAAAATCTCAGGAATCCTTAGGCAGTAAATCAGAATCCCTTCACACAGGTAAAGGCTAAGAAAGAAAAAGGTATGATCATAAGTAACACATGTTGCCTTCAAATAAATGTGCATAAAGTTTATCGCTGTATTTCTCAAGTTATTTTCAAGATGTTGACACTTAACCCATTGGCTCCCCAACTTTCCTACTTTATAGTTTTCACAATAACTTAAACACTTTCTGTTATTATTTAACCAATTTCTTACATTAATGTGATTAAAAAGTGAAAAATAATATTTAGTCTTAATTTTTAAGATTTAGGAGTCTGAGGCTTCTCCCTGGTTATCCTTTATAAAAGTCTACACTGCATGCATCTTAAACAATGAACAACTGTCTCCGGATTTAGGTAGAGTCATCCTAGCTTACAATAAATGGGTAATTGTTTGACTTTGAATAGCACAACTGACATTTGCTAAGCAGTTAGATTAATCACAGCTGTGTGTGTGATAGGACTGCCTTTAGGGTCTATTCCAGACATTCTTAGTAGTAATCTAAATTCAAATGGGAGATCTGTCAACTAAACTGTTTCTCAGATAATAAAAAGGCATGTAGGGTAAACACCTAAGGAGATCTGAGTAATATTGAGCTGTTTTGTTTCTCATCATGTAAGAGACAGAAGAGGCACAATATTTCAGTGTTTCAGGAGGCTGAAACATCCGTTTTATCTGGTAATGTAACACCTCTGCTGCACTTGACCCCAACATGTGAAAAGAAAGATTCCTATTTAGGTGAAGTCTTGCTAGTTCTTTCTGTCCTATTAGAGATGAAATGGAAAGTGTGAAAGAAACCAACATGCCCAGAAATAGAAAAGGAAGAAAATGATATTCTGCACCTAAATTAACAACAAAACAAAACAAATATTCCTATGATGAATGGAGCTTCTATTCCCCTGCAAATGCTGAAGTATTTTTTATTCCTGGTAACAATCCCATTAAACATGTTTAAGGCTTGGTTATAAGTCTGTAAAACACTACACACAAGCCATTGCCTCACAAAGAATGTGAAACGAGTATTGCCACAATTCTCTGATCATATGTATCCCTAATTGAAGACCAACAGCAATCCTCTCTGCTCTGCCTTTGAGTAGAGATAGGTAGGAGATGAGCCTTTAAAAACATCCGCCTTGGGAAAAGTTAATCCCACTAATTCAGCTGAATACTGCTCTGTACTCCATTTGTATGGCTTGCAGGCACTTACTGAAAGCCTTTAAAGGCCTTATCTGGTACTTTTCTTTCTCTCAGTTGCTGAGCAAGTTCAAGATAGTAGTTCAGTCTAAATGTCAAGTTAAAAGAATTGACTTTCACATCTTTTCAATGTGGTCTTTCTGCATCATTCTTTAAAACTTTTATGAAGGCAATTTGTAACTGTGGTTGGCAATCTCGCCTTGGCCTTTTATTAATAGCGTGGGACTCCCGGTACCCTTTTCTTTTTGCATGTTTTGTTTCTCTCTCCAATACTGAAAAACCTTTTCTGCCCTGCTCATGCTCCTGTTCTCCAACATAGTCAAAGCTCAGTAAGTGCTTAGTCATATCAACCTGACGCATTTTGGATTTTCTCACTATAAAACTAAATGGATTTGCTTTGAGCTCCATTGCTTGCTGAGGAAGTTCAAGATTGTAATTCAATCTAAATGTCAAGTTAGAAGAAATACGATTTCAGCCTGCTGAATCATCTTGTTAACTCAGCACTCTTTTTCACTTTGACCTTTCCTTGGGGAGGTTCAGGTATTGCTCAATTACTTTCTGTCTTTACAGAAGAGTTGTGGAGTTTTATAAGGCTAAATCATCCTTCTCTCACTGAGGTGATAAAATTCACACTGGACAAGCTTCATACTGGCTCCAACTTTATCTGTCCCTGCTTACTCACTGCACTCTGAAGGATTCTTCTGGCGTAAGCTGGAAAATGCAAGTGTTGATCACAAGTGATCTGAATTTGTAAGATCCGTATTTAACAAATACTGATTTGAAGAGGCATTGGGTTGGTAGAGAATCATTACTGGACTAGCTTTTATCTTGGTATAAATACAGGTGTGTTGCTTTTCTTGGATGTTGTGGTTAAAAAAACGAAGTCAGGATCAATATACCTTAAGAAAATTGGGCTGTAAAAGAATGTTGTCCTAGGGTCAACCTCATCCTTACAAAATAAAGGACACATTTTGCTATTGGGAATAGTGCTAATTTACAGATTGAGGGAGTGAAACAAAGATCTGATTATTTACCCATCAGATCCATGCAGGATCTCCAGCCCCAGAACTTGGCATTCCTTGTAGTTCTGTTACAGCACTCATCAGAAAGCATGAAACCAAACATGTTGCAGTAAATATCCGTGGAGATTATCAGCTGAGAAGTGAGTGCAGTTGATTTGGAAAGTAAGCAGGGCTACCTTGGGTTGTCTGGGCATTGGCAATGACTGCCTGAAGCAGGAAATCTAGGAACAAGGAAAGCAAGGAGAATGGGAAATAGTGTTATAGATTAACAGCGGAGTGAGCAACTGCACCCAGTGTGCTGTTAGAGGGGGAGAACAGAGATTGCAAGGCCTACAAGGGCAGCAGGTAGTTAAACAGCACCTGCAGTGGAACATTTATAGTGTATGTACATACACATACATACACAAATAATGAAGGGATCTCAGTGATGGCTTTGAAGCAATCAGTTTAAGTAATTGTATGAAAAGATCATTTCTGTGCTCAGGTAAATCAAAAGGATAAACAGAATACTGGGAAATACCAGGAAAGGGATTCAGAGAAGGATTCCAATTGTTATTGTATCATTGTATGGGTTTAAAAATTGCAGAGGGGTAGAGAAGAAAAAGAAAACGTAAAAGAAAAAGGAAAAAGAAAAAAAAAGAAAAGAGGAAAACAAATATGATCGGAGCTACAGAACTTTTCAAGGAGGGACGAAATCATAATAAAAATATCTGTATATAACATTGTTCAAACATCGTAATTTTTCAGATGTAGTGCTACACCTGCATTTTTTATTCTTTCTCCTTTATTCTGATGTTTGTGTCATAGTTGCACATATAAAGGAATACTTCTGTGAAACTGAAGAGGAAAAACTAGTTCATTAAGCTAAAACAACTACTGTGAAAAAGTTGAGGTTTTTAAGAACTGTGCAGTGCTGATAACCCTTCTGTCCAGGCTATTCATTAAGCTGTGCTGTGTAAAGAAATTAAGGCATTACGATGAGCATAGACTTTGATGATAAGATTCTCCCCTCCTTCTTCCCTCTTTCCCTACCCCTCCTTTTCCTGTCCTTTCCCATGCTCTGCTCTTGTCTCCTTTTCTCTCCTTCCTCTTCATGGTCAGTCACCTGTGCTGATAACAGTTGTTTCCATCCAAATTCAGGCTTACAAACTGGTACAGCTTAATTGGTCAGGTTTGCCAGCTGATGGACTCTAGCAGAACTACATCTTTAACCCCTAAATTAGGTGGATTTTTGATTGCTTCTGAACTGATATATTCTTAGTTTCAAAGTCAGTAGTCTCACAGACAAAAGGTCAGTTTGCTGTCTGCTGAACCCCCACTGCACTCCTACAGGGCTTTAACCATTACATAGAAATATTCAACATGCCAAAGGAAAGCAATCATCTGATTTTAATTTACAGAAGTCTGCTACTGTGCTGTTATGCTGGATGCTGGTTTCCTCAGGCTAGGTGAGAATGCATGTCAGGTAGCTTGAATTAACCATTACAATGTGGTTAAAAAAAAAAAAAAAAAAAAAAAAAGTTGATTTTGATACAAAATTTGGAATTTGTTTTGGCTGGTTTTACTTGCTGCTGATGCTGTGCTGTTCTTCTTGTAACCATATAACCCACAGATCTGTGCTACTTCTAGAAATCACTTATCAAAGTGTTACCTGCAGAGGATTGATAACAACATAGAAGTATGTCTGCTGCCTTCATCCCTTTCTACAAACTGGTAGCAAAATTTGAGATGAAGAAAAACCACTTGGAACTAAGCTTCCCAAAACAGTAACTTCAGTCAGCTTATAAGTGTTTACTTTATTCTTTTCTTATGGAGATTCTATGTCATAATAATGCTAATTTACAAGCTCAGAGAACTTGGAACTGTCAAGATTCAAAAGTATGAACAGTATCAAAGCTAGTACATAAGTGGGTATTGCCATCTTCTCTTCATTTTACTTTCCATGTAGTTACAGGCCAAAGATAAAATTGAAACTAATCATTTTTTACAAAGTTGCACATTCCAGTTTTAACATGTAACATTGCCCTTTATCAGCACTGCAATTCATTGCCGGTGTACTTTACAACTGTGCTTCAGCACTATCTGTACTGTGCTCTTTTTGCACAGAGATGACAAGAATTTATTTAAGAACAGTGAACTTCATACAGCTCATTGCTTTTTTCAAATGCTTGAGTCTCCCACAGAAATGCCAGCAGGTCTCTAGCAGTGCTTATTAGTGCTATTAAAACTGCTACTTTCTCCCTGAGTGATGCTGTTGTCTCAGTAGAAATCACTGACCTGCCTTAAAGCAAGTTAGGTGAATTCCGTTTCAAGGACAGTGGGAACCTGTTGCAAAGTCGGTTCCAAATATTCTGGGGACATACTCTTCCCAGATTAATGGTTTATGCTATGGAAATTTTACAAATTGTCTAGTTTTCACAGGCTAATAGCTGCATAACTTCATGTTCAACATAAGTATACAAAAATATCCTGAGAGGAAAAAAAACGGTATTTCAGAAGATGTTTTTCCTGCCCATTATGTGCTTACAAGATGAAATAACTCTGGCTCTTGCCAGAGTTAATTAATTTCCATGTTATCAACAATGTACATGTGAAGAAAAAAAAAAAAAAAAAAGTCATTCTAGGCACAAATAAGTATGTATAGATAATGAAGCTAAATAGTAAGTCAGGAGTGCCTCTTCAGCATAAAGTGACATATGTCACAAAGAATTCATGGGATTCTTCCAGCATCTTTGGCACAGAAACCAGGAGGCAGAATTTATTTTCCTTATCGTTTTTGTTCTTTTATTCTCACTACACTAGGAATTCAGTCACTTTGCAGATCAGTGTTTCAGATCAGAACTGGCAACATGAGTTGGCCAAAAGTTTGTCAAATTGAACTGTATTCATTTACATTTTGATGAGTAGCCTGGTTTAATTGATTTTAGTTGTGATATAAATCAAGCTCTTGAGTCCCTGTGAGGTGCCCATTTCATGGAGAACTGTTAAGAATAGGCATGAATATTTTTCCAGTGTATAAACTCTGCTACTGAAAAGATCTTTGTACCAATCTTATAAATAGCTCACTGCAGTAGAACTTAAGTTTTTATTATTTTGTCTGGATTTAAAAGAATCTTTTGACTTAATTAATAAATATATTTATTTTTAGGTAGATGTAAAAAAACACTCAAAATACCTCGTACACTTTGGGAATTAGGAGTAGCCATTGGAGATGTGGTTTCTGAACATGGCAGGAACAAATAACTAATTTATTGATAGGAATTTCTTCATTCAGGGCTTGGAAGGGACCTTAAGAGATCAAATCCAACCTCCTTGCTAAAGGTTGTAGGTTTGGGTTTGTTGCTTTGTATATGATTCTATCATATCTGGATATATCATCAGCTCATATGTGCTGACCATGTACAGAGAAATATTTGTAAGTTACCATGAAGTCCTAGCTGTTTTAAAAAGCAAATGCCTCCTTACCCTGACATTCATGTTCCTGCCTGATAGGCTGCAATGACCATTTCATACCTGCATGCACACCACGTTCTGGAGACATTCTGCACTTCTCACCCATCTAATGGTAGAGGATTTGGGAAGAGGATTAGAGAATATTTAGCAAGCACTTTAATCTTTAAACCTGGATTATTTTGTGGTTAATCACAATTTTCAACAAGCACAAATTTCTACACTGTCAAAGACTGTCTTACAGGCATGAATTCATAGATTTGTAATAATTGGTTCAGTTTATAAGTTTGTTTCTGCCCACCTTGCCTTTTTGGTAATCTAAAATAGTAAACTTAACAACAGCTTAAGTATAGGTTTCTTATTGGGAAGTCTTATAGCGATACATAATTTATAAAGGATTGTCTGCTGGCAAGGGAGGGCAAGAGAGATCAGGTACATGATTCTGGGTACATAATCATATGTGTTCATAAGGGATACTTAAAGGCCATTTAGTCCAACTTCCCTGCAATTAATAGAGACACCTGCAGCTATATCAGGTTGCTCAGAGCCCTGTCCAGCCTAACTTTGAGTGTCTCCATGGACTGGGCATCCACCACCACGTTCCAATGCATTGTCAGCCTTACTGTAAAGAAAATTTTCCTTATATCTAATCTAAATCTCTCCTCCTTAAGTTTGAAATCATTTCCCTTTGTCCTATCACAACAGGCTCTGCTAAAATGTCTGTCCTATTCTTTCTTTTACCCCCCACTTCAAATACTGAAATGCCTCTGTCAGGTCTTCCCAGAGCCTTCTCTTCTCCAAGCCCCGGCTTTCTCAGCTGAGAGAAAAATGATCTATCCCTTGGATCGTTTTTGTGTCCCTCTTCTGGGTACACTCCATCTTGTCCGTGTCTCTTCTGTATTGAGAACTCCACGTTTGGATGCAGTACTTCAGTTGAATTCTTACCAGTGCAGAATAGAGGGGTAGGATCACAAAAAAAGGTCTGTCATAGTATGGAGGAGAATGCCTGTTCCACAATAAATGCTGTATTTTTAAATGTGCCAATGAGAGGAGAGGCTCACAACAACTTTGGATTTATATTCTGTGCAGAATCCACAGAATTTGACAGCCAGGTCCAAGTACACATAATAGGCTTATTTAATAGCTCCATGTCAAAGGCATAAACAGATGTCTTAAGATCATAAACTTTCCTTTTGCTTTTGAGTTCCAGCCAATGGTCGCTGTTCAGCCAGTATGGTGGCCTTGCCCATTAGCTTATCTCCTGTGACTTGGGGATGGTCAGCTCCTGCACCTTTAAAATTACTTCCTTAAAGTATTCCCAGCCTTCCTGGTCTCCCACACTCTCCAGAACTACCTCCCAAGGGACCCTCTCAGCTATGCTCCTAAAGAGATTAAAGTCTGCCCTCTGGAAGTCCAAGGTGGCAGTTCTGTTGACTCCCCTCCATGGTTCAACAAGTATCTCATGATCACTAAGTCCCAGATAGCCTCCAGCCTTTACATCCCCACAGGACCTTCTCTGTTAACAACCAGCAGGTCCAGGATTTTGCTTTCCCTTGTTGGATCCTTCACAAGCTGTGTCAGGAAGTTATCATCTACCACACACTCTAGAAACCTCTGGGACTGCTTCCTGTCTGCTGTATTATAATTCCAGCAGATGTCTGGGAAGTTGACTCCCCCCACAAGAACAGGAAGGACGGACCCTGAGACCTCACCCAACTGTCTATGAAGTGTCTTGTCCACCTCTTCATCCTGGTTGGGTGGTCTGTAGCAGACTCCCACAATAATATCAGTCTTATTGGCTTTTGCTTTTATTCTGACCCACAAGCTCTCAACCTTTTCATCACCATCACTGATTTCTATGTACCCACATTCTTTTGTAACACAGAGGGCTACACCACCACCTTTCCTGCCTTCCCCTTCAAGGAACAAGGAGGGGATTCCTCAGTAAAATACTGGAAAATTTGACCTCTCCACAGGAACGGGGGCAATTTTTGTCATGTACCAAAGAAATGCTGATGCATGAGTGATTTCAGTGCCTAATTTCACTGCAAGGGCAGCAGCTATCGACCCAAAGGAAAGGAAAGCACAAGTTCTCACTGACCTGTGTTGGTCTCCCTGAAATATAATTTTAAATGCAACTAAGTGCTTTACATATACAAGCAAAAATGGATCTAGGGGAATATCCATGCTCCATTTTTGTGGGAAAACATTATCCTGACACTTCTTTTTTTCATAAATTCACACCCCAGATTGAGAGGAAGTGTTGAAATTTAGGGTATAAAATTTAATTTTGTTCAATAGGTGGATGGGACAATGAGTCATACTCGTAGTATAGGTTACTTTTCCAACCTTACAATACAGTGTGTAAGTATATATGTATACATATATATATATATATAATGAGTACATTATAGTTTGTAAACTTTATATACATATACAAATCTATATACCTATAAACACTCAAACAATCACTGGCTTTTTCAGTGAAGAGGGACAGCTTATAAACCAAACTGCAAACATACCGGAAAAGTGAGGAGATGGTTTCAGTGTATCCTATTTCCAGATAAATGGGATTTCCAATCTCAGCTGACATTTGCTCAGGCTTTTCATTTATTATCCTTGTCAATTGTAAGACACTGTCTGTTATTTTTTTAGATTTAGCTGTAGCTAAATTTAAAGCTTTAAGCTATATCTGTGTTCTAGTCATTCAAAACAATATTTTTGTTGACCTATGACCAAAACCAATTCTCCTCTAAATGCAGACCATTTCCTGTGTAGACAGTAGCAATTAATTGCTTATTATGATGTGGTAACTTAGAATCCTTCATGGCTCTAAACCTGTATTGTGAATCCCTATGGTGGGACCATCACACCTTTCATGAGCTCCTCAGCAACAACAGTTTGTTTGGCCAAAGTAGATGTTTTCCTTGAGCAAGGGGATTCATCCACTCTGCAGGGCATGCTGGAAGCTGAATAATGGATCCTGCCTTTAAAGCTTTGAGGTTCCTTTAAACCTTTATCATCTGTTGGTTACAATATGGTTTTGAGCTAGTTCAGGCCAACATGTACATGTTGAACCCAATGATAGGGATGTCCATTACTTTGCAAGCCAAGGCCAGTTATAACGTGCTCACTAGAACTGGACTTAGGCAAGCATTCAAATACAAGAAAATAATACTCTTTGTGACTGCTATCGGTTGGACAAATTGAATTGATGGCTCCAAGGGTACACTGTTACAGTGTTCCTAACTGTTCAGAGACTTTGTATTAATAGGATAAATCTTATTAGACAAATAAAACCCCAAGCATCCCCAACATTTAATAGTAAACAGTTTCTTTTGATAATCTTTTTGATGTAATATAAATTATATTTTAAATAACTTTGGACATAAATTCCAATGGTTCTTGCATCAAGTAACTATATCGTCCATTTTTGTTTCCCACATATCTTGTTTTCCACATGCCTTCAGTTTTTTTCAGGCAGATAAGTACGTGGAATATCTGATATCAGAGATAGCAGCTCTGTTCAGAGATATAATTACTAAATGATTAAGGTACAAATAACAGCTTTTAGAAGTGAATTATTACCATAAAGAATATATTTACTTATATGAGCAGCCAGGGTTATTGGTTCTCCATCTTCACCTCAGAAGGATTTTTTTTTTCTTTATTGAATGTAATGGTAGTGGTAATAACAGTGCTCCAAAATACTTTACTTGTTGTCATGATGCCTTTGTACCAGTCACTGAATTAGTTACTATGCTATGCATGAGCCAGCACCTTTCAAGGGCTGGGTTGTTTGGTGTGGGCTCTCACAGCACATCACTAGCATACAACTTCTTCTGGCCTTTTACTGCCCTCACAAGGAACAAGTGCTCCAGTTACCATGGGTAATTGCTCAGGCCTGTCCTGACGATTTGAATATCTAATGTTATACAAATAAAATGCATGATACACCTTTAATTTTCTCATGCATACTGTTGCTAGAAAATTCATAGTGAGAAGATCAGGAGAAAATATGAGCTGTCTATGATGGAAGTGAAACCAAGAGCTGCTTATTTGTGTGCATGCGAATGTGTTCACTTTGTAAGTAAAATCATTGCTAAAAGCCCTTCAGCTAGTACAGGGAAAGAATTCCTGAAACGAAGAGGATTATGGTGTTTCTTAAGTCCATCAGAACTGATATTAGCAGCAATAGCTTTTATGCTTCAAGGGCAGTGTACGAAGACCTAAGTTTTGTATTTGAAACATATCTTCACTTCACCTTGAGGCATTAAGATGACAACTCTCATTTCAATAACAAAAATTCCCAATGAAGCCAGACTTCAGCTGATAAAGTGTCCTTCTTGTGGACTTCAGTTATTAAACTTGACAGTGACATTCAAATAATTAACTATGAAGCCCCTTGTGTGTTCTTATGGTTTCCTCCTTCTGTGTTTGTTTTTATTAACTCATTATGTGGCCCCAGGAGAGTGAAAGCTCAGATGCTTGTTTAAAACTCACTTTAGCCAGTGAATATGCAAGTGTAAATTCTTTGTAGAATCAGGGTTCAATGGACAGTAAGATGACCTGAAGCAGATGTTTCTGTTTAGTCCTTGTTTCCACAGGGTCTGTACATCTATTCAGTGTTCATTCCTGCTTTGTACTAAATGCTTTTAGCATCTAGATGTTAATAAACATAGCATTTGATTTTAAGGTCGTAAGCCCTGCTTTTCTGTGACCCTTAAATAGCAATCAGAGCACTTTATCTTAGTATCAATCCATGAAGTATCAGTTCTGGAGTAGCCCACACTGAGAAGCAGATTATTTGTGCTTTTTTTTTTTTTTTTTTTTTTTTTTTGCAGATTTTGATGTTTTCCCCCTTACTTTTGCTTCAAGATACAATCCATATAGATGGCAGTGGAAAGAGCTCATTGCTGCTGACATTTGAGTTGCTACTTACTGTGAGACCCTCCTGGGGTTCATTAAGCGTTATTCATACCAATAAATTGAGTGCATTTTTGATTTCCTTATGTTAGAAACAGAGAGGGCTGCCTTACTTGACTGGTTTGTAAAGGAAGAAGAATGATCATTTTCCAGCTTTTTCATCTACTGTGTCTTTTGCATTAAAAAGTCTAGTTCCCTTCTGTTCATTTTAAGAAAATGTAGCAAACTAAATGCTAAAAGATTGGCAGATTTCCCTCAGATGATTATGAATATTTCATTTATCTCTGGTTTTGGTAGTACTGTTGAATATTTGATCATGTCAAAACAAGCATGCATAACTGACACTTAAGAAGGTTGGCAGCAAATGCTGCTGCTCATATATAGCCTTTTCTTTACTGTGCAGCTTTGGAAGAGAGAAGAAAACACAGCACTCTGAATGTAAAATGTACAAAGGCAGCTCCAGGAAAAATGTATCAGCCATGGTAAATAAACAAAATGCTCTGCACACTGTTTCCATATTGCTTTTTTAGGGTGGGCTAGGTAAAGGATGGTCACAAAATCGACTACTGAGGTTCATGGTATATGTGATTTTTATATTCTATCTTAGTTAACAGATCTTGAAAGACCAGATGACTGGACAGCCCTCTGTAAGATGCAGTGATATGCAGTTTCCTCCCTTGAAGCATGTCTGGAAGTTAGGTTTTTCCTATACAGTCTCTCCATCTTGTGATTAGGTGAATGGAGTGCCATATATTCATCACCTTTCAAGATGTTCAAAAAATAACTGGGAACTGCTAAAGTGTAAAATAATGGCTTTATTAGAGAAGAAACGTACCTACATCAAGTGAAAGACAGAGACCAGGTTAAATGCAAAAAAAAAAACAACCCAAATAAACAAACAAACAAAAAAAAACCCAAAACATAAAACAAAAACCAACCTCACAGGTGAAATCATGAAAGCAATCATGATGCTTCCCCTTCATAATAGCTAATATTAGTCCATCTTCTTTATTTTGTGTATAAAATAAAACAAAACTCAGCTTGCCCGTGGTTTATGAGAGTTGTACATATTACTGCCTTTCAGGGATGACATGGGTATGTACCTCTAGAATTCTAGACTTTGCAGTTGTCTTTAGGATGCAGCAACACAATGTCTGTGTACTGCCATCACTCAGGTCTTTCTTGGCTTCTTCTGAGCAGGTGGAGTTCTACTAGTACTCCTTTGGTCCCACCATTCATGACCAGCTGAACCCACATGGGGCTGAGAGAGGTTTACAGATAGCTGTACTATTCTTTTCCTTGCTATTGTACTGTAACATTAATAACACTAATGCACAGGGAAGGTCTTGATTAGTCTTCTTCGAGGAAGGCCTATTCTTTCTATTTTTAATTTTTTCCCTGTAAAGTCAACCAATCTTCTCTAGGGCCATAAATTTGCCTACAACATATCTGAGACTGCTCCCTGGTGTTCCTGGCAGAGTATATGCTACAGATATTTGAGGTCCCTTTCTTAAACAACCACCCTAACAAACATCCCAGTTACAGCAAAAGTTGCTAGCATACCTTGTTACTAACCCCTCCCATTTCCTACTGTAATAACCCTTTTTTAGTGACTGAAGATCCCTCCAGCCTTGGACAAGTGCCACTGAAATTTTCCATGCTCTGCCCAGAGCTGCCAGTTCCTTCTTTTCTAGTGCATGAACTGCAGCCCATCACTTGGTGAGCAATACATCTGCTACATCTCATCAGATGGGAGAAGAGAGGATTCGGCTTTTGAGGTCAATTGAGTAACATGTCACTCAGTCCTCCTTTGAGCACTTTTCTGCTGTTGCCTTCCTCCTCACTGCATACCCCTGTGGCTTCTCCCATGCTCTGTGACATATCACATCTAATGTGTCTGCTCAGAAAACTCCTCTAGTCATAACTATGGTGTCTTGCATGCCAGATTGAGTGGAAAAGGAGGGTGGAAGAATGTACTGGGTATATATGCAAGCTACAGATTGGCTACAGGGCAAAATGAGAGCTAATTGTGCTATTCTTACGCTCAGTGCCTAAGTTTAGACAACCTTACCTGTTGCTACCTCAGGCTTATTTCTGAAAAACAAACAACCCCCACTTCCGCTACTTCCTTGGGTAAAATTAGGGTAAACCCACCATTATTATTTTTAAATCAAAAAATAACCTTCCACCTTCCTCCTCCATATCTTCTTTTCCTTAGATGTGATGCCTTCCCTACAACAGAATGGGTCTCAGATTTGCTGGAGATGGCCTTTGTCCCAGAACAAAGACCTGAATTTACAGCAAAGGCATGTAGTTTCCAGCAAACCTCAGTAAATACCTTCTGAGTCCAATGGCCTACATTTCAAGATATAGTTTAGATATTTTGTGTATTTTAAAAGTATACTATGTACACTCTCTATCTTCACATTTAGATTTAGGCTTTAGAAATTCAGCTATCTAGCCCATTATTTGAATATTTTTTATTATCACAGTTTAATGGTCTTCTATCATCTGGCTGTGCAGACACCAAGAATTTCTGGGAGGCACTTCCATTCAACTATTCAAAATACAATGTAGCAATTGTGTTAAATTGTGCAATACTTTGAAGATAAGAAATTGTTTTGATGCTAAATTACCTACTGCTTTTTCGTGTACAAAAATGTAATTTTCCTGTAGATGTACTTTGCCTGGGGCATTCCAGCACCTCTAAGCAGAGTGCTTTTAAAGATAACACCTTCTAAATGTGGGCTGCAAAGCTGCAAAGACAATGAAACCATAAATGTGTAGGCAAATATAATGCGTACTTTGAAAAGCCAAACTCTAGGGGCATTTCTACAGAGTAATCAAAACTTCCTGAAATCCCATAGCTTCTCTTGCATTGTTAACATATCTTAGAATGAATTAGGGTGATTTCACAATGTGAAGGGTTAACCTTGGCTAGTCATCAGGTGCTCTCCCAGCCACTCTCTCACTGTCCTCCTCAGCAGAACAGGGGCAGAGAATAAGACAAAGAAAACTCATGCATCAATGACAGGGAAATCACTCACCAATTACCATTACAGGCATAAAAGATTTGACTTAGAGATTAATATATTGCCAATTAATAACAAAGTAGGGTAGTGATAATTAAAAATATCTTCCCTCTTCCTTCCTTCTTTCCAAGGTCAGTTTCACTCTTGGTTCTTCTACTTCCCTCTCCTGAACAATGCAGGGGGATGAGGACTGAGGTCAGGCTATAACAGGATAGAAAACATATCACAAACACAACTGTTTCCCAAGATGTGGTATAGGGCCAGGGGAAGGGCTGGCATACAACAGTCCAGCAGCCTGCTCAGAGACTGAGCAATATGACTCTCCCCTACCTGTTCACTCCTCCAGTTTTGCAGGCACAACTCCAGCACTCAGATGTCCTATGCATCAAGCTAAGCAGACCTTCAGCATGCCTTCTCCATCTTGGAGTATCTTGTATGAAAACAGTAACATTTGTGCTATTCATTCTTCCATAGCTAAGTGAGCAACTACCATTTTATGGCCAGCTGTGGCATCTCAGGTTTCAGCTGCAAGTCTGGCTTTGCTGTTGGATCTTTCTCTATCACTCCAGTTTCAGTTCTTTTACTGCTCTCACAGATGTCTGCAGCTTCTTGAGGGTTCTAATACTGCCCCACACTGCTCATTTTATAATGAACCCGTGTGCTTCTGCTGGCTCTGTTAATTGAAGTGTTGTGCTTGCTGAACCACCATCCCAATAGGCTCCATTCCCAAACTAGTACTGAGGGACAAACCTGTGGTCTGTTCTGTCTTTGGACGGAACATTGGCCACCTGCTTTAGTACCAAATAAAGAGCACTGAACTTTGAGTCTCAGTAGTAAACATAAAGCCAAGGTAATATGGAATAAAATTAACTGGAGTCTGTTGGCCAACATACCATGAAGAAATAAGATTACTGACACTGAGGAAGTAGATGAATGAAGCATAAAATGCAGTTAACAGCTGTAGAAGTTTGGAGCAACAAATAAAAAATGAGAGAAGCATCAATTATGTTTTCTGGTATAGAATTATAGTAAGATGTTTACTTAAAAATCATGATTTGATACATTGGTTTAAAATGAATGTGAGAGACTTTTTGGACATGACAGCTAACAGAATTTGCCTTCCAATAGATTTGACTCTTGACAAATGAGTGTTTAAACTCAATTATAGAAAATTGCAGCAGAAGGTCATCTTTAATAGATACTGAGGACATATCTATGTCTTGTTGCAGGAACAGCTGTGATCGGTTTTCTCCTTTATAATTATCAGAAAAGGAAGATGAGAGGAAAAAAATAGAAACAAAAACAAAATAAAACCCAAATTAGGGTGGATTCTCTGGTATCTGAGTTCATTTCACATTACATTTTTCCTCTTGATGAGCACATTAAGAAAATGCCTTATTCTCTAGTGATATATGAAGAACTTAGTGTCAAAGGCCTCTGTCCACCTTGTCAGTTTCAAAAGCACAGTCAAATTTGTAGGGAAGATACTAGAACCAAAGGACAGTCAGACTTAGCATAGTAACAGAGACACAGTGACAGTATAGGCTTCCTTTCTTAAGGAAACAAAGATGTGAAACTAGAAGGATGCATAACAAATCTCAACACGATCACTTTGCATTTACACATCTTTTCTTCCCTTATTTCTAATCTGTAGTTAATCTGTGCAGATGGTAAACACTTGCAAACTCTAATGTGCTGATTGATGCCTCTACCCTTACTGAAGATCTCTAGCTGTGGTTGCTGTAGCTAGCTAGGGCCTTACACTTCTGACTTTCAATGACTATAGCATAGCTGTATTAGCTGCAGCTAACATGGGATCCCTAAATTCTTCAGAAAAGGTTCCTATTAGTCGCAAAAAATTATGGCTTAAATAGCCAGTACAAGATTGGACCATTATCTATTATTCTCTTGTCAAGCCAAAGTAATTACGAGAAACAAGTTTTGTTATTTCAAACAGAAGAATTGTTCTGAGTGTTTTCAGAATAGGCAGATTTGGTTTTGCAATTGATTTATTATTATTTTTATTATTATATTTTTTTTTCCTCAGAAAAATCAATTGAAGACTATATAGGAAAAAATACTTGATAATTCTTGGCAGACTAAATTAGTGTGTGCTTTGTTTACATCCAGTGGAAATTTTTCTACCAAAATCCCAGGTAGAATCAATGGCTCTGAAAGAGTAGGATCATAGTTAAGTGGAAACAATGTCACCATATTACTTTGCCTCCCATATGCGCTTGTACAGTTACTATGCACATTTCAGATTTGCTGTCCCATATACAAACACATGCACTATAAAAAAAATTCCCACACAGCAGAGAAGTAGATAAAGCTTTGAGTTTTCATACTGCATGAACTTGTGCAAGTTGTGTACCTGGCAACATACAACGATTTGACTCAGGTAATTTGTGGCTTCTTCCTCTTTTAATTTTTGTTGCTGTTGTTGTTAGATAAAGTTTGGGTACACTACATTACAGGGAGCTGCACTTTTCCTTATTTATGTTTAAAGTTTCATCTGCCCTTCCCTTGGGTATGGTTTATTCTCAAACGCTGCAGTTGGAGGTAGAGACTTTAAAGTGGACGTAAATTTTATTTGGCTGAGTGCAAGAACCACTTGATTTATTTTAAACATTTAAATGCTTCCTGAAATCCTGCTGGCACATCTGGGTTTACTAAACAGACTCTGGAAAGAAGTGATGGAATTAACTATAACTTTGGAAGACCAGTGTGCTGAGGCTCTATCTGGAGCCAGTGGAGAGCAACTGGAACAAAGATTTACCTCCTTGCAGAGACTGTTTTTCTTTTTTTCTCTGTTGGCTACTAAGATACTTAGGAAGATCAGCCTCACTATTCTGGAGTTAACGTTTCCAAATGTTGTAATTTCAGTAAGCACTCATGCCTGATCTGTACCTCACCCAATCTACTGCTGGCTTCCACAGGCTTTGGGTATTACCTGTGCACTCAGTGATATGAACTGTTATAATGTTTAACATCTGACTTAAAGGTCTGGACTCAGAATGGATGTGACAATTTAGCTCAGAACAGATCAAAGGAGAGTATATTTTGAAGTGCTGATGGAAGGCTTTAAATACTTCCTTAGCTGAGCTGGGTTTGATCAGCTATAACCAGAATGTAACTGTTGGTTAATTCATGATAGCAAGACAAGCTACTGTACGACTCACTGAAAATTGTCATTTGAATCTGTGCTTCTTGTTGATCCAGTTCCTCTCCATTTCCCCCAAATAACACAGTAACAAAATCAAGCCAGTGATCAAGCATGATTTTCCTAAAAGCACAAAAATATGGTTTAGATGGTTATCAGAAAGGAAGACACTTTACCAAAATGGTGAGCCACCTGGAAAAAAAAGTCTGTGAAGAGTGAATCCAGCCACATAAAGTCTCTTCTGAAAGGCTTCTTTTATGTCTTTCCACTGCATTTGTTCACTTTAGGGGTTGAGTTTGTTTTGCTTCTGGAATTACAGTGTTGATTGTTATTTCTGCTCTAAGACTGGCAAGATTATTAAAACAATAAAAACAACTACACAGTTTCTCCAATCCTGTCTTTATTTTTGTCTCTTGCTAGGTTGGAAAAATCCACAAGAACACTGCTCGCAAAAGAGAATACCACGTACTGTTCATGGTGATCACTACAGTTATCTGTTATCTTGTATGTTGGATTCCCTATGGAGTTATAGCACTACTTGCAACATTTGGTAAGCCAGGTGTGGTGACTCCTGTTGCAAGCATCATACCTTCCATCTTAGCAAAAAGCAGCACTGTTTGCAATCCCATTATCTACATTCTTATGAATAAGCAGGTAAGAAGTGCTGTTTTTAAACTGTATTTTTGTCAGGTTCTATCAGGTGTTATTTCTGTGTTTGCCTGTCCTACTGATGTGTCCTTGGGAGAAAGGCATTCACAGCTTATCCAAATGATGCCAGTGGAGTCTTGGGATGGAAGTTTTGTAGTCAACATAGTATGTTGTTAGATAAGGAGAACAGATAAACATCTGCTTACTGAAATTCCTTGTGTCCTTCTGAGGGACACGCCATGCGTCAATTTGCATGCTGCAGAGTTGCTGAATATATATTCAGCTGCAGAATCTGCTGAATGTTGCAGATGACACCAAGTAGGGAGATAGTGTCAGTCTGCCTGAGGGTATGGAGGCCCTTCAGAGGGATCTGGATAAGCTGGGCTGAGATGAGCAGGATGAAGTTCAACAAGTGGCCGGCACTTGGCCTCAATAACCCCATGCAGCACTATAGGCTTGGGGTTGTGTGGCTGGATGAATGTGAAGAGGAAAGGAACCTGGGGGTGTTGGTCAATGCTCAAATGAACATGAGCCAACAGTGTGCCCAGGTGGCCAAGAGGGCTAATGCCATCCTGGCCTGTATTAGAAATAGTGTGGCCAGCAGGAGCAGGGAGGTAATCATCCCCCTGTACTCAGCACTGGTGAGGCCGCACTTCAAGTATTGTGTTCAATTTTGGTCCCCTCACTGCAAGAAAGACATCGAGCCCCTGGAACATGTCCAGTAAAGGGCAACAAAATTGGTGAGGGGTCTGGAGCACAATCTTATGAGGAACAGCTCAGGGAATCTGAAGAAGAGGAAGCTCAGGTTGCACTCTGCAACTTCCTGAAGGGAGGCTGTGATGAGGAGGGGTTTGGCCTCTTCTCCCAGGCAACAAACAGGGCCCAAGGAAATGGCCACAAGTTGTACCAGAGGAGGTTTATATTAGACATAAGGGAAAAACTTTTTTTCTCAGAGAGTGGTCAGGCACTGGAATGGCTGCCCAGGGAGATGGTGGAGTTGCTGTCCCTGGCAATGTTAAGAGGCGTCTGGATGAGGAGCTACAAAATATGGTTTAGTGGCTTGTGGTAGCAATGGTAATGGGAGGATGGTTGGACTAGATGATCTTGTAGGTCCTTTCCAACCTTGTGATTCTATGATTCTATGATAATATGGTTCCATACAAGAATTTATTTAGAAAAGAAGAAATTTGGGGTGGATGAGGGAAGAAATGAGAGGCAAGAAGAGGAAAGTATTTCAGGACCTTCAAAACAATATGAAGGAGGATATATGTTGCAAGCACTTAACTATTTTCATGATAGATCTACCTGAAAAGAGTTATTAGAATTACAGTTTTTATGGACTTCCATGCTTTTTTTCTGCCAAAATGAGAAATTAATTTTGTCTCTTGACAGCTGAGGCTAATTTCTAAAATGCCCATATCCATCTGAGATACCTCAATCCTCTAGATGTCATTCTCAGGACAGGAGGTTAGCTTCTTCATGTTTGTGTTGGCAGTTCCTCACACTGAAGTTTAATAAGGGCAGATCTGGAAGTTCTGAAAATGTGTTTTGCAGTAAGAAATTAAAAAAATATGCATTGCTCATACTGTCTTTTGGATTACATCATGTTGGATGTTGATCTCAATTTCCTGTCTTCGTGATTTCCATTGTGTTACTTACCTTTGCCTGTTATATGCTGCAGGTAATAGTGTACCTTTAGTGTACTATGTAGTATTATATAGCAGCAGTGTGATGAGTTAAAAATTGAATGTAATGATCAAATATATTATAATTTTGCCACTGCCTCAGATTATTCTTCATCTGGTTAATCTATCCTAAAGTTCTTAAACAAGAACTACTCTTGCAGTCTGAGGGTAGGATCCCAGGAAAACTATGAAACCTCCCTGGAATAAGGAGGAGAAGGCACTATTGCCTTCCTGAAACCCAGGGCTTCATTTCTAAAGTCTAACTTGAACTGACAATGAAAAAGGCAGAGAACTTTGTTTGAAAAGTGTCCATGCTGAAGTAAAATTGCCATTTTTTCTCCTTTCTCTTACATTTTACACTTCTTGGGGAAAATTCCTAAAAGCAACATTTGTCTTCCTTCTTTATTCTCTGAGCTCTTTGACAGATTAGGTCTTTAACTTCCATGAGATCATCTGACCATGCCATCATCACCCAAGCAGGCTTCAACAGAGAAGACAAACACATTTTGGCATTGTCTTCACAGAGAGAATACATCCCAAACAGCAAGTTTTTCTACAAGGAGCTGAAAAGGCTATGACACAATTCAGGAGCATCACGGCAGGAAACTGGAAACAGATTCTGAAGTATCCCTGCTTGGTCTCCAGTCATTTGCAAGACTGATGTATTAGATTTCTCCTTTGAACTCAGAATAATCCCTTTGTTTCCTCCTGCCTACTGTTCAACAGCTGCCATCGTTTAACAAAAAAATGCAAAGGGGCAAAGTTGAATCAATATTGGAGGGTGGCTCATTTCTTGCCAGCTCATAGTCAGTGTGCAGGCTCTATTATTTTCCTAGTTATCTTCTTTATTGTTGCAGAAATCAAGGCAAAAACGTTTCTTAAATGGAATTTGCACAGATTTGGGGTGAATACTTTTTTGTTTGAAAAAGCTAAAATAATTGTAAATGCCTGCTGTTGATTCTCAACTCTCATCTGCTCTGCTATTGTGTATTAGTAGCAAAATAACAATTTTTATATGTAACTCAGGAATCAGATTCACTCACAAAAGGTAAAATACATCCATCCATCTGTTCATCTTCCTTTCAAAACAAGAGAAATAGTAACACCATTGTCCTGTATATGAAATGTGTTCATAGCACCTCAGCTATTTTGGAGCTTTTCCCATTCAATTCTGCACATGTAACATCTCAGGAAAAATCTTCTCCTTCCCAGCATTCAGCTTCTCTGGGCTTCATTCTTTGCTGAAAACTGTCACAGGAGACTGGTGCTTTCCGACATAGAAGTTGTCTAGCTTACATTTTCTATGGTTCTGTCCTTTTGGATGCAGGATATCAGAGTAGGCTATTTATTCATGTACTGTGTAAATACACAGAGAACATATGACCTAATCTCTACTTCTCTGTGCATAAGTTCACCTTTTTGCTTTGGGACATGCTCTAAAGTTTATAAAACATCACTGATTGACTGCAAATACAGTGTTAGCTTCCATTGTCATAAATTAATTTGGAATGTTGTGGAATCACCCATCTCTGAGCCAGCCTTAAAACTCATCCTGCAGATTACTCTATTAAATTAACTCTCTTGAGGACTTTGAGTATCTTTTTTGGTCTGGAAGCCTCTATGAAAATGTTTAGTCTGTGTTCTGTGCTGAAATGAAATGATAACACAGCTGTGGAAATAGTGGATTTCTTTCTAGTGGCAGGGACTGTTTCACATGGGATGTTATAGCCTGTGTCACTGTCTTTCTGCTGCTCTTCTCTAGGAGTACAGAGATGCACTTTTGAGGCTGGGTTGTTGCTGGACTTATTATACCAGGAAGACATTAAGCTTCTCTGACAAAACTGTAAAGCACGAAACTGCACAGACTGAAGTGCTGCCTCCAAATTTCCACCAGTGTAGCCACCCTGAACAAATTCCTTATTATGGATCCACTTACCTTCTTTCACCATGGTGATGGTCCTCTTTGTGTTACCTACAAGCAGCTGTTAGACCTTCCCCCATCTTGTACACCCAAAAGCTTTCTGACTGGTATAATTGTACTTGAGGACATGCACTGACAACCAGGCATCATTAGCTGGGTAACATAATGGTGCCACAGGTTTTAAGGCTATATATCAGAAGTTCACTTTTTATTGATTCAAAAGGCATAATATGAATAATGAGTGCTTGAAAGGTTACTGTTATGGATAAGATGTGTGTACTGAGATCGTGCTATTCTGCATTTGCTATTTCACATTATTTCAAGTTAACACTCAGAAAACAGGAATTCGCTTCATTGCTGTTGACAGCCAAATTTAAAGCGAACAATACCTTTATCACTGGAGGATCTCTACAACACATAGTTTGGAAGTCCCTGATGAGATTTAGTGTCACAACCTTTGTTGATGTAAAACAGCATTTCTCCACAGCGGCCAATGATCTTCCGACTAGTTACATGATTTCAGCAGTCACTTCCACACTTTTTTTCACTCAGGCAGGGAACTTACAGCTCCCTAGACTACTGAAATTCACACTAGTGTTTCTAACGCTGTTCTAACTCTCACAGTCGGGAAAAAAAACAAAACCATACCCAAACTCTGTTATCATCATTGTGATATTTCTGGTGTCAGAAAGTGCCCCTAAGCAAAAGTAAGGAGGCAGAGTGTGAAGGATGGGATGTATTAGATGTGAATAGGACTTTCTGATTACCAGTTTGATTTCTACTCTGTCTATCTTCTTCAATTAAAATCACGGCACTAACAAAAATAGAAGCTGGCCTTGTCATTTTCTGCACAGATTTGATGAGGTGTTGTTGAAAAGAATATACACACTCATTTGAAGATAATTAATACTGTGACCTTTCCAAATTTATCATGTTAGGAATGGGGCTGACTGAAGGAGAAATTACATAGAAAGAGTGAACAGAGAAAGTCAACTAGAAAGACTTCTGTTTCTACTGTTGTTGTTCTTTTTTATTCTTGTTTATGTTTCTGGTGGACGATGAGATTCAAATAATAATGGACTTCAGAGCGTTCCCCAACAAGACTCAGACCCAGCACTGTGCTTTTCACTAGTGCGTACTTATTCAGGCACCCAGCACTGTTTCTCTATTGGGACTGCTCACACAATGAATGATCTTCAGATATGTCTTCATTGCTCATACACACAATGTGAAATAGGTGCATGGTCTCAAGCAAGCTGCCTCTTGCTTGTAAGGCTTTAAAGAAGCAGAGCAATAGCTTTGGAAACAGAAGTGTGATAAACAGGAGTTAACCCATCAGGGAAATTACATTTCCCCAGTAGAACAGGGTTGTGAACAAAAGGAAAGATGTTTTCACATTATTTGGCTGCATTAGGCGTGTGATAACTCATCATCCAGAGGCTTGGCCTTGAATCAGGTCAGAAGTTTGACATTTCCCAGACTGCAGCAGGAAGCTGTACCACCACCACCCAACTCACACCAGATGCATCACTATCAGGCCAACATCTCTTCATAGAACTTGAAATGAGGAACAAGGAGTCCTTCTTTAAGGATAAGCTTTTTGCACTTTATATGTTTTCTACGACTATTCTCAGTCCTTCTTGACCTTACCTTGCTCACTGAGAAGGGGAAAATGCACATGCACTTTGGGAAACAGAGTTACATGGTAGTCATAAAAATAAATAAATAATAACCTTAACATTTCCCACCTGAATGCTTAACAACTGCATTTTCACAGTCAATTTTGATATGGTATTGTGCAGTTTTCAGTATTTCCCACAAAAGGTAATTTCTCGATTTTAAAGCTACAGGAATATATGGATGCTGCATTTTTTTCTTTCACTTTGGTAAACTAAGATATTTTATCTGCATGAGAACACAGAACTACAGATCTGGAAAGAAAGTATATGATGAAGAGACACTTGTGCGTCAAGACTCATTTTACGCACAAATTGAAATGTATTTATTAAGATCTAGAAATAGACCACATTTGTTTAAGTTCATGAACTTCTAGAAGTTTGTGAACACACTGTAACATCTATTACCGTTAATTGCTATAATTTTTCATTAAAATTCATGTAGGTTTTATAGTCACAATTGGTTGTTTTTTGTTGTTTTGTTTTGTTTTTCCTATCTCTTCACTGTTAGCTGGGCTGACATAATAAATAATAGTAACATAAGGAGGTGATGCTGATTACCTTTTCTGTCATCTGCAAACAGAGTTTTTGTCCAAAAAGAATTGCACACCCAAGCTCTTAAGTCAAAAATGAGCCAAGGCAATAATGATTCCTCAGTGCAGAATAGTCTACACTAAGTAGAGTGTTACAGTATGGTTCAGAAGTTTTTTGACTGTATTTCTTTCCTAACATGCAGTGATCTGACTTTTTTTTATAGCTGAGAGACAAATTGAAGAGAGGTCTTAAGGGCACTTTCACTGCTGTCATGAAGTATAACTGCATTTCACACAGTGAGTTCAAAATTACTGTAGGTATTTCTCTCTCAGCTTACAACAAAAAGATCATTTCAGGCAAATAACCTGTTTAACCAGGGCCACAAGTATGTTTATCAGCCCCACCAGCTTCATGCTGCCCCTGGCTGCACTCTCGGTGCAGCCCAGCTGAATATGAACAGGAGCTCAGCCTTGTGATGCTCATGCTATTGATGCTCTCTGAAGTCTGGACCAGCTTCAATATCACAGAAGAGTTTTGGACATTCTTACTTAGATCCACAAGAAAAGAAGTAAAAAAGCATCTCTTATGCAAGAAAAAGATTTAATAAAATTGGAAACAACACAAATGCAAACACAGAGTAAGCATGTGTCTATTTGACTAATTAGTACCATAATAAAAATTATGTCCACTTAAGATGTCATTCTTTCTGGAAGGCATAGAAAGTGAAGGGCAATGTCCTGGTTTTGTCTGGGACAGTTATCCTTCTTTCCAGTAGCTGATATGGTGCTGTGTTGCGGATTTAGGATAATACTGCTGATAACACACCAGCGTTTTAGTTGTGGCTGAGCAGTGCTGCACAGAGTCAGCATTTCAGCTTCTTTTACTGCCCTGTCAGCAGAGGGAGCTGGGGCAGCACCAGGAGCTGTGAGAGGGCAGAACTGGGACAGCTGACCTGAATTAGCCAAAAGAATATTCCATACCATATGGCTGTTCTCAGCAATAAAACTAGGGTGTGTTGGCTGGAGGGGCTATTGTTCCTCATGGACTGGCTGGGCTTTGGCCAGCTGGTATTGCACATTGCTTGATTTTTATTCCTTTCTTTTGTTGTTACATCTATTTATTTATTTATTTATTTATTTTATCCTGATGAACTATCCTTATCTCAGCTGTGGCACTGAGAGACATGGTCAGTGGGCATGGTGGGGATGGGCTGACAGTTGGACTAAGTGATCTGAGAGGTCTTTTCCAACCTTAACTATCTGACTATTCCATGAAAAGATCTCTTACTTAGGCAAAGTGAGATAATTTCTGTGCAGTGCTGAGCTCCATGCTGAGTTAAACCACATCAGGTAGTAATATCTCTTTACTTTATGTATAATCTTAAACATCAACCAGTATGTTGCTTTCATTCCTGTATTGCTTTTTTCATAGTGCTGGAGAAACATGGGGTTTCACAGGAAAGGAAAGAGATCTCCCCTTTAGACAAGGGTAATGAATAGATTAGAACAGCTATGGGAAATACAGTGGGTAGCGTTTGTAGCAAAGACAATAGGATCCTTTCGTAGTCCATACCCACTCTGCAAAAGTAAAGAAGACATATCTGAGAAAACGAAAAAGGAGGAGACTCCAAAGGAGCTTAGGCTGAAGTCAAATTTGAAATGATAAGTAGTGCAGAGAGAGCGAGGGTTATAGAAAATGACTTACTAGGTCTTCTCCTGTCTCTTTCATGTATTCTGTAAGCTTTGACTAAAACATCTCTTCAGAGGTTTAAGTTACCATTGTCATTTAGAATAAAGGTATGATGCAGGTAAACTGCAACAGGTAAAAACTGTGATCCCTTTGGACGACTCAGATTTCAAAATAAAAATGCAGTTGAAATCTAAAATTATTAGTTTACATCCACTCTAGTGCATTTTCATTGAAATTAGCTTGGAAAGAAGGGAGAGTAGGCTCATCTCTCTTCTGACAGCTCTGATAAGTCCAGGAAATCAGATAACTGATTTTATGAAAGGAGATTAACATTGGTACCTCCTTGTTGGATAGCAAGAAAATACCTGTAGGTAAAGGTTTGGCCTCCAAGTTCACTGCCACTTTACAAAATGGAATAAAACAATGAACCATTTAAAGATTCAAAAGTTATGCGTGGTTACATCTCTGAAATTCTGTGGTACAGGAAGACTGCTTCTGTCAAATTGTTTAATCTTGTCTATCATGAGAAAACTGCAGTTGAACTGGGAGTTTCAGGTTAACATTTAAAATCACTCATTTTCACACACTAGCAACCAGAAAATCAATCCTGTAGGGTAGACTGAGAGCTAAATGGAGGATTACAATATCCAGAGATGATTTTTAAGCAAGGACTGTGGTATACCCACACCTAAACAAAAGGTAGGAAGATCCTTACAAGCAAGGTAATCCTTGGTATCCTGTTTGTTCTTGCAAGTATACACCAGCAGAAACTCAGACAAGTCACTACTTCCTTGCTATCTTCATGTACATCTTTGTCTCCAAGGAGAGTCTGAATGGTCAACAGGTCAGTCAGTGCTAAGGGAAATGCAGGAAAAAATGGATAAGGTATTAATCACCATGATGGTTCGAACTTGCCATTTTTTCAAGGTGATCTAGAAGTTGAATGTAAGCACTTGAAAGTTGGGTATCTTTTTCAGAACTGATTTCCAAGTTTGGTCTGTACAAACAAATTCCTGCAAAGCTGTACAGAGTCTATAGGTAAACTGAACTTGAGCTGTTGGTCAAATAACACCACCAGTCAGCACTGCTGACACAGAAGAAGTATTATAGGAGCTTCTGTTGCAATACTCTCAGTAACAGCCATAAGTCAAGAATCAGAGTGGACTGTAGCCCACGCCTTGGTCTGTCTAAGATCAGGCATTAATTTAGCCTCAGATTTCTCCATGTTAATTCTAGTGCTTCTACTTCTCTCTAATGTCCATATTTTACAAATAGGCCTCTAGATATGCATTTGCTGCTTCCAATCATTTTAAAGCTGAACAAAGGCATAGATCAGGTGAAGAAAACAGAAACTGTAATGCAATGCAATAGGTTGCATAAACAAAGACTTCAGCTACTCCCTGAAGATGATTAAATTCAACAGATGGCAAAGATTAGAAAAAATACATACAAACCTGGAGGTAAAAGAAATCCTCATTTAGCTCTCCTGTTTGATCACTGAATGATTTCTTGTGATCTGGCTGTGGCATAATAGTAAAATTTTATTCAGACCGTGAAATATTTGTACACTTCATCTGACAGCTGACATTATTTCTTAGTATTTCACTGTGTCTACCAGGTATATCTTTGTAGTCACGTATCCAGATAGTAGTTCAAGCAACCGTTTCAGATTAAGATGATGAAGAGAAAAAAGGAAAATACGTATTAATCATATTTTTCTCAGCATTTATTTAACGTCTTCCAAACAAATATTCAATTTATTTATTTAATTCTCATTATCCTTGTAAAGCAGGTGATGATTATCATCCTAGTTTTGCATCAGGAGTAATTTCAGGATGTAAGGTTACATTAGTGCTCAAAATCTCGTGAACTTGCATGACAAGTCTAATTCAAATCTGTAGAACTTTATGATGTCCTTCTCCCTTTAGGGCAAAGAAACCACTGTACTGAAATAATGGCTTTCACAGTATAGAAAACGCAGCATAAAATACAAAATTCTACCATGTCTGTTTGTTCCTTTAGATTAAATCCCTTTTCACTTTAAACTGCATCATTTAATCCCATTCAGAAATTTGGCAGTGTCCAAATGAAAACAAGTTGAAGTTCCTTGACTCTTGAAGTAGAAGCAGTTGCAGAACTTTTTATTCCTTCAATAGTTCATCCACTAGCTTCCAAACTAGATTTATTTATAGCATCTTTATAATCCCTTTTTCCTGATTTACTCAGTAACCCTCATTCTCTGGTAGTTGTCTTCTCTTCATACTCAGATAAAGCAATCAAATGATTTCTCTCTTCATACTGCTGGGCTAAACCAGTTTAGCTCTTTTAGTTTACAGTAACAATCAAGGCTCCTCATTCTTCTGATGTCAAAGGTGAAGAATTACAAGCATCTTTAATGCTTTTGTTTGTACATAACAAATCTAATGCTCAAAAGTAGACAGCGTCCTCAATACTGTGCAAATGCCAGTGATCATGAATATGTCCAGTTGCCATTACTAATGTGTAGTCATAGAAAAAGCAGTCATGCAAAGGTCCTGATATCAGTTTATTCCCTTGCTTTGTAGGCAATGGGCCATTCTTGTGGCATTGGCTTGCAGTGATCAAAGCAAGTGCTCCAATGAACAATGCACTGGTATCAGAGAGCATCCCTCTAGTATTTTCTCTTCAAATATTCAATTCTTCTAGCTTTCTAAAACTGTGAAAAACTCAAATAATAATAACAATAAAAATATAACTTTATTGTTAATCATAGATGATCTCATGTATTTTGTCTAGGTAAAATCTTCTTAATTGTTCACCAAATATTAAAAGAGGAACAACACTATAGGGGATATTTCTTGTTTCTGTCACCTTGTCTATACTGTTTAACTCTTATCATTATTGGAGCCCTCTGAATTTGAACCAAAACCACCAACAGCTCAACAGTGACTTCTTAAATCCCTATTCTTTGACTAAATTACAATCAGGTTTTTAGAAATGGATGTAGATAAATATAAAGGAGTCTATTATATGGGGTACAGCTATTATTATGTGTGTTTTGTGTGTCTGTCCGTATTAGCAGAATGTCACACAGTGACACAGCCTCAAGCAAAAAGATCTTGAGTGATTTACAAGGGAAGATGACAGTGATATGATGCTACAAAAATACTCTAATGAAAATTAGGGATTTGAATTTCCATGTGTTCTTGGTTTCAAACTAAGTGGAGCTACGTAAGATATACCTGGACAAGTTCTTTCCCTAAACATGTTTTGCGTACATACTATGGCCAAGGACAGAGTGCTCAGAACCAAGAGCAATGAACTGACAATAAAGTCACAATTTTACAATCATTTGTTCAGAACTGGGTCAGAAACATATCCGTCTAAGTCCATCACAGCTGGTTGGAATCTTTTTATTCAGCCTTGTGGACTGATTCAGAGTGCATGGGTGAAGAACTGAAAATGCAAGAGGAAATGGGGAAAGCGAGAGAGATATTGGTGATGATGAAGTAAACACATACATTTTTAAAGAGACAAAACACTTTATTTTTTGTTGTTGTTGTTATGTTTTGAACTTTCAGCAAAATGAGAGCTATTTCAAAATGACCCGGAATCACTCATCACGTATTACAGTAGTAACAGACCTTTCATTTCTTCTCATGAAGCATAATGTTACTTTAGGGACTGGTAAATTTACTTCTTCCTCTGTCAGTCATGATCCATCAATCATACTGTAAAGCCCTAAACAATTCTGACTTACTGAAATGAGAAAATAGAGGCAGAGTACTTGCTGTTCACTAAGGTTCTTTGCTTGTTCTTTTTTTTTTTTTTCTCATGCTGCTTTAGGAGATTATTCTTCCTTAAGTTCCTTTTAGATAGGAGGAAATAACTTCACATACATTGCCATTTTGTATATCGTATGTGTTTTAGGAGCTCTATTTAAGGGCACTGAAGAGCTAGCTTGAGATAAATAGGACAGTCAGTCTTTTTTATCTGCAGGAATAAACCCTGTCAAAAGCATCAGTTCTCTCTTAAAGCAATGTGCAATGAAAACATAGCAGTGCTGTTTGTGCAGAGCTTTCATGCACACAGCCAGACTCCTGGAAATTCAGAAGTCATGCTTGTTACGTTGAAGTAGATACAAAAGTTTCTCTAAATTTGTTTCCTCACACAAAATAACTATTAATCACCAGTTATAACTCCTGTTGCTTTGGTCTCTGATTTTGTTCACTTTATGAGAGTGCACGTTACACGAGGACCTACCTCCAGAGTACTTTTAACAGGGAATTAATTGAATAGTATGCTATATCTACAAAAATAAGGTAATATTTCTCAAACACTGAGCTGTGCTTTTTATCTGTGCTATTGATTTGTTTTCTTCTTGTCTCTACTGTTCTTGGGATGCTTCAGCTGCTCATTAAACTGCCTAATGGCCTGATACCTCTGTTCAGCCCCATGCATTTTTAAAGTCTAAATTAGGTCTACTGGATAGCTCATGATTTCATTTGTGTAGAAGCACTGAAAGTTACTGGAAAACGACACAGCACCTCTGGGGAGGCATTTTACTAGGGAAGAAAAACAGGGCTGCTTGATCCAGCAGAACGTTTAAGTTTCCTGCCCTATCTTCTGAAAAAGCAGGCTTAGAAACAGGCCCTAAACAAAACTTTTCCCACCTTTCCTTCATGGTTGTCTGTTCTATATGCCTCCTGGTTCACATGCATTATAGGCATAAATACTGGGCTTATGGGTAGACCACAGGAGTTTTTAGTTTGTAGAAAATGTACGTTATGTATCACAAGCCAAAAAATCCCTTCTACTGTTTGTCTTAATAGAGGTTGTAAATACCTTGGATCAGGAACTCCACCTTGGTCTACAAAACATGAAACAATCTACAAGTTGTGAACTCTTGAGGCATATTTATGCAGTATTTGGTTGAACTACTGTAAGAGTAATGGAACTACGCTGTAGTCCATCTTTACAGGAAACAATCCAGAAGCCCCCAGCCTCCTTCTATTTTCCCTTGGCACCTCACCCACACAGAAGTTGTGCCTGCTGCTTATGATGGTAGTAGTGAGGATTTGGCTAGCACATTGCATGCAGAAGCACTGCAGGATTGATTCTGGAAAGGGACGCTGTTTGGGAGGCAGGCCAGAAAGATATTATAATAATGAAGTGCAATCACAGCCAGATGACTTGGAGCAAGGCAATTAACAGCAGCTGACAGCTTAGAGTCAGCACTAGCAGCAATTTTCCCCTCTGGCTGCTCTCATAAAACCAAGGCAGATGTGATATCTATTGCCTGCCCTCCTGAGCCCCTCAGGGTTTCTGGAGTCTTCTTGGAAGTGTATAAGAAGTCATGGCTACAGCAATTATCCCTTACCTGTCAGCGTGCTGCAACCAATAGGATATTTGATCTGCATTTGCCTACACACAGAAACAGGTCGCCAGAGGAAACGAGCTTTCTTACTTCAGTTATTACAGGGATAAGTAGAAGCACGTGGAGGAGGTTTTTCAGAGTGTAGCAATGAGCTGCTAACTCTGCTGGCGTTAGATTTTACTAAATTTAATTCATGGGAGCCATGGAACAAGTCAATTAAAGTTTATTACACTACCTTTGTTGATCATTTTAAAATTACATCCCACAACACTAAGCCTGGCAGCAGCAAGAGCAACAAATGAGTTGGGTTCCTCCCTGAAAAAAAATGTGCTATAAAAAAGAAAACAAATAGCCAAAACATACTAAGTGAAGTACTACTGGAGTACTGTGTCCAGTTCTGTGCTCCTCAGTTCAAGAAAGACAGGAAACTTCTGGAGACAGTCCAGTGGAAGGCCACCAAGTTGGTGAGGGTTGTGGAAGAAAGGCTGAGAGATGTGGGGCTTTCAGCTTGGAGAAAACAGAGGAGACTTTGTGAATGCTTATACATACCTAATGGGTGGGAGTCAAGGGAATGGGGACAGGCACCTTTCAGTGGTGCCAAGCAACAGGAAAGAGAGGAGTAATGGGCACAGTCTGGAACATAGGAAATTTCATATGAACATGAGAAAAAAAATACTTAACTGGTGACAGAGCTGCCCAGAGAGGCTGTGGAGTCTCCTTCTCTGGAGCTGCTCAAAACCCATCTGGATGCTTTCCTGCACAACCTGTTGTAGGGAACCTGCTTTAACAAGGGATTGGACATCCAGAGGGATGTCCAGAGATTCCTTCCAAGCTCTACAGTTCTGTGATTCTCTCTCTTTCCTTGCGGGGTTTCATCAGTGCTTGTTTCTCCCACATCCTTCACCCAGATTCCTTTCCTCACTCATGTAACTTTTAAGATCCCAGAGATTTCCCCAGCTAGAGATCCCCCCCCAGTGATTTGTCACAAACTATGTGTGCTGTCATTTCTCTAGTGGTAGTTCTGCCTCTGGGAAGAAGAACCCACCATATTATTGCGCTACAATTAACTCCTTGTGAACGTAATGGGTCCTTACACATCAAACTTAATATGAATTTACTTGAATGTTAGCATATTCTTAGCAAAAAGAGACAGGACATGCATTTCTAACTTACCTTGGGTAAGCTTGAGTATGAGCAAGGTAACTTACCTTGGGTAAGCTTGGGCATGAAGCTTGAGTTCACACTGCATTTAACTTCCACAGAAGTGCACTAATCATTTTCAAGTGCACTATCTGCAGTAAATTGACACTGTAAGAAAGTGGAATCTATCTATCTATCTATCTATCTATCTATCTATCTATCTATCTATCTATCTATCTAAAAGAAAGAGACACACATTGAGTAGAGTTGGGTAGATTTTAGGGTGCAGCAGATGCATCCATACTATTCTGATGAAACGATCAAATTATCACTCATCAGTTACCTTGAAAAGATCAAGATGATGAAAGGGGAACAAGTGCTAGTGGACTGTCCATATTCATTGTGATTGATGACACTGGCCTACAGTAAAACACTGCTTAATCATAGTCACAGGTGCAGTTCATTGCAGCATGTAGTGGGTGTGATTATAGCAAAATACTGGCTCCTCCATAGCTTTGTGTAGCTGACTAACAGGTGCATGCTGCAGTCAAGACAGTGAGTTGAAGCAATCATCCTTTAAGATGTGTCTTTCAGTAACATCACAGCAGGCAAGCTGGCAATAGATAGGAACAGATCAAAATGCCTGTGTGAAGTTCTGCGTGTCAGAGCCATGCTCCTTTGAGCTGCTCAAGTGGAACACCACTGATTTCTGTGAATAAATATAAAAGGTGCCTCCTTCAAAAATACGTTGTTCAGAAAGGTGAAGTCTGGTTTGGGGACTGAAACTTGAAAACATGTTGCCTGTGAAGTTACTTGAGACCCTATCAGAGATATATTGTCACACCTCTTCCATAGCTGTCACTGCTAAAGAACAGGGAGTACAGTAAGATACTTGCTGTACCCAGCACTTTATAGTTCTTGGGTTTTAACCACCTACTGATACACTAGTTTGTATGCATGTGGAACATGCTGAGACTAGAATATCCTCTCCCTTGTCACAGACAATAAAATTTACTGAGCATTTTATCATATGGAAGACAGTGATCTTAGATTTTTTTGGTTTTTTTTAGGAAGTTTTTTGATGAGGAAAGCCCAGTAAAAGCAAAGCTGGAGTATTTGAAAAGCTTCACTTAGATCCTTTTTCCATACATCTCAGCATTCAGTTTATCCCCTTGTGAAACCAGGTGTTCTGAGTTTTCTGTGAAGTGCTGCTTGCAAATTGTGACATACAGTGTTTATCCCCTTGAAGTCTCCTACCAGGAGGTGGTGTAATACAAAAGATGAGCTGAATGATTACTGGCTGCCAGGAGTTTACACGATGACGATATAATGTTTAATGTGTTTCACTGATGTGCAACCAGCTTTGCTGTAGGAATGCACTCACTGTGACTGTCTGGGGTGTAAAAACCCAATTTCAGCCACCCAAGAAGGAAGGAGGGGCTCCGGTTCCAGGTTTGGTTGAGACACGAGACACCAGTCAATTCAACTAAGGCAGCACCAGGCCCCCTCCCATGGTTGTCTGTTTCTTGGGCACTGTTCTGGGCTCTTGAAGGAGTGATTGGGACATCAGTCCAAGGGACACTTGGTTCCTCCCGTGGCTTAATTGCCTCTTGGGCTTGTTGTTGAGGCTTGCTATTTACACATAGTTCAAAGACTACCAACACAGTGTAATGCCACATATTTAATGAAAGGAAGCAGACTTGTAGTGGTCACGTTATATGGTATTTCATCACAAGTTGAATGACAAGCTATGCTTTCCTTTGGTAAGTTGTTTTTCACTTAAATAATAGTTAACAAAAAAGCCTATTGTTGCTAAGACACAATGTTGGATTCCTTGAATGGATGGCACAGCTACTTACTTAGTTTATTAGCATTTGAAGTACAGCACCAAATCACCAGAGCATGACATGCTTAGAGTGCTTGAACACCCCAAGAAATGAACTGCCAAAACTATAGCGGCGTAGTGTGTCTTGCCAGGGGAATGCTAGAGCATCTGTTTGGGTAGACACATTCATTTAAGCATAAAACTGCCTTCGTAGTGTTCCCTTGTTCTCTGTAGTTTACTGAAAGCTAATTTTCATTCTGTCAGCCCATTTCAATTTGAGATCAGTGACAGTTACGTACCCTGTTTTTTTCTATCTGCAGTTTAGTGTCATTCACTCAAGCCAGTATGAAAAGACAAGCACTCTTAAACAAATGAAAACCAATGTTTTATTTACAGGAAAAAATCTGTACACTGTGCATACATAAAAATATACAAAATCATAATAGAAAATATAAAAAGTGTTAAAATGTATACAAACACTGCTTAAAAATGTGACTCCTGTAAAATCTTAAGCTTTGTTATTAGAGTACACATTCATTTAAAAAAATCATCATACAAAATAATTCTCAAAGCTATTAAAAAAGTACACAGTCTATATTTGAATAGTTCAATGACTACGTAGTGTAAGAGTGATGCGATGATACAGGTATATGTAAGGCTTTTACACACAACTCTTTTTTCAAGAACAAAACTCTGAATCTGATCACTAAGCCAGAGAGAAGAAATTTGCAGTGTCAAAACTCATTTAATGATGCAGGCATGCCCAGACATGGGCTACTTTAAATTTCAAACAGTTAAATCAGGTATCCTCCTTCTGTGTGAGAGAGAGGATAGCTCCTAGGAAAGAGCCGGGTGCTCCAACTACAGGTTTCTGAATCATCTACTTCAAAAAGCAATTTCATTTATTTAATATGTGTCAACTTTAAAAAGCATGTCAGGAAAAAGAGGACCCATTTATTTCTGCAGTCTATGCGTTTGATATTCCTTTCATGGTATATCTGTGTCACTGTTCAAGTGGCATTCTCCACCCTTAAGAACTGCTGAGGAGGAAATGAAAAAAATCACTATGAATTGGACTGGTCTACCTGCCTTTGGAACTACTTGGTTCAATCCATCTCTAAAATGAGTACGCTCAGCCCGTGAAACCACTTAGTGTATGCTGATACAACCCTTCATTATAGTAAAACGCTCTCCTGGTTTTGTTGACTTTGCCAAGAGGTCGACAGGAACAAGTTCCAGAATTTGGATGTTTTCACTAAAGAAAGTATCCTGACCAAAGACAGTGATTCAGCTTAATCTCGACAGGGAGATTGTAGATCACAGTGTGTAAACAAATTCTTTCTCTCTCAAGGTAACATTTATTTTATCATTGTAATTTCCCTAACTTAACAAGAATTTCGCTAGCATAAAACTGCACAGTGAGGTAAAAAATAAAATAAAATAAAATAAAATAAAATAAAATAAAATAAAATAAAATAAAATAAAATAAAATAAAATAAAATAAAATAAAATAGAAAGAATAAGTAGTTTAATTAAGATTTAAATGGATCTGAACTGAGTTTATGCCCGGGTAAGCTTTAGAACTGTAAAGGAATGGAACAATTAGTAATTTATCTGTAGCAGGAAGGTTTTGCCTCAAAATGAGGCAAACCTGTCATAATTTTTCTTTAGTAAACAGAAGAATACCTTGACTTAACCATTCAAAGGTTGAGCGCCTAAAATGATAGAGCACCACAGGTCAGAAAGGCTAAAGAATTCACAGTGGAGCTTAACGAAATTCAACATAAACTCAGTACTTTTACTTAAGATGCTGCTGTGTTTCTGCTTAGTTTCAACTGAGTGCAACTTTTGTCCACAGTACCAGGGCACAGAAAAGGGGCTCTCTGGTTTTTAAAGGCAATTTATTCCGATTTGGCAGTAAAGCTCCATAAATTTGAAACCTGCATCATTGTACCAAGTGTGAAATGAGCTCAGGCATCAACTAACAGAGGTGCTTCCTTTGCTGATGACACATATCAAGAGCTGAGTCAGTGCCAACCTCCCTTATCTTGGTGCCATTCCTCTCTGTTAGCACGCAATAGCCACACGGGAGAGCTATGAAGCCATGCCTACATCTATTTCCAAAAACCCTGTGATCTGGGTGGGAATATGGATTTCCTTTCACACTGTCTACATTTAGTAAGTATCTATAAACAGCACTCTCACGCATCACTGTTATTAAAAGACACATAGATTCAGTGTTACTACACACTCATTGCTTCAAGTTGGCTGGATCTTTGACCTTGTGAGGGACAGTGAAATGCCCATAAATGCAAAAAATACTTGGTGGGCTCCTATGAATGCCACCAATGCCAAAACCACAGAGAGTGTGAGCACTGGTGATAGCAGCACCTCTGAACATCCTTCATGTTCCCTCTTCATTTCTGCCCCTTCTGCTTTTGCACAAAATGGAGGAGAGCCCTCGGTTAGTAAAGCAAGTGTATTTGCACTTGCAAAAAAAAAACCAAAAACACAACAAAGGACAAGAAAGACAGTAGAGGCATAAAATCTCTTTAAGCAGTCACCAGCTGTTTGACCAAGCAGACCAATGTAAAATCACAGTGGAAGTGCCACCCTAGGGATCCTTGAGTTTTCAAGAAGATGTGCATCACAAGTTGGTCTTCCGCCTTTGCAAAGCAACTAAGTGCCAGCAGCACAGCTCTGTGGCATCTTCTGAGGCGATGGTGCCACAGCACCCACATTGCATTTATGGAGGAGCAGTGACTGCTGTATAAATCATAATACATCAAATTCTCCTGGAAACAGTTGCACAAATATCTCCAAAGGTTAAAGAATGTCAGCATACCAGCAAAGAAAAAAAAGTCTGCTGTAAGGCCTTAAGTGTGCAAAGTCCAGTAAAGTGAAAATATACAGCTTGTTTTCTGATGTCTCAGACCTGGTTCTACATCATTACTTAAATGATGTATTAGGTAGGTATGCTAGCACTCATTGCATGGAACTCTGCAAAAACCACCTTGTTCTGTACAACAGCTATGTGGACAAATTACCGAGGGAGTAATACAACATAATCTTGCTGTGGGCAGCTGAGTAACACAGTTAGTATTTTTCTTAATGGAAATCAGAGTTTGAGGTTAGTGGTTGCAGACCAAAGTGGTGTGTTTTTTTCAGAACTTTCTAGCATAGTTACCAGTTATAGAAAAGTAGCCATCTCTCTTCTATTACACATATGTGGCAGCTAACCCAACATGCTGGATAGGCAGGTATATTTGGTAGTACTTGCTCAGACTTCAAATGTTTTGCAAGCACCTTACCAAATATAAGGAAAAATAGAACAGTAGGTTATCTATCCTCCACAAGATTAAATAACAATGTTATTAAGAATAAAAGTTGTTGACATACATCAGTAGCCAATATATCCAGAGTCTAAAGCTAATATAAATAAAATCTGTTCCTTTTGATATGTACCAGAATGATTTATGGACATAGTTACATGCACAATGTAGAAGTAAAGTTTTTAGACCATCTGGATATATTTCGTGTCAGTGAGAAGAATCTTAGAGGACCATAAGGCCCAAATTAAGAAGCTACATGGGAAAAGAAAGCTATGCCCTATGTAAGATATATTCCTCTCTTTTGGGGAGGAAAAATCATCAGACCCTAAGAGCAGAGAGAAAAAAAAAACAACTCTGTGATGATGCTTATATTGTTATCAAAGTAGAAATAGTCATTCACAGCATTTGCACATTTTCTGTCTTAGTGTTGCATAACACAAAACAGAAAAGATACTTTCCAACACAACCTCTCAGCTGCTCTTTTCATGGCCTCTTTGTACTGTCTGCCTTTTCACTGAATGAAGAGGATACAACTGTGTTTTTCTGTACATACCTTTCTACTCAACTCGATCTATTGGAAAGGGTATAGCCATGTGAAAAAAAAACACCACCACCACCAATGGAAAGAAAAGCAGCACACAAAAATCCTCCTGCCACTCAGGAGGCAATCTGAAACTGAAGCCTTTATGTTTTGGATATCTTAGCGTTCAGGTTGATCTTCAGAATTGCCTTAGAGAATTTTCTCATTGTGTGTTATGAAGGAAAATATTAAATTATCTCCATATGCTGTCCATAGTCGGGTTTTTTTGCAGGCATTAAAGCTTCTCTGGCACACAGCTTTTCAAACACCCAGTAAAAACATGCAGATATCCTCCTCTTTTTTTCAGACAACCCCCATACTTTTTTAAAAACAGTAACTTGTGAATTTGATCTTAATCACAGTGAAATACCTAACAAATGACGTCTATAATCCTCAGTGCTATCTTTGCTGCAGAAAGGTGAGCTCCCTCTACATTTGCTTCCAGTGCAACTTGTGTTTGCTACACAGACTCCATTGGCTTTCTCTGGATAGTTTTTATCTGTGTGTAGTGAGGGAAGGCATAATTTCCCTCTCACTTACACCTTCTCTGTAGGCCTCTCAAGGAGAATCTTTTTCTGAATAGGCTATCAATATATTTGTTGCTTTCTACAGAAATGAGAAACTTCTTTTCCCTCTGCTCCACTCACCGTGAGCAATGGGATGTGACAACAAGGGTACATCCAGTGGTTTAACTGGTTTAGCTGCTTGTTCTGCCATCTCCATCTGCACTGACTTCATAGCTACCATAAGGCCTCCTGTACAGTGGGAAGCCTGAAAGTGAACCAGTGTATGAATAAGAATTAAAAGACTCTTCTAATCAATGAATATTCAGCTCAGAGTAGCAATTACTTCATTCTTGGAGAGTGTGAAAATCCCATGGAGCCATGAGAAATGCTGCATTGTTCAATTGGCAGCTCTGCACATGAGCGATACAGGCTGCTTCACAATGCTGGATTTAACAGTTAAATAAGTTCATTTAAAAAAGAAAAGTTACAATCTAGCATATGTGGCATAAGAGACCACTGACAAATTCTGACTGTCACACCCACAACAATACATTATATTTCGGCCTAAGTATGTCCTCTGCACCTTTTGTAAGCTAAGCTTTTTGTTTTCTTTTTCTTTTAACTATTTGCAAAGCAGTAATAAATACTCAGGCTCAGAAAAGAAGTATTTCTTGTGCCTGCTACTTAATTACAATTTATAGACTCAAGACTGGTCTAAGATACATTTTTCAAGTATTCTCTCCTTGTTTATAGTACGACAGTAGTACCTTATTGCACATTGTTTGTGAAGGACTCTCTTCTACAAGGGTGGGAAATTATTTCGTTCTGGGCATTTGACAGACTTGAACCCTGGCAAAATGACCTTTCCCTTCCGATATAGATCATCCTGCAAACCTTTGTTCATCCTCTGCACCAACAGCTTCTCATAGAGCAGCGGGTGATATGCCCCTAAGGTACAAGCTGCATCGTAGTAGAGTTCGTGGTAGTGACATAGGTCAGTCTGTCGGACTGAGGGGATGTATTCATACACGTGCACTTCATTACACATGGACATCATGATGAGGATACCTGGAGCAAAAAGTGAAAACAAGAGTGAACTTACAAAGGCTGTGATCGTTACAGAGTTGATAAGGCAGTACATGAAGCAAAATGACATAGTAAAAGGCCTGTAAGCTCTTGCATAGCATCAGCCTCCTTGAAGGAGAAGACTACTCTCTCCCACCTCCCTGTTTACCCAACCCTGCCCACAAAATATCCCACACAAGAATCAAAGACCTAAAGCAGCTGTGCACTAAGATTTTGAGCCAACTGATGACATTTCAGAGTCTTATTGTATCTCATGAATTCTTGAAATTGTTCACCAAGACAGACTAGATATATGCATTCACTTGGACAATACGAATTACGCATACACACAGAGCAGTTGCCTGATGTTTTTAAGGATAAATTATTTATATTTCTACCAAACACACAGCTAAATTCTGGCCTGTCATGCACAAGAGATCTAAAAAAATTTCCAGTTATTCCCTTTCCAGCCACTGCTGTGATTTAAGGTATATTTGTCTTGCAAACATTTAGATGCTTTTTTATCTTTAAGGCTGCTTCTAATCAATGGTAATATTGGGGTACTAATTTAATCACTGAAATATTTACACCTTATTATAACGTTGGTCTTTCTTGGTCTGGAATTGAAGCAATTCCCCTTTTTCCATTCACCTGCTTCTCTATAGACATGAAGACATTGCCAGGAAAGCAGCATAAGTACATGCAGAAGGTGAGTGAAAGCCCATAGCTTCTCAGAATTTTCTGGTGGGTTTTATGCAGAAAGACTCAGCAAGGTGAAGCCCCTCTTAGAACATTGTCTTTGAGAGGAAAAAACTCATTCCATCTCCTGTTCAGTGAGGAGGAACCTACAAAATGCTTACTCACTCTTCTTGTCATGTCTGAATAGCAGACAATCACCTGCATTGTCAATAGCTGCATAGAAAGACCATAAGGAAATGTTTAAAGCCCCTGTTTAAAGCCAGCCAGAGGTTAGTTTTAACCCTATATGCACTCCTAAGATGCTGCTGTTACTCTCCTTAATTCCACGCTTGGGATGAAAAATAAGATCAGTAGAGGATCTGGAGGAAAACATGTGCTCAGGCAGACATTGCTTCCTTATGGCACAACTGTAAACCTGTACTAACAGAAGGTTTTTATAGCTCTGAGAGAAACTTATATGTTGCATTTGCACATTTTTAAAGGGACTAACACGATACTGATCAATAGCATGGCCTAAACTGCAATACTTTCACATCAACAGTTTGTGAGAACCTCTTCTGTTTTATACAGCACATGAAAGAAAAATGACTCATTAAGCCTTGGATGGCAGTTTGTTGATTCTTTTTTTCTTGTTGTTGCTTTTTTTTTTTTTTGGGGGGGGGGGGGGGTCTTTTTTTTTTTTTTTAAGATGCAATTTTTAAAATAAAAATATATAGAAAATGTATTGAAACACCTGTTGCAGTGATAGTAACCAGACAGCTGGACCAATTCTGCTCATTTTGTAAATACAAATGAGAACTGAAGTCACTGGGTTGTTGTTTTTTTTTTTCATTACAACAGTTCTGGAATCATAAAGCATCAAAGGTATTTTGGATAATTGTCAAAAGTGAAATGAATTAACATAAAACATTATTTTGCTTCTTTAATTAAGCAAAGCCGTTTTCTGAAGCTCAGTTTGCAATTTGGGAACACGGAGATTTCAATGGCTTGTTAATGAAAAGAACCTTATGTTCTTCCTGCTGTGTATCATTAGATTATCAAAATGATATTTTTCCCTGCCTGATGTGTGAAGTAACTGAAAACCAATTAGTTCTGTGATTAAATCTTCTTTTATCACAAATAAAAGGTTCTGAACACATCTCAGATTCTTCTACAGCTTTAAAATCTACAGAGCCTATGGCATTAGAAAAGCAAAGCATATCAATTTCAAAGGAAAAAGTCTACAAATTTAAGTGAACTTTAAACAGCAAGATACACAGATTCAAGGTGAAAAAATGCTTACTTTCAATTTGGACAAAAAGCACAAGCCACACTGCCTTGCTTTCTCCAAACTCTTACAGAGATGTTCTATATATTTACCCTGATTAGCAACTATATCTAGAATTGTTTGTTTGTTGTTTCAGTTTTACAAATGCTTTCGCCAGCTTTTCCACTGTCAACCTCCTTCCTCAACTGATGGAGAGCCCACCTGCCACTCCAAGGTAACCGTTATCCAGCTGAATCAGAGAACAGACGGTGGAAAGTTGTGCAATAATGAACCACGTCCAGAAACAGACAATAAAGTCACTTCTCTCCTGCACCCAGAGCCAGGCCTGGAGCCAGCTGCACAAACTGTACCACCAATGTAAGAGGAAAAATACAAGCCTTAAACAGAATATGTTTGATTTCACTGTCACGTTACCCAGCTAACCTTAAAATTACTAGAGGAAATTGCCATTTGTGGGATAAGAAAGCTGTCAAGAACAAAAACTGGGACTCTGTTATCATTTCCTTAGTAACAGTAAGGATGAGCACATCACTGCAGGTATTGTTCAATAATGACAAAATTTCAAGCAATATCATTGACTTTCCTGTAAATTAGTTAATGGAGCACTCAGAAGTGGTAAAGTATCAGTTCTCAGTGACCTGTGGATCTGTGTCCTCCAGAAACAACCTAAAAGATATGAACTATCTAATTTAGCTCCTTGCTTTTCTTATGTCATCCTATGCAGTCCATTCTTTGTAGTTTTAGATTTAGGTAAATCTGATTTCTGGCAGTCAATTCAAATTTTTTGCTCATATTGGACATGGGTGTTTGTAGGGAGGAAACAGTGACTCAGACGGCTAGTTTCTGAGTGGTAACAGCTAATTTACAGCACATCTTTGCATTTAAGTAAACAAACTGGAAGATGAGTTAAGACAATGCCCCATCGCTGGAGGTGTCCAAGGTCAGGTTGGATGGGGCCCTGGGCAGCCTGAGCTGGTGGGGGGGCAGCCCTGCCCACAACACGGAGTGGGGCTAGGTGGGCTTTGAGGTCCCTTCCAACCCAAACCATTCTGTGATTCTATGACTCTGTGAATGACTAGAGACTACCATATACAGAGATGTCTTTGGGTCACAGAGGTTTATCTGTCCTGGTGGAAATGTGAGTAATCCTGACACTTACAGACTCTTGCACCTGTCAAATGCACAAATCCAGCAAAAAACAATGGTCAGTGCCAGACTTTTTTCTTTAGCATCTTTAACACCACAGTCAAAGAGATCAACAGTGCATCACTCCCATCCCAACAACTGATGGGTGAGAACCCAAGACACTCAGGATAACACACTTGATCTACATTACTCCATGGACACACAAAAACACCCCGAAAATGCTCTCTCTTGGGGAAAAAACAAACAAACAAAACAACCATTTGTGAGCTGCTTTCTTTGTATGAATTGAGTCCTACTTAAAGTAGAAAACAAATGGGTAGTGTGCTGTTCCATGCTTTCTAAGATATAAACTTCTTCTACATGGGGACACCTCCAGATCTTACTGCCATCTAAGTTTACAGAAAACATCTCTAATACAAAACCGGTAGTTTAAACCATGAGGAAATTTGCACTAGTATTAGGATGGATTCAGTTTTTCTCTACTCTCTAAACTTGCTCATGTTATCCTGCTTTCCTCTGAAAGTCCTATTTCACATCCATTTGTAATCCCAGTTATTATCTTTATCTCTTTTTGTGTTATTGCTTCCTTGGTTTCTTCTCCGCAGCTGAAATCTTCTCCCACACACATCGACCTTAGTTTCCAGGTTTCCCTTGTTTAATTCCTTTCCCTGTGCTGCTCAGAGTGCATCTATTTGTTTCTTTCATCTATGTAATTTTCACATCACTGCCCAATGCAATATCATCTACAAGTTTGTTTCATACCTCATCACTCCTCCTTGATTATCAGCATAAAGGAAAAACAATTTTTCTGATAGCACGTAAGGTGAAGAATTCCCATATGATACACCCAAATATTGGTGTCTATTCACAGTCCTAAAGTTAGCTTTCAGACAACATACAATTACTGCATATAAAACAGCACCTACTGACATACTCAGGACCTATGTAGAGGTTAATGGAACACAGAAAGAGAGTTGCTATTCCAACACCTTGTAGTTTGGGCAGAATTAATCCCACAGAGATGTACGTTCGTTTTTCAGAGCAAGCTGGTCTACAGACCTCTTAAAAGACACTGACAAGAGGCACATATTTTGGTGATGAAATTCATCAGACTTATTTTAGATGTCTTATTTTACAATGGGATGAATTGTTCCTTATAAAAGTTGTTCCTCTTCAGAGACTAGGCAGAAACCAAACAGACAGTCTGGCTCTTGATATCTGTACCTTCTCCTCCATTCTTCTATATCTGAAGCTCTTACAGCTTAGGTAAAAATCAGGTAAATACTTTGTTCAGGAACACTGAATGAAGAAATGAAAACAAAGGTGTGATTCATCTGACCAGATCTGCCCAATAGTGCATACATTCACACCTCAAATAGCTGTCACAGGTTCCTTTGCCATCCATGGAAGAAAGTGCATTCTCATGATGCAGTGCCAGTCAACTCATCTACAGTAAGCACTTAAACATGGATCATATGAAGAAGTTTCTGTTTCTTTCTACTGATGATGGGAAAAATGGAAGAGTAGCACAGATAACTTGTATTTCACTTGTATTATATCTTTCTCTCAGTACAGGCTATAAGTTTTACAGGTAGAAAGGAGCACAAGTCTAACAGCCATATTTATTATTTACTCTGTTGTGTCTGAGGCTGACAATCACACTATCACAATCACAATATTGAGGCAACTAAAGCTAGGAGATATTAATCCTGCACTCTGACTAAACTGACTATGGACAGAAATCAGCTTTACGCACAAGGACCAAGCTGATGGGAGATGGCCTGTTTCCACTCATAAGGATGTATGGGAATCAGAGTGGAAGTGACGAATAACAAAGTATTTAGGGAAGACCAGAAGACATGCACAACTTAAGAAAAAGTAAAACCTGAAGGAACTATCTACAGCATGTAAACATCAAAATGGAGAATTACTCCTTAGAAAGGTGAATGCCAAATAGAGTTCATGGGACACAATAAAAAATTTGCTTTATCATTGGCCCTAAGTAATCTCAGTAAAATCTAGATTAACTAGATTAATCTAATTAATGTACCAGTAGTAGTATTACTACCGTGCATACCTAATTTGGTCAAGAGCCATTACTGTACAAAGAGTATGAAGAGTAGAAATATTGTCAGTTTGAGTAACAAAATCACAGAGGGATCTGGAAGGATCCGTGGAGTACTTCAGAAGGAAATGCAATCTCTCACGTTTCTTGAGTCCACTCTTGCCCCATCAGATGAAGAACAGCTCTGAAATTTGATCAGTTTGCTCACAGCCTTGCTCAGTTCAGCACTGAGTATCTTCAAGAATGGAAATGAAACTCAGATATTTTCAGAAGTTTACTGAAGCATTCAAAAATAACGTGATAGGCGTGACTGTGGAATCAGCAAGCAGGCTGGAAAATGACTTCTCTTCCAAGTCTCATGATTATGTTTTAATATTTCCAGATCTTAATTATCCAATCAAAAATTCATATAAAGGAAAAGGTCAAGCTATCTTGCATAATTTTAGCTTTGGCAAACATGACTGGTACAACCATACATTCAAAATTGCAGCTGAAAACACTTCTTTATTGAATAGATTATTCTCTTTTCTAATCTATGGTAATACCCTTGTTGGATTTCCATCTTTTAGAAATCCTATTAGGATTACAAATGTAAGATGGAAAAATGCAAAATAATTCTGCCTGTGTAGAGGAAAGTTGTTTCACAGTAATCACTCAAACGTGTGCTTTATTAATGTTTTATAGGTGAATGACAATGCTCCTAACTACAGTGTTGAAAAAAATATAGGACTGTGAGCACAGAATGTTCTTGGTAAAATATTTTAAAACATATTACTCCAAAGAAATGGCATTAAAGAAATAGTCAATGTGCGAGTTTCTTAAAGCAGTACAATATGAGATGGTAATAAAGTATGGTGGTTTTCAAAATGTATGATATGTTGGCATTTCTAAATTCTCAGGATGTGTGTCTGTTTTGTTGTTGCTGTGGTTTTTTGTTTTCTATTCAGTAGATATCCATGATGTTAGGACGCTTAGGGTATAGTTTAAACTCATTCTGAGTGGCATAAATAAATTCCTGGAATTTTACAATCTGAGCTGAAAACATTTTAACCAGAATTAAATTATTTGCATTGATAGTTTACAGAAATAAATTCCAACCCAAGTCATTCTATGACACTATGATTATGGATTCTAATCAAAAGGAGAAAATGTTTCTCAATTTGTTCTTGGTGATTTTAATGACCCAGCAGTTTTCCGATTTCCAGCATGGATCTTTTGTACAGTACAATTAGGCTTTGTGGTTAGCACAGTAATTTAAAAATAATGTTCTCTAGGTTATAAGAAAATAAAATATAGTTCAACATACCTGCATACAACAGATGCTGTACAAAAGCATCTAAAATAATATATCATTCAAATATTTAGAAAACGTTCAGCGTCACTTTAACAAAATTTAAGAGACAGGGGAAGTATTTGAATAAGCATAACCTGATTATTACATTCATAATGTGACTCACTTCACACACAGCACAAATTTATTTACAGGAAAGAATTTAAGCTAGATGCACCAATATGTCTGTGTTTGATAAAACAAGCACTTGAAGGCATTACAAATGCACATAAAGTGTTTAGAAACTACAGTTTTCTATATGTTAGGTTACTTCCATCGACTCTATTTGTTCTCTCTTGAGTAAACAGATTAACTTGTTGGATTTCAGATACCAGAGGAAAATGTGTTACTTTTGAAAGGGGGCCAAATTAGCCTCAGGTATTCTTTGGAACACACATAAAAAGAAACTTTTAAAATTACTCTATTTCTTAAACTTGGTTCTCTTACATCTCTTTAGCTGATGTACTATGACAAAACTAACTGAAAAAGAATATTGCCTAAATTTGCAGAAAAACAAATACTTACTAAGGAATTTATCATTACCATATGCCTGACCCTAACAAATTGTGTAATACTCGCCATCTTAGATGTATAAATACTCACATAATGTACTAGAGCTAGAAAATGACATGGACTGCAAAAGACTATGCATTAATCACAGTAATATACTCTGTAATATGAGCATAGATTGGAAAATATTGACCTGTAATACCATGTATCTTTAAATATATAATCCAAATTTGTGTGACGTGCCAGAATACTGAAGCCTTGTGACTTGAAGTGCTTTAAGAGAGAAGTTCATTCTTTTATATCTGTAACTTAAGGAAGTTGAAGATGCTCAAGCTCTAGAATGTTTTTAATTTAAATGAAAAGACTTTAAAGATAATGTATTGGAAATGTTACTTCTCTGCATAACAATACTTGAACAATACAGAGCTGAAAAGCACCATTCAATTCTTTAACAAACCACTGATGAACAGCTGAGTAAGTAACAGTAATAAAGGCAACTCTTACTAAGTCGAATTGTTTCAGCTCATGGAAGTGTGTTTTTCTAAGCAGAGCTAGATATGAGCTGCACTCTTCTATTCAACACACTCTCTGAAGCCATTTTAAATTTAAGCTCTTAGTCATATAGTGAACCGCTACTATTGCAGTGTAATGGTAGTCTTGCTTGTTTGATTGTCTCAATGCATGCACATAAAGACTAAATATTAATTATATTAATGATGCAGAACTGTTTTGAGTCTGTAACGTGAACTGTAAAGCCTCAAACAAGCCTCTTCCTTCTCCTAGCAATAAATTAACCTGGGCTTCGTAATCATTTTGTGTTCAGTGGTTCATTTGTTAAGGTATATCACACAGTGAGAGTACCGCTTACAGAGACAATGTAAAATGCAGAAACCTACAGAGACCACATTCTGATTTGGGAGTTAAAAAATCCAGTAGACTAACAATCAAAAAGACAAAAGCTGCTGAAAATGTGAATTTACAGGTGTGTAAATGTGAATTTCAGGTAAAATCACCTCTGAAGAGGTGGGTTAGAAAAATGTGCCAGTGGACTACAGAAAGCAGGAATTGAAAGTTGAAAAATTCAACTAATAAACAGGGGTCTTCATTACAGAACTGTATATAATCCAGATTATATGAGATTTGATGGCTGGACTCCTACACTTCATCATGTCTGATAAATATGCAGCAGTTCACAGTCCAGGATTGGATGTAAACATATCAATATTCGTTTGACAAACCCAATTTTCAACCAAGTGTGAACCAGTGTTGCTAACTGCAAAAAGTCACCAAGGCAACTTGTTGCCTAGGGCTAATGCAAGACAATGAGAACACTAGACAGTCTTTTGTTTAAAAGCATGAAGGCGGCAGCTGCAAAAATAATGCAAAAATATTTGAGAAAAGGATTCTCAGAGCTCATCTAGGATTAGATTAGGGACACAAAGAGTGAATAATTTATAACAAGGAATGACATTATCTAAGATATGACATGCCACATAAGACAAAGTCTCACAGATTAAAATAAAAGATTTCCCTTGGAGAGCAGTTCCACAGAAAATCAAATTGAAACGAAAAAAATCCAACAACAAATCTATGTTCTTGGTCATTACCCATAGCCCTTGAGATAGCTCCACTAAAGGATGACTTGTCTGTGCCATATAAAGATGGCGTACCCCTAGATGTAACACAGTACAAACTGGATGCAATTCGACAATACGTTCAGTGTGTTTTCGATGATGTCCCGAACTTATAGCTATCATTAAGCTGGACAGGAAGCAGTGTTAAACCAACAGCAAATTCAGTGGAAAAGATTGCAGATATTTGTAGCACTGCTAAGGTACAGAATGGCTTCACTGATGGATGGGTTGCTGCAAAGTGACATCTCGCTTTGAAGAAAACCAAAAGCAGGAATGCCTGCCATAGAAACTGGATGAAGTTGATGTGTATTGGGTAGTATTCATTTCACCTGATTTTAATAAAACCTCCATAGCATGTGCACTATAGTTTAGCATTTCAGAAGTGGCTAGAAGCAGTGACATATGCAATAACTGCAAGATTTAAATCTGTGTGAGAACATATATAAAATGTGGTATTATCAAAGCATTCCAGACTTGTGCCTTATTTTCTATGTAGCCTGTAGAGCACATTCAAACCTGCTCCTCCCCTCATCCCCTTCAAAGGGAGATTTCCCTCATCCTCCAGCAAAGATGTGCACTGTGTTTCCCTCACCTCAGCCTTCAGCTACTGCAGTGAAGGTGCCTCAACAAAGCAAAATGCAGAGCTAATACAGGTGGGGTCTGGGGGAGCTTGTGGATCCAGGACAGAATTACGCTGAAACACTGCAACCCATAACTCAAAAATAAGCACAAAAGTTGTTTTCTTGAGCTCCTATTCAGTGAAGATACAAGGGAAAAAGTTCCAACGCTTCCCACTCAAGTAACAATATGTACAAGACTACCTCTTCCCCACAAATGGACTACTGGCCCCTTTTCCAAAAGGATTAATAATATTGTGAGTTAAGTACCTTAACACAGCTATTTAACAGTGTTATATGATTTTCCCAAATATCTTGAATGTTAAAAGACTCTCTTTACTGCTGAAGGATGGGTGACTCAGTACTGCAGAGAAGCACCATGAGAACACTTTCTGTCCCAAGTCCTGCCTTTGGGAAGACTCAGTTTCTTGTAAATAATACTAAGCAGCAGAAATGGATATAAAATTCAGGTTCAAGAAGTAATTGCTGAAGTAATAATCTAAGACCACCCTAAAATTTTCCTGACACTCCTGATGTATCCATGTTTTAATTTTTACAATCTACCCAATTTTGTAAACTGGGACTAATAGATGGGAAGAAGCTTGACAGTCAGAACACGCGTTTCACACAGGTGCACTCAGTTGTGTCTGCCAGCTTCAGTTCCAAATGGATATTTGCTGCATGAATTGTTGAAAGATACCTGACATGAAGACCAACACGACTTCTCAGATTTCTGAGAAGCTGAATTATATGCTCTATGCTTTGTCTTGCCCTTTAAAAGGATATAGTTGCTGTTTCTGTGCTCTTTCCCAGTTTTTATTATATGTGCAATGCATTGACATCTATTCAGTAAGGTTTCTAAAATAGGAAGCCTTTCCCTAATGACATATTTAAAATGCATCTATCAAAATAGTAGGTAGTTATCAAACGAGGTGGGTATGACTCCCAATGAGCTTGTCTTACTGCCTTATTTTCTAGAAGCTAATAATAGCATTGCTAAAATAGATAAGCATTTCCTTTGGACAATAACCGTATAAGTAAAAGAATATAAATATCTTATAAATAAATAATAGGCATTGTTATATTCTAAATAAAATAGGCAAATAGCCTTATCTACATCTGCACACACACAGTATATGTAACTGTGCATCTTTTGTTGCCAATGTTCCTGCTTCTTTGGTGGTTAATATTTTCCAAGCATCCTCTGCTTGTAGTATATTTTTGTCAGGAACATTTAGATTCAGGGTTGAAGATCACTGTTTTATTCTTACAGTGAAATTAAATCATGTTTCTTCAAAGAAAGCCTTTGAATTTTTTCTTATATACTGTGGAGAGTACAGATTGACAGCACAATGATCCTCTCCACTATTCTTATGATCAGCAGCTGTTATCCTATTTTTATCAACAACTTCATTACTCCAAGAATTGCTTTTGCAAAATGTGAATACTGCTGATGAGATCATTCCACATGAGCAGACTTCTCCTTATGAATTTCTACACACAGGCACCAAAAATCCCACTTCATGAAGTAACCCACTGCAAAGCCATCCTCCCCCCACACATTCCTTCTTTTCTTTTGACTCATGCTCCAGACAAGTACAGCCCACTCAGGACATCAATGGACACTCTTCAGGCATTTTTATGCTATCACACTCAGAGCCTCAAGCACTCTCCCTATGGCCCTTGGTGAGCTCCTCAAAATCATGGGATGCCACTACTGCTCAGGAAGCCCAGTATAAGTGCTCAGAAATGGTCTTCCCATGGCTGATGAAATATCGTGTATCACTGCTTTCAGAATCAGATGAGAAGACAAGTTTCCAAGGCAGACAGCAGTACTTGGAGTTCTATTCCTTCCTGTGCCTCTAGATGCATGAGTAAGGAAGATCCTGACTCAGTTTTGCTGCTCTAAACTACATGCATCCTTTCAACATTCGCAATAAGGGCTTGTTATGTTCCTGATAATGTTCTCATTTACAATGTTATGCAGCATGAACTGTGGCCTCAGTGCCAAATTGTCCCCCAAGAAATACTAACGAATGCTGGAAAAATATGATGAAACTCTATCCCTTTTAGGGTAAGAAGAAAGGGGATGCTTTGGCCTCTTACAGACTGGACACTGGAAGCTGTGACAGGGTGTGGGAAATTCCATTCCTTGGCATGTGGATGGGATTACAGTCTGGTCTGTCAGACTGCATCAGTGACTCCACCCTCACTGCAGGATGTGCTGCATGCTTTCTCTAATGGTCTTGAGAGCCTCTGTTCTATCTCTGTTCTATGATCACAACGAAGAACTTCAAAATTGAGTTGGTTATCAATGGATAAATTAATATGGAATAATATAAATTTCTCAGAAATGTATGTATTTTATAAATATGATACATATAATCTGGATATGGAGAGCAAGAAAGCAGAGCAGTAAATTCACCCATCTATTTTGTAGTTCTCATTGAGTGCATTTTGGATAGTCATTGTTCCTGTTTGGATCAAGAACAAAAAATACGTGTACATGGATGAGATACTCATGAAACATACACATTTATAGTTCTGTTTTTATCTAGCATAGATTGGGCCCATCCTTAACACACCTACCAATAAAACCTGAAGAAGGAGGGTTGGGCTGTATCTTCTCTTTAGTGTTCTCCTGAATGATGTCCCAGAGCTGCCATATAAACTTTGGATGGAGAATGTAAAAAGGCTGGTTTGGATTCTTCCTGCGATGCTGTACATAGGGAGTGAACAGATTGTAGTCTGGCTTCTTATACCACTGGGAAGAAAAAACCAAGAACTTTCTTAAATCTTATGTTATCCAATGTATTTTGAGTGCTACATGAGAAAAAAAATGTGAATGAGCTTGAACTCTCTGGAGGCACTCAAGGCCAGGCTGCATGGGGCCCTGGGCAGCCTGAGCTGGTGCCCATGGCAGAGAGTTGGGACTGTGTAGGCTTTGAGGCCCATTCCAATTCAAGTCATTCAGTGATTCTATGAAGGCAGCTTGCATTGGTGAACATTTGTTCTAAAAATCCTCATTCTAGGCCATTCTTCTGCCTTTCTTCAAATAGCAACATCCAATAATCAAATAAGTGCAGCAGGACAAGCCAACCCTGACTCCCACTCAGGCCCACAAGGCACATCAAACATCAGCACGTGAAGCAGCCCTGTGGCTGTGCAAGAAACAGGCAGTTTATGGCATCTGTTGCCAAGGGAGTTGAACAGATGAAGGTTTCTTCCTACTTACAGCCTGCTCAGCTCCAAGCTCCCCCTGCCAAGAATCATCAGATCAACTGGTCCACTGGAGCTGCAGCACTTGCCTAGGCAAAGGCTCTCCAAGTGACAACCAGATGGACGTTGGCTGCTCTCAGCAAGGAGCACAGATGGCTGCGGGGGAGCAGACGCAAAGGGAAACTGGTAGGGGGAGGCCTGGGATGCAGGGAAGGCACCAAGGGAGATTGCCACTGAGGTGCTGTATTTCGACTGGGAAGGTGGGAAAAGAAGGATGCAATTTGTCAGTTTTCTCAATAAAGCCTCCTTCTGAGATACAGCAATATCCCTCCTTCACAAATACACAGAAAATTCACCACCACATGAAAATAGTAGCATATCTTACCAAAAACAATCCCCAACATTCATCTATCCTAGCATCTCAGATCAACCCACTCCAGTACAAGTGCTGGCTACTAAGAGTTTTTAACCAATAAACTCATTTTGACCAGTTCGTGCATAAGTAGTGAACCCTGCTCCTCAAAGAACAACTTTGAGGTTCACTGTGGTGAGAAACAGGGAGACAGGAGTACTAAATAGATAAATTTTGCCCAGTATTTTGGGACTGGCTGGGAAGAAAGGAACAAGCAGACATCTTACCACGTTCAGATTTGCAGAGTAGGGGGCAGGATCCCAAGCTACTAAGATAACATCTTTGTACAAGGAGCTGTCGACAAAGTGATGGTTTGGGTTGGTGAGAATCTGCAAATACACACACACACACATATATATAAATGCAGTTAAAAGCAAATGGGACCCAGAAAAACGGCAAAACCCTTCCCTAAAATAAATAGCCCTACCCATTCTGCTCTTTGTTCTAGTTCAATTCTGGTTGATTTTAAGCAACTTGCTCCACTATATATATATATATAGCCCATATATATATGTGTATATATATATATATATATATATATACATATATATATATGGGTCCTTCTATACATAATACACAAAAATATGGTTGTTTATATATATATGCATACAAAGAGCCTAGCCATAAACAGCACTAAGACAGTTTGAAGTAGCAGTACTCTGAATTACTCTCCATCTGTGATGTGATGAGACCACTTGAGATTCTGCATAATTGTATATCAACACTACTGCACGTTCTGGAACATTACAATGAAAGCTATGATATTTCACACTGCCTGCAGGATCCTCTTTTTGGGCACAGACTAGCTTTCTTTGAAGAGCTGCAGCCCTGAAGAATACTCCTGTCTTTGTATTTTTCTTTTATTTCCCCCCCCATTGGTTGTTTTCTCATTTCAGCAGCAGCGCAGTGTCATGTGAAGTACCTCTGAAAAGGCAAATTAAACCATGACAGTAAAAGCTCGTATACCTAGAAAAAGAATTCCAGGAATAGACATGTGATAGCACTATTTTTGAAGCAACTGTGATATTGCTCTAATCTGCTGCACTCTCATAGCTCCATCCCACATCTACTAGTACTCTGCTTATCCTCCCACCCCAATGGAAGTGGAATCTCTTCCACTTCTGCTGGCTTCTTCTTACCCAATTTCTTTGTCTAACCAGATCTCTCTGAGCTCTGGTGCATCCAGCCCAATGGAAGGACTGAACTGAATGATTCCTGCACTGGTTGATGCAGCATGAATTTGGCTCCAGCTGTTAAACTAATCAACATTCCAGACAAATTCATACTAATTTTCATTTCCCTTTAGGATCCAATGAGCCATATTTGATTATGCATATTTTTCTTCAGAAAAATAATATTGTTGCCATAGCAATATTCTTTCTACCATAAACTTTGAGCTTAATGACTTTGCATCAGCCTTCTACAATAAGAACAGAATTAGTCTTGCTGCCATCAGCATCCCTAACTCCGTTTCTCAGAGCAGTTTTTGCCTGAGAACATAAACTTCTTTCTTGAAAGTACAGAGTAAGCAGACCAAAAGGTCAAGCTTTTTAAAGCTCAGTTCTACAGTTATCACACAAAGGAGCTCTCGTATGCCTTTCAGCAAGCAAGAGTTCTTCAGAGGTGTTGTCCATAGAAATTTCACTCTTAGTGAGCCTGCATTCATATGCATGAGATGAATTTCCTCTGGAATAACAATATATGTTGTGGCTGCACTGGCTTCCTTTGGGTTTTCATGGCAGGGAATGCAAGGAAAGGAGAGGGCCACAAGAGCCTTTTAATCAACCGAATGAAGGAATTTCCTACAGTAAGGAGAGAAGGAGGGTCAGAAAACCAATATGGATTACACATCTTCAGTACTGGTAAGTAAAGACAGTTTTAACAAGTGACCTGTGCAGTTTTCTCTCCTGGCAGGGAAAGGCCAGTCTCTCAGCATGAAGCTTCTGACCTCTCTGAAGGAGCAGAAAGGTGGTGGGAATAAAAATGTTTGTGAGGAAGCTGTGTGAATTGACTCTGGAGAAACAAAGCTCAAATCACTCCCTGCAGGCACTTTACTCTTTCTCTGTAGGGCCCCTAGTTAGACTAGTCAACTAAATGAGGTTTCTGAGCTCTCCTTCCTTCAGGACAGGGGTTTAGCCATGGTCAATAACCAAGACATTCTGGAAAGAGTAACCCAAAGCAAAATGAAGAACAGACGGGGGGAAAAAGAACAACAACACAGCTAATATAAACAACACTAACATCAACGTAGATCAGCACTGTCTGATATACTATTTCAGCACTAAACCCAGAGTAATATTCTGTGTTCTTCAGTAAGAATCAGTACGTACACAAAATGCTGTGTGGCCAGCCATACCATTGGCACTAAGTAAACTCACCATATCAATATTTTATAAAGCTCTCAGCAATTCTGTTATTACACTTCGGCTGCATTTCATAAAGATGAAAGACGTTTAGCTTGCCCAAGGCAACAGTTTTTTCTAAATTAAAAAAAAAATAAAAAAAATCCAACCATAAGGTGTCACTACAGCTCAATGCACGCTTCATTTGTTGACACTTGATATGCTGAAAATCCCATTTTCTGTTTCTATTCAGATGAACAAACTCATCTCAGGTGTAACATCGAGTGGATACAGAAGTTTTTCACAAGATCACTCCCAATTTTTAAAGAACGATGTCTGTCAGACAAATCAGTCCTCATCCTCTTCATCTTTCAGCGAGGAAATAATTGAGGAACAGGAGAAAAGAACAGAGCTTTGGGATCCCCCCAGGTCAGGTTTTATGAGTATCCTGGAAGTGGTATGGCACAGAACACGTGAAAAGCTCTGCAAACCAGTTCCTTGGAAAGTGGATATTGAGTAACTAGCGCGATCACTCTAAATGGACAGCATGTGTCAACATCACTGTAAGGGAGAATGTTTACCTGTTCTATATAATGACTGTTAAATTATGAGCTATTTCCTGGACTACCCAACATTTCCCAAAAGTCATTAATTTAACGTCGTATCATACAGAAATGACATGCACTTGAATTCAAAAAAGGAAGACCTTACCTGAGAGTTAATGATTCGCATTGTTGTTTTATTTCCAACATCTTTTTCATAGCCGTGTGTTGGAGCGGAATTAAATCTTAGTACAGCATCATGAGAATCTGGGAGCATAAATAATGGGGTCATTTTTATTTTTCTTAATGAGACTGAACATTAAAATAAAACAAACAACTAATGTAAAACTTACACATTTCTAATCTTGGTATTCAAAGGATGATAAAAATTCTGCTACATGCAAACAAAAATCCTCTTGCATCTGCCATATATTATTAACATCCATTGGGAGAAAAAAAAAATCATCACTTGTAAATTTAACTTTCAATACTTAAACATTTCTATTTGATAAAATTCACATGGAAAGGTTATCAGTTCATACAGTACACACAGTCACTTGCTAACTCTATTGTAAAATGTACAATCAATCATAGAGTCACAGAACGGCCCGGGTTGAAAAGGACCACAATGATCATCTGGTTTCAATCCCCTGCTATGTGCAGGGTTGTCAACCACCAGACCAGGCTGCCCAGAGCCACATCCAGCCTGGCCTTGAATGCCTGCAGGGATGGGGCAACCACAACTGTCATGGTTTTGTAATTTTTGCTATTGGTATTCCACATCATGACATCATGTGGAGCACAGAGAAGAACTACACACCCCAGAGGACCTCACGGTCAGAGAGGGAAATACGTCACGGAAGTAACACTCTCTTTCACTGCCCGGTTGCGGGTGTGGGTGTGCTTCCAAGCCATGCGCTTTCAATTTCAAAGTAGGCTTCTCAGTTTTCGGAAAACAAGCTCTATATTTTATTTGATTTATTAGCCTAAATTTCAATTAGATTGTATTATATTGTGTCATTTTGCATTTCGATATCAGAGTTAGTAAAATAAGTTTTCCTCCTTAGATTGTTGCCGCTGGTTTGTTTCCTTGACTCCAGCTTCCATCTCCCTACCCCTTTCCCTTTTCCTTTCCCATTTTTTGGGGTGGTTAGAGGGCCCATGGGCCTACTGCCCCCCTGTCACAGACGCAGATTGATCTAAATAACTCCATGACAACAACCTCCTTGGGCAACCTGTTCAAGTGCATCATCACCCTCTGAGTGAAAAACTTCCTCCTAATAGCTAACCTAAACCTCCCCTGTCTCAGTTTAAAACCATTCCCCCCTGTCCTATCACTATCCACCCTCGTAAACAGATGTACCTCCTCCTGTTTATACACTGCTTTCAAATATTGGAAGGCCACAATGAGGTCTCCCCAGGGCCTTCTTTTTTCCAAGCTAAACAAGCCCAGTTCCCTCAACCTTTCTTTGCAGGAAAGGTGCAAATAATTACTCCATGCAAAAGTATGTTAATTGAAAGGATATCTAGCTGCATATTCAAATGAATAACACTGATCAACAATAAGCTTGTGTTTCACAGTATTTTATAACACCTGAAAAATATTCAGACCGCCCCAAGCCTATTAAACAAATGCACTTATTCTCAAGGTCTGTACAGGTCTTAAAAAATATCTAACCAGGGAATTAAATACACAAATCTACTCACACACGGAAACCTAAGAATCCTGGGTAGCAAAGACCTAACAGATCTAACTGTGAAAGATTTCCCACAAGCTATTGATGTCAGTCACAAAGAACAGAAAGCATCTATACATTAAGTATGGGTCAAGGGTAGATACTGTGTGCCATACTCTGCTGGATAAAAGATTATCATCCATCCAGTGTATCTTTTAAGGAGATATCAAAGCCCAAAAGGAGTGAGCTGCCTTTGTCAATATTCCCCTTACCTCGTTCACTTTTATCCCTTCTTCCAACTGAAGCAGAGAGTAGGATTCAGGCCAAAATGGATACATAATGCCTTAATGCACAGATTGTTTACAAAGTTCTTTATCTCTAGTTACTTCAAACGCGGTCATCTGTAGCTCAAAACTGGAGTAGGCAGAAGTTTCCAAATATAACAAACATACTTTTAGGAAGTTTGGGTATGACATTACTCAACTCCCATCTTTGATCCCCTTCCAACTTCACTCAACACTTCCTGTACCCCAGACAAGAAGATACTGTATGACATGAAGTCAGCAGTCCATTCTCTGCCGTATTTGTTTGCTTGAATGTATTGTATCTGAAGAGAGGTTTTGCCAAATGTTCACTAAGCCCAGAATCTGAGGAGCTACTAGGGAGTGGAAACTCCTTCTATATCACTATGCAGAAGTCCCACAAACCCCAATAATTAACCTTTATCTGCCTAAACATAAGTAGCTTGATTGTGGAGAAGCCAGAAGATACTAAATCAGTAGAAGTGGCAAATCCTCCACATTTCTGCAGATGGAAAAGAAAAACAAAAGCCCTTTGTACCTGAAAACAGATTATGAATTTAAAATATAAATAAATTCAGACAACTTTTTGACTATCGTTTGAGTGAGAGCTGGGAATTGGTTTAGGAAATGGGAACTGTATGGTTCACAACTTAACTCAGTGTACTGTATTTCCAAGATTGTTCACTCTTCACTGGAAAGTATTTGATCAGACAAACACTGATAATAATTGCTTTTAAATCCAGTGATTTTAATCTTAGTAAGTAGTCAAAGATAATTATTTCAAAGTTGCAAAATGTTTGAGGTTAGATCATAGACCTCCATTACTTTCTGATTTTGCCAAAATAATTGGGTATCCCATTTAGTAGCACGATCACATTGGGAGTATTTGTGGTACCACATGTATTTCCACACTTAGTTTCACTAGGAAAGAAATATGGGTTAAGGGACACAAAAGAAAGCATTAATATATTTTTTTTCTGCATTTCTAACAGGAGCACAGAAGAGGGAGCTAAAGGCCTATGGAGAGAATGATCCTGCTCTGCTCCTTTCTTACACCTAGTTTTCTTTCAGGAGGGTAAACAGTAAGAGCCTTTGCCTATAGCAACTTCATCAAACAAGAGGCTCTACAACATGCAGCCCCCAAACCAGAATTCACACATGGGGTGTTCTTCCCCGCTCCCCAATGACATAGATTTTGCCATGCCTCTGTGGACACAAAAGACAATTCCAAGGGGCCATGGTGACCACAAGGACCTGTGTATCAGTCAAGCCCCACAGTTGAGAGCTGAATACTCTGCTCAGTCAGTCGTACCTGCTCACAGCCTGCACAACACTTACAAAAATCTTTCGTGAATCTCATTGCCCCACACACTTTACTGTCAAGCAGGCATGCAGGAGATGTAAAACATCAGCGCAGGCCTTACAAACCAGCATCTCTTCCTTTTAGGCAGCATCAGAATTATTTCCAATTAAACCAAAGGGTCTTCTGCAGTGAATGGCATAATGGAAACACAGGAGCAAGAGGATCCCAAATCCCACACCTGAGCTGCAACCAAGCACACACATGCCACGATGCGTGCTCCTGTAATGCAAGTCACAGTGTGCTATGGATTCTCCAGAACATCACTCATTCATAGTGGCATAAACCGGATGCAGTGGGAAACTGATAAAAGGAAATTTTGTTTCAGTCTATAATAACACACTGGAGAACGGTCAGCCTGCAAAGCTACCTCGCACCAGATATTTCTAAATCAGTGGAGCCTTCCAGTGAAATTATGGGTTACCCTAGGTTGACTTTTGCTTTAGGACATCAGGGCACCTGGGTTGTGCTGGAAGCCTGTTAGAGTAGTTTGATAATGACAGCAGCTCTAAGATATCCCAGAGATTCACAAGGAAACCCATCTGTGTCAAAGAGATGATACAGAGCGATGAAGCAGGTATTGGAATGTGAAGTCGTGGAAGATCGGAGGATTAGAGTGCACATAAAAAAGGTTTCTACAATGTTAAAGGAGATAATTCTTCCTGCTCCAGAAGCAAGCCTGAGACATCCACTTCATCCTTCTTTCAGTGCTCTTAGCATACTGTACATGTAGCACTAAAATTAACTACTGAGATGTTAATACAACTTGTAACACTCGATTTGGAGGAAAATAAAGCCAACAACAACAACAAAAAAAGGCAAAAAAAAAAAACAACAACTGACCCCAGTTAGTTTTATGGCTCCACAATTCTTTTTTGAATAGCCAACACAGAACCCTCAGCTTTAGACAGGGAATTGTATAATGTTGACATCTCAATGACTCAGTGCAGCAATGGAGAAACAATGGGAAGAGATACTTGAACTCATTTAAATTCACACTTAGAAAAGAGGTCAGCAGACTTGATCTTGGAGCATGAAGTTATTGAAGGGCCTGAATTCTATTTGCCTGTGAGCTGTAAACATGCATGAGATTAAGATTATGCTCAATTGCTTCTTGGCACGGAGACAAAGTTTAGCCTGGAACAGTAAAGCCACAAGCAGTTTCCTGATGAGTCATACCAAAATATGGACAGGTACAGCACAGCATTTTGGAAAAAACCTGAAAGTGGCTCTAATCTGTTGAAGAAATGAACAGTTTAGTGAAAAATGTCAAATATGGCAAAACTGATAAAAACTGTGCCTCCTTTACACTATAAGATGTAATATTACATGAAGGCATCACTGTTTTCCTTAAATCAAATCAGGACTTCAGGCTGTATTTCCCTTTCAGTTCCACTGTTCTGAAAGGGAACAGCTTCACTGAAATCTGTATGCTCACACACACAGAATGCTGGTAAGAGAGATTAACCAGATCATTTAGAGGCTAATGCTTGAGAAGTAGAAATCTTTTGAAAAACAAAGGTGAATACGCATGTGTACACACTTATGCACATGAACAGATTCATTTCACCCACCTATTTCATCCCCTAGAGAAGAGTTCAGTATCGCACCAGCAGACATAACTACAGCACAACTCCCGAAGCCATGTGTGTACAATTTGCCCAGTGGAATTTGAGGAACGTGCTTTTCCCATCCAAGAGTGGAGAAGGGAGCTTCCTTGCCATCTATTGTTTTCACATTCACCCTTTCTTTCAGCTCGCAGAATAGCTGGTCGCCTGTCAGCTTCGAGTTTCGTTTCCCTTTGAACCGTACCCCATGCTTATTGGTGCTCAAATAATCTTTCATCGCCTTCTGCAGTCGAGGGTTTAGCATCTTGGAAGAGACATCTCCTTTCCAAAGCTTGTAAAGAAAGGATTTCGACATTGTAGAATACAGCCCATCCCAGTCATCAGATTCATCAAGCATCTGGCTTCTTCTGTGCTTTGTGCTCCTTCTCCTCGTTCTCCTCTGACGGCTCCAGTTGTTTTGTAAAATGTTTTCTTTTGGATTATCCTCATCGGCTGAGATGAATTTTGCTATCTCTTGGAAGTTGTTGTGTGACACAGGCCGACCAGCAGCGAATAAATAATCATCGTTCACTTGGTAGAAAGCACTTTTTGATTTTCGCCCTATCTGGGATGGAAAAAACTCATCTTCACTTCTAAAGGCATCTTCCAAATCAGTCCATTTCTTAATACTTCCAGTCTCTGATTTAAAGGTATCTAAAAGATCTTCATTAAGGAGAACCTCATTCCCATCAATAGCTTCAGAGAATGACGGATCGTGTATGGCTCCCATGATGACTCTCTGCTTGCCCTGCAAGGGCAGGAGCCTCTTTGTTTCAATATAAGAAAAGGAACTGGGAACTGGCTCAGCACTGTTGCTGTCCGTGAAATAGATGAAGATCACTAAAAAAAGCAGACCCCATGCAAAGATTCCAAACAGCATGAGTTGTTTCCATTGCTTCAAGTTAGGTTTCATGGCAGTGCCTTTACCAGCTCCCCTGCGCCTTGAAGTATTGGCGAAGGAAAACGACACCTGTAAAGAACATCAAATATTAATCAGGAATGGCTCTAAAAATAGATACAATTCAGAAATAACTCCACAAGCTTTGATAGAAGGTGCAGAATTAATCTCTAAGCTGTAGCACGGAGCACTCAGATGCAGGAACAAACTCCTGAGCCCACAGACACTGTAGGAGTGACAGGCTTTGGCTGTAACCACACACTGACAGCTGCTAGCTACAAAAGAAGCTGGTGGCCAGTTTCTACAGTAACACTGGATCCTGCCTTCAGGGAGATCATGTGCCTGCCTGCCTCTGTTGAACAGAGCATACCATTAGAAAAGCAAAAGCAAAACCCATGCCTGGCTGCACGCACAATGGGGAGAATATAAACTATCTGCTAATTTGCACCAGGCAGGGAGCACAAACTCATCTGGACAGTACTCCCCTGCCCACACCCCTAAAATGACACAGCACTCCTTGGGTATCAGAGGGGGGAGCAGGGTAGAGCATCACTCCAGCAGTTCAGGAGTCTTTTCTTTTCTTTAGCTGCTCTGAGCTGGCACAGTCTCAGTGTGCCAAATCCTTTGCTGGGGAGCACAGCTTAGGACTGCACCCAAACAAGCAAAGTGCTGTTTGGATACTCTGCTTGGATGATGTGCATGCCCTGAAGTGATATGAAGGAGTTCTTCACATCAAAGCTTGAAGAGTTAGTGTTTTCCAAACAGGATGCTGATTGGCACCTCCAGCTAAATACATGCCTTTAGGATAATGATGGAGATTTACATAAGGAGGGCAGGGGAGGAATGTCAGACCTAGACTTGGAAATCTGTGCTTCACTAATACCATGGACTTTGGACAGCTTGTGTATTAATGGAGGGTTGTGTTGTCCAAAATGAGATCAAGTCTGAGCAAAGGGGCTTTGTTCCAAGGGAAATAAACTAATGCATTGCTGGACCAACACACACACCATGCCCTCACACAAACCCATTTGTGTAATGAAGAGCTGTTTGTGGGCTTTGGTGGCAAAACCAGCTGAAGAAAGTCTGCTCCCTTACAATAATCCTTATCATTTCCACCCCCCCACTCCACCCCCCACCCCACCCCTGCACCATACTCATCATCAGCCTGACTTTTAACACCACACTGTAACTAACTCTGTATTCTACTTAGTGACATATGGCTTAGCTGATCCAGTTTAAAAATATGCCCCTTCTTCTGGAGTTTTGCTTCTAGCCCCATTTGCTCCAATGACCACTGAATGGTGCCATGTAAAAGCCACTTGTGCCAGCCAGCTGTGGTCAGAATAGGGGAAAAGGAGAAGGGGATTTCATTAGCAGCCTGCACTGCTGGAGCCCACATCACATCAAACCCCATCAGAACACCACACATGGCTACACACACCTCTGGTAACACCTTGTCTGGTTACACCTCACAGCCGGGAGGGACCAAACACACGATTGCTGTACACTGGCACCTTTCCTCAAGCTGCTAAAGTATGTCATAGCTGAGTGTCAAGCTTAGAATGAAGGCTGTGTTGTCACATCAAAAAGAAATGGCTAGTGATGCTGTGGTGAGGTCTCCTCAGCCCTGCTCCTTATTCTTACTCCATACCCCTGCCATCTTGTATAACACCACTGTACACATAGCAGCACCAGTTGCCCCCTGCTGATACAGCAGGGGTATGGAGCTGCGGGAATGTATATTAAAAGTTGTTTTTTATAGGAGATAATTAAAGAAATAGGTCAGCCCCTTAATCCATGTCACTGAGGTCACACACAGTTGTTCCAGCACAGACCAGGAGATCACCTACCACAACGCAGAGGCTAGAACAGACTGCAGGTGGTATGAGCAAGGATACTTCAGACCAGCATTTCTGCTGACCCCTCTGGAATGTGAGGTCATAGCATCACATTTCTAACACAGGCTATTTTAAAAATCAAGGCAAAGTTTGGGACTTATAGCATTGTCCAGAGAGAGGGATTCAGTGTCACACTCGGGTGACTAAATTTAATTCCCAGTATGCTGAAAGAAACATTCATGAGTACGATAACCCTGTGCTCTGCACACGTTTGGCTCGGCTCATGGGAACCACATGGAAAGAAAAATCTATTACTCCAAGTGACCCATTTCCTAGCTGCATTCTGCTCTTGCTGCTGCAAGATGATTCCCTGCAGGACCTCGACAATCCCCTACCCGCTTCCAATTTTAAATCACTCCAGGCGATGTCCTGTGGGAGCCCACTCACAGCATATGACTGTGTGCAACTTCAGTCTGCCCTGAAGTTATTGCGACCAGCCCACTCATCAGTGTTCAGATGTTTTGCATTTTTAAAGCGGCATTCTTCGCCTGTCTGAACTGCTTTCATCCCTTTTTATCATTTTCCCTGCTGTGTTTCCCCAGCACTTTTCAACACGTGGCTTCCAAACCGCTGCGTAAGTTGGTCTGTGCTCAGTCAGATGTTTCTCCTGCTGAATTCACATTTCTCACCGGATCTGCAAAGGAAGCATCTTGCAGAATCTTTCTAACAGACAAGCTTGTAGGAAGTAGAAGCAACAAAGGAAGAAGAGGCAAATACCTTCCACCGACTCACGCAATAAGCCTGACCACAATTTCAGCATAAACCCTAACAGAACCTCACGTTTTTGTCAGGTCTTCCAAGTTTTGTTTTTATCTTACCACCAGAAATTGATAGGAAAGCGTTTAGCCATAATTCAGGTGTGAAAATATATAAGGTTATAATTGCTTAAGATAACGTGTGCTCCACGCAGCAGGCTGCTTCAGCATGAAAAATTAGTTTGGACTCTACCGTTTGATATCCAGGCTACAATCTGAGAAAGCAATGAGTCACATTATTAATTATTTTTAAACTGAAGCAAAAGATTTTTTGCCTAATAAGTGGACAGCCATAGAGAACACTTGTGTTGGTTAGCATGCACGTGTGAGCATGCACAGGATTACATTTATTCTGCAGTTAAAAATCATTCACATAAAAGAAAAGATCAGTATACACCACTATATTTGTCAATACTGCAAGTAAAAGGAGAGACACCAGCGAGAATAAATCAGAAAACTTTACCCATTAGCTACTGCAGCAGCTTATCTACAATCCCTTGTTGCAAGTGGGGCCTCAAAAAGGATACTCAAATCTCTTGAAGACTGGAGCTATGCAGGCAAATCTCTGCTGCTTTAATGTTTTTTGCTCACAAGAAAAGCCTTGTCCTCCAGCAGTACAGCTGAGCTGGAAACGAATTCAAGGTCATTACTGTATTAGTTGCAAGAGGACCCCTGCAACCTTGCAGGATCTTGAAGGCTGTGAGTGGAAAGCTGCCGTAAGCCTGAAGAAAGATCAGTTTATCTTATCTCCCTCCACATGGAACACTAAGCCAGCCCCCCTTCAGCTCCTGGGGTTTCTCACACCTTGCAGTCAGTGCCTTCAGCAATGTCAGGGGGCAGAGGGGAGCCTCTCCTTGCATTTCCCCTCACTGGTGGCAGACCTCTCTGTGGGGAATCTCCCACAGAACCACCTGAGGCATGTGCTGGGTATGCTCATAAAGGCAGCACATCTCCACTGCAGGGAGAAAATGTTCGGGTAGCAAGCCAGAAATGACAGTCTTAATGAATGATGCTGGCCGAATGAAGAAAAACAGGTGGTCTCATGAGTGTAGTTACTGAAGTCTAAAGGATCAGGAATAAGCTTCCATCTCTCTCATCCGCACTCACTAAACAGCTTTCAAGTTACCCATGCAAATCTACAGAAATTTTCCAGTTATCATTCACATTGCTTCATGTATCCAATTTCACCACCCTTGACTTAATAATCCTCCCTGCTTATGAACAATGCAATCAATAACGTTAGAACAGACTTCTAAAATCATCTAGTCCGACCATCAGACCATCACCACTATGCCCACTAAACCAAATGGCAATGCTAAGCTTGCACTTATCCCAAGCCCATGACTTACCCCAAGCCAGGTTCTCATTCAGCAGAAGTAATGATGCACACATTAGCACTGGGTGTAAAGATACCATTTTGTTGTTATCTCATATAAGAAGGGTCTTTTACTCACCAGATGACTTAAGCCCAAATTACCACATGGACAAAGATATTCTTCCTACCCAGACAGATGGCAAGCCTTGGAAGGTATAAGGCAAGGTACTACTCTCTAAAATACCCTGGGGATTGGAGTGAGGTGGGGGTCAGCCTCTTCTCCCATGTGACAGTGACAGGATGAGAGCTAATAGCCTCAAGTTGCACCAGGGGAGGTTCAGGTTGCATATTAGGAAACATTTCATCTCAGAAAAAGCAATGAGGCAGTGACCTAGACTGCCCATGGAGGTGGTGCAGTCACAGTCCCTGGAGGTGCTCAAGAACCGTTTGGATGTGGCACTGAGGGACGTTGTCAGTGGGCATGGTGGGGGTGGGCTGCTGGTTGGACTGGGTGATCTGAGAAGTCTTTCCCAACCTTACTAATTCCATGAGTCTAAGGCACAAATCAGTACAGTGAGTAGAGAGGAGAGTTATGTATTTGCTTAATACAAGTACTGGTGGCAAGTAAGAAAAATAAAAGCAAATAGCAAGAGCACATTCAAAGTATCCCAGGAAATGAAGCCACCTCCCCAGTGGAAATTAAAGGCTAATTTTGCAAAAGCAGAACCAGCTTATGGGAAATTTCCCCACACTAAGATGCAAGATACCAACGCATTCTCTGCTCCCTGTATATGGCCCATTGTTTGGCAACAAGGAGCACTTCTGATTTTTCTGATGTGGGCCTCCTGACTATTTCTTAAATGAGAAGAGATGGATGAGGGAGATTTTTTTTTATTCCTTTGAAACATTCCTCCCTTTCAACACTGTCTATTGTTAAATTAATTTGTACAGACCCCAGTGACTCAGGGGTCAGAATAGTTCAAGTTGATGTTCTAAGCTGCACACTGTTATGTTAAACAGGGTTTTTCTTGGCTGCAACTTTGCAGTGAGAAGGTCACCCCTGGGTTACTTGGGGTAGCAAATGTTAGTTGTGGGCAACCATTCCCAGAGGGCTAAGAATCAGACGGGAGGGTTGGTTATTTGATGGAAGACTTCGACAGCCTGAACAGATAGCAAATGCTCCCTTAGTCTGCTTCATCTCTTAGTCAGCTAATTCCAGGGTATTAAGAAACCTCTGGCGCAGGGCAAGACAGCTGGAGGCTGCATTTCCAGGGTGGGGAGGCACACTCATCCTCTCCTATGGGAAATACCAAATTGGTTTTAGCATTATCACATCATATCTCTGGTGAAAGCTGTACAGTAGGCCACAACAGACAGGCAAGCCTGCGGGGAGTGGTGACTGCCAAAAGATGTATATTAGTCACTTGATGGCCCAGGCACTTGTCTTATTGGCTGTGATGAGGCGTCCTAATTAATGAATCTCTTTTGGACAACTTCCTTGCTAGGCCCAATAAATCTGGTTATTTCCTTTAGCATTATATTCAGCTGAGTCAAGCCGCATTCTGTATTACTTGTGGCAACTTAAGAAAACATCTTCTGAAATGAAGAAGAAACATCAAAACAACTTAAGATTTTTTCTTTTTAAGTTTAACATTGCTCAGTGCCTTTGTAGTATTTCTATTTATCTTCTTCTTCTTAGGGGAGATTCCTTGGGAGAGAGACAAATGACAGCACTGCTAACCTGGGTCATTTGTTTAATGCAAGCCAAGCATTCCAAGCTAGAGCATCTGGAAGGCAGAGTCTCAGGTTTTAGTTTGCTCTTAAGGATGAATGTAGGCAGGCAGGGTGCCTGTCTTCAGGTTCTATGACAAAACCTAGGGTTTCAAGTTGAAGGGGGATAGTAGGGAGTTGTTTTCTGTGTTATTTTTTTCATTTATTACCAATGACCCATTTCCAGTAGCTCAGTCTGTAAAACTATTACCAAACATAATGAGACTTGCAGTAAAATTCACTCAAGCTGGCAACCCAGCAGCTGGAGAAATGCTCAGTGGGGCTTCTGCCAAGGAACGCATCCCAGATTATTCTGTAGGAGCACAGGGACTTAGAAGTGTAAATCTCCAGGTTTTAGTGAGAGGTCAAAGTTATTTTCTGTGCCTCTGATACCCTCCCCCCACACTCTATCATCAAGTTCTAACTGCCTGGCACTGGGACCAGCTATCGCTTTCCTACAGGCCACACACAGCACCTCCAGCACAGCCCAGAGATCACATAGAATCATAGAATGGCCTGGGTTGAAAAGGACCACAATGGTCATCTAGGTTCAGCCCCCCTGCTATGTGCAGGGTTGCCAACCACTAGCCCAGGCTGCCCAGAGCCACATCCAGCCTCAATACACACATGTACATGAGCATGGGTAGACAACTTCCGTATAAATAACTGTACTCACTCTTAGCCTGGCATGCAGGCTTTGCCACTGCCAATGGCAATGAACATCACAGCATCAAGAGTCATGGAAATCCCGGCACTTCAGGAACTGGCTGCACCTCACAGATCAACCTCCATCCACAACTACATGCCACACCCTTTCTAATTCTCCAATACACACTGAGATTCAACACTCCTGAGAGTGAAAACACCATCTCTTTGTCTTTCACAGACTGGTGATGAGCTGACCACAGTCTTGGTTTCGTAACTAAGAAATGCACAGATCCCCCCCCACACATTAACATTCAGAATAACTTCGCAGTGAATCACTCCTGGGCTCCTCAAAAACTACAGAGTATCATACAATTGTACTGAAAAGTAATTATCATAACATACCTGGCACCTACTTTACCTACCTTTCCAGAAGTCCTTCATGTATCTATGTGCTACATATACTCAGCCTTATTTACTGCATCTGAGCCCTGTTTTTGTCATTCACTCTTATCAGACCTTTGCAGTGCCCTGGCTTTGTTGACAGCAAGATGCAAAGGCTCAAGTCTGCTTGACACTGCACCACTTGTCAGCACTGCCTGCTTCCATGACAGGATCAGGCCAAAAAGCAGTCCATCTCTGCACTACACCTGTGCATCTTTGCCCCTCCCTCCTTCCCACTCCCAAACTGCGAGTAGTACTGCAGAGTACTACTCATTTCCAGAGGATCTGATCAGCATCAGGCTCCTGCGAAGCCTAATGCTGCAAGTTTGCAGGAAAGAGCAAGCTGGCTGGAAATAAAAGAACAGTAAAGAAGGTAAGCCATTGGACTGATGGCCACAACTTTTTTCTCTGATCTTCTATTCATTCCTATGCACCTTGTAAAGGCATTTACTTTTACTGTCATGGGAAGGTCCACAATAAAGTGAGCACACAGAAGAAACAAAGGAAGAGGAAGGGTGAGAGACAGAGGTTGGGATGGGCAGGAAGGAAGTCCAGCTGTGCACAGGGCAGGAAAGCTGGGGTACCACAGCACCAAGGAGTGAGAACTGGAAGGAAAAACTTCCATCAGAATCATCAAACCCACCAGGTGAGTCCCCCTCATGCTGGGAGGGAGTCTGTCCCAGGATATACTGCCCTACATCACCCAACCAGTTGATGGCCAGCACGCTCCTGTAACACCTATGATTCTGGGTGAGCAGCAGGATCCTCGCTCCCCTGCTACCCCATGCAACACAGGGGACTGAGCTTTGCAATGGAATAGAATCCAGAACAGTGGCACATATTTTCCCCTCTTCCACCTGTGAATGTCACTTCACACACCATGCAAAGATGCTCCAAACTACAGGCAAGGTTGGTGCCCAGAGTGTAAGCAGAAGCAGGAGTTGCCACCTATCTTCAGCACAGCCTGGTTTCTGCAGGACTAATCCTTCCCTGCCCACAGGAGGTTTTAATCCCTTCCTCCTGCAAAACTGCAGTTTAGGAGCAGCCCATGCCAATATACTGATGTCATCTGTAACCAAACATGATGGCATCAATTTCTTGCAGCCTGAAACAAGATAGAGACACAGAGAAATGGATAGTTTACTCAGTGTCCAATGCAACATAAGGAAAAACTCAAGCCAGCACATATAACCGTATTTGGCTTTTCCCCACTATTTTTGAGGGACGGCTTTTGATACTGTACTTGCAGAAACACATAATTCAAAAAAGGAAGGAAGTGCTTTGAGGGTGTTTTATTTAAAGCTTGACAGGATAAACGAATCATAGTCTCATTAAATCACACAAATCTCAGACTGCACGCAGGACTAAACCACAAGAAATAGGATGTTGCAAATCCTCATGCAGTTCTACACCGCGAGCACAGCAGCTCATTTTATTTCTGCTCTTGGCAAGGTTACAATAAAAGACATCTTTTCTTTGCTCCATAAATGTTTTTAGATGCTATATTACTTGAACTTAACAGAGCAGTAATTGCACTGGAAAAGGGCAATCTGAATTGCTTCCTGAAAGATGAAAGCGTTTCTACCAACATGCACACGAACAGAGAGCACAGTTACAAAAGGTCTGTGTTGACAGTGCCATGAAACCCCAACCAAACTCACAAACTGTTCCAAGCAGGAATGCTTTGAGAACTTTGGCTTTCCACTCCAACACAATATTTCTGAGATATACAGAACGTCTCTATCTCAGTATAGCAGTAAACCTCACATCCATGCAGTATGTTTCTATGGTATGATCCAATAACGCAAGTCCTATATGCATTGTTTTACTTTGCTCTTTATTACTTACTTTTTTATTAGGCTCTAGTCTGTATTTTTATATTTGTTCCAGAAAGCAGGCAAGCAGGCTCTTGTTCTAAAACTCTAAAAAAGAACAATGGCAAATAAATTGTTCCCCATTTCTCATCTCTATCTCGAGCCAAGTCCTATTTGTTTATGTTAGCAACATAATTGTGAGAGAGCACTTAGAAAAGTATCACTGTTAATATTTCATTTCTGTATTCTTACACATTTACAAACATTTCTTCTGCAGGCTTATTTGCTCAAGGCTAGAAGTTTGAATGAGAAGTTTCACCCTGGAAGAAGCTCTGCCAAACTAAAGAATGAAGTCTGTTCAGCCCTTTTTATATTACCAATACAATCCAAAAACCAAAGTTTCCTGGACTGGAATACTTTTTCCTCCCCCTTTTCTAATGTGTGTATATTTTAATACTTAACATGACTATGCTGATGATAAGCCAACCAATACTAGCTGGGATGTTTTGTTTGGCTTCGCAAAACAAAATATAGCGGTATTTGTACTTAAGGGTTTTCTTTTTCTTTTCCTCCTCCATTCTAGTACCATTTTCTGCCTGGTTTAGGGCAATATTAGTTTGAACTATGACAAGATCAACAGAAATCTCTTCTATGGGAAATACAGCTGTTTGTAACCTGATCTTAACCACTAGAACTTGAATTTTACCTGCAAAGTTTCCAGTCTATAATGACTACCATTGTGGAACCAACATAAGGAATAGTGTCAGATCAAGGCTGCTGCTTGGCTTCTCCATAGCTTTACCCTTTGTGCAGTCATTAGTCTTTACATGCTGTGCACATAAAGTATAGCCAGTCTTCTTGCCTAGAGCTTGCCATTCACTCCCTACGAAGTATAAAGGACTTTACAAGGTGGAAAGTCGAACAAAAAAAGTTAGGGTCTCTGAAAGCTCTGACAGCATTACAACAGTGAGAAACTGAGGTGAAATGTGAGAGAGAGCTGGCTGGATTGTGAGACAGCTGCATTCGTTGTTTTTGCTATAAAAGCTGAAATAACAGGATAATATTTTGGTCTAATCCTCCCAGGATGTATCAGTGGAATTAGCATTTGGTGCTAATTTTAACCATCATAAGAGACAGTAGAATCTAAACCTTTGCATTTTTAGGTTTATAGGATTTTATAGATGAATCTGAGGAATAGAAAACACGTTTATTACTAAGATAATTGGCAGAGGTTGTTGAAACGCCTTTACCTCCAGAGGAAAAATCCTCAATTTAAATATCAACTTTGAAGTCTGAAGTTAATCAGTATCCATTTCCTCCTTGCAACTCTTCAACAAGTGAAATTTACAAGATTTTCATACAATTCTTTACTGGGATTTCAAATGCTTGCTATGCCATCTTCGGTCTTCAGCCAATAGTCAGTTCTTTGAAATATTGCTGATTTCATTTATAAAAGCCTATCTTTTGCATGCTCCACTTAGAAGAATGTGATTCTCCCTGGAAATGGTCTGCCTCAGCAGGGTGAAGGACACACAGAGGGAGACTGGAGATTGCCCCACAAAAAGAAGCAGCTTCCTCAAGTCACCAATGACATGCATTCTTTTACTATCCACCCTCTCAGGAAGATGTCTGAAACTTTATTTCTCCTTTACCAATATCTAGTAGCTAAGATCTGCCCTACTGGTCTTTAGAAGGCTCACCTGCTTGCTTGCATACCCCATGTGACTGTCTGGCACCAGTGCTGGCAACTCTTCAGGTTCCTGACTTTAATTGTAGAATGGTTTAGGTTGGAAGGGACCTTGCAGATGGCTTAGTTCCAACCCCATACTGTGGGCAGGAACATCTACTAAATTAGCTGCCCCAGTGCCCCATCCAACTTGGCCTTGAACAACCCCAGGGATGGGACATTTACAGCTTTTCTGGGCAGTCTGTGCCAGTATCTCACCACCTTCTGGGTAAAGAATTTCCTCCTAATAAATAATCAACATCATCCCTCTTTTAGTTTAAAAAATTCCCCCTTGTTCTATCACTATCAGAACATGTAATAAACCTGTTTGTTTGTTTTTAAATAGGCTCTCTTTAAGTACTGAAATGCTGTAACAAGGCCTCCCCAAAGCCTCCTCATCTCCAGGCAGCACAACCCCAGTTCTATCAGCCGTTCCTTCTCCATGGCACTATCTACCACTCTGGGAGCCTATTGATAACATTGACAGCAACCATTCGCAGAATCAGGAAAAAATGTCGGTAAGAACTGAGACAAACTTCCAAGTGTTTTTGCCCTTGTCTTGTAAAATACAGCCCTAATCCACATCTGCAGCTTTTAAGTGCTAAAGGCAAAGAGTAAGTAATAAAGTGGAGACAATTCACTGCCCTAAATCGATCAAAAGAAGGTTTGCTCTGCCAGCACAAAAAGAGAATGTTCTGAGAAAGGAATCTTTGTCTTAACATAGACTCCGTAGCAACACCCAATCCTGTCAAACCTATTTTGTTGATGGCTTTTCAGTCCTGTTCAGAGACTAAATGAATGAACATCTAGTCTGATCGAAGAGCACACGCTTAATGCTATTAACATTTAGATGATTCTCCCTTTTATTTCCTGATTTGCATCTATATTTCACGTCAATAATGCTGATAGAGAAGCTTTACAATTAAAAATTCTAAAGCAGATATAAGTGTGCTACACAGCACCCTGCAAGCAGAGCAAAAAATCAGGTTATCATACTTCATGTTTTGCAGGATGGAACGGCATAGACTTGGGCATTCACGAAGCCATCCACACGTTGCCACAGAGCTACACTACAATCCTGCAGCATCTTAGGGTCCAAAAGTATTAGATTTTACAATGTGAAGATGAATTTAAGAAGGACTGTGTAGCAGATTTGTTTGCAGTAAATGTAGCTTGTAAGTAAATCAGATAGCTGGATGCAGTCACACTTTTGTCTAAAGATGTTCAACTTTTACCAAATTTCTCCTTCTATTTTAGCCACTTTTTGAGATTGTGTAGTCTCTTCAGATTGCTCAGAAGACAGAAGTTATTAACACTGAGCTAATTTGTGATGAAATAGACTTATCGTACTAATAAGTTTTAAGCTTTAATTGTTAGAATTCAGTGCAGCTCTTTATGAATCCTGTCCAATGTACTTTCATGATTCTCAATGGATATTATTTATCTGACTTATTTACTAATTATTTCCAAATTAAAAGTGTTCCTCAGGTATGAATCATTTTTGATAAAAGAACAAGCAGACTTGCTCAATTTTTTTTTACAACAAGCAAAGAAATTGAAGCAACAGAATTTCTATAGATCAAGCAAATAGAAACACTGATTCTTTTGAAGTGTTCTCTAGCTTTATCACCACAAGCAGGTAAGAATTTGTGTCTGTTAAACCTTCCATGCCATCATTGTGCCAAGGTACTCTGCTAAAGTAGAATATAACCATTAAAAGCTATGGCAAAAGCAATATTCCAGACCACAGACACTGTAAATGTCACAGTCTCCATAAGGATGTGGAGTGTAGAAAAGCACATAGAGAATAATCACATATTTTCAAGCCACTTAAACAGAACATTCCCAAGGGCATGCTGTACAGAAGCCAGCATTAGGTAACACACACAGTTTCTTCTCCAGGCATCACAGAACCCAAGCGTATGCAAATTCTAATTCATTGCTTCTCTGCCAAGCACACTGTTGTAAGAAAGAGGCACATTGGTGTCTTTAGCTTAAAATCAGTTTCACTTGGCTTGGACATCAGAAAATCAGGGGGAAAAAAACGAAAAGACTTTTAGTATACAACATTTGCTGTCTGAAAGCACTGACTTATCTGGAAAATGCAACACTGTTATTATAATGTGCACTTTACGCACTCTGCATACCTCTCTAGAACTGTTATTTCTGCAGCATTTCAGCCACGACAGGTGAATGCTGACTCTGTACTACAGTTGTGAATATTTTTCCAGCATTACCATGTCACTATAACAACTCTCTGATTTCTAAAACCTTAGGAAGATCAGCAGTCCCATCTGGAACGCTCTCCAAGACTTATGAACCAGTCAACCTTGCTGTAAGACTTGACCCAATCTGCCTTTATGTTGATGACATGATTTTTCAGCATGTCTGTTTCCAAGTCACTTGACATTTTCTTGAGTGTTTTTCATGCGTGAGGCTTGTAATTTTCTTCTTTTGTAACCTCACTTCAGATGGGTGGAAAATGAGAGGCATATTTTGGTTAGAAAGGTATTCCATTTCAAAATTCAAAAATGAAACTGTTTTCTTTTGCAGATCTGAATGAAAAACAAAGAAAAAAGTCAATTTTCCTTAAATATCATAGCCACAGTGGAGCCGATGTGGTATCACATATTACTTTCTGAGAAATGAATGGCATGAGGTCATGAGCAATCCTCTTGCTGATCTGCTATTACTAATCACACTTCTACACTGCCGATTCCAAACAATTTAGGGGAGGGACAAATCACATATAGAAAGAGAACTTGGCTTCACTGAATTTTTGAGCCAGATCAGATGTCTATCTTAGCCATGTTCAACTGTTCAGTAGTCAAGGGAATGAATTACTATTGGCCGCTGCATCAATTAGCCATGGTACTGGTACGCCTTTCTAAGCACAGCTGGGTGTTGCTGCTGCAGCAGGCAGTGCTGTAACACTGCAGTTCCGCAGGCTATTCAGTTTTTTGTCCCTTCTCTCAGTTTGTGCAATGGGTTTATAAGGCTCCTTGGAAACTTTCATCTGCAAGCACAGGATAAAGCAGCACCAGTAGTAACTCAAAGCTTTGCAGTTTGGCAGTCTGCAGATTGCAGACACGCTACTCCTAGAAACGCCAAGACAATAAAAACGCATTAAGGTGATCTCTCCCACTGTGGCCTTGCTTACTGAAGAAATCATTCAAGGACTCTATGCAAAGCACTACAGAGACACACAGCAATGCCTGAGCTAGCTCAGTAATCAAAAGACGCACACTTGTACCTGTATGACTTGTTTTCCACTTCCTTTTTGATAACCTTGGCTTCACTGGCATTACCAACTGAAGAATCTTCAAGGCACTTTCAACTCAAAACAGGTGATATTCTTTCGCAGAATGTATTAGTATATCTGATCACTGGTTTAAACAGCAGTGATCACATTACACCCATCCTGCACTCTTCTCATTGGCTGTCTATATAGCAGCAGATTGATTTTTGGCTGGCAGTGTTCATCTTTTTAGAGCTCCTAATAATAAAAACGCCTGAGCAAATAGAAAATGTTTTAATACATATTTTATGCAGGCACTCTTTCACAAATTAAACCATGATAATGTGCTGTGTTCAGACACTTACAAGTTTGTACTGGGGTTTGTCAGGCAACGAGCTACCTCCCTCTAGTACAGGTGGCAAACAGCACAAAGACTGTCCTTGCACCTACTCAGAGCAGGCCTCATGAAATGTGGCAAGCACCAGCAGATCCTGCCAGCAACAGACATTGGATTTTCAAGAAGCAGCACCTCCTGACTTCTCCAGAATGTTTCCTTGTGCTTTTAAACTCTAGCTCAGGAAAGAAAAACACAATCAAGCATCAACATCAAACACTCTCAAGTGCTGCCTCAGGGTGAGGCCTCATTCCAACTTGACATCTGTTCTGCCCTGCTATAAAGTGACTCAGTGAAATTAATTCAGCATCTTTAAATACAGCACATTCAGAGGCTTTTGCTCATTGTCATCCTTTTGGCTTCGCATAACGTTAGCAAGTTTCTGCAGCATCATGTTTTGGTCCCCACAGCATCCAGAAACCAGTACTTGGAGCGGAAGAAAGGGATGGTACATAACAGGCCTAACTCCTAACTAGAATAAAATCTCAGCCAAGGCACCCACAACTCTAGAAATAAAAAGCAATTTTTATTTTTAAGGAATTCCAGGGTCACAGCCTGAACCAATGAGTGAGCTACAAGAGTACATGAGTGCCTGGAGCGGCAGGGAGGTCTGAAGCCACCCTACTTACATGCAATCTGAGTCTGTGCGGGTTCCCCCCTTCCACCAGCCCCCTTTTCTCTTCTGCAGCTCCACTGTATAAACGAGGGAGGGTCACATTCCTCAGCTCATCCCTTTCTCCAAGCTGTTACCAGGAGGGGTGAGTTAATTCTTTCTGGTATCTTTTCCCATAGCGCCTATTTTTCAAATAAAGGCTCTGTCACTGCCCTCAATTGCCCTACAGACTCCATTCTGCCAAGCATAGAGGTGAAACCTGTGTTATACAGTGAGCTCTCAAACCAGATACTCTATAAACCTCTCTCCAATTATAACGAGGTGGAAGTAAGACTGCAACTCCCTCTCTTACGCATATAGAGATAGAGCTAACATTTCTCCCTCACCACATTTGCTCATACACAGCCATACTCCATGTAGCTCCAAGCTATATTGTTCTGAATGCATGCTTCCAAAAATAAAGAAATCTAAAATAAATAGGAAAAATACAATCAGCCTGAACAAGAAATATAAGTGATCAATTATGAAGGAATGAAGCTCAGCTATGCAGAAATATTTCTAATGGAGAGATTAGCTTTCCATACCAGCTTTCAGTTTAACCTTCATAACTTCAACAAAGTAAAGCCCAGCCACATGAAATTTCACAGCCATGATCTTGTGCCAAGGAAAGCTTCTCTGGAAAGTTTGAGGTAGATCAGCCAAGACATCTTGGAGATATGAGAGTTCCAGAAAAGTGTTCTACATTTCTTGGACTGTTTCCTAATTTTTTTTGGCTCATCATAACTTTAAAATGGTTGACTTAGACATTCCAAATTTGCTTGGCTACTACTGGTGCCTTGGAGTAGTTGCAGGCTATTTTATTACTCAGTGTGGGTTTGTGCAAATTCTGAGCGCTGCAGTCATTAACACCACACGCTGGCTTGTACATACTGTAGACAAGCCAGTCTGGCCTACTGCAGGCTCCTTCGTCACCTCATCAGCTATGCTCAGGAGGCAGTGCCAAAGCCCACGACCCTTCCTTCAGGTCCAACAGGGTGTAAGGACCTGGCCAGACTCGACGGCCTCCACGGGGGAGCTACATTTTCCCATGCTGAAGAGAAATGGTTCAGTGATGCTTCCAAGCTTCGCCAGCACCAAAGTGCTTCAGTGGAAAGCTAAGCACTAGGCATTGATGGTTTTCTCCTCAGACTTGCTGCTGTCTGCTCACCAAACCTTCAATCCATACTAAGCCTTATTTTTCCAGAGAATATCCCCATAACTCTGAAGTTTCCCCTCTTCTCCATGGATTACTGATTCAATCTGTTCTCCATTTCAATAGAAATTGCAAACTCTTTGCTGTGATCTCTGAGCTTCTTTTGCAGCTTATTTCCTCTCTCCGCTCCATTCCCTCAGTCTCCAAGGGCCTGCAGAAAATCAGGAGCCACATACACATAGACACAATATACCTCATTAAGCTTCTGGGTAGAAAACCCATGGGGAAGATCTCAGCCCTCAAGAATCAGATTTCCCCTGAGCAAACTCAAAGCTTTGATGAACCCAGGAAAGATTCTGATTAAGGAATTTGCTCCTGGTGGGAACAGCTCTGTTCACAATCTCAATTTTGATAATAGATACTATGGCAACCTCATGCATCTTTTGACATAGCCTTCAGCATGGTCAACTGCTTCAAATAATATTCCTGTCTTTGATATTTCCTTTGACAATGGCTATCACCTGCAGAGTCACCAGGAAAAATAAGCATTGCACAACTGATCAGTAGTGGAAAACATCCGGACACTAAACCACTTCTGAGTGAAGTAGGTTTCTACACAGAGAGTGCCTCAGTTACAAAGAGGCCTATTCTTTTTGAGATGCACACATGCGTGACTCCCATTCATAGGAGTTATGCGAGTGCATCAAAAGCAGAATAGGCTTGAAAGTGCCTACATTTACCAAACACTGATCCCACACAGAAGAGCCTTTTAACAACAACACATTCTTTGACCTACTGCAACTTACTTTTGCTCTTCAGAAACAAAGGGCTTTGCAACCACCACAGCACTTACATTTAAAGGTTTGTAATATGAGCACAAAAGTCCATATAAAAATCTGCTCAGAAAATAGGAAGAACTGAATTTTTCCCCACATTTCTCATCCAGTTATGTATTTGTCATAGCTCTGTTTGTCATCTTTTACATGCTGATAATCACAGTCAAGCGGGATAAGGCTTTGAGCAACCTGATCTTGTGGAAGGTGTCTCTGCCCATGGCAGGCAGTTTAGAGACAAATGATCTTTAAGGTCCTTTCCAAAAACTCTACAATTCTATGATGATACCTCAGAGCTTCTTCAGAGAGACCATGCAAAACTATCAAGGCTTACAAAACACACAACCCTAGAGTGGACTGGCACAAGCCTATGGAGCTCCAAGGAGAGCTGCAGAAGGGGTTCTCTAGGTCTCCCGCTAAGCTCCTACTAGGAGGCTCCTGTGCTCTCTGGGAGGATGTGCTACACTGCTCTACCTCATTGCCTCAATGCGTGAGCTAACGAAAAAAGCATGAGAAGAGGCACTTTCCTCCCCCAGTAATCCACAGAGGACCAGCCACAGCCTGACCCCAACTTAACACTTGGGCTGTAAACTTACTTAACACTTGTATAAGAATTTATTTTTTCAAACATACTGATGGCAGCATATGGCCCATCGACAGGTTTATTATTATAAGACACTTTTTCCACCAGGTTATAGTCTTTTTTATAAACATATGTTTCAGCACATAATAAAATCCCTAAGAACTCTTTCTGAAACATAATCACTATGCAGGCACGGAAACTACTTTTCAGGTTTGTCGAGATAATGAAAGAAACAAATCTTTTAAACAGACTTCCAGTTTTCTAAATATCCTTTCCGAAATGTCTTTTAAATCAAAGGCTATTGAGAGCCATGCATGTTCAAAAAAGAAAAAACAAAAGTATACCTCCACTTTGTCAAAACAGTCATTTTTATACTGAGTAAAACTTCATCCACTAAGCAGACCTTTTAACTATGCTTTAAATCAGAACATGTGTTTTATGGGTGAATGATAAGCTTCCAAAAAATAAAAATAAAAAAAAAAGGTGGCATATCACGTCAACACCACACAGCTACCGTCACACAAACTCATGAGAATAAAACTGCTCAATGTTCTGTGCCCTTCAGCAGTGCGTGGAGTCAAGGTAATCAGATCGCAGCCCTGCACCCCCACGCAGTGTGCTGTAGCAGAGTTCAATGTCTACAAGCATGTGGTCCTCCAAACCACATCTGCGTCCTTAAGAAATAATGTTTCTTGTTTATGTAGCTATAATGCAATTTCTATACAAGAACCACAGTTTCCAGAAAGACCCCTACTGTACAATGCTTTCTTCAATAATAACAGTATACAATTTTCTTCAATAAACTCCTGCGCTCCTCTTACTCTCAATGCTTCTATAATGTCATATGATATATTTAGCTCGAGCAGGCTTTGCCTTCAAACCAACTTTTTCAGTACATCAAAATACAACCTAACTCATGTATGCTTCCTAGGAGCTTTCCTTCCTACAACCCAAGTTTATTGTCTCCTGCTGAAAAGAGACTGCAGCCAGAATACAATCTAGGAATCACACAAGTTAGAATCAAAGTCTACCTGAAGTCAGTGAGAGACCTCAAACCTATTTTAGGAGGCTAAGGAACAGGCCTAGCATTTGCTGAAGACACTAGAGGACTTCCAGACTCCACAATACAGAATGTTTAGTATTCCTTAAGTGCTTGAAAATATTTTGTAACCACTGTGAAAATTTCACTGTTATTTAGGTTGTTCTGGGGAAGAATGTGCACTTGGTTTTGCTTCTTTCTTCCTACAACAAGGCTGCCCACAGTTTTAAGACACTAGAAAAAATGATCAGCCACTACTGGATTTGAAGTTTAAACAAATAAAATGACCTCAGTTTTATCACGGGCATGCTATTGTAATTGGTATGCATGAACATACATTCAAAGGAAACTCATTTGTTAAAATTAATCACTGACTTCTCCGCCAGACTATCACTAACTACTATCAAGTCTGGACGTGATCAGCTTCACCAGGAGATACAGCATACCCTCCCTAATGCTTCCACAAGCTGAAAGCCTAAAACCAGTCAAGCCTTTGAATAGTTTGCAAGCAACTCCATCTGGAGCCAGGACTTCATCAAAACAGCTGTGCACTCTACTACTTTCTGCCTTTATGGATTAAGTTTTTATAGGAGAGACAGTGAATTGTTGGTCTTTCTCCGCAAGCAGACAGAGCACGGTTAGCAATCACACTTTGCTGTGCTGGAAGTGTTTGGAAACACTTAGCTGAAAGGATTGGTTTTGGGCTAAGATGAGGCATGATGTCCTTGTTAGCCACTCTAACGAGTCATTTGACAAGGGGGCTGGTTCTGCTCAGCTAATTGCCATGGCTGCTTCTGGAAACCTGTCTATTAGAAACCACATTTCACAGGTGACTGAACAGCCATCAGATGGGAACAGCTTTCATTTATTACTGGCCCATATTCACAACCAGAGCATTAGGGTGAAATGCACTATCTCCCCTTTCCAATCCTAAGCTGAACAACTGCTCTGCACACTGAAACATAAAACATCAACAATATTTTTCAGATTCACAAGCAATTGAGGTAAAGCTGTGCTCTGAACCAGCACCTTTTTATCCAGGAACAAGTCTGACAATTAATAAAAAGAGGATACAGTAGATACTTCTTTACTGATAAAAGAATGTCACATTCTGCATTTCTTGGTGATGTAAATATCTGTAGAATGAGGGCATTTTGGACCCTTACCATAGAACACATCATTATATATCTACAGACAAAATGTGTTTATATTGGTTCTTGTCCAAAAACCTCGAAACCTTCAGAGACAGCATCATAAGTGGAAGAGATGTGGTATTTTGTAGACAGTATCAGAGCCTTTGGTGAGGAACAGGCAAGTCTGACGAGACCAGAAGTTAACCTTCCAGCAACACACTGAAAGGCAGCTCTACTACCAGAATCAGAAAGAGAACACATCAGAGCAGAGCTACTAGAAACTGAGGATTCCATAAAGATCCCTTATCAAATTTTACGCCTGGTGACATAATGGAGTAACAAAACTGCAGAACAAATCACCACATGTCACCAAGCCTTCCACACCTGGTGCGTCACATCTTAAAGCCAGACCAACACACATTACAAGGGAAGGAACAGCTTTCCTTCTCCATTTGGTTCACATGATTTTGCGTTCAGCCTCCAGGGAGCACTCATAGTCACTTTGCAACCCTAGCTATAAAACATCCTAATCTCACACAGTTTTATACAATTCAGTACAATAAACAGATGACTGTACCAAACCAGAGGGGTACAGTGACAACTGCAGAGCTACGCAGTGAACAACATTTACTTTTCTTTTAGATTTTAAAGATTCAGCCTTCCAGAAAGCACAGGGCAGCAGTACACATAACCAGCTGTGGGGACATCTCTTCACCAAGACATAACAGCAAGAAGGGCCACCATGTCCTGCAGTCCTGCTCTGCTGCACTCCCTCAGCTCCCAGTGGATTTCTGGCAGTTTTTGGCAGTGTAGAAGAATTGGCCTCTCCAAAGCAATTGGTGTGGAAGAGGGCTTTGAAGACGTGTAGACAAACAGGCTCTGTCACAGCATCTGTTAGGAGCAAGATCCCAAGGTCAAGGACCCTCATCAAGAACACTGACAACAGCTCCCTGACATTTAACTCTTCCAGCATTTATCCCTCCAGAAACAGCCAATCTTTGAGAAATGTATGCCACAAACATAATGATGTTGGCATGCTTTGCCCTCAAGGCCAAGAATCTGCTTACAAATATCCATGCTGCTTACACTCTATGTAAAATTTCCAGGCCAAATAAAAAGAGAGAATCATTTCTTTTCAGCATCTTCCCCAGATGAAGGAAAAACAGTTTTCAGTGCTTATACTACAGAAAAGACTGGATATAAAACATAAAACAGCCATAAGATTCATAATAAATATCAGGGTTTTTTTTCCCCATTATTCTCAAGTATGAGACAGCAGTTATATTCAGCTTCGCATATGATCTTGTATCCTAGACATGACAACAGGAGTTCTGCTGGAGGATGGCATTCATTATGGAACTAATGTACACAATAAAATAAATGAATAGGGTTTTGCTGTGTAGTGAAGAGTTTGTACAGATTCTTTGTAAGGCAGATTTCATCCTCTGCTGATACATTTACATCTGCTGGAAGAAACAATCTCAACTTCAGTAACTGTATAAGACTTCCAAAACTTTCAAGAAGAAACAAATCAACAGCAACTTTCCCATTTGCGCCATGGTTTGATGAATTCTAAATATAAGGGTCAAGACCTACGGGAGGTCAAAACATACCCTGTGAGAGCAGGCAGAACTATTGCTCTGTATGACTACCAACAAAATCACGCAGCAACTGAGCACTTTTTGGTTATGTGAATTGGAAACACAGCGGCATCAGCTATAAATGAGAACCTAAAAAGCGCAAAGTTCAAGGAAGAGTGGGGGGGGGGGGGGGGGGGGGGGGAAGCCATGTACACTGCTCCAAAAATAGCCATGGCCAGATAAAAGTCTGAAAGCAATTATTTTGGCCGAATACTGTACACAGACCACTGCGCTAAGCTCCTATAATTAAACAAGACAAAAGGTCAGATGGTGCCTAACAAACCATTTACTACATTAATTATATTCAAGCGAGGCAGCCTAATGCTTCGAAATAACTAACAGCAAGGGAAATAACTTGGGAAAATATCTGATGCCATAAATTTCTTTCTGTCCCATTCATCAGTACCAATGCTGGTAGCCAGCCTTTCTAGCACACTCGTAAAGCACAAAAGGGATACCGCTTAGTGTCAGGAAGAGCTATTTAAGGGCTGTAAACCTTTACTCAGAGGAACCCAGCAGTCTTACTTGACAAAAATTATTCCTGCACGACAAAAGAAGTGGTAATGCCAGATTTTGTGTTCCTTGAATCAAGTGCCTACGCCTTTGTTCCAACATTACTAGGTCACTGAGGGCTCAATTTTATTGTAGCAGCAACAACATTTCAACAGACCATCACAGATCGTACCCGGTTTCCTTCTGACCCTATTCCCCACATTCGCCTTCATGCTGATCATGAATCACTGGTATACATCTGCAGCTCTAGCAGCATCTGAAGCAGCTTCTTATCAAGATAATTAATATTAGAGAGGTACTTAATGCATCTTGGCTTCTTTTAATGTCATTAGTAGTTAAGTACAAGGAAAACGAGCCAATGCCATATGCCCAAATAGTTCACTGGAGATTGCCTGCCAACTGCAAACAGACCCCAGCAAATACAGAAAAGTGCCCAAAACACAGTCTGAAAATTACTGCAGAGAGATTTACATACAATTTCTGATGGGCAAGCACTATTCCAAAGAGTTACATAAAACCCTACTAGTATATGCAGTGACCAACATGCAGCATCAACTCACAATACTATCATGAGGATGCTATCAACAGGATGCTGCCTTATCTTATTTCATCTCATGAGTGAAATGAAAACAAGCTCCATTCCATAGAATTAATTTCTATTTTACTTCCTTAATTTTTAACTGGGAAACACTGCATCCAATTTGATTCATATACAACTATGCGTAGGAGTGCAAAGGAAACAGTCACTGTGCAGATTTCAAAGGACACAGATAAAGTCAACAAAGTCATATTTCATACTTTGCTGCTAGGATGCTTATATATGCAACCCTGACATCCCTGTAAGCACATTCTGTAAAGTTTTTATAATACTTTTCCTACTTGTCTGGCCTTTCTTTCCTTTTCCTCAGTAGGAAACGCATCACAAAACATAGATGCTGGAGATTTGTTACAAAGCAGCGGAGCTCTGTGTTTTCTATGCATCCCCCAACTCTGAAAGCACAGCATGGACAATGCTGGGAAATCCTGTCCCCTGCCCAGAAGAACCATAGGAGAAAATAGTTTTCTTGCTACTGTTATCAGGGGTTGGGAAGCTCCTAAATGTCATCACTGAAGACTTCTGCCTACAAAAAGCTCAAAGTCAACACTTTACAAACAAATGGTGAGCAGAGGATGCTCCATCAGCCGCAGAACCGGTACTTAATATCCATCTCCCTGTTGGCACACACAGGCAGCCCCTCACCTCCAGACTGTCTGAATAGGCTTCTCACTACATCTCCTACCAACAGTACAACTTCTGGTCACACAAAACCAATGGGTAGCCACCAGAAACATCATTTAAATCCGAAAGCACTTACAAAGGAGAAATGCCTCTTAGCTGTATTTAAAATAAAACAAAAATAAAAACTCTTTGAAAACTCATAAGAACTTCATCTTTTTATGGAAAACTGCAGAAATTCTTCCCCCCTACCCCATCCAAAAGCCCCACTGTATCAAAACCAGCTGAATTACTTTTGTGTGAGCTTTCCAAAACAAATACGTAGACGTGTTAGAATTACCTGGATGCAGACACCCCGTCTGGAAAGTTTCATTGCAAAGGGTTAAAGTTCAGAAAGTTTGCAAGATTGGAAAAAGGAAAAATCAGCCCTGAGAAGTCAGCAGAAATCTTAACCCCAAGGTCTGCCGCTGCCCCCAGCCTGCTACTGAATACTTCCTTCCAGATGAAGCAATGAGATGCCTAAACCTTGCCCCAGCAGTTAGCAACTGAAGTGCTCGAACGAGTAGCGTCGACGCATTTTCTCCCCCCCCCCACCCCCCCAACTCCAGTACCAATTGAAACACATTGCCATGACGGAACACGCTACAGATGATAGCTGAGCGTTAGGGATGATAACGCTCCACCTAACGATACACGCTGCTCACAGAAGCGATCTGCGATGCTTATTAGCGGTAAATTCGGCGAGACCTTCTTTCTTCTTCCTTAGAGGCTATCGATTTCTATATGTCCATTACTTACAAACGCAGTCTACTAAGCGAACACGGAACTAACAGAAAACCCTGAAAAAGCAACAGTTAAAAAAAAATAAAATAAAAAAGGGAAAGAAAAAGAAAGAGAGGAAGAAAAGAGGGGAAAAAAGAAGGAAAAAAGAAAAGAAAAATTGAAGAAGAAAAAATCTCTCATTTGAATTCCTGGAAAGCACCGCTTCTCTAAACGTATCTACCCTGGCTCTCGGAGCAGGCGAGCCCTGCGAAGCACACACACCCTGCACGCTCCCCGCCTGGGAGCTGCTCAGCCACGAAGCCACTGAGCAGTGCCACCGGGAATCCATACGGCTTCGCCTATAGGATTTTCCTCCCAGAAAACGCCGCACGGTAGAAACCCTCCCCCTTGCCCTCCCCCCCCGCAACACCCCCTCCCCCTCCAAAAAAAAAAAAAAAAAAAAAAAAAAAAAAGAAGAAGAAAAAAAAGAATTAAATGAACAAATAAAGATGCCGGGGGTGCCCTACGTACCGCACCGCCGGGCTCAGGGCGCTGCGGGGCGCCCGCCCCACGAGGCGCAGCAGCAGCAGAGGCAGCAGCAGCAGCCGGGGCGCTCCGCCCGGCCGCCGGCTACCAGCAGCACCCCCCGCCGCGGCTCCCCCCGCATGCTGCCGGCCGTACGCACAAAGCGCAGGGCTCGGGCGACCGCGGGGGCGGGCGGCACCCCGGCTCCCGCCGGATGGCAGCGACGCCGGAGGGGAGGGGAAAAGAGGCGAGGCGGGCGGTTCCGCACCGCGCCACCCCCCTCAACCACCCGCGGGAGACACCCCCCACCCCGCTAAAGGACAGCCCCCCCGGTGCACCCCCCTCCCCGCCCGCTCGTCTGCCTGCCGTTACCTCTCGGTCGAGGCCGGCATGCCGGCGCTGCCCCGGCTCATTGTTCGGGGAGGGGCGGCACCGGCGGGAGGGGCGGGCGCTGCGGAGGGGGGCAGCCCCGCTCCCCCTCAGTATGGGCCGCGTGGGTCGGCTCCGCTGCTCCCTGCGGGGGACATGCGTGGGGATGGGGGCGGCGGTCGTCACGGGGCTCCGGAGCCTGGAGGAAAGTTGGAGATGCGCTGTGATGTGGCACCGCTGGGCCGGAGAGTGCGGCTCCGGTACCCGTGCGGCGTGGGAGAGCCGCAGACGGCTTTGGCTCTTGAAGATTAAGCTGCGTTAATTAAGGAAATATTTTAAGCCGAAGGGTCTCCTGAGAAGAAACGCATTAAGTCCTTCGTAAAAGCAGGGAGGATCGCAAGGCGAGGCAGCGCGGTTTGAGCGGAGAGCACAAAGGAAGCGAGAGCTCAAGTGGGTGTTTGAGGAGCTCCGGTGAGCGCTGCTCACACTGCTGTACCCGGCGCCCATCGACCCGCTGGGCTCGCAGTGCTTCCAGCCACAGAACGGGAACCGCTGGAAGTGCATTGTTTCAATCCTTCCTCGCCTTACTGAGCACTTAATAATACCTCAGAGCGAATTTTACTGCCTTTGTTCTTGATCGATCAGTGTTTTACTTTGTAAATAGTCTTAGTAAAATACCCTAAGTAAGTTTTCACGTTCAGATAACTCTGCAGCACTTAGGTAACATTTGTCGCGCCGGATCTGTGCTTTAAGTTTGGTGAAAGGCAGCCGGGAGTGAAGCTTCATTGTGCCCACATTTGCGAAGCATGAGATGGTGAGAACAACGCGCCTGCAAAAGGCATGCCTGCAAAGTGAGGAAACAAGTGTGGAAAGCTACGCAAATAGTAGCAAAGCAAAAGCAATTGCAGTCGGCTGAACTGAGATGAGGCTTTGAAAATAGGAGGGGAGAAATGGGTGTGAAAGGAAAGCACCATCAGGAGAGAGTTAGCGTTTCAAAAGATGAGGATTGAGCTTGCCCCCTGTGCCAAAAGCAAATGACTGTAAATCCCAGAGTCCAACCACTTCTTTATTCCACTTAATTGTGAAGTTTCACGAATTGCGGCACAATTAATGAATAAAAATAACATTTCTTTTCCCTCTGAGCTTCGTACATTGGAAAAACAGGTTTCAAACCTGGAGATAATTTCTTCAAGAATATAAAAGTCAGGTTTAATGGAATCATAGAATCGTTTGAGTTGGAATGGAGCCTTAAGGGCCATCTAGTCCAACTCCCCTGCAAGACACCCCTACAGCTCCATCAGGGTGCTCAGAGCCCTGCCCAGCCTGACCTTGAGTGTCTCCAGAGTTGGGACATCATCAGTGTGATGAATGCCGTGATGCAACTGGGCTGATTGTCTCACACTCGTGGCATAAAGGCAACAAAAATGCTGTTGGTAGGGGCTGTAGGAATATACTTATACTGGCTCTATTGACACACCACTGCTTGAGGGATAGAATGTAAATGAGTAGCATAAATTAAGTGGACAGTACAGAAAAGTCGGTAGTGCTGAGATATTCTGTGTGGGAGACTGAGATGGCTTAAATGCTGTATCAGGAGAGCATGTCACCCAGAAACTCTCTTTCAGCAGTTCCAGAATGAGCTCTTGGCTTGGTGGCAGATAATGCCGGTTGAGCACAGTTTTTATTGACTGCAGTGGGAGCTGTACCTACACATCTAAATGTAAAATTTATCTCCAGGAGGCAGGTGGAGTTAGTCTGCAATCTGCTACGGTTTGCTTATGCCTTTGACATTTTGCTTTTGGCTTAGGCTCTGGACGCAAGAGCTCTGCATCTTGCATTTCTCACCATTGGCCTGATTCTGTCTTCCATTACAGTGGTGTAATTAAGAAAACCTTCCCTGGAAATTAGGAAAGGAATTGGTGCTCATCTGTGAGATGAGCATCAGGCCCCGCTGATGCTGAAGTAGCCCGAAGGAAGGTCTGAGATCAAAGTAATTGCTAAAGAGTCAGGATGGTAAAGAATTCATTCTCACCTGTTCACAGCCTGAGGAATTTGTCTTTTGTATAAATGGATAACAAAAGGCTAAAGTTACACACAGATGATGCTTCTTTGTTATAAAGCTTAACTACTGGTATGGGTGCATCTATCACTTTGTTTTGTTACAGTGTTAGAACATGCATATAAATAAAGGGGATAAATAACCTGACTTACTACGGCTAAGAGTCACAGTATATTAAAAATTGTGACATAGAAAGCTTTTGCTTCTCTTTGAAAGAAGTTTTATAACAGATCTTTGCAGTCATCATTTAAACTGGCAGCATACAGTACACAAAGACCCTTAAAGACCTGGTGCAAACTTATTCAGCCCTGTCAAAGTAAGTCCACAGCCACTACAGTTCCACTGAAGTACAGGAGAAATTTTCTCTCGATTCTATCAAGTTTTTCCTGAATAACTGTGGTTTTGTTTTAGTGTTATGCTGTTCTGAACCAAATTGAAGCTAGTAAGGTTGCTGCAGTGAGCAGGAGCCTCCAGGCCACACATCACGTGCTTCTTGTTGTACCTTGTTCATACAGTCATAGACTCATTAAGGTTGGAAAGAATATTAAGATGATCTAGTCCAGCTGTCAACCCATCTCCACCCTGCCCATTAATCCATTCTCCTCAGTGCCACATCCACGTGTTTCTTGAGCACCCGCAGGGTACGCTACTGGGCAACCTGTGCCAGTGCCTCACCACTATTTCAGAGGATAAATGCTTCCTAATATCCAACACAAACCTCTTCTTGTGTAACTTGAGTCCATCCCCTCTTATCCTATTGCTGTTACTTGGGAGAAGAGGCTGGCACCCACCTCACCACAACCTCCTTTCAGGTCACTGTAGAGAGCAACAAGGTCTCCCCTGAGCATCTGGACTCCAGACTGAACAATCCCATCTTCCTCATCCACTCCCATAAGACTTGTGCTCCAGTCCCTTCACAGCTTCATTGCCCTTCTCTGCACACACTCCAGGACCTTGATGTCTTTCTTGTAGTGAGGGACCCAAAACTGAACACAATTCTTGAGGTGCAACTTCACCAGCACTGAGTACAGAGCAATGATCACCTCCCTTCTGCTGCTGGATGCACTATTTCTGATGGAAGCTGGGATGCCATTGTCCTTCTTGGCCACTTGAGCACAGTGCTGGTTCACATTCAGCGAGTTATCAGCCTGAGAGGATGTGTGTGGTGGTTTACTGCTCTCTTGCTGCAAACCTTGAAATCCCTGCTTGAGCAGAGAAGGAAGACACACACTACAGCTCCATCCCTTAAGCATCCCTGGAAGCAGTGAGCCTGGATCATTGAGTTGCACTGCTGGGCCCTGCTCCTCTGCTCAGGCCTCTCATGAGGGACTCACAGTCTATCATTAGTGTTGACCATCAAGTAGATTTTCAGTAAACTGTAGGTACTGGTGTTGGCTTCTGTGCATTTCAGACACATTTTGATGTTGCAGTGTCAGACACAGTTGTGGATTTAGGAACAGAGCCTACTGAGCTCAATTAGCAGGTGCCCTTGAAGAAAGAGCATGGTTTGTTTTCCTTGTGTGGGCTCATAGCAGTTGACTGTTAGAATTGCCTTTACTCAAAAGAAAACTGTTTTGTTGCCCTTCAGAAGTATCCTGATGGGCTCAGTGGTGAGATGACTCATGAAGGTTTTAGAGAATATGCCGTGTGAGGAGCAACTGAAGGAACTGGGGCTGTTTAGTCTGGGGAAAAGGAGGCTGAGGGGAGACCTTATTTCTCTCTTCTAATATCTGAAGGATGCTCATAGAGAGAGTGGGGTTGGTCTCTTCTCACTGGTGACAGGTGACAGGATGAGGGGAAATGACCTCAAGTTGTACCAGGGTAAGTTTAGGTTGGATATCAGGAAAAACTTCTTTACAGAAAGGGTTGTTAAGCACTGCAATAGGCTCCCCAGGGAGATGGTTGAGTCACCATCCCTGGATGTGTTTAAGAAATGTTTGGATGTGGTGCTCAGGGACATGATTTAGTGGAGGGTTGTTAGAGTTAGGGTAGTATGTGGTTAGACTCGTTGATCTTGAAGGTCTTTTCCAACCCCAGTAATTCTATGATTCTATGATTCAGCAGGGTTCTCAGTGGTTCTTGTACTCTGGAGGGCTTGGCACCCATAAGGGCTCCATCTTTGTGCATAGAACAGATGTGAGAAAAAAAGGGGAAGGCTCTTGCCAGCATGACATGGGGTATCTCTAAAGAAAATATGTGTCCTTTGAGGGAAATGTGTGTCCTCGCACATGTGTCTGGAAGGCTGGCACAGACACAGGCTGATGCTTGTCCACTCTGAGCAAGGTGTGGCAGGAAATGTAATGGAATGGGTCTGAACCATTTGCCAACAAATGAAGCTGAGCCATCTCTGAAGCTGTGCTGGGTCTGAAAGATAAGAGGGACATTTTTTCTTTCAGGTTTTCTCTGCTCTTGAGGAAAAAGTGCTCACTTACTCCTGGCCTCACCTGTGTTAATAAATGACTTCTGTCCTTCAGTGCTGGTTCAGATGTGGGAGAGGGTAATGAAGTCACAGACTATTCTTTGCTTTACTCCCCCTAGCATCTGCCTTAGGAAAGAATCATGAACTCCCATGTCCACAGCATGGGCTGGTTGAGCCAGAGCCCACTTCAGTTGTTCCTCTCTTTCAAGGAGCCAGATTCATACAAAATGTTAAAAAGCTGAAATAAGAAGATGAATATGCCAGTGCTATCTTCAGATTGTGTTTTCTTCCAGTTTTCCTATTATTTCAGACATCAACCCCAAACTGTAAAATGTTAAATTCAGTTGTGTTTTGTTAGTAAGAGGGTGGGGTTTCAGTGTGAGCAGGGCTGGAAGCCTTCTTTCCCCTCTGGTGTTCCACCCCACCAAGCCCAGCAAACATCCTTCAGGTAAAGCCACAAACATCATAAAGCTCCATCCATCCCATTAACAAGGTAGCAAAGCCTTCATGAGCAAAAGACCATAGCAGCCCAAGGATGCATGGAGTAAAACATTCATAAAGTCTGGTTGCTTTGATCAACTCAGGCAATGAACTCATTTCTGCTGAAGTCCTGTAAGCTTGTTTGTTTATCCCCATTACTATTTGTGAAAGTGTGCCTTGGTTCCTTATTGCTTTCAACAGAAGCTGAGGTTGCTAAAGTCACTTGTAGCCTTTAGAAAAAATCTTATTAAAAATCAGTCATTGCAAAACTTTACTGGGTATTCCGGATATGTACATAAATGCCTAGAGATATATGAGTTTTGAAGCAAATTTTGTACACAAAATTGCTCAGAATTAATCTCTGGCTGTACTGTGCAGGACTGTGATTTATGGAAGCATTATTGACAAGCTGCAGTGGGCTGGCTCTTCAGTTGAAAAGGTTAACTGAAATAAACATGTTTATATGGAACAGGTTTTCAAGGGGGGGGAAAAAGTGCCACATCTGCACAATCGTCAAGAAAGGAGAAAGTAGGGGGGGGGGAAGGCTTTGGAATTACAGCTCTCTCAAAGTACAGTGGGATACTGCCTTCCAAAGAAGAAATACATATTTAGAGGGCTGGCGTTATAGCAGCAAGGCAAATAAATATTCATCCCTTGACTCTCTTGCAGGCTCACTGCCCTTTCTCCAGGCTGCATGCTCAGAGGCAACCTGACCTCTGTAGAGTCAGGGCTGGGGGTCACCATTTCAGGCTATGCATCAGACCACAGTGCAGCAAATTGTACACCTCCTCAGAAGAGAAGCAGCCTCATGTTTTGCCATCAAGCCTATCCTCATCACTACAACCAGCCTCAGGGTAGCAGGTTTTTCTAGCATTAATGGAAGGACCAAAAAATATGCCATTTGATTGGAAAGCTCTCAAGTTCATCCTCAGTGCCTGCTGCTACTCCCAGTGTCCCCCCTCAGATCATTTGGCCACTGACCACAGGCACTTGCATTGCAAGGGCAGCATGAAAATTTCCCACAAGCACAGGCATGTCTCTCGAGCCAGCAACAAATTGAAGGAGGAATTCATAGCCTGAAGTGTGATAGCACTTTTTCCAAAGCCATAGACAGTTTTCACCTGGTTAGGAACTGAAGAAAGTTTTCTGGTAGGAGTTGCTTTATACTTCGGAAATGGGTCAGCTCTTCCTTGTTAATTTGAAATGCAAGGGAGCTTTCCCAGGAGTAGCTTGGTTGCTGGTTATTCATGGCTGCAGAGCTAGTTCTTGCTAGTATACTGTTTCATGTAACTTTGTAGCTGAACTGGGAAATGCTGCCTTGCTTTCTGCCCTACACAGCCTTAAAAAAAATAAGGCTTGTTCTCCTCGGCAGGAGGGTGCAGATAGATCAGCATAGCAAAACAGTTCTCGTCATGAATACTTTCCAAATGCTATAAGGCAAATAAAGAAATATGAACGGTGCTGTGGTTTAATGGCTGTTTGCATCCATCCAGACTATGTATCATATTCTGTACATGCAAATACTTTTTTTTTTTTTTTTTTTTAAGATTGCTAAAAACACAATTAAAGTTCTTGTTTTGTAGCCAATTACTGCCACAAAAAGAGTCAGCAATTTTTATCCACCACTGTAAAAGGGAAGGGTTGGCAAAGCCCATTCCTGTCTTGCTTTGGTACTTTGAGATTCAAACTTTACAGTGCAAACATCACATGCTCTGTTTAAATAATAGAAGCAGGAGTTCTGACATTAATCTGGGAAAATAACCTTTAGTGTGCTTTGTGTTCCCCACCTTTTTGGCAGCACAAAAGATACTATACAACTTCATTCTCCTTTCACTCAAACATGTTGTAGTTACATCTGCAAATGTGAAATATGTTGCAGAAACTGCTTAAATAGATGCCATTACATGCAAAATGGGAAAGTAAATAGAAACATACAAGAAAAACTGTGTTTTGAAATGGTGTCACTTTTCTGTAAGGAACGGGCTTTGGAAAGACAACTTTAATTAAAGCCTTTATTTTCCAGCTCATTTCACAGTTTAAAAATAGTAAACAGCATAAGTAGTATCACCCACTTGGTGATAAAATTTACTCCTTCCCTGGGGGGAAGAAAAAAAAAAAGGAAAAAAAAAGAAAGAGACCATTTTTGTGCAAGAATTATGGGATTTAGGCACATGTTAGAGTTAGGGTACTATGGTTAGGCTGCGGTTGGACTTGATGATCTTCAAGGTCTTTTCCAACCTGAGTAATTTTATGTTTCCATGATATCACCAGTGCACTAAGCACATATCCCTTTTCTCAATTCTCCTGGCCCAATTGAAGCTGCTCAAGTCCATGTCTTGCCCTCTGCTGCTTATCACTATCCTTCTTCTACAAGTGGCTGCTCTACCACCACTTTAGCAGGTAGGAAAGATGGGATAAAAATAGTGCTAACTTTGCCTCTGCCACAGCTGGGACCTTAAGTCTCCCTCTGCTTGAAATGGGTTCGTTATGCCCATGGACCGAAACTGTTTTCAGAAATTAAAGGGTTTTTCCTCTTTTTTTTTTTTTTTTTTTTTTTTCACCAGAGACTGCGTATCTTCCAAACTTTCCTGCAGGTTTCTTGCTGTATCAGTGGCCTTCTGAAATCCACAGTTTTCCTTGAGACAGAAATCTCAGTTCATAGCAAAGGGTGGAAAGAACTGTTAAAACATGATTGAAAAAGTTGCAAGCCAATGTTTGAGAAGTATTGTTTTATTTTTCCTGTTAGCTATAAGGAAATGATTCAGGTGGAAGCAGTTGTGGATCCAGTAGGGCAGCTCCCACCTCCTAAACATTTATTTTAGCAACACAGGAAAGGTGGCGGAGAGCTGGGAGAAGGGAATTAATGTTAGGGTTGGCTGGAATATAGAGTTCTTTTCTGAAGAAAGAATGAAAATGTCAAGCCTTTTTTCTTCATTGAGTTGAAACAGAAACATTTCAAGAGAGCTCAAGGAAAAACACTTTCAGAAAAGCCAGTCATCAGAGAATTACTCTGAGATGCACAGGATTTCAGGTGTGAGGTCTTCCTTACCAAAAGCAGACTCACATTGTGGGTGGACACCCCACAACCATTGCCTAGTCTCTGTTAAATGCTCCTCTTTCCCTCCTTGTTTTCAACAGAGAATGGAAATCTCACTGGATGTAATGTGTTTCTGTTTTCATTAAATTGTAGTTTTCTGGCAAAAACAGCAGTTTGAAAAATTATTGGCAAGATCATCTGAGCATAAATAGCTTTCAGAATAGAGGGAATGCTATAGAAAAAAAAAATCGGATCCAAACTCTATTCTCAGCTTGAGTGGCAAAATATCAGTGCAGCTGAGGGCAACGCGCCCTTTGATTTGAGAGGGAGGTGAAGCTTTTCTCCCAACGACTGAAATTAATACTGTGTCCCTTTTAGTCCAGTGATGTTTATACAGTACTGTTTATTCTCCTTTTTTTTTTTTTTTCCACCTCATCCATCATTCACAGTTCAGATTTCTACAGCGATTCCAACCAAGTCAGTTTACTGTACAATGCAAAATGAAAGTCAAGTTAATTTCGCGCTCTACCCACCTCAGTCTGATTAACGCAAATTAAATTTTGTGCTAATAAGATTGAGTGTGTGATGATAATTGGAAACCCTTGAGTTCCCTTGACTGCGGGGAAAGTGCTGCTTTTCCCCACATTATGAAAACATTTGAATCATAGCATCTGGGAAATTTGCAGGAAACTGTGGTATCAATTTAGGGTCTCTGTATAATACGTATTCAGCATCTGTGAGTACATATCCATCTCAGATTGCAGCCCTTGGAATATTTGGCCCACCTGCCCACCGGAGAATGCTAAGGGAGCAGTGACACACACCTCATAAGAGGAAACTTGCGAACATCTGTGTTTCTCTATTACATGGATATCCTCTTGGGCTAATAACCGGCTTCTCTGCCTTAAATAATTGGACAGTTCTTTAAGTCTGTATCTGAAGTCTGAAGTCTGAACATGTCAGATAGAAGTGCTGCTAAGATTGGAAGCTTTCATCAGCCATTTGGAGAAAGAGGGAAACAAAACTGGAAGTGAGAGCTGAAGGACTGGCTGTAAGGGAAAGCGAGGCAAAACAATGCTTGGATCTAAAGATAAAAAAAGGCTTCAGCGTGGTGAGGAAAGCATTTGGTAAATATGAGTTTGAGTTTATGGTCCTATTCCATTTCAATCTAGACATTTCCTGTACTTGCTAACTCAAAGAGTGATGGCTTTCCTCTGCTCCTGGAATGTACTCTTGTTCCAGATATCAGCTGGTCCCAGGAGGAGAAGGTAGTAAAGTCAAAAGTAAAACCACAGCAGGTAGGATTTGAGAAGAGGGTCACTCTAAGGTCTGGGATTATGGAAAAAGCTGCTACCAATGAGGTCATGCACCTATTAACGATGAGTAAGACCAAGGAGATGTGTTAGTGTGCCTGGTGCCAAAGATGATGCAAGAGCACACTAAGATTAAGGTAATGTAAAAGCACATAAATCCTGTGTTCTGGAATCCAAAGAAAGAAACATAGTGACTACCAGATAGGATGGGAGTAATTGCAAATATACAGAGCATCTTCATTTCCTGAAGGGAACTCATGGGGAAGTATATCATCCACAGCTACATCTCTTAGCAGCAGAACATCATGACTGTACAGTAAGTTTATTAAATATGAGACAAACATCTTACAGCATGCCATCCTAATGAAGGGCTTGATAATCAGCCGTGTCACTATTTACCAAAGAGCTGTTCAGCTGATATCTTGAAGTTGAGCCTTGCTCTCAAACCCTGTAATCCATGCGAATTTTTCATTATTTTGTATGGAGGCAGGATCAAATGCCTAATTGGAAGAACTGATGCACCACTTCTGTGAGTCTCTATCAGGTCTGAATTTAGTTTTAGCAATATAAAAAGGGCTTCTCCAATTTGTCCTCTGTCTCTCTGACAAATAGCTTTATAAAGTAAACATTCAGTAAGGAGGAAGAACACATTGTACATAGCTATAACAACAGCATGTTTTTGGTCTGACTGTCCCATAATATATGAAAACAGAATATAAAAGAACAGTAAGTATAAAAGAACAGTAAATAAGACAGAGTTCTGAGCACAAGCTAATATACTTGTACATAATTTCTACTGCAAAATGAAGCAATGGGTCCTGTGCTTGTCCAGCTAATAGTCCTAAATTTCTTCCCCTCTTTCTACTGTGGGAGTATAATTTAGATGGGGAGTACTGTGTGAATGTGGCATCATCTTGAAACAACAACTTTAAAATCTGACACAGGTAATAATGTTCGTTAATTATATTCCACATCTGTAAAGTGTATGCACTGCAGTATGTATTAACAGAGCAACCTTTGGCAGGGAGCTTCCTGTATATCTGTAGCCAGAATTCTCCTTTACAGTTTTCTCATAATTTTGTACAATGACAGTTTAGTGATCTTTAGGAGTGGGTAAGTAAATTGAAGATTTCTATGAGGTATAAGTGAGAAACAAATGAAGAGGTGTTGATTTTCTAGTACTGTGTACTGTCACCTGCATCTGTAAAAGTCAGCTGAAACCTGGTGACTCATAACGTGACATAAGCCCAAGATGCCAGCATCAATGGAAGTTTTTCTTTTTTCTTCTTCTCTCTTTCTCACTTTACTTTGGGAAAGTGATTTTACCGGATAAAACATATGCACTCATGTACCAAGTATGGAATTGCAACACCGACAGTATTGGCTACAATCCTACATACACTTGACTATTTGTGATTTGATTTTGGGGTGCGAACATCTGATGAATCCTTGATTTAAATAGCTGTTGTGCTGCCACAAAGGTACAGGGATATTTCGTCAAGACCTAAAAATCTCACTTGAACCAGAGGAGTCCCTCAGAGCATAGAGAGATTTTGGTTTTTCTAGTTCTCAGGATAAAACTAAGCATGTTACAATGTTAACCCATTGATCCCTGTGTCTGCTGATATTCATCAGGCTGCTGAATGAATAACTTGTCAACCTGGGCAAAACATCTGCTCTCAACTCCCTCAGCCCTACTCACTAGAAAGGAAGCTCTAAGTACACTGCTCTGCTCTTTTCCATGTGCTCCCTCCACAGCCCTGCAGTCATCACCAGTGTCCCCTCCTTGGTGCAGGTCCCACATAAGCAACCCTGACTTCGCACTTTCCACCCTAAGGCTAGAGGATAAGGCAAGAATGGACTTCAACCCAATAAGGCTGTGGTATACTGGCTGTGGTATACTTCTGAGTGGTTTGCTTGGCTTCAATAGAGAAGTCACATTTTTTCTTGTCAATGGCTGACTTCTGCTAAATTGTAAGCTTGAATGTCACCAGCAGGCTTTTGAACCGGCTATGTGATTGGGCTTTTAACAACCTGTGGCATAAGGGAAAACGCATTAAGTCATTGAGAATATTTCATCACAAAGGAGCTTTTAAAAGAACGTGTCACATACACCTGCAGAAAAGCATCTCAAATAACTGAGTTGATGATAGTGGAATGAGTAGAGTGTTTGTTGAGAGTCTGACACTGCATCCAGCACACAGTGGACTGGCATTATAATTAATTAATGCTCATGGATGCATCCTTAGCACAGATGCTATGCTTCTTTGTTCTTCATCCTTTGACAGTGGAATGCATGGGAGGTGAAAATAAACAGTCAAATGCTCTGTCATTTTTGTCATGTCTTCTTTCTATTTAATGCCTCATACGACTGCAGGTTTCAAGGTCACCTTATTTACTGATGATTCTCTGTCAGCAGTAGTATCAAATTTGTGCAGAAATGACTCAAAATATGTTTACTGCAACACTCCTTTTGGCTCCTTTACACCTTTCCCTTTGCTACCAGTGTTAAAATAAACATATTCAATTAATATACAATTAAAATTTGCATGAAGTATGTGTCTCAGAGCTGTGGTGCTTAATGACTAGCCACGTTATTCAAATAGCAAACCAAATAGGAATAAAAATATTTATAGATGCGGTTTTTCAGATGGTTTTGCAATACAGCCAGAATGGGTAATGTATGACGAGATTCCACAATCACTTTTCTCCCACACACATATTAATGGAAACCCTTGCAACCGAACACAATTGCATACATCTCTTCTTCAATCTGTGCGTAGGTTATTACTATAGAGATGGAAGACCTGAATACATAAACCACTTACTGCCCTAACTGCAGAAACAGAGCCACAAGTCATTGCTTGGATGCATCCATCTGAATTTTTATTAGTTACTTCATTTTGATGAAGGTGGGTTTCTGCCAGCGTCCTGTTGAAACTCAATCTTCAAGAGATGTTTGTGCTACCCAGGCTTCTGAAAGGTAAGGTAAGAAATTGGCAAGATAAATTGCCAGCCCTAATATCTTTTTTAAGTTGAACATACATTAACAGTAGCACATCTTGCTGCCAATTTCTGAAGGTTACCCTAAACTGAAAGAACAGGCTGAAAATATTTTGCTCTGATGATGCACTCATTCCTTTCTTAGCTGTCTGGAGCATGATACAGGTTTGCATCATATTGTATCCTCTGAGTCTAAAATTCTCAGGTGTTTTTCTACAGGAATGGCTGTTTTCTACAACCTGAAAATTGGGCCCATAAGTGTTGTTGTATGCAGTATACTTATGGGCATAGTCAACATGATGACAAGCAATTCTGTTCATTGTCAGAAAATCTCTGGCTGACATCAGCACATGTTTTGAGAGCTGTGACTGTCCATGCACTTCTGTGTTATTTTGCCTTGTGCACTGGAAGACAGCCGGGACTTCACAGACACACTTCTTCCTAGGAATGATCTCTACCAGCAACACCCAGTACCTCATTGACAAGGTGGTATTAATTCCAGTCTGATCTTTCCTTTCCCTGACTTCTTGCTTCACTAAGGCAGTGTCTCGGGTTTCTTTGCTATCCAAGCATTCTTTTACATTCCTCTCATTTTGCAAAGTGATTTTTCTTGCTTAACTTCTTGTGACAGCCATCCATCTGGTTTGTGTTCTCATCCATTTGCCAATGACTCTCCCTTCATTTGCAGGTATATTGGCTTTGCATAAGATGCATACACTGCCAGATATGTTCTAACTAGAATAAGATTTTAGCAGCTCTTGCATCAATAGTTTTAACAGTTCTTTTTGCCTAATTCCTGTCAATGTACTTCAGTTTTTTGTTGGATTTGTCTCAAAGACTGCCTTCTATTGGATTACTTCATCCCTGTCAATAAAAACAGAATCTTTGATTAACCAACCTGTCATAAACCATCACAAACCATTCTAAGGATTCGGATTGGACCTTGTGCTGAGTTGTTAAATTCATGTCTTGCTGATAGGGGAATAACATTTGTTTTTTAGAGAGAACATTTTAGATATTCAGCTGACATCCAGCCAGGTACTACCTATGTTTCTCCCTCTCCCTCCTACTTAGGTTAATAAAGAAGTTTGTAATTCCTCCTCACACGTGGGCCCCACTGAAATGCTAGGCAAGCTCTTTCTGTTGCTTCAAGTCCCACTGCTTGTCCAAAGAGCTGCTTTTTTGTCCTTCAGTTGTTGAAGACATGAACTCCAGGCCATTTTATCCCCTCAGGAATTGTCCTGGTCTTTGACTCATGGTAAACTCTATCACAGGCAGCAGTGGGTTGAGATTTGGGAATTATGGTTCTGTAAGATGGAGATTATGGTAGTGCAAAGCACTCAGAAATGTGTTGTTGGAAAGCGCATAGATGAGATTGGTGTTAGAACTATATTGCTATTTGCATTATTGTATCTAGGTGTAGGAAAAAAAAAAGCAGTGAAGTCAGAAAAGAGAAGTGACAGTTACAGTGTAACAGGAGGTGATATTTTAAAGTTCGTTCCCAATTGTACAGCTCATTCTTGTGACAAAGTAGTGTCTCAGCATCATTAATGAATTTTGCTTCTGGGTATATCCTTTAGGCAGCAGCTGTGCCTTTAAAAAAAGACACAGTTAGAAGAGAAGCACCATTTTCTTGCTAATCTGCTCAGCTTCCGAGCATAACAATTGAAAATAAGCATATTAAGAAGAACTGAGCAGACCTAGTGAAGTGATTTACAATAGTGTCATGGGGTGACTCCCAGTAATGTCACAAATTGAGCATATGGTAATTGTTCACCTCTTACTGTAAGCTTTCTAATGTAAACAACAACAGTAACAAAAAAGATTTTTCTCTTTTTTCCTCTGGCCAGTAATTACAAGATCAGCAGTGTATTAGAACATTAGCATATTAATTACGTGGTAATCAACTCTACAACAAGAATTATCAGAATCTGTTCCTAATTACTAACCTTAGATAACATTTTGAAAGGGGCCTATGTGATTTAGGAACCAAAACAAAGACAAGGTAGGTACCCATACCTCAGCAATTGTTGCTCCACTCTCACCTTGCCTTAAAAGGTCTTTTGGTGCTGATGTTATTATTTTATTTATTATTTTTAATGCTGTAGTTTTAACTGGGTTTATTAGTTGGTTTATCCTCAGCTTTTGGATGTACACTATGCAAATCCCTGCAGAATTTCCAAGAGTGGCAGCATCTGTGGCATGAGGCATCCAACACTGTAACCCCTGGTTATATAGCTCAGCTCTATATCCAATACATCCAGGCCATTGGGTACAGTTTCACCACTAGATGGGAGCATTGATTATTTAGCCTTCACTTTGAAGTGGCATTACTCTGACAATGGAAAATGTCATTCCCTCTTGGCCCTCGTTACAAATTTGTTGAGGGGGCTGAACCTGCCCTGTTACTGCACAGCACACTCAAGAAACACTGGTTTGGTCCCTAGAGAACATCTTTCTGGTAGATGCCCTGAATGACCAGCATGGAAAGTGGTTCCTGTTATTTAGGATGGAAGCACTTGGTTACTCCTCAGGTCTTATGGGACATGCTGGGAAATGAAACTGTGTTCCAGTAAGCTTGTTTTATGGCTTATTGTTTCACTGGGAAATAGCGCATCTGTAATTTGCCAGTTGTCCTAAAATCACTCTGATAACCAGAGAAAAGTGAAGGTAAAAGGAAAAGGGAACTTGAGTTTTGTCATCCAAAGACTGATTTTAGACGCTGTATTTCCAGACAGATACACAGAAGGGAAATTTTAAAGATTAGCCCAGCTCCAGGACATCTCCCCCAACCCCTACAGCTCCAGGATGCCTTCACAAATCTTTGAGGTGAAATCGAAGACTTAACAAGGCTGAGGTCCAATTGTTTGTCCTTTATCAAAAGGATGTCCACCTGGGGCCGTATATCTCCTGGTGTGATTCTGACCCCAGGGAATCCATTTAGTTCAAATATTCTCTTCCTACCCAAGACATGTACGCAGTGCTTAAACTCAGTAAAGATATTCTTGAACACCTTTTCCATAGAGATATTTTCTGCTCTCACTTTGATGTTCTTAAATAGAAAGATGCCAAACAATAAAGTAAATTAAGGGTGGTCCCTGTGCTCAGTTTAATTATAAACAACATTTTCATTGATTACAAGGGAAATGATTCCTACAGACAGAAGGATGCGGGCCAGACATCAACAGTTTTTGTTTGAAAACTGAAATGTAATTACGTATGTTTAATTGACAGCCACTCATTACAGAACCTTAAACAAGAGAAAGAATGTTCATGGACCCCTACTTACACAGGACACAGGTTAGGTATGAATATAGCCAAAGAGCAGGTGGGTGGTAAAGATTCCAGTTGGATGCCTGCTGCTCTGGACTTTGAGTTGTATGAGGAGACAGGGCCCATGGCAGCAAGTCCATCAGATCCTTCCCAAGTAACAGTTCCTCTCCAAGAAAAAAATATGGGAAGGGACACATGGGCAAGATTTTGCTGGGAAAGGCACAGATTTAGTTCAGCCAAGAGATTTCATTAGATGACTAGAAACACTAAACCCAGGAGACATAAGGGTTAATGATCAGGTCCTGCTCCCAGAAGCCAGGAAATAGCTGGTGGCATTGGACTGCTGGGGCAATGCAAGCTTGAGGCATAGGTTACACTTCAGAAGCATTATGTGTGGATGTTTCTCACAGCTCCCCAGCATCAGGAGAAATACAATTTTCAGTAACTATGCCTCACTGTGAGCATCTCAAAAAGACAACCTTACCTTCTGCAGTTAGCAAGAAACTCTTGAAAGGAGGGAGGCTACTATGCCTTCCAGGTTCTGAAAAAGGCAGCTGAATATAAGGGAAATATAAACTTGAGTAAAACTGTACTTTTAACATGATCGTTATTTTCTTTGGGCATGATATTTTTCATGTCTCCTGTTGATGTCAGCACAGGTACCCTTCTACTGGCCCATGCTAGAGGCCTGAGCTAGGAACATCTCATTATCTTTGACTGTAATGATTTCAGTCTTCCAGCTGTGTCCTGACACCCTACTTTCCTAAGGCATAACACAGAGCCATGCTCCTTACCAGCAGCCAGAAGCAGAGATGAAAACACACTCTGAAGTCTAGAATGTGCGAGGAATTGTGTTTCCTCCTCATTAACACTTTCTGAGGCTTAGTGTGCCTCCTGATTCATGGTGCACAAAGCACAGATTTGTTAGTCATGCAGGAGCCCATAGCCCTGGCTGAGAACACAAAGGTACACACTGCACGAAGAGTACAATGGCATCACTGTTTATTGCAGGATTAAACCTACCTGATTAAAGCACAATAAACTGCTGAGCACCAAAGCACAGAGATTTACTGTGACATACAGATACTACTCTGAAACCAACTAGTTTTACTCAAAATCATTCAACTTTTCTGTAGCTTTAGTGGAGATTACAGTTTATTGACCAAGTAACAAAGTGGCTGGATATCTCCTTCCATCAGACTTATATAGGTTCAGCTAGGAGTGAGATCTGTCTTCAGGTTAGTTCCTCCATGAGACATTGTGATGTGACTAACACTGAGATCTTATCTCATTGGCAAATCAAGTCTAGAGCAAAGAGGGGTACAGAGAACTCATTTAAATATACTGATGAAATAATTAAAACCATGCAAGTGAAAAAATTACTGACAAAGTTAATTGCTTTTTTTCTATATTATTCTAGGGGGAAAGCCTCTCTTAAAGACTCCGGGGTGTTAAAATTAAGCTTTCTTCTTTTGATTTAGTCCAGGAATTAGTTGCATGAGCAACTCAGGCAGGGACATCACCTAGAAGAAAATCAGAACAGTCAAAGACATGGGATCTGGCTCTAAAAGGCAGTACACTGACAATTAAATTTCTCATGAACCTCCATGATGTATGTGTACTTATAATATGGAATTTGGCTTTGATTAATTTATTTCTGAATTAGGTGTTTATTAGCTTTCTTTTCCTTGAATCCAGTTTTTTTCTACAAAGTGAACAGCAGCCTAAACGATTATGCGCAGAGCTCTGAAATATTCATGTTTGGAGTATGTAGGTCATTTTTAGCAGCACTACAACTAAATGACAAGTTATAATAGCACATGGACCAGACTCTACCTTAATTATAAATATGCAAGTCCACTCAAATGAACAGCACTGTGTAGGTATGTTTTTACAAGTAAAAACCCAGCTTGCATCATGCTTATCCAAGAACTTCCTAAAAGACGCTGGTATGTTTTAAAGCATTCAGATCCCTAGCTTCTTAAAATGTAAATCATCGGACAGATAAATACACTTGGCTAGGGAAGAATATCCCTTTTCTAAACACACATATCAATATTAGGTACAGAATGTAAAAGCTCAAAGAATGTTGGCATGACAGAGAAAGGTAGACAATACACCCTGTTTCACTTGGGCTAAGTAACTCCATTAGCATTCAACTTTTAGAATGCAGTTTTCTTCTTTCACCAATCACATCTTTACTCTTTGAAAGTGAGCAGCCTTTAAAAACCAAGGCCAAGTATGGGCTACAGAGCTCCTGGTCAGCAAGGGCACCATAGGAACATTAACAAAAAAGCAGCTGTTGTATCTTTCAAACGTGTACTGAACTTCCACTGATTGCTCTGCTGAGTCAGTATCCACAGTTCAGTGGCTTGGAAGGTTCACAGGAGAGAGTGTGCTTTGCTAAATAACCTGATTCACACCAGAATGGTTGAAATAACCTTTGGAAATATGTTGCTTCAAAATTAAGTTTTGCTTTCCCATGCAGAAAGGTGAACACATGCTTGAGAAAGCTATAATAAGCATAAGATGACAAAGCTAAAACCAAACAGATCAGTTAACTCATAGGTGAATGCGTTTGTATCATTTTCTTGGGTTACTGTTTGAAAGAAAAGGTTGAAGCCACGTGTTTTAAACCTGATTTGGAATTGAAAACAAGTCCTTTATGTTAAAACATCACCTACAGACAAATGCATGGGAGACATGTATCAGAGCAAACAAACTGGTTTGAGGAAACCTAGCAGAGCACAGACAGTTCTCATTCTAAGAACTATCCCTTTAGATCTTAGAAGAATAAATTCACCTGACCTTTAAAAAGCAAACAAATAAATAAACAAAAATGAAATTTCCAAGACCTTCACTCAGATAACATTAAAAGGGAGCTAATTTAGGATACTACAGAGGGAAAGAAATGTGTGAATATGCAATGAATGTGAATAACAATCATCTGTGTTTGTGAGAGGGCAGCAAAGTCTGCCATATCACACCAGTGAGCATGCTAAATCTTGTCTGGAAGTGACCTCAAGTACAACCTTCTGTGAAAGCAGGGCTCAGTTATTCGATTACCTGGGTCAGTCCAAGTCCAGAAAGGAATATTCCATCTTTCTGTGGATGACCTTGACCAGTGTTTAGTAGTCTTACAGTGAAGCATTTTACTTTTTCTTATACCCAGACAGAAATTTCCTTGAAGTCCATCTCCATGAAGAGTTTAACTCCATTTTTTTATTACTAGCTTTTAGGTATTAGAAAACTGCAACCTCAACCCACAAGTGCCTTTCCTTCTGTGGGATGAGCAAAACCAATTTCTTCATGTCAGGTTCTGCGATCATCTCATGCATGAACTACATGGCCCTTCCTGTGTCTTCTTTGATTTTTCACTGTTTTTCTGGAACAGGGGGGGGGACCAAACTGGAGCACAGTGTTCCAGCTGTGGCCTGATAAATGCCAAGGGTTATGGGATAACCACTTTTCTTGATCTGCTGGCTGTACTCACACTGAAGGAGCCCAGGATATGGCTTACTACAAGGTCAGGCTCCTACCACATGTTCAGCTCGCTCCCTGTTCGGATCTCCAGTCCCTTTTCAGCAGAGCTGGACATCCCCAGCCTGTATTGCTGCTTGGGATTAGAGTAATCTCAGATGTAGGAATTCACTTTTATTATTATTATTATTATTATTAAACATCATTCACATCTTGTTGGCCCAACCTTCCAGCCTGTCAAGGTCTCCCTGTATGATGGCTCTTCCTATTTACCTCTCCTCAGCTTAGTGTTATTTGCTGACTTGAACAATCACTGATATCAAAGAAAGAAGTTGTAAGCAGTTTTAAAACATGCTCTAAAAACAGTAATTCAAGTTCTGTTTACTGTAGTTTGGATTTCTGCACCGTGACAAAGTGCACTTTCCATTCTTGCATCTTTGCATCAACAGTCTTTCCAGCATAGTCCTTTTGCTGAACAGGGTTACTCTGATACCACATGACAAAAGAGGGTTGAAGAGACTCTTAGGGAAGCTGGGATCCATCCTCCTATGTAGTTCCTGCCTGGAATATGAACTACCAGCACTGGCATTAATCCCAGAAGCAGAAATCTGCTTGTGCATTTCACAGAGCTCTGGGTAAAGGAGTTTGTTAGCATGGGACCAACAAATCTAAAAGGTTTTTTCTCGTAGTCATTCATATGTGGATTAACCAGCGTAGTCGGTCCCTGATATCCTGAAGAAACACCAAAGGAACTTCTATCAGGAAGCAAAGGGAGGAAATATGACACATCAAGGCAGATGTTAAAACTGCAGGGAGAGAAGGGTGAGGAAATAAGTACACCGTCTGAGTCACATGGCTCAGTTATTGGTGCAGTACATTTCTGAGACAGCCCCTGCAGTCTTTATTACACCTATGTTACACAGGAACACCCTGTTCCTACCTCTGAAAAGAAGTCCATATATATGACTTTATTCACCTGCCTATTCCCAGACAGCACTGGAGAAGCTTTACAATCTTCTTTTTTTAAATGGGGAAATAATGGGATTTCCATCAGTTCCTAGAATTATGATCCATTGCTTGGTTACAATCAATGCTACCAAAGGCTTCTAAGATTTGAGTCTATGTTTCCTTTGATCAGTGGCATTCTTTTGTTACTTCTTAAATTGTTTAAAGCAAAGACTCTCTGTTTATTTGCACCCTCAGGTGCTTGTACGGAGATATCAAATTCCCCCTTAGTCAGCTACAGTCAAGCATATTTATTTCTTTTAATCTTGTCAAGAAATTAATCCCTTGTGTTTTTAATATTTTTTTCTTATGTCCTTTTCTGAATTTCCTGCAGTTTTTTGAGCCTTTTTGACAGAGATGTGTTTAGACTGAGGAGCAGTAGCTTAGCTGCAGCTTCCTCATTCTCTCATCTCTGCACATTGTCCAAGGAGATCTGACATCTCCAGCCTGGAAATCAATGGTGAGGTTTGCAGCAGTCTTTGGAAAATGGAACAATGGTCTGAAACCACCTCCATTAATTCTAGTGATGGTGTTGGAGACAAGTGCCCTGTTAGTTGCTCAACTGAGGTAGGGGAACACAGGTACTGTCAGTCCTGAGAAAGCTGTCAGCCTCCTAAAGCAAAACATATCACTGAGACACAGTTCTGATGCTTTGCATCTTCATGTAAGACAAAAATCAGAGTGCTTTATACTGAAAGTGACACATATGCGGAGCAGGCTAGTGGAGGGAGCGTTCAGATGCCAAAACGTAGTTTTGCACGGAAAATGAATGAAAAAAGATATGGTATTGCATAGTGCACTACCACAGCCAGAGTGAAATTTTGCCTAATACAGGAGCACAAATTGAGACTTGGAGGACATAAAGACTGCTTTGCAGTTTTCCCTTCCTGGGGAAGATTATACAGAAATTCAAATCCCAGCATGAGTTTTAACACACAGCTTCCAACAGCTGCTGGGTATCACATAAGAAATTGGCAAGTCTGCAGTAGCAGCTGTGCCTTGCCACATCCCTGGCAGTACCACAGAGCTGTAAGGGATAGAGGTGACTCATGTACTTTGGTGAGGCATTTTCCACTGGGACTGTATTGAAACAGAGCAGCCATAGGCATACTCAAGATCTCACCATGTTTCTTTCTCCAGCATAGTTAAAAGAAGATTATAATTGTTCAAGGGCTTTTGGTCTACAGACACAGTTACCAATCTATTCTTCTGCGTATACTAAATCCAAACATGGGGTTTTGATCTTCAGAAGATAAAATATGTTTTGAAGTCAGAGGTGGCCTGGTTCACTCATGGTTACGTGGTTTCAGAGGCAGAGATGTGAATTACACTTGCAATTTTGCTTTCTATTACATCAATATAACTTCAGGTCCTTTATTTGCATTTGTTTGTGAAACAAGAGACCTTCTTCTGAAGAAACTGATGCCCATTCTGACATCTCTGAAAAACCTACACGACGTTTCTATCCCTGCATGTGGGGAAAAATGAAGCAACAATGCAGCAGTGCCCTAGATGGGCCTTTTTTTTTTCCAAAGCTGGATCAAAGGATAACAATTAAATAAGCTTTTCCTTTTATTTCTGACATACTGCAGGGTGTTTGAGCCTTGCTGTTGCTTTGTTACAGACTAGCAGCACACAACAGCCACCCCTCAGGTGAGAACAGCAACATCTAGCTGAGAAATCACAGAATCACAGAATCACAGAATTATCATGGTTGGAAAAGACCTAGAAGATCATCTAGTCCAACCATTACCAATACTTCCAGGCTAAACCATATTCCTCAGCACCACATCCAAGCATTTCTTGAACACCCCCATGGTCGGTGACTCCACCACCTCCCTGGGCAGTGCATTCCAATGCCTGACTACTCTTTCCGAAAAGTAATACTTCCTAATGTCCAGCCTGAATCTCCCCTGACACAGCTTAAAACCATTCCCTCTAGTTCTGTCACTGATTACACGAGAGAAGAGGCCAACCCCCAGCTCACTACAACCTCCCTTCAGGAAGTTATAGAGAGCTATAAGGTCTCCCTTGAGCCTCCTCTTCTCCAGGCTGAACAATCCTAGCTCCCTCAGCCGCTCCTCGTAAGGCCTGTGCTCCAGACCCCTCACCAGCTTTGTAGGTCTCCTCTGAACATGTTCCAGGGCCACAGTGTCTTTCTTGCAGTGAGGGGCCCAAAACTGAACACAGTACTCAACGTGCGGCCGCACCAATGCCGAGTACAGAGGACAATTACTTCCCAGTTCCTGCTAGTAACACTGTTTTTGATGCAAGCAGGGATGCCATTGGCCTTCTTGGCCACCCAGGCACGCTGTCGGCTCATGTTCAGCTGAGCATCAATCAGTACCCCCAGGTCCGTTTCCTCAACACAGTCCTCTGGCCACTCCACCCCAAGCCTATAGCGCTGCCTGGGGTTGTTGTGGCCAAAGTGCAGAACCCAGTCCTTTCAAATAGCACAGATCACAGAATCACAGAATGACCTGGGTTGGAAGAGACCTCAAGGATCATGAAGTTCCAACCCCCCTGCCTGGCAGGGCCACCAAACGTCCACATTTACTAGATCAGCTTGCCCAGGGCCCCGTCCAACCTGGCCTTGAACACCTCCAAGGACGGGGCATCCACAACCTCCCTGGGCAGCCTGTTTCAGGACCCCACTACTCTCCTAGTAAAGAACTTCCCCCTAACATCCAACCTAAATCTACCCTCCTTCAACTTAAATCCATTTCCCCTTATAAATATCTTATTCCTTAGCTCCACTGTTTTTTCGAAAATTGGATTTTGCCTTTTAAAATATATATATATATATTATCTGTACATAATAAAAAAAGAAACAATTTGTGGCCATACATACTTTATTTTTCATAATAACTTCTAGCCACCTTTGTCAAACAACGAAATTGCTTGAAGGGGTTAAGCCTGAACAAGGGCTACGTGCAGCTTTCAATGGTTAGAGGTCAGGGCAAAGAAGGGAATCAATTTTTTTTTCTCTGCTTGCACAAAATACTAAATGTGCAAGACTCAATATCAAGCAGTAAGCATTTCTATGGACCTAGTCTGTACGTGCAGCAAATTCAGTATCACCACGCACATTCCATAGGGGTTTCAGGGAGAGTTGAGTGCTGTCTGTTGGGAATGGGCTCTCTCTACTCACTTAATCTATTGTTTCCAAATATTTTCAGAGTCCTCAGAGAGGCTTTTGTATAATAATGTCTCTAGGAACAACATATACAAAAGAGCTGGTCTGGGAAATGAATATGTATTTACTAATATATTTTCATACAGGAGTGAAGCATCCATTCTAATGAAACAAAACTTGTACTAATGAATGACATTAAGCGAAGCAAGGCAGATCATCTTTCACTCTGGGGACTCCAACACATATTTCTAGGGCATCGTGCAGACTGCTACAGATTTTGATTCTCACTCCAAACACTCCAGACACAGCCCTTTCTCTCCTCCCCTCCCCTCCCTTCCACCCTCTCCTTCCCCTGAACTCAGAAAACTTTACCATTCCCTTAAACACTGCAGGGCTTGAGAATCAATTGTTTATTGTTAGGAACAGGTGTCACACTTTGGGGAAAAAGCTAGGAAATTCATGCTTTCTCTGCCTAGAGTCAGGAAAAGTGTGTCAATAGTTACTGTATTGTTTTGTTTGATTTAGCCATGTTCTCTTCTCCTTCTCTAACTTTGCACACTCAATAGAGTCTGAAAGGCGATTCCACTGAGAATCTCGTAGGTATTTAATTCACGTTGATGTGAATCTCACTCCCTGTGCTCTGCCACTATTGAGTAACTCTCCACTGAGTATAATGGGTGTTTAAGGATCTAACTTAAATATAAACACCTATTTGTATATACCAGAGTGTAGGCGTCTATAGAGTTTCTGGTGTACATTCATAGGTAGAAAATTTGGTACAGAGATAGCTTTTTAATGGTGTTTTGAACAATTGGATCAAGAAAAGTACAGTTGTCCACATTTTTAAAAGTGGATAGATTAATGAGAACAAGAGTTTCTTGGCAAAACCAAGAATTTGGAGCTTCAATCAAGTTTAACTTTAAAAGGCAGAAAGGTGGCAGAGTGGTTAATTCACACACATTTGGTCTGTGGGTCCAACCTCAGTATGACCAAAGGAGGAATCAAGGGGGCTCTTTTTCAAACATGTCCTTGTTAGTCCAAAGGCAGCAGTGAGAAACCAGTGCTGAATTTAAGTTAACTGGGGAAGTGAAGGAGTTGTCACAGTGTGGCTTAGACTGATCACATAGATGTAGCTCTGACCTGTCACAAGACAAGCCCTGAGCTGATGCATGCATATTTAAAAGGAATATAAAAAGAAATCAAGCAAAAAGAATTTCCAAATCAAGAAAAGCCAAGAGAAGGGCATCTTATTTCCCAGAAAAGTTCTCCTCGTGTAATTAAGTTTGCTCAATTTGAAGTAAATTCTCTCTTGTCTGTTCTCTTTATGCTGAGGCGCTGTGCACTTGGCAAGCCTCTAGCTGAAATAGTGTCCTTCAGACCACAGGCAGACAATTTTGCAGTGGTAATAAGACAGCAGGAGAGTATGTGAAGTGATTTCAGGGAGTTTGGTGTGAATAAGATGGGGCTGGGCTAGCAAGCTCACACAGATTTATTTCTAGACAGAACCCATTGGTCTTATTCACAAATACAGTTTCAGCAGTGTTCGCCACCATGATCAAACTAATAACATGAAACCATTATTATAGAGCCCAGCCACTCTGTTTGGTACTCAGAAATAATCCAAATGTATTTCTAAAGTTTTGGAACTAAGAGTATTTTGGCTTGTTATAAATATCCATCTTATGACCCCTCCATTTTTAATTCTACCTCTCTCAGTTCCACTCCAGGTGGCAGTGAAGGGACTGGGAAAGATAGGGTTGCTTTGGATAGAATCACTTAGGGAAAAACACACCTTAAAGGCTTACTTACATTAGCAAGTCTTGCAGCTTTAGCTGTGCTAGTATAGAAGGCATTCTAGTTCCCTGAGTCCCAATCCAATTATCATTGTTACCATGCACTAGTGAAAATAGCTGTAGCAGGATACATTTTTCTCTACCATAGGAAAGGCCTAAATGGCAAGCAAACAAGTGGTGGCTTTCTGAGTGAAAGTGACTCGAGGCTCACGTATTCTGCCAACTCTAGTCCACATATGCAAAGGTATCTCTGACCCACATTCCCTCTGTATTTAGCAATGCAATATCTTTTCCCTTATCATGCGCATCAGTAGGAGTGGGAAATGACTGCATAATTCATGCTGAAACTCATTCACTGCATTAATTTAGATAGCTATGTTAAACCTTTCTGAAGGTTTTTCATAACACATAAAGCAGTGCTATTGATGTATTCCCCCTGGATTCTACTTCCTGAGTATGTCAGTACTTCTGAGCACACAAGCCTGCAAATCTTGCATAGCATAGGCTATGAACTTCTGACCTCCATCCCACATAAGCAAAAAATATCTTACAGTAGTATTCATGGAATTTTTGTTGTTCTAATAGGTCCACATGTTCTTTTGCACAGTACCTGCCCAGTCTCCCCTCAAAACACAGTCTGTTCTCTTAACCTGTTCACCAAGGGAAATACCACTTCCATTTTTGAGAAAGTAATAAGGAATATTTGGGAAATTACAGGTCTGCAAACCTCACATCTATGCCTGGGAAGGTCACGAAACAGGTGATTCTGGAAGCTATGTAAAGCACATACAAAATGAGGAGGTGATTAATGACAGACAGCACAGCTTCGCCAAGAGCAGATAATTCCTAACCAATCTGATAGTTTTCTATGATGGAGTGACAGCATCAGTGGAAAAAGGAAGAGCAAATGATACCTGAACTTGTGGAAGGCCTCTGACATGGTCCCACACCACATCCTTATCTCTAAAGTAAAGATATATGAATTTAAAGGATGGACTATTCAGTGATCAGAGAATTAGTTGGACAGATGCAGACAGTGTTGTAGTCAACAGCTCTATGTCCAGGCAGTAGCCAGTGACAAATGGCGATACCCAAGACCCCCAGTCTTGGGGTGATGCTCTTTGACATCTTTATTAATGACCTAGGTAGTTGGATTGAGTGTACCCTCATCAAGTTTGTTGAAGACACCAAGCTGGATGATGCAGTTGACAGCATCTAGATGAACCAGAGAAGAAGGGACACCATTCAGAGAGACCTGGACAGACTTGAAAAGGGGGTCCACAAGAATCTAATGAGGTTCAACAAGGCCAAGTACAAAGTGTTTCACTTTCCATATATATGTATAGACTGGGAGAACTCCTTGAGAGCAGTCCTGAGGAGAAGGACTTAGAGGTCCTGGTAGGTGTAAAACTTAACTTAGGACAAGCCAGCACTGTGCACTTGTAGCCAAACACCTTTGTTGTGGTTTCTCAGGAGAAGTTCTTCCTTACAGCAGTTACTGTCCCAGCACAGACTATGGAGATGTTTGCATGTTCCATGTCAACTAGGAAGGCCCTTCTTATTATGAATAGCTGTCCTTCAACAGATCTATAGATGAAGCCTGTGTTTAAGGCAGATAAAAATTCTGCCCTATGTCATAGTAGCTGGCATCAGATTTTAAGAGCAATAGTAGACTCCTTAGAAAAGCAACTGGGGGAAACCAACAGATGCTGTAATTTAAATAGGAGTGGTGTTTAGTTTCTCCTATCACTTGTAAGAATGGAAGTTGCATACAGTGTCTGAATTTATATACATGATTACATGATTACATATAGAGACTGACAGTAACTTTGTACAAAGTGTACAGGTTGAAATGGAAAGTGTTTGCAAGTTAGGAAATGTTAGAATGAAGATCACTCAAGAAACATGAAGACAATTCTGTCTGGTTCTCATCTGTATGAGTAGACTTCTCTTTTTTTTTTCCCCTAATGTGATATCTGCCTCTTTCAGAACATCAAGCAGCCCTGAGTAGTGATGAACTTGGACCGTCCAGTGCTGGAGTCAGTTAGTTGCAGCCGAACTGCCTCGTGTAGCAAAATTCATCCCCAGCATGACAAATTTTAGATCAGATGATGGAGAGCATTACAATTTGTTTTGTAAGTCAGTGAGCTATTGGTCTTGTAAGAAAAATATTCTTTCAAGATTTTTTTTTCCCTCCTATCTGCATTTCAGACTTTTCACAAAGCCACCAGAACAAATACTCACAGACTGAGCCAGAACAAGGAGGATAGCGGATTCCAAGATATATTGATAAAAATCGGGTAAGGAAAGTGAATCAGAACCATTCAAGATACTTTACCTGTCTTCCTTAGTGCTCCTGTCCTCCCACATCTGTTGCTTAATTTTTCCCACAAGAGATAAACTGGAGTACTACCAGTAAATTTCAAAGGAAAACATTTATAGCTCTCTGATATCTCCACTAGTCACTTTGAAGTCTGACATAAGACCAGCTGCAAAAGATGTGTTTACAAATGTGAATTTTTTTGAACGATTGATGACCACATGCCAAGCCACAAATGCTGAGTAATTAATTATCCAGAGTGCCTTGTGAATCATAAAGGCAGTTCATCTTTTCATTTAGCTGAGTCCTATTGCAGAACATTATCAAAGCTATATGAGCTACATAAACAATAAGGAAAAAAATCCAGTGCAACCTTAAGTACTAAGTTAACTAAAAAACACACCAAAATTTAAATGTATGTGACTCTATTTAATCAGACTAAGTTACTCTTGTGTTTATTGATTCTGTTCTAAATCTACTATCATATATATGTTCCATGTCTCTTGTGGATGAAGTCAGTATAATAATTAGGTTACATATCTTTGTGTAAATTTCATACACGCTAACAGGTCAAAACTTGTTTTGAATTTACAGCGATGTGCCAGTGGGGACAAAAATGCCATTGCACACATCCAGCTAAGTTCACTGAAAGATTTCACCAATATAATTGGCAGCAGCTTTCTAGGGAGAAAAGCTTCCTGAGGGATTGGATACTGGGGACAAAAGGACATTAAACACACTTCGTAAGCTGCAAACTGCAGACAGTGCAGTAGAGCTCCAACTGAGAGGTAATGGATGATGAAGAGCAAGAGCTCAACAGTCCCTGCAATGCTCATGAATCCTGGCTGTGCTCAGGATGTGATTTCTTCCAGGAAAACCAAAATCCTGGACCCTCCTCCCCTGGAGCAGAGCAGGAAGGAGAAGCAGGGGAGAAAGCTGCTTTGAGTGAAAACCATGTGCCCACTGTCTACAAGGGGGACATGGTCAAGGCAGATATGTTTTATTCTTTATGAAGTGGCCAAGAGTAACTTCTCTTTTTGATTGTTTATGAATAAATCTGTTCCACCATGTGCTCAGCCATTTAGTCCTTGAGGTCTCTCTCTGCTGCAAAACATGGTGATGTAGAGAGTGGTGTGCTCTTGCGAGGCTTCACCGACTCAACAGGATTCTCAGAGACGTGCAGGCAACATGCAGCCTAAAAAAAGACTGGAGGAACTCACACCTTGTACACACATCACCCACTGAATTGGTCTGTAGGTGGTGTTAAACTCGGAATGCGGTCTGTCTTTTGGTAGGCCAGTGCACTGAAAAGAGATTGGCAGGAAGATATTGTCTAGGAATATAAATGCTATGTGTTAAGTGGGGGGATTTCATTTGAAAGCTAGGTGAAAAATGGTTTTGTTATTGCGCTGTCTTTTGTTTGCTTGTGTTATTTCAGAGACGTGGCATTTGGTGTTATTGCACTCTAGTAAGTTTGAAGCTATTTGGTAGAAATCCTGGAAGCTTTGTTATCACAGTAGACCACTGCACATTCAAAAAATCTGTCTATCATTTAGATGTTGCTATAGCAACAACCTAGTTCCAGCTGGAAAAAACTGGTTCACTTGTGCCTGCATATTCTGAACTACAATCCTGCTTTCTCCCATTGAGCAGCAGCAAAACGTCTTTTATCATTTGAGGCATAAAATAACTCCAGGGAAAGAGAACTCTATGGAAAGGACACCACCCTGCCCTCGTGCCATTCACTAGCAAGTAACTTCTTTGCTTCCAGATGAAGAAAATATTACATTTCTAAAATATATTTCTGATAATTATCTCCAGTTTTGTTGTTTAACTCAAGTCTACGTTTTGCAGCTTTTTAACCAATTAAGCACTTTCTCATCAATGCTATAAATAAAGATGTCATTTTCATGGTAGTACTCCTCCAGCTATTGGAAGGGGTGTGCACTAACCCATGAGCTATAGTAATTACAAACGATCTCCAGATGGTACCATGGCAGGCCAAATTGATGGTATTTTTAGGTCTGAACACTTATCTTCACAGTCACAAGCAAGGAAGTCCTTCAGACTGTGCCTGAGGCTTCCAGGAGGGAAGATGGGATGTGTGCCCCATGTCCCTTCTGGATTCAGAGTCAGAGGCAGGATCTTTTTTGTGCTGGTCCAAAGTCAAGTAGCTGTCAGTGACACAGAGCATGACTGCATGTGCTGCTCAGGCTGTTCTCTTAGGACAATACGGTTTACATGCCCCAGCTGTCAAAACTGCCCAAGCATCAGGTCAACAATGCTGGTAACGTGCCAGTATTCCAGTGCAAAGAGAGTGATTTTAGCTAGTTGGTCAGATTCTGAGCCACGATATTTCTGCTGGGCAAATGAGACCCTCATGTGCACTGCCTCTGCTCTTAGGCTCTGCCTCTGTGGGGCCTGGGGCAAACTTTGTCTTTAATGCAGTGGTGCTGGTGCAAAAGAACAATGCTGTGACTTTGGGTCACTTTTTCCTTCACTTTTCCCTCTGGTAAAACAGGTGCTAGTTCCTTTCATGTGGTCAGGGCCCATGAAAGCAGCAGGGTTCATGTCTGCCTCATTGAGGCGGATGAAGAAAAGGAGTGCCATAAAAGCAACACGTTGCTAGAAACACAGATGATCATCAGTAGGTGGTCATAGATATGCAATTATACCACACTTGTCACACTTTCCTGCAAGAACTGGAAAAAAATAGAGGAGAAATTGTTTCTGTCAGTTAGATAGTTAGACCCTTTCTGAGCATCACCTCTCGGTATCTGTTAGATTGTTGTTATTCTGCAGACCACAGGCAGAGAAATGCAGCTCTAAATGACCTCAGCTCTCCTTGTGTCACACATATCCTTTTAATTTTGCACTCTGACTGCAGCAGAGACATTTCTTTTCTATGTCTGTGTCTCTGCCAGCTTTTTAAATCTTCAGCCTTTTGTATCCCAAGAATGAGTAACACACTTGCAGTCTTAACAATGGAGAAGTTTCTCTTTTCCTTCTTCAGCTCACAATGGTGGAGTGTTGAGGCTCGAACTATTGTGCTCTCTCACCATTACTGTGATGCAGAGAACTTTTCCTAACTAATATCACCCACAAATTGTACTACGGGTAATACAGAGAGTATTACTGCAATTGGTTTGGCAGCCCCCTCCGAAAGGTATCACATTCTCTCCTTCCTTTTTTTGAGCCTTAGTTGTTTTCTGAGATGCATTCCTATGCTGATGGATAGAGATAAAATAAGCCAGATTAACAGGCTACCACAGAAACATCTTATGGAAGAAGAGGCCCAGACAAGGCTGGGTTGTCAAAATGTCTGGAGAAACAACTATGGGTGGGATCTTGTTCTCTTTTCTTAAGATTCCTAATATTTCGGATAAAAAAAAAGTCTCACTGATTTCCTCAGGACATCATTCTGCTTTCAGCTCAAGTGATGCTTCTGTTTTATGACTGGTATCCTTAAACTGTTATGTGCTTTTAACATCTTTTATCTCTGCCAGTTCCCTCATGCGCTTTACCCGTAGCAGAATCGTTAGAGCCATTTATGAAGTTAATATGATGCACAATAGGCTTAGCTACATAGTCATTTTTCTCTTTCTTGTGTCACTTATCCACCTACTCAAGCGGCCTTTATAGATGGATAGGCTTCCTGGACAGAGAAAGCTGGGAAATATACCTTGTAGCAACGGCATAAGGTACTGTTTAATTTGATTTTAATGTGATTTGTGATGCGCTCTGGTTAATAACTTATCTTTCTGGTTGACAGAAACAGTTACTCTTTCATACCTGTTACGATCCTTCCTAGACTAATTTAAAGAATCACATTGCTAAGAACACCTTTTATTGAAGGCTGCCTTGTTGTTCCACCATAGGTATGGCTTTTATTCTTCCAACACCCTGTTTTGCTCATCCTTTCCTGAGCCTGGCTAGCTTAAGAATCCAACCTGTCTCTTGCAAGTTATATTGTGGAGCTCTAACCATAGCCCAAGGGATCAGTGTTGAACAACATGATTTTTTAATGAGCACGCACAGTGTAGGTTGCTCTTATTTAGCATAAAAAGAAGCATAATCCCCACTCCAAGCCATTTGCAATCTAAGGGTTGGATTGTGGCTGTAAACCACATCTGGCAGTGGGGGGAGAGTGCAGAGAGAGCTGCTTGTGAAGGCATTTTTACTAAGGCTCTGTGTACTCAAAGGTCAGCAACTGCTACTGTCATGTACAAGTATAAACACGTGGATCATGAGAGACATGAATTGGTGGCCCAGCTCTCATTTGAGGGGGAGATATAAAGCCTCTCTGTAAGTCTGAATGCCAGCAGTTCTGTAGAGTGAGAAGAGTCCTTGCCCCACACTCTTCAGCTGGTGTAAGATTAAACCAGGCAGACATGTGGGTTTATCACAGGAGGCTGCAACAGAACAGACACAGCTACTTTTCTCTGCAGCTTGTTGCCACTGATGCTGATCAAGCAATGAAAGCAATGCTCTTCCTGGACAAACAGGTTTCAGTTTTTTAAATAAGAAGGGCAGAGAGGCATTTGTGTTCAGCCAAATAATTGAAGGGAGGCCAAAAAAGCCTAGGGTCAAGTAAAGCACTTCACAGCTTATGTAGAGTGACCAGAGAAGGCACTGAGAGCCATGCATCTGGTCAGCACACCATTCCTTCCTCTCCACAACCTGCTTTTGAAGCTAAGAACTCACAAAGGACCAGCATGTAAATTTTTAACAGAAGAAGTGGATTTTCTGAGTCAGTTCTGCACCAGTTCTTCAGTGGAAAAAAAGTCTTGCTCAACCAAGGAGGGAAAACTCTTATCACTGCCTCGGAAAAGCAGCTGTTCCTAAACAACAAGCTGTTTCTTAACAGTTTTCTGTGGGTATAGAAATAAAAAGGAAAAAGGAAAAAAAACAAAAAAACAAAAAAAACAAAAAACACATATTTTCCAGTCCTCAGGCTGGCAAACAAAACCTTTCTGGTAAGAACTGGTACAATAGATTCAGAAATTTTGTTTTGCCAAGGCAGAGACAGTCAGAAATGGTTGAGGAAGACATTGAAAGCATGGGAGGGGTAAATTCTGATTAGAGACTTGGGACTCTTCCAGACAGCAAGGGAATTGCTTTTAGGGACAGATAATGGGAAAAAAAAGAAACAGAGATCTGAGAAGAGGAGACAGGATGACCCAGGACACACCCTGCAGCTCCACACATGTATATAGAAAAGACAAAATGGTGGAAGGAAGACTGATTGACATAACCGCAGGTGAAAATAAGCTGGTTAGAAACTGGAACATTTTTAGAGTAAAGGAAAAAAATTATCCCTCACCACAAGAGAAGTAATATAAAGTTAGCGAACTTGACATTTTGCAAACCACATATGTCTGTAAGGAATCCCATTCTAATGACAGAACTGTGCTTTTAGGAACACAATATCCATTAGAGTGTCATATGCAAAAACTGGGCAGCTGCAATTCTGAAGTCTCTAACACTGTCAGAAAAACATTGTTTTAATAAGACATATATTAAAAGTAATACAAAATATGGTCAAAAGACTGCTGAGCTGAATATCTTATTCTACGCACAGCCTTCTCTTTAAAACCAGACTGTAGTCAGGCATGGCAGATAGGCATGTTCAGCATGTGTACTCAGTGTACATGGACAGCCTTCATTCGGTCCAGGCTCATTCCAAAACAACTTTGAGAAAGGCAAAGCCCGCCTTTTTGTACAGTGGTTAAAGCCTGACTGTGAGATATGAGGGAATCACTTCAATCACTTCATCAAGCCACATAATATGTAAAACGACATTTCTGCTTCCATAAATGCCATACCAAATAGATTGCAGATGAGGCTGAATGAGGCCCTGTCCCACCCTCCTACTGAGCTGGGAGGACACTGCAGCCAGGGAAGCACAAATCATAGATACATAAGTAAAGTAGCACAGGGAGACCTCGGTCTACCCTTGGGCTAGGGTAGGCTTGCCCTTTCAGATGAACTTTTTCAGTATTGAATGCAACCTCTCTCAAGCCTGTATGGACAATATAAGAATGTAACCTTTTAATGAGAAGCATATGCACGACAGATAACCTTATCAGACCTGAACACAGGAACACACAGGTTGAAAAACATTTGGCGTGGCAACACAGATTCTTCTTGCAGCCTTGCCAAGCATGTCTGTGCCAGCTCAATCAAATACAATAATGTATTGGTAAGTAATGAGTTTCGTAAAAAGGGCCAAACTCTGTGTGATGCCTCATAGGAACAGCTCTGTGAGTGGTCCTTTTGTGCACAAGGCTCCCCAAGTTAATGTGACTTGAGACCTACATCACTTGCATTTGGCTGTAGTTTCTTTCCAAGGGAAAGCTGGTTATGGTCTTGCAAAAGTAAATGTGGAAGTGTGCAGACTTTCAGACTTGATTATTCATAATTCTTGATGTAGACATACATGCATATGAAATGTTTGATGAGGATCTGGAGCCACACTTCTAAAACACTGGCTCGACAGAGAATCACATCTCACACAATTACTAGAGCATTTTTTCTGTCTGAAAATAATTATGCCTACATTAAGAATGGTTTTACTATATATTTCAACCTATTTAAATCCACTTCAGTCTAACCTTCTCACTGCTGGAACCCCTGGCATCCCTTAGCAGGTCTGGCAGCAAAGTTGTTGATGACTACACTGGGCCACATGCAGATGCCACATAGGGTACATTTTGCTAATGGATTTCATGCACTCTCCTTCCAGTACAGCCAAACTTTCTCAGTGCCTCACAAACATCAGCTGAACTCTCCTGCTGACTGTATTAGAGTTTTCTGTCCATTCAGTCCTATCTGCAGTTCTGCATGGGACCTGGCCATTTAAATAGCAACTGGAAGATTTTATCTCATTTCTGGCCTGCCTTTAATCACTGAGAAGGTGACTTCAGAGACCTCCTGCCATTCTCAGCTCTCCTCTGTCCTGAGTTAGGGCTGCATTTGTGCTGGTTCTACTGCAGTGAGCTCAGGGCACAGTTACAGTGTAAATAAATTAGCCATTTCAGAAGTCAGCCACACAATGAGAGGCATTATGCCAGATTCAAATCAAAACAACAGGTCAGGTGAGGTCTGGAAAGATGTGACATTTACACTGTCAGAGAAACCCGTCCTGTAATTTGTTACTGTTTTATTTTTGAGACTGTTAATGCCTACTAAATTGCCATTCATTTTCCCATGCGGCAATTTTGTTTCTTGCAGGAGTGTGGACATAGGTAAACAAGTAATGTGGGAAAGTGGGGAGAGAGGATAGTGGGAGCACTCTAGAAGGTTTATATGCACAGTGGGTGCTTCTGATATCCTGATACACACACTAATTAGGAATGCACAGGAAGCTAGAGCTCCCTGAAGCTTACAATCAGGCTTTGAAGACAAATTAACAGTTGCCCAATATAATCTTTAGGGTCATTTCCAAGAAAAAACAGTGCTTTGGATGTACAGAGTTTTGTACATCCTTAATGGGACTTTCAAACCTGTCAGAAAAAAATCCATGGTCAATGGATTTTGACAAATCAGATTTTGTCAAATCAGAAGAAAACCAGAGGTAATCTGTACTTGTGCAGTTTCCAAAACTCACTCAGGTTTGACTTAGACAGATACAGATCATGACATTGTCACCAGTAACATTTTGATAAAACTAACATGGTACTTAGATGAAATAAGCTGTCTGATTGCTGACATTATTATTATCATCCTCTGCTCACTGCATGATGAAACCGTGCAAACAACAGAAGACATACAAGAATATATTGAAGGCTTTACCATACAAATTCTACTGTCCTCAAAATGAAGACCTCAGCGTTGGATCTGGTTCATGGTGCTATGGGATTCTGACACACATTAAACAGCCATAAAGATAACCTCTCCCTGTTCCAACATGCCCCAAAAGAAGCATTTAATTCTCTGTGTGCCCTAGTTTAGTATACTATAGAAGCTGTTCTTGTGAAACTGTGGGCTCAAAATCAACATTTTCTACCATGGATAGCTTCTCTATAACAGAAGATTATACTTGACAAGCAAGGAATTTACCAGACACTTGGTGATTAGCACTCAAACACACTTCAGATTTGCACATCAGATCACCCAAATAGCAAATGCTTTGCCCAGTTTTCCTAGTGGTAAGCATCACATGGAAACTCTGACAACTCCAGCCAATGCTTTCAGACAGTAAGTAGGTGAAAGACTGCAAGCCATTAGAATTATGATTGAGTTTCTGAGTGCAATAGAACCATAGAATCACCAAGAAAAGAGAACTCTACCATTTCGAGGTTGCTCTGCCAAAGACAGACCCTGACTTCTGCAACTCCCACCGGTCCTTCTCTGTTTGTGTCCAAATTGATTATGCTTGTTCTTTATAAAAAGTAATTTCTCAAATGATCCTTTTCACTGTCTCAGAACAATCATTTGCAGACTTTTTTTTTTTTTTTTTTTTTTTTTTTTTCAGAACAGAACGACAACTTAATCCAAACCAATTTGAATTTTTTTCTTGGTGCTGTAATGATTAATTTCAGTTAGAAATGATGAGAACATGCCTGTAGCTTTTATGTGCTGAGGGAACCTCCCAGGTCTGATGGAACCACCTTCAGGGTCACACCATGTGTTAGTGTAGCTAAGATCCTTCATTAAGGGAACAGAAATGACATAGGATTACCTGAAGGGAGATCTTCAGATTGTGGATATTAGTGTAGCTCAGACATGTTCAGCGTTGCTTGTTGCCTGCAAGGTGTTGGTCTGTGAATCTGCTGAGGCACTGATGAGCTCCTGATTTTCAGTGTTAGGAAATCCAACTGCCCCTGTTGTGAGAGGATTTTCTGTCTGTCAAAAGAAAAGCATGTGAAATACATTTAGTTCCACAAAGTGAGAATATGTGAGCTTAGTAGAGTCAAAGTGTGATACGAGGAGGATACAAATCTACAACACAGAGAGTTCTTTCAGACAATGTTTACATGCAATGAGCACTAATTAAAACCTATAAGTTATTCTCAGATATCCCACATCTGAACTTAAAAAACACCTATCGTGGTGTTCCAGGGGAATCTGTGAGGTTCACATTTGCGATTCATTTCAAGACAGCAGTGAATTACTTGGATTAGTTATAATCCAGGGCTTCTATATCCTGGATATCTTTCAGTCTGTAAAGACAAGTAATGATTGTTTGTCCAGGGGTTATGTGATGTAGATATCAACAACAAGTTGATTCTCTAAAGATGTGATTTCTTGTAGCTTTGGATAGTAGGAATTGGGAATACACTGGCTTTGAGCAGAGCTATGCTGACCTGAATGTTTTTCAAATTTCAGTGGCAAAATTTGAACTGAATTATATTCAAATGAGTTAATTCTTCAGACTGCAAGAAAATCAGTTTACGAATGTTACCCTTTTCACTATAGACGACATGCAACAATTGCTTTTCATGGGAAATGATTCCTAGACATCTACATTAGAAGAACAATAGTGTAAACAGTGAGTTCAGACACCTCAGGGACCTTAGCACATGATGCATAGAAACACAGGTTGAAAATTCTGTCATTTTTAAAGCTAAACATGTTCACAATCTCTTTCAGTACGTGCAAGCTTTTTTTCTTCTAAAACAAAAGTAGCATTTTTTCACCTCTGTAGTTCTGAAGCTTGATTGAATGTATTAAAAAAGATTGGAAGAGAATTTTTTTTGTCTGCTGTGGTTATGAATGGCGAGTTTCACCTCTGGAAGCAGTAAAATGACCAAGTCATAAATCTTGCAAAAGCGGTGCATGGAATAAACACAGTAATTCAGACTTAACTCTGTGGTTGTAAATAGGTTTCTTTAATACATAATAGGGTCCAAAGTTTCTTAACTCTTGTAATAAATATTGTTTTGATCTCCAAAAAGTGGCAAGGTTCACTCTCAGATGTGTTCACTTAGATTTATAATTTCTTCTAAACTGGTTTGTAAGACCTTAGCCTCAATATTGTTTGTGAGTTCTGCAAGCTAAGTATAAATCTTGTTTGGAGCTTTTGTACAAGACTAATAATTTGCCCTAAAAACTCGTGGCTATATTGAGTCAATCTGATGTCATTACATTCATTTTGTTTTCTCTCAAAGTGTTTAAAATCCTTTCTTGTAACATTCTAGGCAAGTTCAGACCTGCAAGCTGTATAGAGGCATATCACATGAAGTGACAGTAACATTAGTGTCTGAACAAGAAGAAAACAAAAACAAATATGGCCCAGGCTCCAATCCCATAATCAGAATGCATCCTTAGAAAAAAATCAGACGTACTGATCAGTGAAGCAATTTGCATGCAGAGCTTAGATAGTGAGAATGTCTGGGATTTCTTGCCAGCTGTATTGGAGCACTCCTGTGAGATTCTGGCCTTTTCCTTCAACTTGTGCGGTCCTGCCAAGCCCAAGTATGCAAATTAGTTAACCTCCTCTTTCCCTCTCTTTTAGATTTAAAACAAAACTAAGTAATCTTATGTACACTTTTCTTCTTTGCTTCCAAGTTTGATGGAAGTCATGTTTTCAGGTTCCCACTGCCACCTTCTAGAAACATATATGTATACCATTTTACTCCTGAAAAGGGTTAATACTCTCATGCAATCTCTTGGCTCAAGGAGCAGGAGCATTCGGAGGATGCATATCATGAAATCTGCTGCGGGACCAAGAATTAAATAACTGAGATTCTGGTGGGTTTAGCTCTCCTGCTTGCAGTGAGAATGCTCTTCCACTGGTTACACCTGCTTCACATGGATTTACAAAGATTTAGCTAGTGTTTGCAGGTCTCTGAACTGCTCAGGAGAGAGGTATGATATCCATGCTGTGTGCAAAATGATACAGTATTGAGCTTTGAGGTCTGCTCAACCACTGGCCAGACAGCTGATGAGACTTATCCGATTTCTAGAGTCCTTCATCTGCTCTACTTGTGTAAATGGTAGATAGAGTGCCAATAGGTGGCACTTGACAATATTTACTATGCTTCCTGTGCTTTACTGGACCAATAAAAACATGTTGCTGTGCACTGCATATGCTTTCCTCTCTGGAGATTCTTGCATCAGATTTTAGCAAGAAGGGTCTAATTCTGTCCTCATTTACATTGTGCATGTCAGTGTAACCCCAGCTAGCTTCCTGGAGTACTCGTGGTGTGAAGGATGTATCAGCTGTCGTGATGCATGTCTTTCTGCTACATGTAACTGCCTCTGGGCTTCAACACACTTCCCTTAACCTTGCCACAGACCATGTATGTACCAAGCTTTTTGAGTGCTGGCTTGTAATGAAGGCACATTTTCTATCACACTGAATTTTGGAGTTATATTTTTCTAAGATTTAACGGCACACAAAACAAATGTTAAGATGGACCTCCTTGATATTTGCACAGACTTCCACACTTATTTCATGTTACCACACTTTGAAGTAACTGTAAACAATGCTGTGGAAATGCAGAAAGAAAGCTCTTTAGAGGAGGATGGGGAAATTACTGCAGTCGGAGAATCATAGAAAACAGTTACAAGAGACTATGAGAGGTTGTACACTAAGTACACTTTAGCATGGATTTTGGAAGATTACTGCTGTATAATAATATCAAATCATAATAAAATATTTTTTTTGCTTCAGCATTGTATTTAAAAGGAAAGAGTCTGACTAGGTAAAGTTGAACACTTTCTCTTCCAGAACAGTGGACTCTGCCTTTCTTCCCTATCCTCACGTTCTGTGGTGATGTAAAATCTAAGAGTTATTGCACTTCAAGTTGGATTGCTTTTCAGAAATGTAAGAGAGAGCAGAATTAGACCTGGTGTACCACAGATTTTTGTGTAGTGGATTTGTAACGAGAGAAACAATACTGCTTGAAGTAGAAGTGGAAAATAGTCCTCTGGAGTGCTTTTCTACAGCAGCAAGGGACAACTAGAAACATGGTGGAAAGTAATTTTGTATTTTGACCTCTCAAATTCTCTCCTAAGTACTTTCATGTGCTGCAAGAACTGAGCTGTAACCCCTGTACCAATTATTTGTATTCTTTAATCTCTTTCCATTACTCTGCCAAATCTGAGTTTCTTAATCCCTTTCTTTAATGGAAGGGGTAAATCTGTCCTCCACCCATTGAGACACAAGTGATATTAACAAGCTGAAGAAATAACCAGTGAACTCGTTCGCCTTTTAGCAAGGAATAAATTGTAAAAGCGAGAAACTGCCTCTGAGAGTTAAGGGAAAGAAAGAAGATGTGGCATGGGGCCACATGAGTGTGATTTCACACACCCTGATGCAGAGCGTAATTCTGCTGAAGTGACATTGGTGCAGGGACCAGTGCCACCAAGAACATTGCCCTCCAGGATGTCTTGTCTGTCTCAACAGATGTATGTGAGGATAATTTTTGTCTTATCGCCACTGCAGATATGCTGCTCTTCCTACACTATTTATTCAGCCTGTAAAGATCTTACACGGCAGCTGGAAAAGAAGTAAACAATAACAACCATTAAAGCATATATACCATTTCTAAGATGCTTCAGTCTTCTTAACTCTTTTCTGGTTTCTTTCCAAAATGTTCCTTGTGAACTCAGGAGCTGCCATGAGGAGCACACAAGATCATTCATCCTCCAGGGAGTGCGGGGACACTGTCCTGCCTTGCTAAAGAAACCAAAAATTTGACCTTTCACTTTGGCAAATAATCAGTTCCAACTAAATCATGTAGCCAGGATGGGCCCCTCTGTGGTCAGCAGCCTTGTGACTCAGTGGCAAGGTTAACTGGTGCCTCAGCACACTTTGTTTAGGAAGACAGGTAAGCGTGAACTGGCCTGTATGAACCAGCAGAACCTTTCTAGTCCTGAAAATGGGAAAGCAAATCATTGTGGGCATGTCTGTACTGTAAACTGCAAAAGGGACTGAGCACATAGTTCTCTCCCATTCCACACTTTTGGGGTCATGGGCTACATGATGCACATTCCTTCTGCTTTATAGAAAACAAGCACAAGGTATTGGCTTCAGTGACAACAGATAGGTTGAAAGAAATAACACCTAGATCTCCTCAGCTGAAAAGAACCTCTCAGGGAAGGAGAAATGGAGTATTTCTTCAAGTAACGTTTTCCAAGCCATAGTACATCAGCCACTTCAGATTGGTCCTTGCTTGGACACAGTCAGGACTTGCTTCTGTTAGTGTCAGTTTGGCTGTCAGAGTTACTCCTCATTGTCACCTGAACTGTTGCTGCTGATGGCACATAAGCAAGCCAGGTGAATGGTTACAAGGTCAGGTTTTTTAAAAGCACTGGCTTGTTTAACATTGCCTTTAGTCTGTATGGTGTCCCCACAAAAACTGCAGCTAGGCATTGTGTCTATGTCTATTTTTTCTCTTCAGCAGTGATAGGATAAATCACAAGAGCATTTTGCTGTCGATAAAGCAGAATCTGCTCAGAGAATAATCTTCCAGTGGCAATACACCAGAATATTGAAATAGAGATTGTAGCAGGTATATAGATTTTGACAGATAAATGAATTATAATAGACAGTTCTACATCCTTCTCCCCTAAATTAGTTCTGGTAATGCTATATTTAAATCAATAAAAATATATTAGGTAAAACAGAAAAAGAAATTACATCAACTGTGCTTGTAACTGATTCCTGAATCTTCCAAATTGCTTTTCTGAAATAAATGGAGAAAGTTTTCTCAGCTCTCAGAAGGGTGAAATTTTTCTCTTTCATATGAAAAAGTAACTTTTGTCTAAGAAAAATAAATAAATCAACTGAACAATGCGATAGGAAGTTCCTTCTTCAGGGCCTTTTTGTTCCAACTGTATCCGTGTAAATACTGTTGCAATAGACATATTCCTGTTTCAAATACGTTGTCCTCAACAATGACACTCCCTTTCCCTCCATTTCTATCACTGGTGACCTGTTTTTACCCTCCAAGCCCTTCAGTGCTTGGTAGTGCCTGGCCTGTAGCAACCTCTATCTTTCCTGTTTGTAACAATTACATCTCCACTGACCTCTACATATGGTTTAGGAGCTGTGTGCACAATAGTAGTTCTAGGATTGAGTATCAGAATTCACCAGGCTAACAAGACTTTAAGTGTTCAAAGTTTTATTCATGAACAGGTGTTTCCATTTTTATAGGATCTTTTCAACGTGGTTGGGCATGTGTGCTATTTGCCTAGTAATCTTCAAGGAGGTGTGAATTTATTGATGGATATTTACCAGTGGCGGGGATTGAGACAGGACAAAAGCTAACCAGTTATTGCTCTTCATAGAATCACAGAATCGTAGAATGTCTTGGGTTGGAAGGGATCCCAAGGATCAACAAGCTCCATCCCCCCTGCCATGTGTAAGGCCACCAACCTCCATATCTGATACTATACCGGGCTGCCCAGGGCAGGATCCTACCTGACCCTAAACACCTCTTCCTTTAGCATCAGTTGTTTCAGGGCAGGTGATGTGGCCATAAAGTCACAAGGCTATGAAATCCTTTTATTTAGGTTGGGAATGAAGCCAAGTTTGTCCCTGCTGAAAGGGAAGACACACATTGCAGTGGTCCATATACTCAGCACTGGAAATGTTTTCATCAGCAAGTATTAGAGTCCTGGAGGATGTATGGGCTGGGAAAGTACTGACACACTTTTGTTGCCAAGTTTGTGTCCTAAGTTCATGTCCCATAACCAGGCTGTGTTATAACACAGATCTGCTTTCCGTGGCAAGGTCTTGAGGTTGTGCAGAAATTTTGCAAATCCACTGGCAGAGCTCCAGGCAGAGAACAAAAGAGGCAGATAATATTAATTAGAAAATCAATTCAGCCTGTATTCATTCTGGGCCATGCAAATTAGAAGTTTGCTTCTGTTCTGAGACTTCGGAATTAAAAGCTCAATGATCTCAGGCCCAGGTTGCTCTGAAGATACCATATTTAGCCATATCAACCCCAATCTTTTTGCATGTCTCAGTCCCCAAGCACTGATTTGGAGTGATCTGGCCTGACTTACCTTTTCCTCTCTGAAGCAATCTGATATTTTTGAAAATCTAAGATTCTGGTTTCCAATTCTGTGCTACCCCAATATGAAATTGGATGTACCTCTGTCAATGCTTTCAAGTAGAGTGAAATTCACTTTGCTGATCAGCGTTGAAATCTTGTGATGAGAAGACAACCCCATTCAGAGAGTGTAACAGCTCTGTTTCGTACTCTTGAGAGGAACGAGTAGAAGAGAGATGCTAGATATCTTCTCATCTGATTTCCCTTCCCAGATCATTTCAGTTACTAAAACTGCTGGAATGAAAGAAGTGGGGGGGGGCAGAGGAGCAAGGCAGAGTTCTGCCCGTCCTCATATTGCTTTGCTGTTCCAGAAGGGCTTTTCTGACAAAGTATGAGAAGATTAAAAAAAAAAAAAAATTCACAACTCAGTATCTCACAATTTTTACTACGTTACTATAAGAATATCCTGGTGGTTTTTTTTTGGTTTTTTTTTGTGACTGTATCAGCATGATGCCGTTCATTTCTCTTAGTGCCACCGTATGAGATTTGTCCATTTAATTTAGGAATCATACATAGATGCCTAAAACAGATAAATAACATTTGGTTTCTGGTAAAAAAGTCATCTGATGGAGGTGCTTCAGTTAGCTGCATTTTCAGCTGAGAGATTAATGGTCTTTGAGGCCCTCTAGAGAAAGACCTTACCTGGACACATACATTTAGATAGAACTGATTCTACGTGTCCAATTTTCATTTCTGAAATATAGAAAGAAGGATCTCAGATGGAATTTGTAGGCTGTTGTTAAACTAGATTTTTGTGTGTTTTTCTTTCTTTCTTTCTTTCTTTCTTTTTCTTTTTTTTTTCTTTCTTTTTTTTTTTTTTTTTCTTTCTCTGTCATAGATTCATCTAATTCCCCAGTTTTCCCACAGTTTGACGCAACATACATTGTTTCTTGGCCTGTCTCGTGCCCATTCTGTCTCCCTCTCTTGCTTCTCTTTATTCATCAGCCACTTTTCCCCATCTCTTTCCCCTTTGGTGACCACCTTGGGCAGTGTTTGTCCAGAACCTTGCTGTACATTGCATCCTACTCACTCTGACAGCTCTCAGCTGCTGCTCTGGAACAGTGCAGTTGTTTCTCTTATGAATATTTGTGACTTTGTTTGTCCCTTGATTTGAATAGCTTATTTTTAGGTCAGGTCCATCATAGCTTGTGTCATGCCAGGCATGCAGTGTGTGGGAGTGCAACAGTATTAAGGGAATACTTCTGATGGACTGCAGGAAGAAGACAGTTGCTCTAAAATCTAAAAATGGAAAAGAAAAAAATAAAAGTGTGTTTTTAATGTCTTAAGAGTGGACTCATTAGGCAATCTGATTACCATTTATTATAGATAAAATATAATTCAGTCTGCAGCTTTCAAACAATATGGGGTTATCTGAGCTTGTCTTTTCTCTGTCTCATAGCATCCAACATTATTTCACACCTCCAGTGTAAGACAAGATCACAAGATCTTCCCTGACAGAGATATCTGCCTATGGTGAGGTTAGGGAAGTAGGTCTCCGTAAGTGGTACCTGTGCATATGAATTTTTGGACAGATCTTGTCCTAAGATTACAAATAAAGAGTAGTTATTCCTAGCCTGCATATTACACCTATTTACTGACATAAATTGTCATGTTTTCTGAACTGCTTTGAAGTCAGTGGGTCACAATCAGTAATTAAAACAATAACACTGAAAGCAACAGTCAGAACTAAACCCTCAAAAGAATTTCTACCACGCATCTGATAGCTACTTACTGGAACATAACAGTCTTACTTTATACAACTTAAGCCATTCGTTTGCAAAGCTCCTGGACACTTCCTAGAATTAAGTCTCAACAATTTTAAAATAGAATCGTGTTAATTTATCATCTTTGTCATAACACAAAATTGCAACTACTTGGAAATTATGGTTTAGCATATACTAATCTGGGATGACTTCTCATTTAAAAAAGCAATTGCAGAGTTTCTGATTTATATACATTATAACACTTTCTCCTTTTATTTTACTTATTTATTTTGTCAAAATAATTACTCTTCTTGTATTAGTAAAATACTGAAAGAACAGTGGATATTGTCAAACAAAAAAATGATATGTTATAAAACTAGAGAAGTGTGAGAAAAATGGAATACCGGTGAGAAAATGCTTTTGCATACTGGCTCTACTGTTAATGCAATCTGGAGTAGTTCTTAGGACTTTGTAGATTTCTGGAGAATGTGATTTCAGCTGACAATTTGGGCACGCAGTTTTTCTCCAAGATTTTTATGTTAGAAATGAAGAAAAAATGAAAAATAAAAACCCATGAACTTAACTCTGAGATTCTGGTTAATCCAAAGGTAGATTTTGCCCCCTTTCCCCAGAAGCTATGAAACCGGACAATAGAAAAATAGAGTACTACATTTTTATTCTGCTCAACCAATATTTTTATTAATTTACATGTAGGGAGAAAACACCTCTAAACAAATGAACCTTAAAGCTGTGAAAACAATGGGACTATACTTATCCCTGAAGGGTGAGAATAGGCTAAGCTCGTTTTCTAGCAGGAAAAAAAAAATATATATCAGCCAACAAGACATAGGTGCAGGTAAATTTATCTCTCTGATGCAGCACAGGTATAGTAACTATAGCTGCTTGAGACTGAAAAGTTACCATCCTAAAGTAATTTCAGAGAAGATGAAGCTCAGCCAAGTTGGCAGTTCTCTGTACTATCTGGTTTGAAGAACTTTTAACACAACACTTTTCTCATCTATCACAAAAGAAGGACAGTAGGCAGCATGGCTCCATGTGAAGGAACAGGGAAATATCCTTGTAGAATCTTGGATATACATCCACAAGTAGTTGAAACACAAATGGTGTCTTCAACTGACTCTCATGATCCTGACACAGAGGAATGATGAGAAAGTACTCAGAAAACAAACAAACAAACAAAAAACAAGAAACAAAAACCAAAAACCAAACCAACCAACCAACCAACCAACAACAACAAAAACACAAAAGAACACCCCAAAGTATAAAGCTCTGGTATAGTTTCATTTTGGTCCCTGACACAGATCAAGATCAAGCTCAGTGGTGTCTTCCATTGCGAGCACAGAACAATGTAAGTTTGGAACAATCACTTTGGTCACACACCAGGTGGGTCTAGGGTAAAAAAAAACAAGCTGCATCAGTCACAGATACAAAAAACAAAACAAAAAAAAAAAAAAGTGTAAGCAGAGCATGTGTTGTATTTGTTCACATGTTTGACTACAATGGGACACTTGATATTTTTGTTGGATGCTGAAGGACTCACAGGTGACAGTGATTCTCACAAATTCAAGCCCAAAGGATCCCCAAACTAGAGATCATCCAATGGCTAATTTTGTGACAAAACACTTTGGGAGTTCTCACACTTACAAGAAGAATGCCTCAGCAATGAGAATAGTAATGGAGATAAAGGCAATGGCTGCTCCAGATAGATCGGCGTAACCTTTTATGTACCTAAGATAAAGATGTGCGACATCTATGAATAATCTTGGTATCAGATGTCATAGCTTATAATATGCTGTCCAGTGCAAGGTATAAGAAGACAACAAAACAAACTGATGAACAACACATCACCTTGCAGGCACCTTCTGTTCTGGCCACTGCATCCAATTCTGCATAGTGATCCCTCAGTATATGTGATCGGTCTGAGAAAGGGACAGGGCTGAACAAGAGGCAAAACATCTGAATTTATACATTTGTTGAATTAAAGGCATAATAGTGGATTTAATCCCAGATAGAGGAGAACTGCTCTGCATAGGTCTGCATGCCACGTGAGCTGGAATAGCCAAGGCTAGTCTGGTGCTGGGTCCAACTCAAGCAAATAGAAGACTCTCATTTCACTGGAAGACCCTCTTTGTGCCTCTTAATTTACAGCTATGTGGAGCTCTTCCAAAGGCACTGCATTCTGCAGATCAGGCAGTCCTTAGATTACAACCATTTTGGAGCACTTTCCAGGGCAGTCAGACAATGCCTAGCACTATTTTCGAGGGACCGCAATTTTTGAGGGGTCATTGTCAGACTTGCAGTATGCAGCGTTATCAGCCCTTGGGAGATGTCTAGGAGAGAACAAATGCAAAAAGGATATTTTACCCTTGGCATCACATTCAGTAGCCTTTTATTTGTCTTGATTCTTTTTCTTCTGTTCTTAGCTGAAAATGGGGATAGGAAGAATGCATGTGCTTGAATGAGAAATAATTAGTTTATATGACTTTAAAAGAGGTCTTTTTTTTTTCCCCCCTTTGCTTAAAATTTTTTATTTTGTTTTTCACAGTGTCTGCCTGATATCTGCAGTTTCAGGAGAAGCTGTTCAAGTTTGGAGAATTTGTTTGCGCAGCAGTACTATGTATCTTCATAAAGCCAGCAATGTAGCTGCAACTCAAAGCTCATTTTTCTTCCTTACTTTGAAATATCTAGTTAGAAAGGAAATCACTCAGGAAGGAGTGCAACAAAGAGATTAATTATAGCGAAGCACTTACAGTGCAATGGTAAGAATTGTGCTGGCCCTGCTGGATATTGATATGATTGGGAAGACGAACGATCAGGAGCCTCATAGCATTTCTTTGAGATCAGAGGAAGTGCTGTTCAAAGATGGACCTTGACTGTACAGAGATCCTCTGTATGGTTCTTCCCCAAACCTCATTGAATCAAACCTCACTGAACCAAATGATCTCATAATGCCAGAGTGTACAAATACATCTGAGTGGGATTTAAAAAGACACTTAGCTAGACTGTAGCCAACTACCCAGATCAGATCCACAAGGATAATACAAAGGCACTGAAAAGAACATCTGTAAATGGCAACAGAGTGGCATCAATTTCTAGCTGTTAATTATCTGTGTCTGTGATGGTAGAAGGAGGGGAAAGGAATGTGGGACAGTGAGGAGGCCGTGCTGTAGCAATCTGTGAGAGCCTGAATAAAGAGCTCTGCTTAAAGACAGGTTAGGTCCCCTTTGATACTAGATCAATACAATCTTCTTTAGAAATAAACACATTTTTAATATCTACTTGAAAGCTGAACAGAAACTGATAGAATGAGTTGAATTCACGAGACACAAAAAGAAATTAAAAATAGATGGATCTTTCTGTGTTTCTTCTGTTTGTGCATTGGTTTGAATTCTACATTTCCAAATTTCTGATAGTCAAACCACTTAAAAATCAGGTGATATGTTTTTTGCAGGCCTGGACATTTGGAATTGCAGAGAATAAGTGGGCCACTGAAATGCCAGCAAGTGTGTGAACAGTTTCACACACAGTTGCAAGGAGATTAGGCAGCCTTTATCCACACCACCAAAATATCAAAACATTTCTTTTAGATCTACTATACAGGCACAACAGCCAAAGAATCTGAATTATGCTGTCCTCCAGCCTCTTCTGTTATGCTCATTTCAGCTCTTCGTACAAAGGAGATGGATCCGAGTTCACACGTGTGACAAGCTCTGCTGAAACTGCAGAAACAAAGGTATTTGCTGGAATGTTATTCCCCAGACAATAAGTAGCAGTCCCTATCTCCGAGGGCATGTACCATACCAGATGCTAATACATCATCATGTAAGCAACTAGACACTGTCAACAGCTGTTGAGATAATACAGTGTTTGATTTTATTTCTCTGATAGCAATTTGGTTGCCTGAAGTAGCTCATTTTTGCCAAAGGTAGACCATAGTGTTCAAATGGGAGAAGCTGATCATTAATGGTAATTTGCTTTGATCTTTATGAGTGTGGAATTAGAGTGGGAAGTGTGTGCACTTTAATTGCCTTTCAGCATCGCCAAGGCAGACTAATATTGACTAATATTGATTAAGTGGGATGAAATCCTCTTCTGATTTTTTTCTCCTAAGGAGAAAGCAAATTGGTTCATTCATTAGATAACACACAGAAAAGAGGCCTGTTCCCAGACCACCTACTGCTCTGACATAGATAGCTCCACCTCATTTAAAATCCTTATTTATTTTTGTCTCCTCTAGGTGAAGCTGCTTCCCAAAAGAAAAGCACAGATGTGTAGGATTTTAGAACGCTTTGTGCCTTTATAAAACAAGCAGGAGATATTGGGCTGTTCATCACAATTGATCGTTCGGTGCAATTATGTAGACTATATAATCCCTTTCTCATGGTAGAAGAATGGCACAGGGTCATTTGCAATGTTTGCACTGTGGACTCAGGGAAAAGAAGTTACTAGCTTGCTAATTATCAAATGCTACTTCAGGCTCATTGGCTTGAAATTAAGCATTGTTAAAGTCAATTTAAACAAACTTTCAAACTACACTGTTTCAGCTTTTTTTGTTCCTAAGTGGTAAGCCCTTGAAAGCCTCCAAAGTCTTCACCTTTAGTACACTGAAATTCAGCCTTCTAAACCAAAAGGTTATTCTCTGAGTAAGTCCAGTTTGTTGATCATGTTGACCAGTTTGACTTATTGATGATTCTCATATGGGAGGCCAAAAGAGTTAGAAGGCATCTAATGATTAAAAAATAATATTTATGCAGCCTTCTAGTTCATCAGTGAGTGGCTCAGCTAAAAGCTGACTGATATATACAGCAGCAACTTGTATACATCAGCATTTCCAAGAGAAGATTGTATAGCAGTTCCACAATAACTTTCCCAAAGCAATCATACTAACGCTACTAGGAGTAATACCAAGATACTCTTTATTTTCAGTCCCTGAATGTGGTGGTTTGATTCCAGGATATCTTTTTCAACAAGAGCTGCTCTGAAAGTAATGCCTCCAGTTTTATTCTGTCAACTCACAATGTCAGAGGTGGATGTTGGTGGAATGGCAGTAGGGGTTGAACCCTCCCACCAGTATTCCATTACATGTTGTTGCTGGTTGTTTCTGGTTGTTGCTGAGGGACAGATGGAAGCAGAGGGGCACTCTGACAAAGTGACATCTGGGATGGAAATATGTATGAACCAGGAGTGTGTCACTGAATTCCTCCATGCAGAAAAAAATGGCACTCAATGACATTCATTGATGTATGCTCATTGTTTATAGAGACCAAACAGTGGATGTGAGCACAGTGAGACAATGGGTGGTGTGTTTCAGCATCAGTCACAATGACATGAAAGACAAGATATATTTTGGATGGCCATGAAGATTTTTATGAGTGTGGTATGTAGTCTCTTGTTCATCATTGGCAAAATTCATAGCTAATGGTGATGACTATGTTGAAATATAGAATTTTGTAGCTGAGAATCTGTTCTATCAAATAGTGTTATACTTTTTGTAGCTGTTGTGCTTTCCATGGAAAAAAATAAAAGACATTACTTTTGGAGCAGCTTAGGGAAAAAAAAAAAAAGTTATTTATTTCATAATTAAATGTCCAATTATTCTGGGAAGCCAATGCTATGCAATATCTATTCATTGACAGTCCTTCTCATTTCTATTTTACCAAGGAGATTGCAGCTCAGGAGGGAAGGTTTCCAGATCACCATTTCATTTTATGTGGACTTTACTTTCTATTCCTTACAACCTGAAAAATTATGCAAGTAGTTCTATTTCAAAACTGTTAACAGGAAGTTGGAGGTTACAAGTCACTCTGAAAAAGTAAGAATGTCTTTAGTGGGTGAAGTGCAAGGATCTTCAGGGTACAAAACACTCACAAAATCCATATTCCAATGGAGACTGCTGCTGCTTTCTTTTTAATTTCAGGAGGATCAAGATTGACTGACTTTTCAACATTGATATTCAATACTCATGATAACATTTTCGGAGTACCACCACTGTTCAAAGGATGAAAAATAGATAGAAGTTTATTTACTCTCGTGTATGAGTACAGGTGGTTTTGTAGTATTATCTTTTGCTTTTGCTTTTTCCTAGCAAATGTGCCTTGTGATATACACTATGAGAAAGCATGCATTAGTATCTGTTTAGAATGCCACACTTGAGAGATGCAAGAACACAGAACTATTGGCAGATTATATGATGCTGTGGCTTCATAGAATCTTTCCATCTTCACTTTTGTCTCTCTGTCTTATCATAATGTCCAGAGCTTTCTTGGTGTAAAGATTGTAATTCTCAGTAAGAGTAATGGAAGAGACAGTGATCTGGGAAAAAGAAAACACAAAGATAAGGAAAACCCTCCATAGGAAGATTGTCTTAGAAAGTTAGGAAGATTAGTTGTTATCAATAAAATAATTAGACTTTCTCTACTTATAATATGATCAAAACCAAGCTAACTTGAAAGTGAAGAATGATTATAAATAGAAAATGGGATTTTCTGAACTGTTTTCTATGGTCAGAGTGACATCCATGTTTTTGTAAGTTATTACTGATTTGGTGTACCCAGCATGAGATCCTTTTCTGTTGTTGTTTGTTTTGGGGAGTAAATGGTAAATATATCAGCAGAAAAAATACCTGAGTATGACAAAATACGGCATCCAAAATTCTTTCTATCTGAAAACAGTGATCTGAACAAATAAATAGTATGCAGCTTAGTCTGTGCTCAGGTGGTTTTGTCTGGGAGTTTCTCCTACCAAAAAGTGTGTGATATCATCATGAATTCATCTGAAATTTCTCCCAGTGTCTTGCTGGGTATTTCCATGCCTGTGAATTGGCATTTGGCTGGGGTTTTGATTGGCCTGAGAACTGATCAGAGGACTGATAATTATTTGTCACTGATTCATAACAATGTTTATGTTAGCTAGAGCTTTATTTATTTATTTATTTATTTAATTGAATGAACTCTGGCACAGTAAATCTTACCCCCACTCCCTGCTAGCACCAACAACTTGCCTTTAGCCATGGCATTCCTTCTCTTTCTGCTCTGCAGGTGTAGAAACGCAAGTAGAGATGGGTGGGAGACAAACCTGATAAAGGAGACTGGCAATTCTATAGGCGGGATTAAGCATGGAACTAATCATAGGTGGAATTAAGACCAAACTATAGCCCAGAATCTCTACTTACCATCTTGACACCTCAGCTACATATCTCTTAAGGTTTATTAAACATGTGAATTTCTTCCAGCTTTTAAATCACCTATCAGTGAGGCTCTAAGCAAAGTATGCTTATGGATGTTGGGACTATCCAAACTGACAAGTTATTCCTATAGGTTAATAGCAAGGTCTAGAATCATAGAATGGTCTACCAGTAAGAAGATCAAACTGTTTGCTGGGACCTGCTCCAGAGCCTTTGTCTTTCACAGAATCACAGAATCACAGAATTATCAAGGTTGGAAAAGACCTAGGAGAACATCTAGTCCAACCATTACCAATACTTCCAGGCTAAATCATATTCCTCAGCACCACATCCAAGCGTTTCTTGAACACTGCCATGGTCGGTGACTCCACCACCTCCCTGGGCAGTGCATTCCAATGCCTGACTACTCTTTCTGAGAAGTAATACTTCCTAATGTCCAGCCTGAATCTCCCCTGACGCAGCTTAAAACCATTCCCTCTAGTTCTATCACTGATTACACGGGAGAAGAGGCCAACCCCCAGCTCACTACAACCTCCCTTCAGGAAGTTATAGAGAGCTATAAGGTCTCCCCTGAGCCTCCTCTTCTCCAGGCTGAACAATCCTAGCTCCCTCAGCCGCTCCTCGTAAGGCCTGTGCTCCAGACCCCTCACCAGCTATGTAGCCTTCCTCTGAACACGCTCCAGGGCCACAATGTCTTTCTTGCAGTGAGGGGCCTAAAACTGAACATAGTACTCAAAGTGCGGCCGCACCAATGCAGAGTACAGTCTTTGTTGTACACTGCCCAGGTGCCACAGAGGTGGCAGCAGCTTTCCCAAGCAAGCAGCTCAGTGTGTTCAGTGCTGCATTGGCTGATGCCCAGCACATATTCTTGCCCAGCTGAGCAGCCCTATGCTTCCCCAGCACAATATGGACTGCCAGTACCTTGCGGAATGAACTATTCAAGACCGCTCTACAGTTGGGACACTCAGATAGGGTGCCAAGGCCCATATCCAGCTGGATTCTGGAGATCTCCGAGCTGCCTATTTTAAGATGCTCAAACTCCCTATAGATGGAACCAGCAGAGGGACAACTATCTGGCCCTGATTTACACACTGATGTTGGATGAGCTGAATAACCAGAAGACAATTCTTGCCATTGAGTAAATGAATGAGGAGTGTATAGGTCACAGTTAGCCAACTAAGTTCAAGATCTGACAGCAGCACTGAAAAATGCTGGCATTACCCATGTTATACACACAAAGTCCCACATGGGACTGTGGCACAGAGAGGATCCTGCCTCTCCTCATTCCCCATCTGTCGTCCTTCCACAAATGCTATAATTTGTCTCCTTGCAACATCCCTGCAATTTCTCAGCATTCCTTTTTGACACAACTCTTTGTGTTTCTTCCTGTGTTTTTGTTGCTGTTGTTTATCCTCACTCTGAAATTCTCCTTCTTTTCAGTAGCTCAGAGTGAGAACAACTTCTAGTCGTTCTAGTTAAAAGGAAATTGAGTTTAAAAATGAAGAGTTTTTCCACACACATCTTAAATATTAAAGGTCTCCAAGGAACTCTGGATGCAGAAAGTGTCAAATAAAAAGAATGCTTTCAAAGGAACAAAACACAGGCTTTTTAAGACTTTGGTTAAGCACTTAGCAGGAAAGAAAAGTAGTCTTCTCTGTTCCGTAAGATCACAGCCTTCCTGTGATGCACTGCAAAGGAAGGGCCTGACCCAAGGTGTGTTGCTGTGGTGTAAGCAATGAAGATGGAAAGGAGTGATCCTTCTAACAGCATGTCCCAATGCAATTAGCTGCATCCACCTCTGGCTTTCTACTAACATATTGCAAGAGAAGCACTTCAGTGCCTGCAAGTGAAATGCTTATATGTTTCAGAAAGGACATCTAGTGCCTGTTGCCAGCAAAAATAATAAAGATGACAGGCTTTCCCATAAGAAGACACACTCCTGTCATGTTTTTATAATTACTGCTTTATTTAAAAAGAAAGCATCTTCCTCCCACTCATTGTTGCTGCAGGATCAGATGATCTTATTAAAAATCACATTACTCCTTTGGGCTGTTTTCCCCAACTCTTCTAGCAGGAAACCTACACAGATCTCTGAATTTTGAAAAACAAAATGCGGCAGTAAAATAAAAACATCTCTTGTTTTCCTCATTAAAAAAACCCAACTGGGCACCTGCACTGTCAGTCCTCGCTGAGTTGAGGAGGAGCAGGAAAGCAGCCAGATGGGCTGAGTCCGTGAGATGGCAGTCAGCTGGTGACATACCCCAATGTCACTGCATCTAATTTTCCCATTGTGATATTTTCCTCGAGGTTTCCTGAGGAAGAAGCACTATGGTCCTGCCTTTGCCCCACGCACTCATTGCCAGTTGTCAGAGGCAGCCTATGTTTCCTTTTCACAGAATCAGAATGGATTGGTTGGAAGGGACCTCAAAGATCATGCCAATTGCTAGATCAAGCACTAGATCAGGTTTTCCTGGGTCCTGTCTAGTCTAGCCTTAAACACTTTCAAGGATGAGGCAACCACATCCCCTTCGGGCAGCCTGTGCCAGTGCCTTGCCACCCTTTCAGTGACACAATTCCCCTTAACAACTAATCTAAACTTCCCCCTTTTTTAAAAAAAGCCATTTTACTTCTGCTTCTTCTAATGCAGACTAAAAGCAGCTGGACCGGAGGAGGCATTTCCATCGCTTCAGGAAGTTTAGGTCTGACTCTGCACAGGTGGGGGCAGAATCTCCTGCTGTGGCTTCAATTACTGTTATTGTTATGAAACACTAGTTATTTAGCTTACTCTTCTGTCTGAGCTCTGCTGGGGTGGCAGAGGTCTGCCATTCGGCTTTGATTTCTATGATCAGCAGAAGCCCTAACCACATGACCCAGCTATTGCAAATCTTGTTGCCATTACTTATTTATTTATTTTGTTTAGCCTTAGGATGGAGATATTTAAGAATAACCAAACATCCCCTAATAAGAGAAGCTATTCCTGCAGAAGGGAGAACTTCTTTCTTCTTAGGAAAAAAAGGACAATATTGCTGGTAAACAAACAGTACACAGGATGAGGAGCTTGCAGTGAGAGCAAGATGTTCCTCATCTTCATTTCACACAACTTTGTGCTGTGTAGAAGGGAAGAGAGCTCCTTCTTGCTGCTGATGAAACCAAGAGCAGAAGGAGGCCAGCCCCACTCCTCCCTTCCTTTAGGCAAGCCCTACTACAGCACCAGCAAGGTGGAGCCAGGTTTGACCTTGCTGCTCTCCCCTTCAGCATCACAAAGCTGGAGGCTTGACTCAGCCTGCAGAGAAGGAGCCTGAGCTGTGCAGAAAGGCAGGGGTGGAAGAGCTGGGATTTCCTGCAGATCCCCACCCTTCCCACAGGCTGAAATAATTCACAAGGAGCTGCCTGAGTTCATACACTGGCCATCCCATGAAGCGTTCTCCAGAAATCCAGTTCTGATTTAAAAAAAAATAAATAGAAAGAACTACTTTTATTATGTGCTAAAGAAATATTTATTATTGCAAACGCCCCAATAATTGAAGCCATCTGGAACAGACACCACAGTTTAAGTAAAACCACCACTGCTCACAAGAAATACCTCCCACCCTTCCTGTACCTGAGATGGCCAGTGAGGGCCTCAGAAACATATCTTCATCTTGTTCTGTCATAAGGAAAAGCTGAACACAGAAGTGTTTGCTTTCCACGAGCAAACATGGTTGTATTGTTTCTTGGCTACTCACATTCTGCACTAATATATAAATAGGCCAGAGTTCAGAAAGCTTATCTGTGCACAGAAGAATCCTGTATCTTCAGCAGTCCCACCCTATTTTAAAATTATTATCTTTTTGCTTTGTTTTGAGCAAAATGACTGAAGATTTTCTTGGCTGGCACCTGCTAAAGAGTGCAGTTTTGTTCTGACACTCCAACTGCCCTGAGATATTGCCCTCAAAGCGGAAAGTAATAAGACTTCTTCCTCGAGCAGAAGTTTCAAGTGATGTGAAGGGGAAAACAAGTTAATCAGGTTTTGATTTACTGAGCTCTTAGAAGGGTAAATCTGTCTGTCTGTCTATCCATTCACATCATTCTCTCAGCATTTTCACAGCACTTTGATTTTGCATTGCTAAACCAAACCCATATACCTGTTGCAAAATTAAATATAAGGAAATACACATAAGGAACTTAAATATAAGAAAAGCTACACTGTTTGAGCTGCAAACAGAGCAGATAATAACTGTGAGGTTAAGTGCAAAAGAAGCAACTGAAATAATTTCAAAGCAGATGTTTAAAAATTGCCATGACAGCAGCCTTTCAACTTTGTGCTGAAGAAACTGGGATGTTGCTAATGACGGTCCTGGTATTTCTTCCCTGAAAGCCTAGAGTTTTGGTTTCAACTTCAAAGTGAATGATACTCACACCATCTATTTGCAATATAAAGCTCTCTTCATGATCAGTCCACAAAGCAACAGGTACCGCTGCTCTTTCATGTGGACTGGAAGATGTGCACAGAGAAACTTCCCGCTGTGATGAGCTCAGCTTGGATTCCTCTGCCGGGGTTGTTTTCTGGATCTCTGTGCAGCTGCTGCATACAAAGCCACTTGTTCAGGCCGTGGCTGGGAGCACACGGATATGCTCTCAGCAGGCCAGCTGTTCAGCTTCGCTGTCTCCCTGACATCAATGGAGATTCAGACATTTATCCCAGCAGAGCTAATAAATGCAGTCCCCTCAAAGAGGGCAGAGGGTGGCTAGTCCAGTCAAATCCAAGCAAACCTTAACCTGCCTCATCACAGCAATTGCGAAAGCCTCTAATATTTTACCCATGTGTAGCATCCATGGGAGTGGCACCAGTAATGGAGGCAATTTAGTATGGACATCAACATCAGCTGCAGAACAGACTTATGGTCCATCCTTGGGTGCTGTGCTGCCATGGTTACAGTGCTGTCATGCAGGAGCTCAGAGCTGGTTCACGGCTGTTGTACAAGTGTGTGCAGGGCTTTGGCTGCACTATGGCCTCAGGTTCTGATGGCCTGTGCTAGAGCATTTTGCCATCAGGTTACAGTGCACTGTGAACCACTTGTCCATGTGAAACCGAAAGGACTGTGTTACTGCTATCAATGGATAGGCCATAACCAGTTTAGTATGTGGGAAATATACATATATATATATAATATATAATATTTTTTGCTGAACTCCTCCTGTTTTTGCACGAGCAAAACTACTATAAGATTGCAGTATTTTTGGAAAATTGTCTCCCACTCAAAAAACTAAGAATATTTTTTTTTTTTCAATTCTTTAGAAGGTATATTCACTGAAACTTTTGAAGCAGATAGTCATTTTTCATAGATTCATAGAATGGTTTGAGTTGGAAGAGACCCCTTAAAGGCCATTTAGTTTAACCTCCTTGCAATGAACAGGGATACCTACAGATGGATCAGGTTGCTCAGAGCCGTGTCCAACACGACCTTGAGTGTCTTCAGGGATGGGGCATCCACCACCTCTCTGGGTAACCCGTTTCAGTGCTTCATTACTCTTGTAGTAAAAATCCTCTTCCTTATATCAAATCTAAATCTCCCCTCTCTAGATTTGAAATCATTTCCTCTTGTCCTGTCACAACAGACCCTTAGTCTGTAGTTAAGGAAAGGCTACTCTTAGGTCTACCCAGAGCCTTCTCTTCTGCAAGCTGAACAGCCCCAGCTTTCTCAGCCTGTCCTTGTCAGGGAGATTTTCCACCACTTGGGTCATTTTTTGGGCCCTCCTCTGGACACACTTCAACAGGCCCATGTCTCTCCTGTACTAAGGATTCCACATCTGGATGCAGTGCTCTATGTGAGGCCTCACCGGTGCAGAGTAGAGAGGCAGGAACACCTCCCTTGCCCTGCTGACCACGCTTCTTTGATGCAGCCTAGAATATGGTTGGCTTTCTGGGCTGCAAGGGCACATGTCCAGCTTTCCATCCACTGGTATCCCCGAGGTATTTTTGGCAGGGCTTATAGAATCATAGAATCATAGACTTACCCAGGTTGGAAAAGACCTTGAAGATCATCAAGTCCAACCACACCTCACAGCTTGATGTCATCTGCAAAGTTATTGAGGGTGCACTCAACCCTGTTGTCAACGTCATTGATGAAGATATTAAGGAACACTGTTAAAGAATGGGACACCACTCAGGACACAGATCTCCATCCAGACATGGAGTCATTGACCACAACTCTCTGGGTGCAGTCTCACAACCTGTTCTTCATCTATTGAGCAGTCCAGCCATCAAATCTGTATCTTTCCAGTTTGGAGAGAAGGAAGTTGTGGGGTACTGTGTTAAAGGCCATACTGAAGTCCAGATAGGTGACATCAGTAGTTCTTGCCTTGTCTGTTGATTCAGTTACATCAATATAGAAAAGCGCTTGTTTTATTTCTGGGTTCATTTTTATTCCATTTGAGTAATTATTAGTCATGCAGACTAGATTACAGTTCTCTCATTCCCTTGAAAAGCATTCAGTAAGGGAGGAGAAACCATGCTGACTTTGTTCTTCACACAGTTAAGTTATATTATAGTTCTTTCTGCTGTGTAACAAGGCATTAATTACCTAATTCCTCATCAACAGTCTGCACAAAAATAGGACTTGACTGATGTGATACACGTGACTGTATATTTCCTTTGTTTTATCAATACAAACTATGCTAGAGGAATGCTGTATCTTTTGGTAGTTGATAGCAATATGATTTCATTTTCCCAACTCTGGGATGCACGTACTGCATTCTGAAATATTTTTGTCACCCCTTTGTTCTGATCTGGCACAGCTATTTTCTTTGAGTGTTTTCATTCCCCTCTTTCTTATTTCTGTGCTGAATTCCTTACACTGAGTACTAACAGCAACTTTAAACTGAGCATGAGCACCTCATGCAAACAGAGGGGAGTATTTGCTGCACCAGCAGCACTGTCAGGATGGGAGATAGATCCTATGTTTTCAGACAGTTAGAGATATCAAAGGATTCCCAAGTAGGTGCAGAGGAAGCAGATGTAATATCAGAGGCCTACTTTTCTGACAAAATGTCCCAGATATGCCAAAAGTTGCACAGGGTAGGCACATGTTGCAGAAAAATCATTGTATGCAGCTGACTAGGAGTTGGAAACTCTTAGGGACTATGGGTTCCTGCTGAGTTCAGAAGCTGGAAAGTGCCACTTTATTTCCAAACAGCTTCTGTAAAGATCTCTCAGGTCTCCAGTGGAGGTTCAGGTAGTTCAGACTGATCTTCTGTGACAGCATACCTGTGGCATCAGTGAGACGTTTCTCCAGTCTTGCACCTCCTAACTGAAAACACTGGGCTACTGTATGGTGTTTCTGTGGCTATGAACATACCGAAGAGGAGCCACTACTCACAAACACTAACACATCCAGGAAAAATCTGGACCATTCACTACATATTTGGTGTGTGAGATAAGTGTGAAACTGGGATACTTTTTCACTCATCCTTAGTAAAATGTTGAATACAAAGTGCAATATCTTTATCAGAGGGGAATGAAAGAAGCCTACCACAGTCTGGTTAGTAGGCATGTGGTCATGGTGCTTGTCTCGGGGATAAGATGCTCATTTCCACGGACCAAATCAAGCAGAGGAGACATCCCAAATACTCACTGATGATTTCAACTGCTAGACTACTGTTGAGCATCTTACTTGTTCCCAAAGAGGAACTTTTTCAGCTCCCAATGATAATGTCAAGATACTCCATTTCCACCCACATAAGAGCAATACACATACGCAGAAAAAGAGCTCATGGCACTAAAGATTATATAAAATGTGAGAGAAAAGCATTCAGCATCTGTCATCCAGTCAGCAGCCTTCATTTGAGCATTAACATCAAGCAAGCCGTTGAGTATGGGGTATGGAGCATAGTGACAAATTAGTATGTTAGCATACTAACAAGGAAAGTCTTGCACACATTCATAAGCCTTTGAATACACTAACAAATGAGGCTGAAAGATTCTTTGTTCTCATGAGCTTGGTCTTCATACTCCACATACATGTTTTTCCATACTAAAGAAAAATGTCTTTAAATCCAATCCATATTGACACATTTCTTATCAAAGTTAATACTGTATGACACATTTGACTGTCCTGTAATAGATGCATACTTAATCTCCCTCCCTTAGAAATCTTCATTTTCCAGTCTACCTTTTATTTCTCAAAACACTGTCCCTGTCTTTATTTGTCTTTTTCTCATCTACCTACACAGACATGGAGATAAGCAACCCATTTCTGGAGAAAGCACGCCATCTAGAAAATCAGCTTTTGTCAATAAACTACTCTTCTTTTATTGCTCTCGATATGCTTGAAACAGTCACTGTTCTCTCACCATTCTCCCCTCCATGATCTTTGTGATTTTCCACTTAAAGTTTTGTTCTTTCTTCATTTGATTCTTGCCATCTAGCCATGTATTCTATGGCCAAACACTGCTGTTCTCTGCAGCCCATAGATGAGATCACCAGCTAGAAATCTGTATTTAGCAGAACTGATATGTATGTCTCAATTTCTTTTTTTACCATAATATCTGTCTAAGATCAGAGATGCAAAGTGCTGCCATGTCTTCATCTCCAGTCCTTCCAAGCATAGAGACCAAACAGACAAACAGTGGTACCATATGCACAATGCTTAATTTGGTTATTACTGGAGTGATTTTTAGTCTAAGCATGAAGGAATGTCAGATAAATATTTATCAACTTGATTCTTATCTGAATCATACCATACACTTGTGGATTGGTTATCTCTAGTGCAGTAATATAAATAGCATGATGTCACATGCATTACAGATCCAGTTCAGGAAATGTTTGATTTCATATATTTATGGAAGGGCACTATCAGATTTTGGCAAACACAACATCTTATTCCTAGCTCTGCTTTAAAGCTGCAAAACTATGGAGTTTGCCTTAGCCATTCTCGGGAGCAGTAAGTGCAAATATTCCCAAAAGGAAAAGCCATCAAAAGGAAGAAAATGCACGTAACTTCATCAGATGTTCAAAACAAAAATATCTGATATTTCCTTACTCACCCCCCACTAAAGAGAATCAAACAGAAATTTTGCAGAAGTATCTCAAATCATGAAGTGTTTCACTGCTAACAGTTTCAGCGCTAATAGATTTGTTATACACGGTCCGTTAGAACTGCCTTACGATCTCATATGCCAGATGCCTTATGATCTCAAATCATAAGATTTCTGACAAGGAAATAGCTGAATGTTGCTCTTTGCAAGTAAGAAGGAAAAAAATTGGTCATTAGGCTATTACAGATAAAAACAGTTTTGGCTTTAGTATCGGGAAATTACATGTAATTTTAGTTTTAGTATTCCTCTCCAATAGACATAGCAGGCAAGTACTGTCATAGCAAAGAAGAACAGTAAAAGCCAATGTCCACGTTTTAGGGTCTTTGTGGAAATTGCAGGAAAGTTTGAAGGTCCTGATAAATCTGCCTCAGAGCTCAGTGCCTATTTCTTGGTTATAGCAGACTGTTGATTCCAGTGGCATTCTTCCAGTTTGGGGGAGACAACAGGCCAAGTTTACCCTTCCAAAAGTTTGAACTCGTTCTGCATTCGCTTCTCTTCTCCTATGGCTGAATGCTTTCACCAGCAGGTTTTGCACACTGAAATATCCCATTATCCACTACACTTTTTGATTAGTTTAAAATAGATAGCTAAGAAATATGTCTATGCAAGCACCCACTCAACCTTTTCCTCCAGGGTCTTGAAAGTCTCAAGTGTTTTAAAGGTATCTGAAACCAGAACTGGTGGAAATGCTGCAAAAAAAAACCCCAACAGTTGGACCAATATGCAAACTCATACAAATACAGCAAGTATATGACTTGCTGAAATTATGCCTATATAATTTTAATGAAATACAAAATCAGTTTTCTGTGAATTTATTTTAAAGCAACTGAATTGTTTTTAATTGTTTTCAAGTGTTGGTGTTTCATACAAGAAAAACAAAACTATTCATTGTGAAAGATAAAAAAACCAACGAATTGTGGGGTTTTGATTGAGTGATGCAATGAAGGAACAGGCATGATTCATAATGTTGGTAAATAATAATCTGCTGGTCTAATAAAATGCATAAATAACATAAAATATTTTAAATTCTGAGAAGCCACAGAAAGGGTCATGATTAGAACAGCTATGTGCGCTTCAGAAAAAAAGATTACTTAGGATTTAGAAAGAAAGGTGTTGAACCATATGAAAACACTGCTTATCTTATAATAATAACCTGAAGAAACAAAAGAACTGTCCATCTAGCTTAGTCTAGCCCTTTTCTCTATAACATCTGAGCAAGTCTGGCGCTAAAAGTGGTGAAGATTTCACTGTGAAGGGCAATGAGAGGGAAAAAAAAAAAAGGAAAAAACAAAGAAAAAATATATGAATCTTTACAATAAAAGGAGGACTGAATCTAAAAGGATCTTTATCCAATTTTTCCAAATAAACTAGATTTCTGCTACCTGTGTTCTTCTGTGTCTGTCAGCCTGACATAATTTTGGAATGCACTGACTAATTTCTACCTAATGGGCAGACCGATTTAGCAAGGATATTGCCTTCTTACCAGTACTGGAGAGAGCACTTGAACTCTCGCTGATCATAACTCTATTATCAGATACCAAGAATATACACCTGAAATGAATGTCTGAAAACCAAAGGGAACTGCTGTTCCTTTTCTCACAGTTTCTGGAAAGTGAAACAATTGTATTTTTTCTGAACTTGAAGCAAAAAGTTGGCTCAACATCAGAATGTAATCCGAAACAAATACTTGTTCATTGGTTAGCAAGTAAATGAAAGAGAAACTTGTTGGATGCTGATATTTTGCATTTTCATTGTCTGAGTTGGTCTTTTAGGATGCCTAGATTTGATTCTTCAGGAAATCTTGGGGATAAATTGATGGAGAAAGGAATAAAGTGAATACTTCTCTGTTCTGGCTGAAAAGAGAAATTTAAAAAAACAGTATTGCAGAAATAGTGGAAAAGTATGAAAGACAACATGTGACTATTTTATAGAGACACGTATGAAGAATTTACAGCAAAGTCATAGTGAGGTATCAGTCAGTGTAGTAAAGCGGTCAGCAGTGAAACTAAGAACTAGTTAACTCATCACAATGAGTTTTGGAATGTTCTTCTTTCTACTCTTTGTTTCCTTTTGAAAAGGGAACTTAATAACATTGATCCCAAGGCTTAGATGCAATTTTCAAAACAAAAACAAAAATTAAAGGAAAAAAAAAAACAGTCAGAAAAACAACCCAGTAACATCTCTTGGGGGTTTTGCTAGTAGCTATTGGAAAGGGACCTTCCTCGGCAAATTTCCCATGCATTTCCTGTTCCACACTGATGGAAACGGTGTTTTGACAAGGTCAGAATTCAGGATGCCATGTATCTGACTGGATGTCAATGGCAGTAGAAGCAGAGCAGCATCAAAGAAAAACTGAGTGGTGCCCACTGTCACAGGAGAAATAGTGCAGTAGGCTTAGTAAAGCCATAAGAAATCTTTCCTACCACAGCTCAGTTGCTATGTGTCACTCCTCAATAGGAGGTCATCTGACTTTCAAAAGTTGTCTGAACTACAGAATAAAGGCATCAGTGCAGAGAGAGCTGTGGAGAGAGGGATTGTCTCCAGTTCTTCTAAGGACAGGGTTAAATTGTAGTGGATGCAATTGCACTGGGTGCAAACGACTACACAGCTGATTTATAAATCTTTTAAAAGTCCCTGTCAACAAATAAATAAATAAATAAATACATAAAATAAAAATAGGTGGGGAATAACTGATGCATTTTTGTAAATCAAAGTTGAGCTTCATTGCTTTTCTTACCCTCAGGAGCTCATTAGTTGCTATGGAGAGCTTCTACACAAATACACATGCATGTATAGGAAGCTAGCATCTAGCTGACAAAAAAAGTCTAGGAGATAACAAACATACACATCGCAGGAGGTCAGGAGAAATTCTTAACCCGGGTGAATAATGACTCCGCTAAATATGTAGCAAAGCTTTAAAAATTAAAGTGTAAATTTATTCAAGTGTGACTTGCAGATAATAGATTGGGCTTGCAAGATAAGGCAGCCATTCAAATAACCTTTTTTAAAATTTATCAGAGATTCATTAAAACAACTTATCACACAAGTAAAATTAGTGAAAATAGGTGTATCATCTTTAGTAAAATTGTTAATTACTACTTTATACCTAGTGTCAAAACAACATAATTATCATGACATGAACACTTGTTTCTTATGTAGCACAAAAAATCACATACTATACATACAAAATAATCACCCTAAGCAAAGAACTACCCTTCCTTTACCACAATACTCTTTCTGATAGCAAATCTGGTTAATATGAGCCAAAACATTACTGTTGCTAAATATTTTCAGACATTCCTGGGAGTGTTGCCCTGTATGAGGTACTCTATTCCAGTTTCCTTACAGTAAAACATATAAAAAATTCAGGTCTTAAACCTTAGCAGAACAATTATAGCCATATAAAAGGAGTGGCTCATGGGTTAGCTCTGGACGAGAGCTCTTTGTGAAATGTTAATCATTTTCATTGTCACTAATAACTGGAAGAGGGTAGATTTAGACTAGATATCAGGAAAAATTCTTTACTGTGAGGGTGGTGAGACACTGGAACAGGTTGCACAGTGGATGCACTTTCCCTGGAAGCATTAAAGGCCAGACTGGATGGTGCTGTGAGCAACCTGGTCTAGAGGGAGGTGACCCTGCCTATAGCAGGGGGTGGGAACTAGCTGATCTTAAAGGTCCCTTCCAACCCAAACCATTCTATGATTCTATGAATATGATGCACAGATTGCTCATAAGAGCATCAGAAGTAACAATTAGTATCCTTCCTTTGAGCATTCCATTTGGGGTGGAAGCAGTTTGCCCTTCAAACCACCAGGAGCCTGAGGTGATGATATTTGCATGGGACACAAAATAATTTGAATTACTCAAGGATAGAGACTAGCCTGAAGAATATCAGAAAAACCTTGGGAAAGGAGTTACCAACGGAGTGTGGTGCCAAATTAAATTCTGCTCTTCTCAAATGCCAGGTAATGAGCACTGAAGGGGTTCAGTTGAAACACCTAGACATGCTTCTGGGTTATGCATTAGTAATAAATGCATAAGAAAGAGACCTGGACATCATCTTGGAAAATATAGTAAAATCTCAAAAGGTTTATCCTATTGGAAAAGAAATCCAATTGGCAGTGTGTGGATAAATGAGGAAACAGACTCCAATCCATTGATCATTCTTTAGTCTCAGTGATTTGCTATAAATTTAAATAGAACCAATAGAAGCCCTTCTTCCTTTGGGTAAACACTGCCTAAGGACTGATAAAGGGTATTATGGAGGTGTTTTCTTTCATAAAGATCTTTTTCAGGGTTTGATCCATCTCTTTCTTAAATACCTGCTACCAGCTACATTGTGGAAACCAAAGGTTTAGGAAAGCTTATTTAATTTATCAGAACAATATAAATCAGATCTACTTAATATGATTCAGCAATGTCATCTGCCTTTCAAATTTATTTTTAAGCTCTTAAGTTCTTAAGTACTTTAAAACTGTTCAGATAGCACGTATTTTAAAAAGGTAAATAAAAGACAAACTAGGGCTGATTTTTTTTTCAGATACACTTGACAAAATAATGTGATTGTGTGAGCACTGCCAGATATTCCTCTAACAATATGTATATGGTGACACTGAATGACCTGTCTTTTTGACGCCATTAGTTCATGCCACCCTTCCTCAAATACAGTTTACACTGTGGATAATATTTCGCAACATTATTAATGTGCTTTTTTTTTTTTTATTTTTTTTTTATTTTAAATAACTTAAAAAAAATACAACAACCCTTTCTAATTTCCTAAATTACCAGTTATCTTTGCATGAATGATGATAGAATTACTCATCTGAATCTTTGTTGTTTGTACTTTCCCCTTTTCTAGGTAGACAAGAGGAAGGCAGAGGAGATTTTTTGGACTACGGTATCAAAACAGGAGCAAAATATATCACATGCAGAAAAGCTTACAATAAAACAACATAATGAGGACTGCACAGTCAGGCTGCTCTGAACTCCAGATCCTTGTCAGATCTGCCTGCATCTCTTCTAAACTTTTATTGATGCAGTATATATCAATGCTGGAAAATTAATATTTAGATTGTACTGCAAGCTCTTCCAGTTACTTGAGCAGTGTGTCATTCATCACTGTGACTACTTGCTTAAAACTTCTTGCATTTACATCATTATCTTTTGGGGGGGCTTTTGTTGTTGTTTCTAGAAATGAGTTTTTTTCTTGTCACTGGCATCTCATTAACCTGATTTAGAGATTCTCATACCTCTGCTGCAAAATGAAATTCACAAATGCTCATGCAGGAGATGATTAGGGATTCTCTTTGAGTTTGTCCCAACATAACTGCCTAATATGACTAAAAAGAAGTATATAAAAAGTATTTCAAGTCCTCAAAAATATCATTGCCCTGGTTAGTAGCAGACAGTGCATGGGTACCAGGATAATGAAAATCACTGTTTCCTAGGATAGGCACAAGTACAATGACATAACCATTGCCTTACATCGGGGCAAATATTTCCAAGAAAAAGGAACTAGTAAAAGATAACCTTAATATGAGTAAAACAGTCTATACAAGAAATTTTATCTGTTCACAAATAAATAAGTAAAATAGAGAAAAAAATAACATATTTTCCTTTCTTGGTAAAATACCTATATAGGCATAATAAAATTGTTGGTAATAACAGACAAGGAGAAGGCTGAGGTACTCAACAATCTTTTTGCCTTGGTCTTCTCTGATCATCACACAGCCATCGAATGATTAGTTTAGGAGGGGACTGGGGAAGCAACAGCCCTTGCACTGTAAGCGAAGGTCAGGTTCATGACTATCTGTAGAGTGTGGACATCAGTGAGTCTATGGGTCTTGATAATACTCATCCCAGCGTCCCGAGGGAATTGGCTGATGTAGCTGCCAAGCCACTCTCGATTATATTTCAAAAGTTGTGGCAATCAGATAAAGACCCTGGTGATTGAAAAAAAGGCAACATCACACCCATTTTTAAGAAGGGATGACTCTGGGAACTACTGACCTGTCAGTCCCATCTCTATGCTGGGAAAGACAATGGAAGCTATACTAAAGCATACAGAAGACAGGGAGGTATTACAAGAGAACAAGCATGCATTTACCCAGGGCAAATCTTGATCGGTCAACTTTGTGGACTTCTATGATAATGTAACTGAATTAATAGATAAGGGAAGATACACTGATGTCAACTATCTTGCCTTCAGTAAGGCTTTCAACATCCTTCTCTCCAAAATGGAAAGATATGGATTTGATGAGTGGACTGTTCAACAGACAAAGAACTGGCTGCAGGATCAAATCCAGAGAGTGGTGGTCAATGGCTCCATATCTGGATGGAGATAAGCGACAAGTAGTGTTCCCCAGGGGCAGTGCTGGGGCTGATACTTTTGATATTTCATCAATAGCAATGACAGTGGGTGGGGTCAAATGCACCCTCAGAAAGTTTGTGGATGGCACCAAGCTGTGGGGAAATGACTCAAAGAGGGGAGATTTAATTTGGATATAAGGAAAAAGTATTTTACAGTGAGGGTGGTGAGGCACTGGAACGGGTTGCCCAGAGAGCTGCCAGATGACCCATTCCTGGAGACTTTCAAGACTAGGCTGGACTACAATCTGAACAACATGATCTAGCTGTGCATGTCCTTGTTCACTGCAGAGGAGTTAGTTTAGATGACCTTTAAAGGTCACTTCCAACTCTGAGGATTCTATGAAAAGTTGGATTTTTTGAAACTCACACATTCTCTCCATTTTAGAGTACAATGATTTTACCTTCAGCCCTCTGCCCAGACAGAAGACATTTTCAAAATGACTTCTGCCCTTGCTACTCCCTGTGGCTTCAATGCTTCCAATACATTGAGGGGAGGGAGCAGACAAATTCAAAAGAAAAGCCAGAACACTTCCCAGCCTGGCTCACACCAGCTGCATCTCCAACTGTGTGAGTGATCCCTCTGCAGCTGATGCGATCTTGTGCTTGGTGTGAGACCCAGGGAGTGCTGCTGCATCCTCTGCTAACACAGAAACACAAGTCTGCATAGTTTTAGTAGCAGCTGTCAGGAGCTTTTTCTGAGCTCAGTAAAACGCTGCATAACTTGAGTGTTAGCTGCATACCCCTCATTTTCCACACCACTAAGTATGTGATGTGCTAATAGGGACAGCATGACAGCCAGGACTGAGCCACATGAAGCTACTGTAACCTCAAGTAAATCTGTGCTTAGGTTTGCATAGAGACATTGAGATTGTCTCTACAAGTGGTCAAAAACACACTACATCTCTAACCTTGCACTTGCTGGATTGCAGTCAGCTCCCATATCCACAAGCAAAGCACATTATTTCTTTAATATGGTTGGCCCCTCTGGACACTAAATGGGTGACACAAACTTTCTGTTTGCTTACAGGAATGGGACTGCAAGCTCTCCTTGGTTCTGCTTCAGTGTCTACCAGTAAGCCTTGAAGTGGATATGATAAGCTCCATCACCGATGCATGGTGCTGATTCTTTCTGGTTGAAATTCACTCTTCTACTTCCAGAAGCTGACAGCTGTTTGTGTCCTTTATTCCCACTGCCTGACACAGAGCTTTACCTTTATTTCAAGGCTGCTTACATTGGGTTTATGCAGCTTCTCAGAAGGTGCTAGTAAGATGTGTTTTTCCCTTTTCTTAACTTCTGAAACCGATTAGCTCAGAAAAGATTATGTAAGGTGTGTTGCGACTCCCTTACTATGGATTCAAGTATTTAAGATGTGTAGTATTTCATTTGGACTGAGCCATCCAAAGCCTCAGGGTAATCAGGAATAAAACAGAGCATCACTGACTTTCTGGCATGTTTTCCCTGAACATGCTGTAGATTTCACACTTGAGTACCTTATCTCCGGCAGTACTGGTTGCGGCTGGACAGAGTTCTCTGAGCAGCACTGTATACTGTGAGCTCTGCTCTATTCAAGATTTCTTAAGGATTTGGCACCACATTAATGAACTTTTATGATACACTATTGTGACAACCTTTCTAACAAAAAAATCCCATCACTCTGAGCTATTCCTTGTCCATAATCTCAAAGCCTTTTGTGTACTTGGTCATACTTAAGCTATTCTTTTGTTCGTCTCAGCCCATGATGGCTCTCTCCAGCTCCTGTGTAGATGGCTCATTTTACATTTCCTGTTTGAACTTGTCAGATTTTGTGTCAGTAATAGGTAGCACTTAAATCACATTTACTTCAAACTCTTCTTCCTGCAGCTTCTTCCTTTCACTGTTTATCAGTACTCTTGAAAGCATGTCTATTATAAGAAGCTCTTTACTGGGCCGGTATTTCAGCCTAATGAGAATTTTTGCAATTTCACAATCATTTTTTGAAAGCCTAGGTAGTGCTTTGCACAAAGATTTCTGTAATATGTCTTTTGGAGGTTTATAGCCTTCCTCTCCTCTAACCTATTTCTCCCCATAAACATATTTATGAAACAATTGCTGGCATCGATTTTCCCAGTCTGAATTTTTCCCTTTTGCATTGCTAGTGTTTCAGAAAAACTCACAGCCATGCAGAAGGGCAAGATAAAGAATCACACAATCATTGAATGAGTTTGAAGGGATCCAGAAGGATAATTAAGTCCAGCTCCTGGCCCCACACAGAAATGCCCAAAATCAGACCCTATGTCTGACAGCACTCTACAAATGCTACTTGAACTACAGCACTGGGGCCATGCCCACCGCCCTGTGGTGCAGCCCCTTTCCCTGACCCCAGCTGACATTTCCATGCCATTCCCTCGGGCCCTGTCACTGTCACACAGAGCAGAGATCAGCGATGCCCCTCCGCTCACTGTGTGAAGCTGCAGCAGCAATCAGGCCTCCATCAGCTCCTCGGCTCTGCGCTGGGCACACCAAGTGCTTATGTTGTCTACGGGCTGGATTCAGAGATATTTTTTGGCTCCAGAAAAACGGGATGGAGCAGTTGCCACCACCTTCGGCAGGTTGTTTCACATTGTGGCTAATTGCTGCTGACTTCTCCCACTTCGTATCTTAGCAAGCCTCCCATGCTGTCTGGATGACTTTTTCACAAGGCCTAGCCTTTTCAAGGTTTCAGCTCTTCGAGGTGGGAGTATTTTTTTCAGTTTAACTCATTATCAAGCTGTTGCATTTTGCAACAGAAAAGGAAAAAAGAAAAAAAAAGAGAAAAAAAAGATAAAAAAAGCTCTACTGAAAGTCTTTAATTCTCTACAATCATCCTTGTAGTTTTTAGCACCCTTGGCTCCTTTCTCACTGAGACTGTTCATGCACAGACATCCCTTTTGTTCCCCTGGGGAGAAAGGCAGAACTTGGCTCAGGAGGGCCTTCTGCAGTGGTTCTACCTGAAGGCCATGAGTAGATCAGGACTAATGTAGCAGTTGCTTCCATAGGAATTGATTGCTATGAAAAGCAGAGCTATGCAGGCTGAGCCCCTGCCCTTATAAATGAGTGAGGCCTGAAGTGGGATGCTGTGTGATGCTGGGTCTGCATATTGCTGGAGGAAACCAGAAGCTTCTCTGGGCTGCAGCTAATACTCTGAATCCACATAGGAACTTAAAAAACCTAATGTTAATATACATTTAGTTAATATACACTGACTCTCACCTTTTGTACCTCACATTCCCATGACAGGTTTTTAAATACCTGTGCTTAATTCCTGAACTTCCACCTTCCACTGGATGTTTTTGTGCAGTCCATACAGCCAACCACAAATGGAAGATGGTTTCTTTGAAGACTACATTGAGAGACAACAAATGGGACCCAAAGAAATGCGTTAGATTCTGAATGTCACGTTGTAAGCTGATTTGGGTGCTTCTGAGCAGGAGTTTTTGAAGGCTGTTTAACACACTTTCAGGGCATGGGTCTCAGGAGATAAGTCTTCATACAATAAAATGGTTTGCTTATCAAATTTTATCAGCACGCACATTTCAAGTTTCTTACTTTTCTCTGCATATCTGCCTTGAACCATATATTTAATTTGCTTCTGCACAAGTTATTTAAAACTTACACTTAATTAGACTAGAAGCAAATATTTTAAATCCAAAATATGTAATAAGAACATTCCAAATGGCCTAATACTGACAACAGTAAGACAAGACAGCTGCTTTAGTTCTAAGAACAAAACTGATAGCCCTCTTTGAGTTCAACAACAGTGAAAATAAAGCTTTTAGTTGGAGAAAACTTGTAGTTCACACAACATTAGGTATATTCAGAGTAAATTTCCATTGCACAGCTACTCTGTATTGGCACAAACCACTGTGAAACTTGTCCATCGCATTAATAATCAAAGGAAATGCAGATATGTTCAGAGCAATTTTGAGGCTTGGAAGTTTCTTGCAGCAGCAAAGCCTCTGTGAGTCAGCCAGATGTTCCAAAATGAATTATTCAGAGAAGGATTTTCAAGTTAATTCTGTGAAATTAGTTTTTCATATTTCCTATGAAACAAAAAAGGTGTTGAGCTTGTGAAGGCAAAAAAGAAACCATTCAAACTTTCTATTCTTGATATACGTAGGAAATTAAGTCTGTCTCTCCTGTTCAAAACTTATAGATGGGAAGGACAATATTATGGGTTATTATTATGCTTCCAGCATGCTAAAAGCCACAGCAAAGGTTTTAAAATGTTGATGATCCTGGAGAAATGCAACACAACCACCATGACTCACATGCCCAGGAAAAGATGCTTTAGTCCTTTGAGAACAGTTACTGTGTGTTTAAAGGAACCTAATCTCTCTGTGCAGCCCACACAGATTTAAGAGCATAGTTACTTCGATGACAGGGCTTTTTTTCATCCATGTTTTGAATTTATATGCAATCTCTAATACTGAGTGGGATTGTGGATTAAAAGTACACAGCTATCAATGGATTAACTTGAGACAGAGAGTAGGCATTTAGCTTTTACGAGGTTGGTTTGCCTTGATGAGGTTGATTCTTTCAAAGTCTAGAGTCCTTGATAAACTCCCCACTCCTTCAAAACTCTGTATTTGTATCCTTGATGCAGAAAATGCTTTCTTTCAAGGAAAACTGCAGGCACTACCTGACCTAAAATATGGAGGAAATGATATATGTTTGCAATTTTAAAGTGCTTAATTGTTCCCACCACATACTTAACAATAAATCCAGCATTAGAACCCACAGAGAACAAATTACCGACTATTAAAATGTCAGCTAAACAAATCAGTGGAATAAAATATAGTAATTTGAAAGAAAATTAGGGGTAATAGATTCCCCTTTATTGAACAGAAGAACATCCCCAATTCTGGGGCACAGGAAAACGAGAAAAGAGTACTGCTACTGAGTACTATGACTGAGGAAGAAATTAGTAAGGTTTTTTGTTTTTTTTTTTCATTGTTGTTTGTTCTTTTGTATGTTTGCTTATTTCATAGAGCAATGTGGATCAGATCTTATAAAAAAAAAAAGGCATGAAGGTAAGAGAGCAAAGAAGAATCTAGGAAGCATTAACTGATAGAACTGCCTCTTTACAGCCACTGTGTAAATGAAGGATAGCATAGAGGCACTGCACTATGGAAGCTCATGATCCTGAAATAACCTTGCAGTAATAGCCATGAGCAGCTTTTTCCCCTCATACAAACACCAGGATGCCAGAAATGAAGGGAAAATGGTGGAGAGGTTGCCAGTACATCTAGAGAGGTGCTTAGTCATACTGCATAATCAGTTCGTTCTGGAGGAGGGATGAATTGAAACCCTGAAAAGTCATGAGTTTCTGTTTTACAAGAGACAGAAGAATTCCATGCAAGTAAATAGTATTTGCAGAATTAAAGCAGAGGGCATGTTATCACCTTTGTGTTTTCTTTCTTATTCTTCTTACGTATAGTACGAACTTTCTGAATTCATCTGCAGAGCTTCCACCCAATCCACATTAAATCCTTCTTGCAGCCCTAACTCTGCTAGTTTCCCTAAATGTAGTTGGCTTTTGCTTAAAAATAATTCATTTTATTATTTTGGCTTCCCTAAGTTTTTGACTGACCTTGGCCTAGACACTCCTTGGGGACAAGACCCCACACTATAAAGGTTTGCCACATGGGCTTTGCTTCAGAAGCAGTAACAAAGACAAAGAGCATGCCATGAAAATCGAAACTACAATTTATTAATATTGCTCTCCAATAACCCTGGGAGGGAATCAGAAAAGGGATCTGGTTAACCCAGAGCCTTAGTTACTACAAAGCTCCCTTTGTCTCCACAGAAAATAAAGCTTCCAAGGCTGGGGTCCTGGAGGGTTTGTAAGCTGGATCTTGCTGGGGACAAGGTAAAGTGGAAGCTATGTTGAACGTGACTGTGTTCCCACAAGACTGGAGAGGGTCTGCTCTCAGACTTCAAAGTGGAATTGAAAATATGTGTCAGTAGAAGGCGATTAGGTCTGAATAAAAAAGAAAGGTTTGTATCTCAGAGCAAAAAGATTATTTAAATCCTAAACCACATCAGCAATTGCTTATTCCTTCTTCTTTGTCACCACACAGCACTCCTTGTTTGTTTTGTATTACCAACATTATTCAAATGCATTGAATGAATTACTTCTTCCACTGTATTGCCTTTCAGCTTTGTAATAAAACTTTAAGATGGATTCTAAGATTGAGCCAACGGAAACAGAGCACTTAGCACCAAGAGCAACTTTACATTTGTTCACTGGAAGGCTATGATCTTTTGTTTGCTATCTTAACAAGACTAGGCATATGATGCTAACTCACAGCTGGCGTTTGACACTGGTCTTACTTCCCTGCAAACTGCAGGTGCACAGCAAAAATGATAAATGAAAGAAACATGAAAGGGAAGATGTTTTCACCCCTTCAAAGGTAGAAAGAGGATCTTAATTCCCTAGGCAAGGTGCCTTCTCACACAATCCCTTCAGATCAATAGCAAAACAGGAATAGGATGATGCCTATTTTCCTAATTGTTAAAATGTTAGGAAGGAAAAAATCTGTTTGTCTTCTTGATTCCGTCTCCTGAGAAATGCCATGTTATCATAACAGTAGTAACTCATTAATATGCCATTTGTACCCCAGGTTTAATCAAATGAGGCGCAGCTAGCAGGTCAAGGGCAACTTCATGTAGTGGATGGTGTCCCTTCCCATGGCAGGGGGGTTGGAACTAGATAAGCTGCAAGGTTTCTTCCAACCAAAACCTTTATGTAATTTTATGAATCTAATTGCTGATACTTTTATTATAGGAACTCTTTTTAAAAAGCAGTTAAAAATATCTCTTAAAAAAACAAAAACAAAAATAGAAAAAAACAACTAAAATGCATACAGCTGTAACAAGACTCATGTAAATGTCTAGCATTTATTTTCCCAACAAACTGGGATTAGTCTTTCACAAGCATCCCTGAATTATTACTCTAATCATTGACAGCTTGTTTTTCATGTGGATGTTTCACTGCTGATCTCCCTAGTGCAGTTCTGATAAAGTCTAAAGTCCAGAATTTAACATCTAAATGTCTTAAATAGATGTTAGTCACAATCCAGCTATTTATCAGCATTCCCTGAATATCTCTTTGTCTTTTATCTGTCACAGAAGACTGAGTCAAATATATTGTATATACATATATGTCTTCCATGACAAAGAAAACAGTGCTATGCTTTCTTTTGCTGAAGAGTATCAGGAACCTTCTGATTTACTTCAGTCTGAGCAGGGTCAGAACTAGAATCTCACATTATCCATTATTTTGCTTAGTAAGTTATAGTGACCTTACACTGTTTGGTTATGTACAGACCATACTCATTAGTCATTTTTATTCATTATAAGGATGAATTTATCAGTTTCTGATGCTGATTCAGATTTGTAGCTGTTATTTATAATCAATTGCTAATGAAGGTTAATAGTGCCTACCTGGCACTTCTCCTTGATCTGTAAAATGGTAACAAGTTCTTGCACAGGAAAAGGGACTTGACTTAGACAGAAATCAGCTCATTTTAACAACTAAGTCTATGCAGTGTGAGTAGTCTTCCAGAGCATGAGAACTTTTCTGAGCACCGTTTCACAGAAAGAAAAACTGAGAATAAAAAGAAGATTTTTGTGTTGTTTTTTTTTTTTTTAAATTTTCTTTTTCCAACAGCTGTTTGCAAATACAGTCTCTCACTCATCCTTCCCCTTAATATTCTTTCCATATTGACTTATGTGAGCCACAGAGGATTTCCTATAATGGCAGAGACAGGCTAGTGAGGCCAAGATAAAATCTACTCTCCACTGCTTTAAAGACAAGTCTTCCACTGAAGTCAGAAGAGCTATTCCAGATTTGAGCTAGTGTAATCAATTACTCAAGTCCATCTTTCCCTCATACACTAGCTTAACTGCAAAGAAGAATTGCAGATGGGCACCATGGACCTGAAAGACAAGCGGTGAGCAGTCAAAGAGGAACTTTATAACCTGTGCCATTCTTCTAGCAGGCAATTCTCATTCACGTAATTTTGAAGGAACAGATGAGGCAGAAAACAAATACAATTAATGAATTAATTTCAAATACGGCATTGTAGCTTATTTTTTGCTTTCTCTTTTACATTTACCTTGTCACCCTCATCAGAAGAAACAAACAAAAAAGGAGGCTTTTTCATGTTATCCCTGAAACAGAAAATCCTCTTCTTCTAGCCATGTAAAAAGAAGTCATCTCTAGATTGTAAGAGGTAGCTGCTTCATGAGATCTGATCTTAGTTTGATTATGGAAGACCAGTATGCAGAAAGACATGGTCAGATGTGAAAGAAATCAATGAACAGGCAGTAGTTCTCTCAATTACCTGAGTACAAAAAATGGAAACTATTCACAGAGGAGAACTTGTATATCCTGCAGCGATGCTCATTGTGTCCTCCAGATCCAGCTAAGAGCCCTCAGCATGACTGAATAGGAAATGAGAAAGACAACAAATACTTTTCCTCAGCATATAGGGCTCCTTCTGAATGGTTCTTCCACTTTTTTTTTTTTTTTTTTTTTTTTTAATTGGACTAATCTTAAAAGGAATTCAAGAATAGGAATGTGTTGAAGAGCCTAGTGAGGGACTGGGAACATAACAGGCACAGAAGGTTAAAAAGACAGTATGCTTTGAGAGAGCCTTTAGTATGTGCAGTGAATTTGGTATCTCATGGTCTCTGTTTGTAGAGAAGCATTTATTAATTATTCAGGTACTTCAGAAACTGAAGAATAATTGGAAGAATATGTTCATTCTAGTACTTCACAAAAGCTGTTTTCAAATGAAACAACCAAGAGCTTTATGTAATAAACACTTTATGCTGACTACATTAGATACTGACTAATTCTTTAAACTGAAATATCAAAACACCTAAAAACATTCAGGGAACCCTGAAAGCAAAAATGACTGCAGCAGACCTGAAGCAAAATGTGTTTCCCAAACCAGTGGGAGATGGCAGCGTTTATTTCTTGCTCTATATATGTACTTGGCATCTGTATTCTGAAATTACATCTTTCTAGCCCAGTGAGTGTCCTCATTGGTTGAGCTCTTTAGTTGCTACTCAATTCAAGTGTGTACAGAACATTAGCAAGCCTAGTTTCTGCATTTGGTGCTTCTTGATGCACTTGGTGATGACAGAAGAGTGGATCACCTGCAGTCTGCTCAGCTTGCTTCTGGATTAACCAGAAGTCTGCTCCCTGGGATGGGAACAGCACCAACATTGTCAACTGCCTCTTCATAAATTCATAGGGTTAGACCTTTGTGAACAATTTGACCATGAACAGAAATTGATGGAAGTCATTGCAAAGGTTTTCACTGATTTCAACAACATTTCAAACAAGTTGCATACAAACTTAAGAATAGAATTATACAGATGTGGTGGTCCCTGAACACAATCGTACTGAACCTCAGAACTGATCAGTTTAGCCTGTTAGCGAATTTCACTATTTAAAATTACTGCTGAAACAAAACCAGATTTCCTTCCTTGTCTGCTGCATTGCTATCATGGATTAATAGCATACATTCATTCCTAAAAGAAAAATAACAGAACTGTATTTTGGTAACAGCAAGAGTGACAAAACATAAATATCAGAAGCAGAAAATAATCAAGCCACTGAATATTTCTTCACAGCAATTTTGTGTGAAGAAACAACAGTACTGCTTAGGATTCATGGAATATAATTAGATATAGCATTAATATTCAGTGCAGTTTAAAAATGAATGCATTGAGAAGTTGGCACACTGGGAAAAACACCAAATCTCATGATACATGTGGCAATCCTGCCATATTTCAAGTACATAAAATAAAATGAATGTGATTTATTCATGGAGCGCATTCCATTCATCCATGAATGAAAATTGCCTCTGTATTTACAAATATCTATTTAACTGTAACACTAATTGGGTTAATGTGATCCATGATGAAAGGTCATCTTTGTGAAAGCATTTTCTGGTTAACATTCTTCTCAGCTGTTTCTCTGACAGATTCTACTTTAAAAATAATTAAAACCTAAATTATTGAAGTTCTTTCTGATTTTAATTATCATAACCTGAATTTATTTTATACTTCTTATTTTTATTTGTTATTTTTTAAGATTTTAAGTAATTTCTGAAGATAATTTATCTCTAAAGAATGCGATGTCAGAGCCAGGTGAAAATGGACTTCCCTCACTGATGAGGTACTCTCATTTTATGCTCTAACTTGCATAGTTTATAGTATTCTTTCATGTAGCTTACCATTGTGCTGACATGTATTTCTCTTCTCACAGGTAATTTGGGGACATAAGTTTGAACTGAATTTAGCCAGTTCATTTATCAACAGATGACTGTCACATATTTTATTCCCGTTATTTTTCAGATGCTAACACATACACACAAGTCCACTTGTATACATCCATACACAGAAATGGATACTGATGTCCAGAAAATACATGCAGTGAAATATTCAAATGTTGTTATGGTTGGTATTTCCAGATGGGCTAAATCATGGTAGCAAAGTGCTGTTAACAGAGCAGTTTATGTTTGATGTTTGACGTTCTTCTACTGAGACATAGCCTTATGTTTTTTTACTAAGAAACATGTGGCTTTTTGGGACACAAAAGGAAGGGAAAAAAAGCACAAAGTTTTGAAAATAGCATGTTGCAAATATTTTGATCACTGTTTTTCTGCAGTAAATCAACTATACCTCCTCAAATTTTATTTTCTCCCATACTCTGAAGAGAAATACCTGAAACTCAAAATCTGGGCTCAATCTGGACAAACTCAAAATTCATGATGGGCTGAATGTGAGCCGTGCCTTCTGACCCTGCAAGGAATTGGATCTATATGACACAGTACAACATATACTTTCTGGTTACTACAAATGCAGCCTAATTATGCTTTACTGTAGGGAAGGTAGATACTTCAGCTCTCATTCCAGTCAGTGGTGATCTGGTCAGTATAGGCAGCAGAGATTAGAAGCAGTAAGCTCAAGCTGAGATGAGTACTAAGGGCTCAATTTATCCTTAAACATGGGAACATTTGTTCCATTTCTTTGAATCATAAAGGTTGGAAAACTCTTCTCTGATTGTTTAGTCCAGCCATCCAGCTACCACCATATTGCCCGCTGAACTGTGTCCCTGAGTACCACATCTAAATGTTTTTTGAACACCTTCAGGGATGGTGATTCCACCATCCCCCTAGGCAGCCCATTCCAGTATCTGACCAATACATTTTTCCTAACACCCAACCCGAACCTCTCCTGTCACAACTTGAGGTCATCCCCTCTAGTACTATCTCTAGTTACCTGAAGATGAGGACAACCCCCACTTTGTCACAAGCTACTTTCAGGTCATTGAGAGTGCCCAGGACACCCTGCCTGACATTCTGCAGTCACAGTAGGGTAGAGATTATCATTAGATTCTATGCCACATCAGAAACTGTGCACAGATGTTTTATGTACTCTAGGGTGTCTCAGATAATACTAGACTGATGCCATTATGTGAGGAAATATTTGTTTCCAAAGGCATATATGGAGGAAATCAAACGACTCTTCTGAGACCTGGCAGTGCCTAAGTTAAGAAAACAGTCTTGCTTTGCTATATGGGTTTGGCAGTAAACTGCACTCTGAAAAATGAGTTGAAAAGGTGCTTGGACATAGCACTCAATGTTTCTCAGCTGGATAACAACATTTATTATAAATAATATGTCACTGCAGATTTGGGGAAAAGTAATTTCATCAAAATAACTCAATTTCTTCTTTCTGATGAACAGATAATGGTAACAGTATTCATGCGACAGACTTCTGCAGAGTATTTGACTGTAGTAGTGTGCAAAATTTGATCAAAAAGTAGGACAGCATAAATTCAGCATGGTAGACACTGGTATTAAAATGCATTAACTACATTCTCAGAAATGTAACAGAACACTGCAAATCATTACAGAGTGGATTTGTTGTTAGCAGTAGCCCATGGAGTAGTTTCTTGCCTTGGAAGCAGAGAGGCTTTGTTACTGTTGTTTTAGACTCTAGTGGGAAAATGCACGTGGTATGTTGATGGGAGGGATTGATACTTACAGCTGAAAGGTAAAAACTGAGCAGCAGTTTGAGAAGAGAACCACTGGTGATTAAGTGATTGGAAACTGCCCCATGGTATAATATATGTGAAGCTTTACCTATTTCACTTCTCAAAAAAAAACCAACCCAAAGCTTACAGTAGACTTGATTACAATTCAGCAGAGCTGAAAGACAAAGTTCAGCAAACTCAGAACTCAAAACTCAAGGATGCACATTTCAAGTTGTGATGATGAATAAACTTTGGGACAAGTGAACAATTTTTGAGGAAGATTTTTAAATCAAGGTAGGTTTTTTTCCTTTTTATTTCCCCCCCCCCCCCCTTTTTTTTTTTGTTTTTTTTAATCCTCTATAAAATCAACACAAGCTAGAACAGGAAAGAGCTCAGAGAAACTCTCTAGCCTACACTGCATTCAAGAACAAGGGCAGTGGTCACAACTGCAGCTGGTAAACAAACACACTCCACTCTCTTCTGCCCCATCACTCATCCCCCCCCTCTCCCATCAGTTAGAAACTAAGCCTGAAGCAGTTCTGCTGCTTCTGTTGAGTCCTCAACATATCTCTGATGTTGCTAGTAGCCTTGTGGCGAAGTCACTTTCTCTCTTAGCTGCATTCTCTATTTTTCCTCATTGCAAAATGTCTTTACTCTTTCTCTGATCTGGAAATCCCTTGAGTCTGGTGCATAAGTACATTAGTATTGTGCAGGTATTTGCATAGTTCACATGTACACAACAGCAACATTCTAGCAACCCTAGAAAGCAATATTATCCTGTCAAGTCACCTCCAGTTCTCTGACTTCACTGGAGCAGTCTCCTATTTCAGGGTCACAGTGCAGTATCTGAAACCACAAACTGTTTTGAAAGGAGAATAAACACTGAAGAATTATGTCAATACAGAAAAATAGTTACACTTTTTTAAACAACTTGATCTGTCACTGATTTCCTTATGCTAGGGCAATATTTGTTTTAAGGGTTCCCATCAGATGGGATGCAGCTGGCACCTTCTCCTTACCACTGTCAAACAAACAGGAGGATCTACACTATGGCTGCTATGGCAGAAAACTGAAGAATAAGACAGGGACACTTGTCATCATTGACTTGACAGCAGCAGTGGGAGGCATAAATCATCATCAGCTGAATGCTGTATGTATGTGATAATGGATATGTCACAAAATTGCTGCATATATTATTACAAATGAGCTAAAAAACTGATTGTATAACTTCAATACACACTTGTTCTGAAAAGAGCAAGACTGCTTCATGATTAAATATTGCTTGAAAGAATAGTTTTATGAAATGACTTGAAGTCTGGAAGGTAGATGAGTATAAGGTTGGTCTGGAAGTTTTTTCATGTTTAGTCTAGGAATCTAACTCAGAATATCTGATCAGGTGCAGTCTATCTTACAATTCTTTTTTAATGCCAGAGCAATCCCAGAATTCCATTAATGTTTATTCAAAGTTATATGAACAGACCCATTCATGCTTTGAGACTTCATTGGTACTTCCAGTATTTCTCTTCCTAAAGGATTTTTGCTATTTCTTCCCCAACTTTACTGTTGCAAGGCCTGTTTTTTCTTACTAAAAACATATATTTGAGAAGGAGATCGAAGGCTTGTTCAGTAGGCTTACAGCTACATATGTACGAGGAAACTAAAAAAGAAACGAAGCATAGCCCAAAGTACTGCCCCTTGTCTTTCCATGCCTTTTAACTTTGTTAAAGCCGTGGAAACAGTTTTGGCTTGGGTCAGAAAGAGACCAAAAGATATTTAGATTTAGTTGTTTGTTTATGAAGGGCAAGAGCAGTTAGTGACATGCCCTCAAGCTGCACCAAGGCATCTACTGTCATGCTTGGAAGCAGGTTCCTGATTACTGTTTGATTCATTAGTACAAACAGTGCCCATAATGCAAAAAATCACATGAAAAAGGTGATGGCATTGGTGGCATTTTAGACAGCATTACAGAAAACACAGTGGTCAGCACAAAGATCAGCTCAGGGTTGTACTATGTCACTGTCAAATGCAACTGTCTTAAGAAGCAGCCTGAGTTACTTCACCATTTTTCAGTGTAACCACCTTCTACCAAGACTGAAGAGTCTTATTATAACTAAAAGCATGTAAATGCACGCATATATACACACTTACTTCATAGAATCTCTCCCTTTTCTTTTTTTCTTGTATTTCAGAACAAGGAATATAAAAATGTCATCTTTGCAAAATCTGAAAACTCTACATTTCACTATGATTTTCATATTATGTTTCTATACATTTTTGTATAGAATACATCCATAATGCACTTATCTATCTTACTGCCTATTCATTTTATATTTGTTTTACATTATGCATTTAGATTTTCTTTCTAATCGAGTTTTTTATTCCATTTCATGTTTTTGTAAAATACTGAACAGAAACAGAATGATGATGTATTGAAGTCAAAGTCAAACATCTGAACTCTACTAAATTAAAATGTTTTGAGTCTACAAGCATGCTTTCAGACTATTTTCATTTTAGAGCAGAAGTCACATTTTTAGTTGCCTTATTCTTATTATAAACTGCATTTTCCTCCTTGAATTGTCAGCAATTCCAAAGAAACAGCAATTTCAGTTCCTGGCTGGTTGTGCACAATGAGTTTATCAGCTTCTCTGGTTTGCAGAACTTGCTGTGTCATGAACTTCAATGAATGATAGCTATTCCACTTGGACACACCTCCTATTCAGGATTTTCTTCAGTGCAGTGATGATCTTCAGTGTGTTTGAACAATGATACAAGATGAAAGGAAAATCCAGACTGTTGAAAGAAAAGGAGCCTCCCAGGAATTCTTTGTCAGTACCCATAACCATGACCTTTTCTCTGCCAAGAAAATCCTACTATGAAAGGCTTTGAGAGTTACCAGTTGCTGGAGAGATTTGCTATCCCTTATGCTATTTGGGATAATAGCTGGGAAAAAAGGGGGGGCATGTACGCATATTCTTCATGTGTACAGACACCATCTGGAATTTTCTATTAAATCATCATCCTATTATCTGCCTCTTCTAGAATCTTTCAGTCATAAATCTGTGTAAGAACAGAGTATTCTCTGGAAACATAGATGAGGCTTTACCTTCAACACGTAAAAAAGAGAAGTCCTGCTGCAATCTACTTATCCAACACATTCCTTTTTTTTTTCAGCTGGAGGGGTAAAAACCTAAAGGAGTAAAGTAAACCAAAATTGTCCTGTGTAAGCAGAACAGACTGAGAACTGTTACTATGGAATTAATATTCATAAGGCAAATTACAGGCTTAGGATGCCAAGTTTCAAATATTTGACACACAGCAGTCAGAAGCAGTCCTCCCACAAGTGAGAGGAAACTCACAGCCTCTGACTTGAAATTCTTTCTCCAGACATTCACCCTGTATATGCATGATTTTTTAACAGGCTGAACGTAAGATAAAAAGAAGTGGTATTTAATTAAAAATAGGTCTGGAATAAACTAATACCAAATACTTATTTTTGCAAGGTTTTTATGTTGAGGGCAAATGAATGCACAGATTTTTCATTATAAATTGTATCCTTAAGAACTCTGTATCCAGAATTTATAGAGATTTATAGAGATCCAGCATGACACAAATGCCTCTGTGGATGCCCCCTCCCTGGAAGCATTCGAGGCCAGAGTGGATGGGGCTGTGAACAACCTGGTCTAGTGGGAGGTCTCCCTGCCTATAGCAGGGGGGTTAGAACAAGGTGATCTTAAAGGTCTCTTACAATCCAAACCATTCTATGATTCTATGAAATTCAAAGAGTTAGTCTAATATTTAAGATAAAAATCTGGTTCTGATGAAGCTTTAACCATATCAGGAAAGGATCCTATGTTTCATGTTTTGCACGTTTTTTAGACATATGTTCCTCAAACCTTGCCTTGCTGTTCTTTGAAAATACCTGGGAACTGTTACTCCATTAGGCAGCAATAGGACAGACCACTAAAACAGCTGCTAATAAAGAATTTCTAACACTGTTTGTATTTATTTTTCCTTAGATCATATCATCTTCTGCCTCCACTTTTTGATTCAGCACCTTCTGATTTGTGAAAAGCGCATGATGAATCATTGGCCTATATTAATAGTAACAAACTTTTCTCTCTTGGGATGGACTCATAACCACTCCAGCTGCCAGCTTTGTGATTACAAAGAGGTTGCCAGCAGCAAACTCTTTCATGCATTGGTTTGCAATAAAGAAGGGCTGCCAGATTATCACTCATATTACACCCTTTTTGCAGCACACCAAAATGGGGAGATGAAGGAGGGTGCTTTGAAGCCTAAGAAGAAAATACTAAACTTGGAAATAAGAAACAAAAATAAAGAGTAAAAAAAAAGAGGAGTTCCTTAAGAAAACATGACCAGGTGGAATACTGTTATGAAGTCTAAAGGAAATTAACTTTATGTAGTTATGATTGCCTCAGTTCCCCTCTGTGTATATAGCTGGCCTTTTTTTCATGGGACATACCTATTCACATAGTTTTCTTGAGATGATCAGCCTTAAAAGATTTCTCCCCATTGTAGCATGCTGACACATCTGTAGCCTAAGAAGCGATGACAGACCTTGCAGTAAGTAAAAGGGCATGGATGTGGGACACTGAAGGAGCCTACAAGCTCTTTTGTTTCTGCATTGGTTCCTCAAGCAAGAAATTTGTGATTAAAAATGGGATAAGAAAGGTGAGCCTTCAATTAGAAAATAGCAGAACTTCTGTACATTACAGGACCACCAGTTCAGAGACTGAAACAGGAGAAGTAACTAAGACGAGGAAGGCAAATGCTCCCACAGAGGCAAGAAGAGCTGTTAGCAAGAAATGACTGGTAGCCTTCCAAGACAAAAGCCATGGCGTGTCATGCTCAACCCTGACTGCCAGTGCTACTGTAGAATCACAGACATTAAAAGAAACTAAGGGGGATGTGAGGTCTCTGCTTCTTGAACTGCCAATATTGCTTCTGTGCTGAAAGGCAGAACACATTGCTGGGACCCCAAAATGTATTCCCAACTCCCAGCTCATCTTCTGGCTAAACCAGAAGGAGCTGCTGCAGTGGAAGAGAGGGAAAATGTCAGAAAACTGAAACACTGCCAAAGTCCAGGATGTAACAGTTATAAACAAATGTCAAATGACAGACAGGATGTGCCTGTCATTACCAGAAGCTTTCGTCTCATCTTCCCTTCTCAATCTCCTTGACAGATATTCTATTTCTTTAATCAGTTGTTTTGGTAATTGCCTGCATTGACATACAGTCGGTTTGGGCTGACATTATGTTTACAAAGGAAGCAAATAAAAGTGTAACATTTCTATCCTCACAACATGTTTGAGTATTGCAAAGGTTGTGAAGTCCTGCAGAGCTTCCTAGAACAAGCAACTGCTGAAATACTGAATACCTGTGGTGTACTTTATGCATTCAGAAGCATACACTGGGTGATGTATTTTTGTTGCAAAACAAACGGAAAAGGGACAGAAATTGGAGAGTAGTTCGAGTTTGGTGGAAATGGAACAGCAGGGAAAAAAAAAAAAAAAAAAAGACCTTCACAATCGATGATGAAGTTGAGTCTCTTAAACAGTCATTTACAGTCATTCATCTCTGGCAGAAGATGTGAGCTATTATTCTAGATGTCAGAAGTAAACCAAAATACCGGGTCTGTATGCATCGTATGTGTGCAGAATACACAAACTGATGAGCATCTGCACAAATTCAGTTCACTGAGACATTTAGCTCAGGATGATGAACACAGATTCTTCATCATTATTTGCATTCTTAGTTCCAAGTTGCATTCCAAGGCACAGAGAATTTATATCTTTTTTAAGTCCAAAGAGAGAACAGTCAGTTTTCAATCAGCTTTTCTAGAATGCAGATCACTTTTCACCAAGATAATGTCACTTAAGCAGCGAAACTCTGTGGTCATATTCAAACCTTCTGACACTCAAATCAGATCACCATCTGTCTGTGCTTTGCGCAGGTATAGAGTTATTTTTCTGCTTCAGTTAACTGTTTTTAATGGACTTCAAGTAAACTATTGACAAAAGAGAATAGGTTATGGTTATGGACTCAAAATAAACATGTAGGCATTGAGACCTTAAGTACACTTGACTCCTGTTCAAAACAGGGCATTCTTTTTCTTTTAAACACCGTATGTGCTGTTTTCTTGCAGATAAATTACTGTTTATATTCTTTTGCAAACATTTTTTCATGTGAATAGAAAGTCTCCTTCTGATAGCTAGAAGGAATCTCTAGAGATACCTGCTTTGCTCTGACCTCCCAGTACTAAGCTTGTAATGACTGGTGGAAACTGAATGGGAGATATATGTCAGTATCCTGACAGACAACATGTTGGCTGTGAGCCAGCAGTGCACCCTGGTAGCCAAGAAGGCCAATGGGATCCTGGGGTGCATTACAAAGAACGTGGACAGCAGGTCAAGGGGTGTGATCCTTCCCACTACTCTGCCCTGGTGAGGCCACATCCATTTGGACAGCATCCATTTCTGGGCTCCTTAGTTCAAGACAGTCAGGGAACTGATGGAGAAGGCTCAGTGGAGAACCACAAAGATGGCGAGGGGCCTGGAGCATTGCCCTTGTAAGGAAAGGCTGAGACACCTGGGCTTGTTCAGTCTGGAGAAGTGAAGACCAAGATGTGAACCTATCACTGTTTATAAATATCTCAAGTATGGTAGTGAAGTGGATGGGGTCAGGCTCACAGATATGAAAAAAACTTCATTACTTTGAGGATGACAAAGCACTGTAATTATATAGTCTAGATATAAGAAAGAAATTCTTTACTATGAGGGTGTTGAGACTCTGGAACAGGTTGCACAGTGAGGTTGTGGATGCCCTCCCTCCCTGGAAACATTCAAGGCCATGCTGGATGGGGCCGTGAGCAACCTGGTCTGGAGGTATGTATGCTTGCCTATAGCAGGGGGGTTGAAATTAGGTGATCTTAAAGGTCCCTTCCAACCCAAACCATTCTATGATTCTATGAAACAGGCTACCTAGGGAGGTCATGGAGCCTCCTTCACTGGAGATATTCAAAATCCATCCAGACACTTTATTGTGTGACCTGCTGTAGGGAACCTGCTTTAGCAGTGGTTTGAACTTGATGATCTCTAGAAGTCCCTTCCAATCTCTATTATTCTGTGATATGCAGTCCTTTCCCATGCATTGTGCTGGTGAAACTATTTACCTCTGCTGACCCACATGTATCCCTAGTATCTAATGGAGGTAAGAAGACAGAATTTTATACAGCCCTAAAACCAGTTATTAATATGTGTAATGCTTTTATGCTCATCATTCTACACAAGAAAGGTTGTCACTGAATAGGAACTCTCTGTCTGCTAACTTCTGCACTCATTGTTATTACCACCTCTAAGGGTTTTGTTGCATGCAGAAAAGTGTACCATTGAACAACCATAGGAAACCTACGTCTACAGGTAACATACTCCTTTGTATATCAATCACAGTGGAAGACAGGCCAACAATTGCACCTGCTCTCACATATAAACAACACCATCTGCTTTTCTGCCATCCATCCTCATAGGACCATTTCCATTTTCTTCATCCCAAAGCTTAATCTTTTCCAAGGCACCTGGCTGGTGAGAGCCAGAGTAATACTTACAGAAACAGTTAATAATTCAAGAATGGGAATTTGGTCATGCAGATGAAATTTTAAAATTCACAGGAGAGCTTTCATCTTTTTTGACAAAGAAACCACCCCCTTATAGTTCTTTAAAGAGATATTCAAATCAAAATGATGAATTGTCTTGCTTGTGAAATTAATTCCCTTTCTTTGCAGGAAAACAAAAACATGAGGGAAAATTCTGCTTTACATGGTCACTTCCAAAACATGTTTTAATTTATGTTAATATTTGCTCCCACATAGCTTTACATACAGTCTGAGGTATTCTAGTGTACAGAATTAAAGCTCTGTAGACTTCAGTGACACCACAACAGTGTACAAAAGCTGTGGATATGCATCTGCGAACATTTGTGAGCTTGCCATTTCACAAGTATGCATGTATCAGGAGTCTGATTTAATCAGATGGATGTAGAAGTATTTTCTTTTGAATGGCTGGTGACATACAATGCAACAAAAAGATATGCAGCATTTCAGATTTCAGAACATATCTTCTGTGCATTTTACTCATGTTATATATAGCATTTTAACACAACAGATTTATTATGGCGAAGAATCAAGAGAAAATAACTTATGGTATCTCTTCATGGAGTTACCCACTTTTATTGAGGGTAGTCTCTCTGTAGCTATAAACAGGAGGCATTTGTCATTTGTTATCACAGACACTCTGCCTGCTGCCTGTACTTTAGAAATGTATTTCATCACAAAACTGTCCACCTAGACGAACGGCATTTCTCAATGCTAAATTTATAGTTCAATTGTAATCACTCTTACACTATCACCGTCTTTCGAAGTGTGTATACAATTAATACAAATAAAATGGAAAACCATCATTTATGGTGTCAAAGTGCTAGAAATAGAAAAAGATAATGTCAGTACTCTCTTTATAGGTAATGGAATTTAGCATATGCATGTAGGCTGTGCTACTTTCACCTGAGCTGATAAAATGCAGTACTTTTCTTTCTTGCAAATGAGTAATTTATTCCTGTTTTGTAGGTTTAGGGCTGACAACCACACAAAAGCTTGTGCAAATGAAAGATTTTGGAGTGAGTCTACTGCAAGGTTGTTCTTCCACCCTCCAAAGCATACTTATGAAGTCCATTCAAGTTAAGGCTATCCAAAACCTGCAGAGCTCTGCCTATTGTTGCTATTCTTTATAGAGGACAATGGAATGATTGGAGCACTACAGGGCCCAGCCAAGCAGAAGGAGACCCTGCTCTGCCGCAGTGCCAAAGGATGAAGGAGTCCAGCCATAAACACTGAGGACAGCCCAGGTACCAAACAGATTGCATCCTGCCCATGGCAGAAACAGATGGATTTCTGAGCATACAGGATATTTTTACATTTTTTTCTGTCCTGGAAAACAAAAACAAACTGATTGGTTTATGGATGTAATCAGACTGTGGATTAGATCTAATTACATTTTGCAAGTGTTTTCACTAAGGTTTAGGGAGAAACCTTTGCAAAGTTTTTAACCTGAACCCTCCAGATAATGATTCCCTGTCCTGACCTTCTACCCTTCTATTCCTATACTAATCTGTGCCAGGGAAATAATATATGTCTGTAAATTAATCCTGTCAACACATTTAGCTGCTTAGAAAAATATCTGAATGTGTGCCTGCAGGATTATAAGGGATCTACAATCTAGAGAGGGTATTATAATGTCTGTTCATTCTCTGGCCCTGAATATATCTGAACTGCATAGCAAAGCATTTTCTTTTTTTCTTTGTCTTCTATTCTTATTGCTTTTTAAGAACAATGGTGCGTCAGCTTATCTTGGTAACAGTTCACATTGTTCAGTAATAGATGTCATCTCGATACCTCACCACAAGATCATCTCCAAACACGTTTGCTCCTAATCTATGCAGTTCTACAGAGCTGGCACCAGAGCAGGTATTATTTATAATTATGTTGATAAACCTTTTATCGTTCAGCAAATTGATTCTCTGTATTTGTGGCTGCTGCTTCGTTTAACACATACTTTTTTTTCTTCAATGAACTGTTAATATGCTGCGCTAAAACACTGACACTCGTAAGTCAGAGATGAGGTCATTACATATGCAGTTCAACATGCAGCATGTATGCCAGAGTAGAATAACTTAATTAAATCCATCCTCTGAGCATTAAGAGGGTTATTCTCAGAGGCTTTTTCAAGCCTGGGCATGCTTATGTGGTACAGAAGAGTGTGGTACAGAGATATGGAGGCAGTTTGTTTGGCACAGTGCAGTGCTCTGGGGTGAAACACAGGCAGAGAGCTGATGCCTGTAGGATGCTCCACTTGGGGCTGGCCATGAGGCCTGACTTAGGGCCATCAGTACACCTGAGCTGACCTCAGCTGGCCTCAAAGCAGGAGGCTACAGACTGACCCTTCAGAGCAAGGACATACATACAGCAACTAGTCAAAAGGCAACAGAGAGAAAGCAGCAAGAACCAGGTATCTTTGCCAGGGCAGTGAGGTGCTGGCACAGCTGCCCAGAGAAGCTGTGGTGCCCCATCCCTGGAGGTGCTCAAAGCCAGGTTGGATGGCGCTCTGGACAGCTGAGCTGGTGGGGGGCAGCCCTGCCCATGGCAGGGGTAGGGGCTGGCTGGGCTTTGAGCTCCCTTCCAACCTAAGCCATTCTATGATAATGTGCACAGCCTCAAACCTCCTGTGCCTCACTGAAGGAGTTGGGAATAATCTTCTGTGAAACTTGGGGAAATTGAGAGTAAAGAGAGGGAATAGAGAAGTATTTAACTGTTATGTTTTCTTCTTACTTTAACAATACCTAAATGAATGATCAGAAGTTTCTGATGTCAAGAAATTAATTATACTTAGGTAAAAATTGCTCCAGTCAAAATTATTCTGCCCATGAAAGCATCCTTATTACCCATCATTTTTTCTGAACTCTTAGCTCAGACACCATGAGCAAAATATTCTTTTCATTCTCTTAACATATATACAAAATCTTCCTCTTGTTTTGTTATGGCCTTTTAAATAGTTTCTTCTCTCTTGATCTTTCTGCACTGGTTTCTTTCTGTACCATTTCATCTTTTCCCCTCTCCATTTGGGGACTTTCCTCTCTTCCCACCACTGGAGCCATTGCTGATACTCAGATGTCTCTGTGACCGTGGTTGTTTGGCATCAGCTGGGCTTACCAGCTTATCTTCCTAGGATACTGCCCATCATTTTGGCCCTGCTCCCATGATCAGCTTCTCTACCACTCAGGTACCTGCACTGTGATTTTGTTTTCCCCCATCTCCACTGTTCTCCCACAGAGGAAGTAAACCAATAGTGTTTCAGAAATTACTCAGTTCTGAAACTGTACTCCACCTCCACAGCCAACAAAATGTTGACATGTAGAGCATGTCCTTCCTTATTAGGGAACACTGTCATCATGGCCTTTCTGACTTCTTCGCTGCTCAGAAATGAGGATTTGAACAGCTTCCTTGTCGAATACTACTCTGGCAGTAAGAATTCTTATGTGGGGGAACTGTTAGGTCACAGCTTGAACTGGTGATTGAGCACCTGGTGAAGGGGTGTGGTGGTGTGGTTGGCCCAGGGAGCACAGGCAAGTTGTTTGCATCTGTGCTCCCCAGGTAACCAGAAAGGGTGCACCCTTCCTCTTGTGAAGGAGTATTGCGTAGCCAAGGAGCCCCTTCACAGTTGGGTGGTTTTCGTTCTTCTTTCTGTATATGACTATTGGCCTACCAGCAAACGCTTCACCTTGTATTGCCAAGAGCCTGTCAGAAGCAAATTTGTTCCTTCTTAAATAGAACACCTTGGTGCAAAGAAACACACAAGGAGAAAACTGGGGCTATCTCATTCTGTGTGAGAAGGGCATGAAAGGACTCAATTATTTAAATATATATTTGTTCTTCTTCTGTGTGTGAGATGTCTTAACATCAATAATCTTTAAACACTGGCTTCTCTTAAACAGTAGTTACTAAAGGCAGGTATTTTTTAAATCATCAAGTCTGGATAACTTGTACCCAAGAGCTTAAAAAGAAGCTGAAGAACTTCTTGAACCTCTAATATCGATTTCCTGTCAGTCTTTGAACACAAGGAAATTTAAAGAACTAAACAAGATTCACTTATAGAGTTAGAAAAATAAATCAAGTTGTTGCAATTATAACAAAATAGAACAAAAAACAGTGCAACACCTTTCTGTAAGACTGGGAGTGCTAATGATGAAGACAAGGGTAGTGTGAGATGTTAGTTAGTGTATGAACTGGTATTGTGTTCTGATTTATCAGAAAGAACAGGGAAGTGCAAATTTGTTGTGCTTCACAGTAAGGAAGATAAAACAGGTAAATTCATCAACATCCAAGTTCAGTGGAAGATGAAAATATTCCTGAAGTATCTTGTGTAAGTTGATCTTTATGATTCTTACCTGCAAACCTAGAAATACATATAGAACCATCACTGCTTAAAGCAGGCATATCCAACCTGTGGCCCAGCTATCCTGTAACCATCCCCTTCCCTGTGTCATCATGGCAATGGCTCTGTCCCACTGAGCTGCCCTGCCCATCCCTGAGTGTACATCCATCACTAAGCAACAACCACACATCAGTGTGCTCTTAACATTATCTCAGCTGAAACTGGGGCAGGGGAGGGTGCAATGCAGTGCTAACTCAAGTGATAGCAAAAACTATTATGTATTTTGATATATTGGCTAAATACAGTCCTGAAAACAGTGAAAAATATGCAGTTGTGCTTTCCATTGTGATAAAAGAATTTGAGAATAGATTTCAAAATAGATTTTTTGTTGTCAGTTTTCGATTGTTTTTTGTATATTTGCAACTCCATTTTCATGCATTCAATACATTTTTCAAATGGAATTTATAGAATTTTGACCAGATACTCACCTCAGATTTTATCATGTTTCTTAGCAGACTTTTATAAGATAAATGTATCCCTTGCGTCACAGTTGCACCTTATTCATGTCCTACTTTTGGCAGCACGTACATTTGTGAATAATTGTTTTCAAGGATGAGAGCAGGAAGAAGAAAATTTCAGAAATCTGACAAATACCTGGATAGCTTTGAATTGCAGCCACTGCTGTTGAACCGGACTGATGCATTAGTTTCACGAAAACAGGATCACAGACTCCTCTAGTTTTGTTTTTGTTGCTCTTTATTAATGTAGTTTTAATGAAACTATTAAAATTAGGTTTTGCTACTTATTACATTAACTATATTATATATGATGATGTGATTGATGTCTATGAAGAGGAAAGAGACCTGGGGGTGTTGGTTGATGCTTGGCTGAACATAAACTGACTGCATGCCCAGGTGGCCAAGAAGGCCAACAGCATTCTGGCCTGCATTACAAATAGTGTGGCCATCAGGAGCAGAGAGGTAATCATCCCCCTGTACTCGGCACTGGTGAGGCCATACCTCAAGTATTGTGCTCAGTTTTGGGCTCCTTGCTACAAGAAAGACACTGAGGCCCTGGAACATGTCCAGAGAAGGGCAATGAAACTGGTGAGGGGTCTGGAGCACAAGTCATATGAGGAGCAGCTAAGGGAGCTGGGATTGTTTAGTCTGAAGAAGAGGAGGCTCAGGGGAGACCTCATTGCACTCTACAACTTCCTGAAGGGAGGTTGTGATGAGGAGTTTGGCCTTTTCTCCCAGACAACAAACAGGGCCTGAGGAAATGGCCATAAATTGTACCAGAGGAAGTTTAGATTAGACATAAGGAAAAACTTTTTTTCTCAGAGAGTGGTCAGGCACAGGAATGGCTGCCCAGGGAGATGGTGGAGTCATCATCCCTGGCAGTGTTCAAGAGGCATCTAAATGAGGAGCTACGAGATATGGTTTATTGACTTCAGGAAGCAATGGTAATGGGAGGATGGTTAGACTAGATGATCTTTTAGGTCCCTTCCAACCTTGTGATTCTATATTTTATGAGGACTACTCCAAAAGTAATATCTCCTGTACCATGGTGTTGATTCGCAATGTCAGAGGCAGATGCTGGTAGCATGGAAGTAGAGGCTGCATCTTCCCAACAATATTCTGTTATATTTTGTTGCCATGTAACAGATGGCAGCAGAGAGGCAGCCTGACTTAAGGCTGTCTGACATGGAAGTGCAGATGAAGAAAAGGTGTGGAATGGTATTCATCCATATGCTGAATGCTTATAGAGACTAAACGGTGGTGCCTTTCAGGAGCGGTGACAGTGGCAGTTGGTCACCTCTGCTGATGCAGAATTTTACTTGTTCATTGCTGGTGAAAATGAACATATAATGACAAAAATAAAAATACTTTTTTGTAGCTGAGAATGTGCTCTATCCATCAGAGTTACTGTGCTCATTGCATGTGTCATAGTTCCCATGGATAAAATAGGTGGCACTACTTTCGGAGCAGTCTATGTATATGTGGCCCAAGATAATTCCTCTTCACTCAATGCAGTCCAGGCAAGATAAAAATTTGGACAGTCATGGATTAAAATTTCCATACAACAAGAAGCTAGGAAAATTGATGAAAAATAAAAGTGATGAGATACTAATATCGTGTCATCTGAATTTACTGTTAAATATGACTACATTTCTGTGCAATTTAATATAAAAGGGTGTATTAATAAAGAACAATGGAACAGGCTCTGAGAAAATGATGCTATGAAAAAAAAATCTTTAGATTATATAAAATAATCAGCTGTATGTATATTTTTAGTATTCTAATGACTCTGAACACCTTACTAAGGAAGTAGCTCGTGTAAAACATGTTGAACAATAAAGAGGACAGCTGAAAGGATTAATGCTGTTCTTCCACATGTAAACAGAGGGATATTAATCAGGAATAGAAAGGTCATATTACCTCTGTAGGTGCACTGAAGGGATTGCTGATATAACACCATTGTCTGTTCTGAAAGTTAATGAATCTCTGGATCTATAAATGTGAGCGATTTTCCTTATCTAGTCTTGTTACACGGAATCTACATAGATTACCTATTACTGTTCCTCCACATCTTAACAATCCTTCCTTTTTCACTACATTGGTCTTTGTTTTCTTCTCTGAGATTGAGTATGCACTAGCTGTGCCATATTTCTGTGCATCAAAATGAGAGAACAACTACAGCCAATATGCTTTGATCTGTAATTTGTTTCTTCTGTTTATTTACTTAACATAGCAGGAATTATGGAAGAACAGATTATAAACTGACCATCACAAAGCCAATCGGACATGCATCACAAGTGGGACTCACAGAATCACAGAATTGTAGGGGTTGGAAGGGACCTCTAGAGATCATCGAGTCCAAGCCCCCTGCCAAAGCAGGCTCCCTACACCACGTCACACAGGTAGGTGTCCAGGCGGGTCTTGAATATCTCCAGAGAAGGAGACTCCACCACCTCCCTGGGCAGCCTGTTCCAGTGCTCCGTCAGCCTCACTGTAAATAAGTTCTTCCCACATTCGTGCGGAAATTCCTATGCTGTACTTTCATCCCATTACCCCTAGTCCTATCCCCACTCACTACTGAAAAGTGACCAGCCTTGCCACTATGGCCCCCACACTGCAGGTATTTATAAACCTGGATCAAATCCCCTCTCAGCCTTCTTTTCTCAAGGCTAAACAGACCCAGTTCGCTTAGTCTCTCCTCACAGGGGGGATGCTCCAGGCCCTTCACCATCTTTGTGACCCTCCGCTGGACTCTTTCCAAGAGAACCCTGTCTTTTTTGTACTTGGGAGCCCAGAACTGGACACAGTATTCCAGATGAGGCCTCACCAAGGCAGAGTAGAAGGGGAGGATCGCCTCCCTCAACCTGCTGGCCACGCTCTTTTTAATACACCCCAGTATGCCATTGGCCTTTTTGGCTACAAGGGCACACTGCAGGCTCATTGCCAACCTGTCGTCCACCAGGACGCCCAGGTCCCTCTCAGCAGAGCTCCTCTCCAGCCTGTACTGGTGCATGCAATTATTTCTCCCTCGGTGCAAGACTCTACACTTGCTTTTGTTAAACCTCATCGGGTTGAAAGATGGAGATCAGGGTTTTTTTTTACACTTACAGTTGGATCAAGACCTAGAAGAGGGTTGATTTGTTTACTCTAGTACCAATAGGGATAATTTCTTTCCACTTCCTGTTGAGAATATTTACAGAGTCATACTGGGCTTCCGTATGTCTTCATAGAAATCACTGATTGTTAAGAGCTGAAGAAAACTTGGAGACAAAATTTTCAGATCCTGACAACAAATTTGTACATAAAGCAGTGTGTATTGTGTTTGTGCATTCTAAACCCTGCCTGATGGCTTACTAATTGCATCGTAGTACAAAGAAGGCCCTGTTCGAAAGTGTGGTTCACAATTCTACTTGTGCAGATATGAATGTGCAGGCTGGTACCTTTAGACCTCAGGCTGGTCCTCAGATTCTGGAAACATACGTGAGAAATGAGTACACTTTCCCAGATAAAACTCTCCTTTCATAGATGTAATATTGTCTGATTCCTTGCTCTCACCTTGGGTACAGCACATTGTTAAAATCAGGTCAGTTCAAGAAATTCTGCACTGCAACTTTATCTATACTTCAGGAAAAAATAAATAAATAAAATAAAATAAAACACTTGTGTGATGTCTCAAGGTTCTACTGTGATGATCCTGATAGACATCTGTACAAGATGCTGAACAATTGGTGAATCTTAGATTAGTTAAATTCTGGACAGGGCTCCAAAGACTCAGCTTTCCCTGTATTTCTCTGCAATGTTCCATGGAGACACACAGTCCCTAAAGAGGACCAGGAACCTACATTTGTGCTTCAATTTCATTAAAAAATATATATCTAAACCATAAAATGTTTTTACAATTTTGTCATGTTGTAGGTTTATAAAAATGAACTAGCTTTCATACCTTCTACCCTTGTTCATATGTAAAGCAATTAACAGCAAGTCCATTTTCATCCATGGTATCCTACCAAGAACCACATTAAGAAATGCTTCTTGAAATTCCATATTCTCAATCTCTCTCCTGAGAGACCGCTCTGTAGCGATGGTATCATTTACTACAGCATTCCATAAATAATCATTCTATTAAAAATAAAAATAATCTTAAAAAGACAACAAAACCCTACCTCAGCCTCTAAATGACTGTTGACTGCAACATGTGAAAGCCCATTCAGTTCTTCACAATTCTCTGTGGAAAAGGGAAAGAAGGATTAAAGGATTTTTAATCGTTAAGTCATAAACCGAGTGCAAGAATAATACTTATTTCTATGAGTAAAGAAGAAAACATTAAGAATATTATGTTTTTGTAAGACTTACAATGTTTAATACTGCCACAGATGCCAATAGAGGAAGGAAAAATAGTGCTAAAGGAAAAGAAGATGAATAAAAGGTTTTGAGTGTCCTAATTAGAGAGAAAGCATAATTTACTTACACTTATTCTACTAAAGCTGCTTTCTTCCCCTCCAATTCACCAGAAAGAATACAGATAAGGATCTGGGGAGTATTTGTTGTCATCCCTTAATTGGTCAGCAGTTGCTGGCACACTAAATCAAATATCTAACACCAGTGTTTTATTTTCTTTGTTCTTGGGTTGTTGTTAGTTTTTTGACTGGTATGGAGTTAGCTGAAAAACTAATTAATCCATTGTTATCGAGCTAGCAGATATCTGAATGTTCCATGACTGAACTATGGAGATGCCAAAATAGCAGATCTGACCTATTAGAACAGCTTGAGCAAACATTTGCCAGTAAATGCATTAAATCTTGATGCATGGCTGTATAAATATATATTTATGGACTATAAATTTTGACGAAGAGTGGAGTTGTCATAAGAAGCTAATCTCACCATGGTAAACAAAAGAGATTATCAAAGTAAACTACTACAGAATATTGGATTGCTCTGTGCTGTTTTTATTAGTTTGAATAATTTTGTGGTTATATTTAGTTCTGCTTGTTGAGGAAATAAGTGGTTTAATGACTGGTGGTCTTTGAAAATGAAATGGGGGGGGGGGAAGCATCATTTCTACAACAGGTCCCAACTTTAAAGAGTTCTTTTTTATAAGGCCATGAAGTACCTGTCTTCTTAAGAGGAACAATCTCCTGTAAAATGTTTAAAACTTCACCAGGTAAGATTCAACCCAGCCCATCTTGGGCATGTGCGTGGCTAGTGTAGATACACTTACTGGTAGGTTGCTCCTACAGTAGTTGTATTTCCCCCTGTATTTTGTAAGTAGTTTATTGCAGAAGTTGCCCAGATTCCAACAAATATGTGGGAAAGTTGTCTGATGGAAACTGAAGCACATTCAGACAGCAGAATTAATTTACCTAAGTTCAGTATCATAATAGTAGCCATCTGGTGTTAACATAAGCTACAAGGTCTATGTTTAGTGGAAATGGGCCATTTGTCACAAGGGTTTGATAGGGATTAATGTTCCAGTTTGAATGAGTTCTTAGCATTTAGAACAATGTATCAAGTAAGATAACTCTTCACTTCTAGTTTGCCATCCTCAAGGGAATGCTGATTATCACTGCTGCATTGTCATCGGTCTAAACAAGATAATTAATTAATTGTATGTCAGAACGCACCCTGGAAGACCACGTTAAAGCACTGTTGAGAGCCTGATGATCTCTGCATTCAGGTAAGCCTCTGTCCCATGCTATGTTAACCTGCATTGTTGAAGAGCAAGGCAGTAATCTCAAGATCAACTATCAATTTTGAAAGGCTTCTGAAATTCTGAAGCAAAATGGGATGACTTAAGAAAGGAAATTTAGGTTTAGCTCTGATTATTTTTTTTCTGGCTTCTGTGGATATGAGTTAAATCTGATGTTATTTTATGTGTTTGGGGTATGCTATTTTTCTGATCTTTCAGATCTCTTTCCCTTACTTTTTCCTTTGTACTTATGCTTATATAAAATGCATTCTTTTAATATGTGATCATTGATAATGCTCAAATCTATTTAGTTTCTGTGAAACAATGTTAGTGAACATACTTAAACATAACAGTTAATCCTAACAATGCTTTTACATTGCTGAAGAATTTGGTCACAATTTATAAAATATTCATAGCATTACAGAGCAAGCATCTCCAGATTTTACTGCAATCTACATTTTTAGAGGCACGGAGTATTCACAATCCAAACACGATGCAAGTACTTGTCACTTCTGAAAGCTGTCATGGCTTACATTAGAAGTAGTTAATTTGAAATAAAATTAAATGAATAAACACCTACAGCTTTAGAGCCTAACATCTGAGTTACAGTTACTGATAGCATGAAAGCAGCAAACTGAGATAGACTGTCAATTATTGCTTTCAGTTCTTCACATTCTAGGATTAGGAGCATCAATTGGAGTTAGTAGGAAATAAGTTCAAATGAAGCAAAAGCAGGCTGTTCTTAAGCACAGGTGTTTAATCTGAGAAACATCTTGAAACAGTTTATCGTAGATCCCAGATGTTTATAAGGTGCTGAGAGGGCAAATACCTGGATCAAGAAATCCATGAAGCAACACCAGTTAAATGGAAAGAATGCCTCGCATGGGCTGTCCAGCAGCTTCAACTGTCTGGAAGCCAAGAGTGCTTATGCAAAGCACCATGTGTGCTTGCCCTTTTGCTGTACTGAGTGTATCCCACTTCTGGCTTTTGGATGCTGAGATGCATCCTCTAGGATCATCTAGTCCAATTACTAACTATGTCTCGCAGTGTCATGTCCACACAGTTTTTGAACACCTCCAGGGATGGTGACTTCACCACCTCCCTGGGCAGCCTGTACCACTGCATCACTGCTCTTTCTAAGGAGAAATTTTTCCTGATATACAGCCCAAACTTCCCCTGGCACAACTTGATATTCCCTCTCTTTCTATCACTGTTACCTGGGGGAAGAAGCCAAGTCCCACTTCCCTTGTAGAGGTAATTGTAGCTCAATGAGTTCTCCCCTGAGCCTCCTCTTCTTCAGACTGAACAATCCCAGTTCCCACAGCTGCTCCCCATAAGGCTTGTGCTCCAGATCCTTCACAGCTTTGTTGCCCTTCTCTGGACACACTCTGGGGCCTCAATTTCTTTCCTGTAGTGAGGTCCCAGAACTGAACACAGTACTTGAAGTGCAGTCTCACCAGAGCTGAGTACATGAGGAGAATCACCTCCCTGCTCCTGCTGGTTGCTCTATTTCTGATACAAGTCAGGATGGCTTCTTTGTGTTCAGCCAAGCACTGACAATCAATTCTAGATCCTTTGTCTCCACTCAGCTGTCCAGCCACTCTGCCCCAAGCCTGTAGCAATGCATGGGGTTGTTGTGAACAAAACGCTGGACCCAAGATGTGGTCTTATTAAAGCTTATGTCACTGACGTCAGCCCAGTGATTCAGCCCATCCATATCCCTCTGAAGGACCTTACTACCTTCAGACAGATTGATGCTACCTCCCAGCTTAGTGTCATCCAAAAACTTACTGAGGTGATGATCATCCAGATCATGAGTAAAGATATTAAACAGGACAGGCCTAAACACTGATCCCTGATGAATACCATACGTAACCTGTCGCCAGCTGAATTTAACTCTATTTACCATTATTCTCTATGTGTGGTTGTCCAGCCAGATTTTTATCCAGGAAAGAGTACACCTGCCCAAGCCATGGACTGCCAGCTTCAATGCAGACAAGCCTCTAATACTGCTTGTATTCAATGTATAAGCTGCTTCTCAGGTGACTACCAGAATGTAGCAAAGCTAGAAAACTTTTTGCTTTGAATGGGACAAAGTAAAGTTTTCTGTATGGTCACAGTCATCAAATTATGTTTCTCTGCTGAGAAAGAAAAAGTGCATGCAGACTCATGCAGGTCTCATTTGGTCCTGCTGCAAGAATACAAATATGAACAAAAAATTCTGGGTCACAGGACAGCAAGTGATTTGTGCTGATATTCATGGGATCAAGAAAAGTTGCATTTCATTATTATTTTTATTATTATTATTGTGGTTGTTATTGTTTTATTGTAACTATTCATCTGGCTACACTGAATGTGGAGTCAGTATAATTTGTTGGCACTGTCACTGTAAATGATTCTGTTTGTCCTTGTTTACCAGTCACAAAGAGTTCACATAAACTCTCTGGCGATCTTTTCCAACAGCATTTGGTGATGTCTTAATAACATGCAACATTCTTGACAATATTGTTGACAGTCCCAGAAAGACAGAAGTAACAATAATCTCAGAATAAACTGAAAACAAATTTGTGTCAAAAAAGTTTGGCGCATTGAAAAACAATTTTTTTTATTTTTTTTTTACCCATTAAGGTACCATGTTCAACTTGAAGCTCTTTCCACTTGCAATCATTTTGAAACATTTATATATTTTTAGACAGTCTGTGCTTAAATAAAACTCTTTATTATTCCCCTTGCAATGTTTTCTGTAGAATCAGTAGGCTACTAATGGAGACATTAGTACTGTTGGCATTTGCCAGGTCTCATGTGCTAGAAGCAAAGCTTCATCTCTGCTTTCACCTTACATTTAGTTGGCATCCAGCAACACCCACTGAAGAGATATATTAGTGGGGAATATTTTTGTGGCAACAGCAGTAACTATGACAATCTATAGTAGTGTGCAATTATATCCCAGCACAAGAAGCAACGGAAAAAGAAAATCAGAAGTAACAATACTGTAATACAGTACAGTATCAACCTCTAAACCTTCACAGTAGGTTTAAGTTCGTAAATCCATTTAAGTTTACTTACTCCAGTTTTCTAATACTGTGAGAAGGTAAGAGCTGAGAAACTGCTCTGGAGACAGATAGACTAGAGAGCCATGTCTCCTTTGAAAGTGCCTAAAGGTTTCTTTACTGAGTTAGCAAAGCTTGTGCTTTGAGTGATGTAATGAACATTTGTTAGATCTGCAGCAAAATCAGCCCTGATGCTTTTGTGGAGTCAGGGGGCTGATGGGTGAAGAGCTTTGCACAGTGAGGAATTCTGGAGAAAACTGTACTTGTGCATGTAAAGATTAGAAACAAACCAACATTCGCATGAAGCGAGCTGTCAGGGGAAGCCTTGGTTCATGTATCAGCACATCTTGTCTATTACTGGGATACTGGGCTATGAGGGGATGCTCTTCTCTTGCCAAAATACAAAAGGGGAAAAAAAGGGAGCAAGAAAAAAAAGGAAGAAAGGCTGATAGTTACTCATGTAGCTGGTGTGAACTATCTTGAGAATTAAGGCATGGGCCACATATGTTGGCATGTATCACATTAGTGTCCCAGTCTTGATAGGGGAGGCAAATAGAGTATTCAGATACAAAGGAGAATACACAGCAGATCAGAGGCTGTGGGGGCAGTATGAACCCACTGTCAAGCCAGGTCACCCTGTAGGATGTTTATGGCATATTGCAGCTCAGAAGGTCAATGACAGAAACCTACTGATATCATAGACAATATTCCAAAACTCATCCCAGATTTTTAGCTGCATATATTTCTTGAGAGAAATTCTGCCCTATTCCTTAAGCAGAGAACATTGGGAGTTAAAAATAATAATAATAATAAAAAAATCCCTATACATACAGGGACCAGGTTCAAACCATTGTGCTGTTCTTTCTGTCTGTCTTTTCATAGTATATCTGATAGTGTTTTTTTCATTTTTTGGTATCATTTTGTATTTCTGATGTCTAGACTATTAAGCAATAAAATGCTGTTATTGTTTATCCTCTTAAGTCACTGATACATATTAAAGACTTCTATTCAAGCATAACAAGCGGCTTTCACATCCAAGAATGCAGGAAGTGATTTGGTGTGGTATTTTTCATGACAACATCGTATCTGTCATGGTACAGCCAATTACTGCAGCAGGTTCAGTTCAAATTTTAATATGTTTTAGCTCAGGAAGGAAGGAAGAATACTAACTCTTGTGAAATTATAATTCTATTATTTTTAAGTTATTTATTACTGATAATGATAAAGAAAATCTCCCAAGATCAGCACAGCTTCCACCTCTAAGAAAACAACATTCATAGGGTTTGTAAGGAAAAAATGCTCTCGTTTCTTTTTTGTCTTTGAGGTTTTCTACAATTTCTGATAAATTATTCAATGCCTCACATCATGATTCTTGAGCTTGCTCTCAGATCTATTAAATCCCTGTATATGTAAGTTTTATGAACGCTGTTTGTAAAGATCATGTAGAGTCTAAGTGCATTAGTGACAGGGGTCATGAAATATTGAGAGATTTAACCACATCTGTGAGATAAATAAATATTTCTCCCAGAGGCCTAAGAGCTGGCATGTTCACATCCAACACAAAGCCCTGTGCAATATTGACACTTTATACCCTGCTGCTTGGAATTAATCCACAAAATGACACTGGCTCCTGTACCAGGATATTAGGGTACCACAGCACTTTCAGAATCTTAGGGTGATTCCAAGACGTGTCTTGTCATTGCAGCAATCTTAAAGAGAGAGGAACGAAATTAAAGTGGAAAATGTTCTTTAATCCACAAAAGATTTTTTTTTTCTTTTTTTTTTTAAAGTAAAGTCAATTGACTGGTAAAATCCCTTTTGTGTTCTATTTTTTTTTTCTTCCTCTAGTCATGTTCACAGTAGAATATCAATGAGATTTGTTAAAATGAAAACTTTTGGCTGCGCATAATTAGAGTAAATGAAACGTGTGTCCATTTGCAATGTGCTTATTTTATTTCTGTAAAATTTAATTTCTCAAAGAATGGAGGAAGAAGGAAAATGGGGTAAATGTCAGCTTACATGAGGAGGGATTGACAATTTCAAGGCCAGCTCAGGGGAAAAGAATGGATTGGAAATCTTCCTCCATGACAGGGACAAGTACTTCTCAGAACAAGTCACATGCCCTGGGGTTTGTTTTTTTTTTTTTTTTTTTTGTATGAAAAGCAGACCCCACTGACAAGAATTGAGCATACTATGAGTTCAGACAAACACAACAAATTTCCGCTGTGTATTCTGCTGGAGTGACTCTGGTTGAACATCTACTTCTGTCCCCCCCCTTATATTTTCCACATTACAGAATCACAGAATTGTACAGGTTGGAAGGGACCTCTGGACATCATCGAGTCCAATCCCCTGATAAAGCAGATTCTCTACAGTAGGTTGCACAGGAACGTGTCCAGGTTGGTTTTGAATATGTCCATAGAAAGAGACTCCACAACCTCTCTTGTCCAACCTATCCCAGTGCTCTGTCACCAGGGCACAGATGCAGTGGGGTGCATAGGAAGCCAGACCATCATACTTCTAGCTTACATACGCACAGGCTCAACCGTGTAACAGTGTGGAGCAGGAGAAGCTGTTCAATGCTAAGTTATGTTTCCATTTGAATTAAACTTTGGATATGCCTGGACACACTGTAGACACAGTGGGATCTCATGGATACCAATGAATCAGTAGAGAAATCAACATAACAAGCTGTAAAAGTGTTACTGTGTCAGAGAGATCACACCAAATTTCCAACCATGAATGGTAAGACACAGGGTACTACATATGTCATTCAGTGGAGCCATCTTTCCTGGTTTTATTGTCAGCAAATTTATAAATTACAGAAATTGAAATACAAACCCATGTAGGATGCTCTTTTAGGAAGTCTGTTCACACTGCAGTTCTCCAGATCAAGATACCTCCTGCTACAAAGCTCCACATTTGCCATGCCTGAGGCGATAGACTGCTGCTATTTTTCACTTATTCCTGCAGAACAGCTTAGTAGTCCCACAGGAGATCCAGGGCTCGGACACACAGCCCTATGTGAGCACGCTGTGAATCTGGAGCACCAGGTACTTACCCACTCAATGCAACCAGACCACAGCAGGGTTTAACCAAGCACTGAGCTGCAGTTGCTGGGTTGTCTGCAAGGCAGATCACCCTGAAATTATGAGCTTAGTGCTTCTTGGATACACACATCTCTCCCCTTTAAGTAGTTTTAAAAAGCTCTCTAACTTGTACAGGGCAGCTGAGATGAGTCCCTAAATGACATGCTTAGCATCACATAGGAAATCTTCACAGGACTGTGTCTATCACCTAATCCATTCTTCCCCAGTTAACAAGGGGATAATGTCATGAGTCTTTGCCCTAAAGCAGATATAAATGTTCACATCTCACTTCAGGGGCTGGACAGTTGGTACACAGTATCCCTCTTCCTGTTGCCCAATGCTTCTGCTCTCTTACAAAGCATAGCCTTATTTTCTGGGAACACCATCCTCTTCCTTTCATCCTCTGAAAAATGCTACTCTTGCAAGTTTTTTTGTTTGTTTGTTTTTTGCATCCTATTCATAGAGATACCAATTGATGAGATACACGTAGCAGTCAGACCAGGAAATGTGAAACATATTGTTATTAATTTGGGTCCACATAAATCTTTGTTTGTCATAGGAAAAACAGATCGACTATTTTTAGAAAACACTCATTCCTTTATTTTGTCTGCCAAGCATTTCCAATCTGAATCTCAGAGAAAAAGCAATCTGTTACGCTCAGACATTTGCGTGATGAGGGGGTCTATCAGGTGCCATGGCAAACAAGTGCTCTCTGTACTGCATATTCAAATTTCTCCAGCCCTGCTTCTCTTTCCTCTCCCTCCCCAGAGCGCAAACAGTGGCAGCTATGCCATAAACAAAGAGTGAGTCTGGAGCTGACTTAGCTGTGCTTGAGGAGAAATTCTGCCCATGTCTTTGTGCATTTCTTTTTTTATGACTCCCCTGTCAGACTTTTTACCCCCCTGACCCTGAGCAAATTTGTTAGAGCAAGATGGTCATCTGGTTTTACAGGCTTGGGCAAAACCAGCAACAAGAGACTAGAAGCAAAAAAAGCAGAACATTGGACTATAAATTGCAAAATCCCAGAAGCTAAAGTCAAGGAGAGACAGAAGTTGAAACACTAATGCAATATGAAAAGAGGCATGCCATTTAAATCAGCATTGTAAAGGGTCACTCTGCTATGGCAGCACGGGAATACTTTCCAGATACTCTCTTTTTCACCTTGTCATGTCTTTAAAGGGTTTTATTTCTCTGAAGATGAATAAATTTGCATGTCTTCTGGAGTAGGATTTCCCTCTAAGATGGAATTCCATTTACTCTCTTAAAAGTGAAGTTTCTATTACTAAGTAAGTAAGTAAAGGTGCACAAACTGAAGCACTCTGGGGTGTATGGGTGGTGCATAGGAAGCATTTTCTTATATTTTCTTGTCTAAGGCACATATAAAAGTCTATGCCCACAGTAAGGATGGCGATACTCCAGAATCAGTAGATCTTGTATTAAATCTCAACAGAAATAGCAACCATGACCAACTTATTCTGGACAACAGGATGACACAACTGATACATCAGACATCTCTGATATGATGATTCACTGTCCAGAAAGGAGCTAAAACATTCACATATGACCCCTCCTCTGTGCTCATGGTGAATGCTGGGCAGCAGCTTCTTGCCTCTGTTTCCTTGCTCCTGAAGAAATATCTGTCATGTGGAGGTGCACAGGACCTGCTCTGGCTGTCACTTCTACTTAACATCTGGGTACTAGAGCCATCACGAGAAGAGGTCACCTGAAGGAATAATGGGCTACTCTGAGGGATTTCTGGGGTTTGAATTACTGAAGTAAAATCCTTGGATAATCACACTCCTAGATTCCCTCTTAGCTTTGTTCATCCTAATTTAGGTACCTCAAGCAGTGCTGACTGAGCAAGCATGGAGAGCAGCATCTGTTTTACTGTCAGAAGAGGTGTAGTACCAGGACAATACCACTCTTTGCCCCTTTGCTGGAGAGGAGTTTTAGTGGAGTTGCTTGGTAGCTCTCTACACTTCAGTGGTCTCAAGTTTCATGAGAAGAGGTTTAGATTAGACATCAGGAGGAATTTCTTTTTCAGGGTGGTCAGGTACTAGAAGAGGCTGCCCAGGGAGATGGTGGGTTGACAATCTCTGGAGGCATTTAAGAGAAGTGTGGACATGGCACTAAGAGACATGGCTTAGTGTTGGAACTGAGAGGACAAAAGCTTCAAATAATCTCACTTGGAGGAAAAATTCATTTTCATTGCGCCATAGATTTTCACTGGACAGTTTTCTTGCACAATGCTCTGAAGCATTTTTAAGTCCTGGTTTCTAGCAGAAGCAAGATGTTGAGTATCAAGGGCAGTGGCTCAGATGTGGTATGACAATTCCTTTACTGGTATGTGCTCTCTCACTTTTGTATTGCCTGTTCCCTTGAATTCCTGTCTTCTCTGTTCTCATCCACTCTTCTGTAATTCCTCTCCTCTTTTAACCTCCTTTCTCTCTGTTCCATTTCTTTTCCCACTTTCATTATCTCTGCTTCATCCTTCGTATATAAGAAAGGTTTACACTTTTGCTAGTATGAATTGTAGCCTAACGATCATCAATTTGGCTCCAGCAGAATCTTTCGATGTGATTCGCATTGGCATTCTCATGTTGCTGAGAGAAGTGAATGCACTTAGACTCATAATCTTTGCCCACCGACATCTGAAGCAGAGCATTTCAGGTGTCAGTGCTTTACCCAAATGCGTATCCTCCACCAATCTATTTTCTGTCAGAGCCCACATTTATTGACATTCAAGCCATAAGCCTGCCTTCAAACCTCCAGTTGTCTGAGGGGAGCATGATGGCAGATCTTCAAAGTGTTAACTTCTTATTGTTATTACCTCCAATAACCTACATCCTGAGTTACCTATATATTTTAGCAACACTTCAGAGTATCACCTCAGACTGAGCACATTAATCTGACTGAATGCAGATATCTAGAACATAGGCAATTATGTCTGAACAAAACACTCACAGCAACATTTTTAGAACGTGCAAGTCACCTCAACCCAAGGCAGACATCTGAAGAAGTCGATGTTTTGCACACTACAAGTATTTCTTTATGTTGAGAAGGAAGTGAAAGGAATCCCACCAACTGAAATTGATGGGGTCAACAGACTTGATGCCTTTTGCTCAATGGAGACATAAGAAACAGGTGGATTTCACCCCATATGAAGTCATTCAACCCCTGTTGCAAGTGAAGGGACATGTCAGTGCTAGGAAACAAGAAGGAAGCACAAGGCATAGCCTGCACAGGTAGGAGCCTAGGAGGCTCTACATGCAGTCAAAGAGATGCAAAAGGCAACATAGCTCAAAAAGGCTGCTCTGAAATTTTCTTGGGCTCTCTAGCAGCAGAGAGACTTACTCCTAAACATAGGCATCTATACAAATACAGGTAATTTCAATATTCCTTATTGGGTGTCATCTGGAGGAACATAGGGCACAACCATTTGGCCACTGGTCACACTGCCTTTCTTACTAATTCTTAAGTCAGAAAACATAGTGCCGCATCTATATGAGTGTCTTTTAGGGGAAGTCAGCACTGCTTTGCTACTGTTCTGTATTACAGAAGGCTGTTTTTGTTCTTCTGATCTCTCTCCCACAACTTAGGCCATCTTATGCCATTTTCCTTCCAGTTCAAGGAACAACACCCAGAACCAGCCATTTCCTTTGTATCAGATGGTCATTTGTGGTGGCCTGCCTTTTCCTGGCAATTTTTATGTGCCTGTTTCAGAAAAACACAGAGGAAAAAAAAAGAAGACAGGCATACTGCAGTAGTCTATATTTTTTTGTCTTTGGAATTAAAATGGAGATCTATCTTCTTGCCAAGAGGCAGCAGGTCCCTGTGTTCTTCTAATAAACATATAAGTAAAAGAAGCTGCAGATGGTGGATGATTAGATTTTGTTCCTGAAAGATGCCACAGCCTTTAACATCTGAAAATTCACAATTTTCAGACACAGTTAAACTGCCCAAAGACATGTGATAGGTTTATTTGTAGCAACACAGAACATGAAAGAGACTCATAACAGTACAGAAAACTGTTATGCGGTTGTGCTATCAATTACTTCATGGTATTCTTTGGGACACATTTATGCTTGCAAAACAGAAAAGTCATGTAACATAAACATCTTTTTGGCTGCAGCTTTTTGGAAAACCTGTTACTATAACTTGCCCAGCATTTACACCGCATTATGCAGTGTAAATATGCACCATACACTTAAAGAATGTAGAGTCCAAATATGTAAGAATGCTCTTCATCAGATGGAAAAATATAAATGAAATGACCGTATGATGACATTACTTACAGAAATATTTCTTGCCCTTCATATTTCTTACACATTCAGTATTTTAATTAAAAACTGCAATGCTTTAATTATTTTTCATGAAAACGCATTTCTCACTTCAAGGTCGAGGAAGGCGTTTCAGCCAGTGACCGAAAAATAATAGTATAAAATACGTGCTGATTTAGATTTTCAAAATTGATTAGTAGTTTGAGGTTGCGACAGCAATTTGTGTAGTGTTCCCAGTTTACTAGAAGCTAAAATTGATTAGCACTTTTTGAGAAGTGCCGTGCTAATCAAGGTAAATTAAGTCATGAAATGGCTTGATTACTAGACAATTTGCCCTTTCACAGAACCTTTAAATAAAACTAGTTGGGGAAACATTTCCTGACAGGAGATCTGCTAAAACAATTACTTGTACTGGAGAGAAGATAATCATTTCTTCTTTTGTGCTTTTCTTTTTTTGCTTTCTCACATCTTTTCAGTAAATAACTAACCCATATTGGTCTACTGAATTTTTTCTTTCTTTCTTGCACTTTTCATTTCAAGACATAATCATATTCACTCTGATAAATAATTCTGTGTGCTATCAGCCTGCCTGCTACCGCGGTAAGATGTAGTGAAATAATCTGTGGACTGTAATCTGGAGGTTTAAGTCTGCTGCCCCAGTTAGAAATAGTTCTAGCAAGACAGATAGGCCAACAAATCCATCTTCAGAGTGAGTACTTTTTATTCTGAAGATATGTGTATGATTTTAAGACAAAAGACACCTGAACATTATTTTCACTTAGGGATGAAGTTCAGATACACATGAGAAATGTATTAAGCCAAAATAAATTGATTTTGCAATTATTCCACCAAAGGTAGTGGAGACAAAATCAAACAATTGTCATTGCCTTTGAGAATGTTTCAGCTCTGATAACCATTAATGAGATCTACCTAAGCACTGTTGCTGTGGACTCTTCCCTAGATTTTTCTCCCAGTTAGCCTGTGTTCTTCTGATCAGGGCATCACCAAGGGGAAGCACACAGTTTAAAATACCTCTGAGAACACACAGATGTGTGTACTTAATGGAGTTCATGGTGTTTTACTCTAGTCATGTCAACCCCAGATATGAGTAAAGACTGGAAGAAGAACTCATGGAGAGCAGCCCTGTGGAGAAGGACATGGGGGTCATGAGCCAGCAGTGTTCTCTTCCAGTCTGGAAGGCAAACAGTATCTTGGGCTGCAACAAAAGAGGGATGGCCAGCAGGAAGAGGAAGATTGTTATTCCCCCTCCTCTGTCCTCATGAGACCCCATCTAGTGTATTGTGTCTCACTGGAGCCTGGAGGTCCCAATACAGGAGGGATGTGGAGCTGCTGGAAAAGTCCAGAGGAGTGCTATGACAGTTCTCAGAGGGCTAGAGCATCTCTTCTATGAAGATCAGTTAGGGGAGCTGGGCTTGTTCAACCTGAAGATAAGAGGTCTCTGGAAACACAACTGTGGCCTTCCAGTAATTGTGGGGAGCTTACAAACAGGAGTGGGAAGGCTGACTTTTTACACAATCTGATAATGATAGGACAAGGGTAAATGGCTTTAAAATAAAAGAGGGACAATTTAGATTAGATGTTAAGGAGATATTCTATACACAGAGGGCACTATACAGAGTGAGGCGCTGGCACAGCTGACCAGAAAAGCTGTGGTGCCCTGTCCCTGGAGGCACTCAAGGCCAGGTTGAGTGGGGCCCTGGGCAGCCTGAGCTGGTGGGGGAAGCCCTCCCCATGGCAGGGGTTGGAGCTGGGTGGGCTGAGGTCCCTTCCAATCCAGACCTCTCACGCATATGCACATTCATGCACACCGGGGACACAATGCTAAGCTGAAGTCTGCTCCATCTTTTCCCCGTCATAAAAAGTAATTTTGTGTGAATAAAAGTATGTAATGGAGATCTGCACAAACAGACTGTTTGCTGAGCCAGAGCTCTTTACATGGCAACATAAATCCTTGTCTGCAGCCTGTGTACCTCCAAGCACAGACAACAGAGTCCTTGCCAAACCCCTCCCAGCAGCGTTGGCACCAGTGCTTTGTGTTAGTCAAGCCAGATGACTGGTTTTTAATAAAGTGATTGGATACATATTACACTAAGAAACATTATCTGTATTCACACCTGGCTGAGACGTATGGAGCTCAAGGCTGGTTTACTAGAGAGTAAACTGTGGTTTTCTGTGGGAGCTGGGCAGCTTAGTTGACTTAAGGGAAGAGATAGGGCTGTGGGGATTGTCATCAAGTGAATCTTTTCAAGTATACTGAGATACCAGAGTGAAATTCTCATGCTGTGGGGGAAGAAGGAGAATATATTTAAAAAAAAAAAAAAAAAAAAAAAAGGAATGTAAATCCCAAATTCTTTCTGTATTTCCATTTTCTTTTTTGTACACGATCAGATATGCTTTTGCAAAACTGCTCAGACATCACAAAACATATGTAGATCTATGCAAATCTGCAGACACCTGGCTTTTGTTCTGCAGATAGTGCCAGAACTGCAGATAGCTTGGTTAGAAAAGTTAAAAACTAATAGCAGAAGTTCTGTGTATTCAAGATTGTTACATACCTGCTTGCATTTCCTTTCCCCTCTTGTTTGTGAAAGGCTGCCTGCCTATCTTTCTTCCTACCATTTCCATATCCAGTAAGAACCTGTCTTGTGTAAGAATTCTGACTCTGCCTTCACATCCCCTCCATCCTCTACAATATTCATCAGTGTCGATCTGTCTGCAGAAAGATATAACTATCTTTATATTTTTTCATATTTTCTTTGTTTGTGTCTTTTTTTCCAGGCTGTCCCTCCTGTCCTGAAAAAAGAAAAGGACAATTTTTCTTTCCAATAAACAAATAAAATAAAACACAACTAAAAAAACCAATGGCTTGAGAATTACAGTTCAGGAAAGTAAGAAATGTGTTCGGAGTGATAAGTAGGCATGGGCAGCCACACTCCATGGCAGAGACTGAAGGCTGAGTGTTTTGATTATGTTCATATTGATTGTAGCTATCTTTTCAGTTTCTCACACACTCCTCATAAATTATACGCCCTTGCAAACTATGCCAGTTGGCATTTAAAATTTGCTTCTTTACCATGGGGAGAAATTGAACAATTAACAAAGCGGTAACAATTGATGCTTCCTCTCTTCCTGGGAAGACAGAACTCGAGGATAAAATCCATCTAGTGTGGATGCTGTATTCAGTTACCTAATACAGATATATGAAATTATAGTTTTTTAATCTGAAAGTGAAGCAGCATTTTTTAATATTCTGTTTCAAAATCTTAAAAAAGAGAGAGAACAAGAGAGAGAAAAAGAGAGAAGGAAGGAAGGAAGGAAGGAAGGAAGGAAGGAAGGAAGGAAGGAAGGAAGGAAGGAAGGAAGGAAGGAAGGAAGGAAGGAAGGAAGGAAGGAAGGAAGGAAGGAAGGAAGGAAGGAAGGAAGGAAGGAAGGAAGGAAGGAAGGAAGGAAGGAAGGAAGGAAGGAAGGAAGGAAGGAAGGAAGGAAGGAAGGAAGGAAGGAAGGAAGGAAGGAAGGAAGGAAGGAAGGAAGGAAGGAAGGAAGGAAGGAAGGAAGGAAGGAAGGAAGGAAGGAAGGTTTATTCTGTCTCTTGGAAAGAGAACAAAGGAAGTCTCTATGTAACCCAATAATGGCAACAAAAAGCAGAAGTTATTTGTATTAATAGCATGCTGTTTATGAATTTAAAGATTATCCATAGTATTCCTAATAGCTTTTATTCATAGAGTAGGCAACTTCATTGGCAGTAACAGTACCATAACTTGTCAAAAGGTAGTCACATGAACCAAGCCTGGAAGGAAAATCATTTGCACTTACTAAATTTCCACTATAATACCAGTAAGACATATGACTATCCTCAAACAGACATGATAAAAGCAAATATTAGCTGATAACCTGGATGTCACATTTTCAAGTGCAGCATATTTACCTGGCATAACACCAGGCTATGTAAAAGTATGCAGGCTAGTATGTGCACTTGAAGTAGCATGGTTGAGGTTCAGAGCTACAGATGGTGGACATGTCCTCCCAGCACAGCTATCCTAATTCCAGGAACTCAATTATCTCTGATATATATACATACAAATATACACTCTGTTGATAAGTTCAGAAAGCCATATTTAAAATTTAGTAGTTTTATACATAAATGTCGATAGAGATGTCTCTCAGAGGCCTGTTTTTGAAAACCTTGCCCACAGTAGTTCTTATGCACTAAAAACCTAACACCAAAGTAGCATATTTAAATATGCCAAAGCAAATGTAGCCCCGTAAATATGCAAGACACCATGCAGCCTAATGTTTCCAAACAGATTGTGTCCTATTTAAAAGGGGATCCTATATTTAAAAAAAAAAAAAAAAAAGAAAAAAAGAAAAAAAGAAAAAAAAAAAGAAAAAAAGAAAAAAAAGAAAAAAAAAAGAAAAAAAGAAAAAAAAGAAGAAATTAAATTTCTTCTATTTAATTAAATTAAATAGATTTTAAAGCAAAAAATTAAAGTGACTGTGAAATGTTGTCTAAATTTTTTTATACTGAGATATTTCATACTTTTGCCAATGCATCTCCTTCTTCTATGACTATCCAAAGCTTATACCTTCTTGACAATGAAAATATCTGATGGGATACATATTTTTTCACGTGCTGTGCACAGAGTTCTCTACAGTGTCCAAATAAAGCGCCACAGTTGACAAACTTGCTCCTGTTAATTGCCAGCTCCTCACTTTCAGGGCTGCATAAATTTTCTCAATAAAAGACACTGTCAGGTCAAAAATCTCACAACATGCTTTTGATGCCAAACCAAACACAAATTCTGCAGGCCTCAAACTGGTAACACCTTTCTATATTTTTGTTTTTGTTGTTGTTCTGGGTCTGTGGGATAACAGCTTCAAATTCATTCTGATGTGATGGTATTTGCTGCATCTGTGAGGCTGCCAATTTCTAAATGACTTTGGCTGAGAAGTTGTGCTCTGAGTGAAGATCCTGTTCCTACTGCTGGTCTTGCTTTGCTACCACCTCAACTCCCAAACTCTGCTCACCAAATTAACAGGGACACCATGAGAAAAACAGCTTATATTCTTCTTGTCCATTCTTGGTTATAATATAATAGCTCTAGCATGATAGTGCTGCTTTTTCACAGATCTGTTTTTAATGCTTTCTCCAAAAGCTTTGTTTCCTAAGGTAGGTCAAGTTACCCTCTTTTCTGGCCCACACCACTGCTTGTCTTGGGTTCAGTCACAGCCTGACTGCTGTGGGCTGTATGATGGGACAAATGACCTTCATCCTCCACATTTTTTCCTTCAGAACCTAGGATATAAACATGATGTGTATCTCGGCATTTCTGTTAATCTTGCTGGTGAAGTCTTGCTTGATGCAGCTTAGGTGGAATGTCTATCATGTAAGCTAATACTTTCCCTGTACATAGTGCAAATCCCCAACTGGTTTTTTCCACACATCCAATCTCTCTGCAGTAAGGTAAGAGGGACAGATGGAGAAGAATCATCTCCACCTGCTCTGCCTTACAAGGTGGTCTTGGCCTCATGGAGCCACTAGCCAACACTGCTGCTTCTACATTCTTCTTTCCCGTAGCATGTTTTCATGATGACAGAAAACTTTCTAAGATCCCCAGGAGGGCTATATTAGTATCACTCCTAGCTTGGTTAAGCCTCTCCCGCTGTAAAGTCCTGCAGTCTAACTCAACGCTCAGCACGAAGCTGCCCTTGGCTCTCAGTGTTCGTGTGCTGTCACTCACACACAGCTTTTCCAGACTCTGGCTTAAGCAGCTTCAGGGTGGCCAAGGACTTGGCAGCACATTAGACCAACAGTTCAGCTGCACAAAGCTGATCTCACCTTGCTGTGTGCCAGTGTGCTAAATGAACAAATGAGGCCAAAATTACCTTGCATTCCTTTGCCATCAAACTGATTTTTATTACTTTTTTTTTTTTTTTTTTTTTTTTTTTTTTTTTTTTTAACATGTTCATTCTTATCCCTTTGATCCTTTGAATTATAAAACAATTGTCCAGGAAAACACAGAATCACAGAATGACCTGGGTTGGAAGGGACCTCAAGGATCATGTAGTTCCAACCCCCCTGCCTGGCAGGGCCACCAAACATACACCTTTACTAGATCAGGTTGCCCAGGGCCCCGTCCAACCTGGTCTTGAACACCTCCAAGGACGGGGCATCCACAACCTCCCTGGGCAGCTTGTTCCAGGACCTCACCACTCTCCTAGTAAAGAAATCAGCTCTATTGAACAGTACCCACCATGAAGTTATCAGTTTTCTCATTCCAGCATCCTCCCTAGTCCATCTAGAGATAAAGTCCCAGTTCAAGATCCATTTTCAAGTAACAGGTATTCCCATGCTTCCTACACAGTCTATCAGGACGCTTCAGTGAACCTGGCTGGGCTTCTGCCAAGGAAAAAATGTGCTCAGAGAATCTGCCACTCCTGTTTACTGCTCTTTCATTTGAGACAGAACAGGGGAAACAGTGCTTGTATGCACTTCTCATTCTCTGTGGAGCATCTGTTCCTACTGGTGATCTTGGCTAAAAATTTCTTACTTTGGTTCTTCTCAATCTGATTAATTTTAACCTTCATATAGACATGGCTTAATTATCTTTGACGGATTTGCCACTGCACTTCATATCTTTCTGGAGAACATTAGTTTTTCCCTCTCCCCTTCCTTCCTCTCCCCTCCCCTCCCCTCCCTTCCCTTCCCTTCCCCTCCCCTCCCCTCCCCTCCCCTCCCCTCCCCTCCCCTCCCCTCCCCTCCCCTCCCCTCCCCTCCCCTCCCCTCCCCTCCCCTCTCCTCCCCTCCCCTCCCCTCCCTTTCCCTCCCCTCTCCTCCCTTACCCTTCCCTTTCCCCTGTCCCTACCTCTGCCCCTTTCCTCTCTTCTACTCTCGTGTCTTCTATTTTGAAGTTCATAATTTAATTTCATAATTGATCAGATTGTATTTGCTGCCAGCCTATCATACGGCTATTTTTTATCACCTGTACAGATGGGCACACCTAACTCTAACTTGGTTACTTGGCAGATTGGTTTGTCTCCACAGAATTGTAGATAGAGAGTGTCTGGGGATAGCCCCACTACACTAGTCGATGAAAAGGAACACATGGATTTGAACTGCTAGAACAGTCATGCAAACAGCTAGGCAATTTTTTACTGCATGTTCAAATAAATGATTATAGCACTGCATGGCTGTTGATGAAAACGGCACATTTTCTATCTCCAATCTCCTTTTTTAAAACTATTTTGTTTTTATTTTTTCCTCCTGAAAGTGGAAGCTTTTCCTTTGTTTGCCTATGGATCTCTTTCAGTCTGATCTCTCTTGATGCCATAAGATGATTTTCAGCTCAAACAAAGAGAGAAGGTCATACGCTAAATTGCCATTTGATTATAAATGTATCCTGCACTAAATACAGAAGGATTGTTTGCTGCTGGAGAAAAAGTAAAATAATTGTTCTGTCACTAAAAGGAAATTAGAAGTTTGCATACACTGCTGTTGCTCAGGGTCACTTTCTGTCATACTCACTTTTTTCAGCTGGGCAGTTTTTACCCTGCTCTGCTCACTCTATGATGTACCTCCTCCAGCAGACAACCAAAGCATTAACCAAAGTTTGGGTGAAAATCCAGATGGAAGATTATGGAATCAACGTATCTTAAATGGGAGGGATGAGTAATGCAGCTTACTGTCTTAGTCACCCACAAATCCAAATTACGTGCCACATGTTACTTCTTAAGCTAGCCATGAGCCGTTTACTTTCTTTTTTTTCTTTTCTTTAATTTTAATTAATGTGTACTAAATGCCTTCAATAACTGCAGAGCTGAGAAGAAAAATCACTCCTGTAAACAGTGTTTTGATTTTGTCTTAATTCATCCTGAGGTCAGATGTTAAGACGTATTATGTGGAAATGTGCTGGTCCTTATTTTTTTCCTTTGGGTGTCACTAGTTTCAGCAGTTCACAGGGCTGGTAGTTCATGCAGTGCATAATCAGAAGCTGGTCAATCCGATTTACTCTCAGTTGCTCCTTGTTAAAAATGAAAAATGAGATACACACTGAGATACAGGTGTTGCATGTTTCTGGGGGAACAGCTTTGGAACACAGCTGTAGAGTGGGTACTTCCAGACACAGCAATATGTATGTATATGCTGACATTTTGCTGAACCAAAATCCCAGCACTGAATATCTTAAGATAAGATTAAATCCAGATTTAAACCAGGCAAGCTTATCCAACTCTAATAAATAACATACTCATTACTGGGATGTAGATTTGCTTGCTTAGAAGTCTGTGTGTCACTGGGTGGATTAGTTGCAAATTAGGAGCCTCGTTATTGTTGTGTCCATGTGAGCTGAGCCACATACACCTGTGGCTGTAATCACAAATGAAATGTATATGGTTTGCACTTGAGGAGAGGGAAGAATCTGTTAGTTAAAATGGACACATTATAAGCATTGTCCCTTCCTGGAAGCATTCCACAAATTGAACAGATGGCAAAAGCCTGATGACTTTCCATATATTTTATCTGGATCACAATAGAGGTGACACAGAACCCTACACTACAATGATGCATGTCCTCCCCTCCCTCCACTATCCCATTGCCAGCCCTTCTCTTTCCCACTGCTGGCCAGAAAAAATATCAGTTTTGTTTTAGTACAGTCCCAACTCCATGCCAAGACAATCAAATCCTAGGGAGGGTGGAAGTACACTTATGGCTTTGCCGTTTAGTTTGCTTTCGGTACTAGCCACTTCTGCTGGGAGGCCAAGCTAAAACCGCGGCAGCTAACAGAATAGCAGAGGTGCTGAGCTCTGACCTCAGACACACCTGGCAGTAGGATATTGAGCTACGAAATATGCTCTGAGAATTCAAAGGGGATCTGTAGTGCGAGTAAGGCTCACATCTGTACTGATCTCTGTAGTGCCTTGGAAAGTAAAATCCAGTGGTTTTTCTCAATGAGCAATTCAGAACGAATGCTTGCCTGCATTGGACAGCATTCTCATGAAGAAATAAATTTTTCATTTTTTAAATATAACATCACACCTACTTTACAATTTCTACGGCTTTGTATTACAGTTTGCTGGCACACATAACTGATCCTATAAACTTTACTTCAGCAATGTCACGTAACGTCTGTGGGGAGTTCAATCAATACATAAGCTCTCTCTCCTTCACTGCTGAATGATTTCACCACCAAATGACTTTGTTTAACTCTGAGAAAGTGGCCAGCCATCCTATGTCACTCAAAAGAAGAAGAAACCTGGACTCTTTAAGCCTGGGGAGTGAAGAACCGCACACCACCATTATTTCCCTAGAGCTCCAGCAGTGTCCAAAGGAGGCTCAGATATGCAACATCAACACATAAGGCTGCAAGAACTCCCAGCTGTACAGAAAAGGCATAACTGTCTTTTTCTGAGCCAGAATCAGGGTGCTTGCTCTGACAATAACCTCTAGGGAGCTGATTACAGATCTAGGAGGTAGGCAGCTTCTTGAAGAAAAAAGCTTTGGGGATTTTCCTATTCTGTAGTGAATCTATGTGTTGTGGTTTAGTCCGGCAGGTGGCTCAGCACCACACAGTCATTTTCTCCCTCCCTCCCTTCCTGGTGGGATGGAGGGGAAAACTGAAAAAAAAAAAAAAAAAAAAGAAGTAGGACTCCTGAACTGAGAGAAAACTATTTACTAGGATAGAGAAAAGGAAATAACAAATGATGACAAGCAATTGTTCACTATGCACTGATCAGTGCCCAGCTAGCCCCCAGCCAAGCAGAAGAGCGAAATGCACAACCTTCAAGACTCTCTGCATGATGCCATATGGTATGGAATATCACTTAGGCCAGTTTAAGTCAGCTGTTCTGATTCTGATTCCTCCCAGCTCTTCACTGAGAAACTGGAATGGCCTTGACACTGCACAACACTGCTAAACAACAACTATAAGCATTAGAGAGTTATCAGCATTTCTTTTCTTCTAGAATGAAAACATAGCATCACACCAGACACTAAAGAAAACAATTCCACCCCAGCTGAAACTAAGACTCCCCTACACCTTATACCAGCTCTTGTCTACCGTGCTCTGTTGGTACACCTGGGTTTAACCTCCTTGAACTGAAAGAAATTTGTCAAGGATCAATTCAACTAATGCTCTTACTTCAACAGAGAGAAAGGTTTTTGCTCTTTAAAGGCAGAACAGAATGCTCTTTTGGTATTGTTAGATGATATTTTAACAGAAAATTTACTAAACAGAAAGTTAAATCAGTCTCCAAAACGTGCTCCTGTTTCACAGAGCCTGTTCCAGCCAAACACACAGAGTCAGACTCATGACATATCTGCATCAAGAAGATGAGCTGTTGTTCTGATTGATTTATGCTGAATTTTACCAAAGGTGCCAGCTGTCAGTTACATGAGTGGTTTCCTGGTCAGAAAGAAAATGCTGCAACAACACACCTTGTTAGGGCACCTATCAGCTCCCCATGGAGTCACCTTATCTAGTCAACTGTCAAAAGCAAACACTTACTCATGGTAGGCAGCTCTGTGGAGCTAACAGAACTGTCAAAGAATTAGGTATTTCTTAGTGTCACTGATAGAACTGCTACGTCCATTCCCAGATGCTGATTCTAGAATTGATATGCACAGCCTCTTCTTCTAACACTTGAGTAGGGATTTTGTTATTTGTATAAAAAAAAAAATGTTGACATAGTAAAAGGGGGAACTGAAGCCTCTGGTGGCCACAGCACAGGGCAATCACACCTAGAAGGGGCCTGGAGCCTGAAGGTGCTTCCAGGCTCAGCTCTCTTGAGGGATATGCTCCCAGCATCATTGGCATTGGCTGAGACAACATTAGTTAGTAGCTTGGTGGAGGGAGTTCTTTTGCAAAAGTACCTTTAGCCAAGAACTGCGTAGGTGCTGACTGTGTAGGTATTGTGTGTGTAGCAAGGCAGAGTCTTTGCCCTCTATATGCAGTGCAAGCAAGGAGATAGAAGAAGGATGTGTAATTGGAGGAGGTGGAGGCAGAAAAACTAATCTGAATTTGCAGATGAGGAACTGTACTATCTTGATTTTTGAGTGCTAGCAACAGAACATCAGGGTCAGACTCCTATAAAAGGAATTGTTTACCAATGTTTTCCACTGGCAGGTAGCATCTTATAAGACATTAGAAATTATAAAGGAATAGCGTTGCATCGGAATGAAACTTCTTTTTAGGTCTTGTGGCAATGTATTAAAACTTATCACATCTGAGTGTTTGTCAAGTACAATATGCAAGTAGCTAATGTTGCAGTCAGATGCATTTTTCCAAGGAATCAGCTGCTTTCTTACTGCATTTATCAAATATATCTCCATGGAATGGTGTTTCCTAAGACATGAATCAACACAACATATGTTATAGTGCTTCAGCTTTATTTTCATAATGGAAAGAAGCTGCTTTAATAGCATCTGTTGTAGTGCTGGGAACATATTCTGTCATCATTTTTCAGTGAAAAAAATTCAATTTCAAGTAAAACTTGGATAGAAGTTCAATGAAATGTGCAGGCTAGTGTGGTCATTCCTTCTATTATCTAGTTATCTGCTCTTATCTCCTTCCCCTTCTTTAATTATTTTGCAGAGTTAGCACAAAAACACAGTAAAGGGAAAACTGAGACTGTGTAACTTCTGAATGTAGATATTCTTTTTCAGCTTAGTGAAGAATTTTGACTACAATGTCCTATTGAATTCATCAGTTTATTTTCATTTAGAGTTGTATGTTCCTTGTGCCACTGTTGTCTTCCTATAATTAACATTGTTGATTATCTTCCTTTGAGAAAATAATAAAATGTTGCTGTCCCAAGGTTTGGTAAACTGCCTTTAACCTAATTTGTATTATGGGACACAAATTACTTGGGAATCCATGTGCTACTAAACGTCACTTCCACTCTTGTCCTAGCAATGACAAAAACAATTTGTAAGTCATTCTAATCAAAAGAAGAATGCTGAAGAACATCCTTCCTGTTCTTTCACAGTTCTTCCAATAACTGCATTAGCATGGATTTTCAAGGTCCTTCCACTCTTACCAAGGTCATGCAGTAGACAAAGGCAGCAGAGGATGGATTTTGAGTTCCTTCTCCAGGGATAGTAACAAAAAGTTCACAGAAGGTTTGAAGATGTTTCTCTCCTTTTTACCAAACTAAGGTGCAGGGAATTGTAGAAAAAAAAAAGTGCAGCTAAGATCAGAAGATTGTATTAGTTTTTATCCACTCCAAACACTCCAGCTATGGTTAATAATTCATGTTTCCATGAAGTATGGTGAACAAGAAAGTGTGCAATGACTGGATACATGATACCTGTTCCAAAGAGCTTTAATTGAAGTTAGACTTGGAGGGATTCCACACGAAAGGGGAAGAGAAGAAGGAAAGTGTCTGAGGGCAACAGAGGGGGTTTTTAGGGTGATAAACAATTATTAAAGCAGTCTCTGCTCCTTTGAGTTTGGCTTTATTAATTGTAGAGTAATCAAAGTTAAATTAAACAACAACAACCCTACAGCCAGCCCAGGCAATGCCCTTTGAAAATCCCTGTTTGTTCAGTAGATTAGGATGTACTGACACATACACTTTACTGATGGGTATTGAAATGCCTGGATTGAAACATTTTCCTATATATAAAAATAGAGAGGGGAAATAGGAAACTTTGACATATAAAAGGATGATAAACTAGAAACATAATTTAAAAGAACTCTGCCAGTGTTTGAATGTCAGGCATTTTCTGCTTCATGAATTGTAATCTTTGATGGGGGGGCAGGGAGACAGGGAGACAAGCTCATTTCAAGTCAGAGAGCAACAGAAAGAATTTCTGATGAAAACCCAGGTTGGCTTAAAGGTACATTTAGATCTCAGCAGCTCTTGCTGGCAAGGTCTGATGACTTTTTCTATCAGAGAGTTCAGTCCTCCTACAAATATAACCCTGATGGTGTGTGTCCAAAGGAAGGTAAGGAAGCTGAGAAGGATCTGGAGCATGAGTCCTATGGGGAGCAGCTATGGGATTTGTGATTTTGCAGTATGGAGAAGAGGAGGCTCTGGGGAGACCTTATCACTCTCTACAACCACCTGAAAGGAGGTTATAGCAGAGAGAGAGTTGGCTTGTTCTCCAGGGTAACAGCGACTGGATGAGAGGGAATTAACTTATGTTGCACCAGGGGAGATTCAGGTCGAATGATAGGAAAAAAAAACCGAGAAAGTGTGGTGAGGCAGTGGCACAGGCTGCCCAGAGAGGTGATGCAGTCACCAGCCCTGGAGGTGTTCAAGAACTCTGTGGATGTGGTACTAAGGGATGTGGTCAGTGGTCATGGTGGGGGTGGGCTGGTGGCTAGCCATAATTATCTGAGAAGTCTTACCAACTTTAGTGCTTCTATGATTCTGTGATTCAGTGCTGACAAAGTAAGGCACTACCTGGAAACACATACTGACTGCATGTATTTCCACATGCTGTCTAACTTCAACTGTGTTAGAGCAGTCCAAACATAGCCAATATGTCCAGCCCACCACTTATTATGTTTCCTACTAAATGAATGTGTGGGTGCATTCTGAAATCTAGGGCAGCCTTGTCTGACAGGTGCTCATATTTCCCAATGTGGTAAGAGACAAATAGCTCCAGATTCATCCAATTCCTGGTGGGACAGATCTGTGGGCGAACAGGAAAGCCATATCCCATGTGCCAGGGGTGAGGCCCTACAGAGCAGACACTGGACACGTAAATAAGAATTTTTCCTGTCAGCCAAGACACCTCGTCTCTTTATCATGTGCTGGGTTGTAACTCACTCAGAATACTCACTTCCAGTAGGCCGAAGGGTCATGGCATCTGGCTTCTGGCAAACAGCCCCTAGCATTTTTCTCCCATCCTGACCTGCTATCAAGTTGCTTTGTGAACACCCTGCCATGCTGATAGCAGAATTCCTTACTAAAATGAATGTGATCAAGGCTGAATTTGACACAGGGATGTAGCACAGAGCTCAGCAGAAGTACATGTTCCTACCCTCTACATACTGAGATTCTTCTTATTGATTTTTTTCTACTTTTTCGTATGTCCAGGCAGATAATTAAAGCAAAACAAACAGAGAAGGGCAGTGCACTGTTGTACTGAGAGTATTCTAGCAACAAACTTATTCAGCTGTTTGGTACAAAAGCAAAACAACAACAAAAAGTGTTCTTTTCTTACAAATTCTCCCCCTTCATACACACATTCATCTACCTGGGTTTATTCATCTCTGTTTCTCACCCCACTGTTATATTTGATACAATAAGTGTACCAGGTAACAATGTGATTTTGACAGCAGTATAGCTTATTGATGAAGTACTGTTGCCTCTGAAAACCAGGAACAGGTAGGATTTTCCTACTTATTGCCTCCACTCTATGAAGCTATATGAGTACCCTTGTCAATTCTGTAGTCATCTGCACGTGTTCCCCTATCAATATAATACAAAACAACTGAGTTGCAAGGAGCAACACCTGTTTTATTCTTGCCTACACGTCTGAACTCTATTTTAATATTATCTCATATAAGTTGTATTATACATTGAAGCCTTTCGAAAAGAAAACAAACAAAAAAAGTCAATCTGGTCCTTCTGACCTGTAGAAGAGACATAAATTTACTCACTTTAACTGGAAAGCAAGTGTTGCAGACCTTAAAACTTAATCCTTTGAGCTATCATGTTTGCTCAGTAGAAGAGAAAATGATGTCTGGGGACACCAAGCAGCAGTTTCAAATCACTAGTGTATGTTTTCTAAATACAAAAAGCAGCTTTTCCCCTCATAAATCTAGCTGTGTCATCTCCTATGTCCTGTGGACAGCTGTAGCCAACAGACATCTGGACTGGACTGGTAGTAAGACGTGAGCCAATGGTCCCATGTCCTGCTACTTAAAAAGCAGTTATTCTAGACTGTGTTTACCCCAGTAAGGGGTAAATGCATGTGAGTTCAGTTTGGAGACAGTCGTGCTGTTAATGCTTTGTACTGCTAGCCAATAACCTCCAGCCCATCCCTAGGGTAACTCGTCCATACTTTTCAAATCAAAAGGCAGCCACCTCTGGTGCATTGGGACCCTCCAACAGCTGCATCATTCACAGCTCTCATTTCTAATGCCAGTACTCAGCTGGGGCCAGGAGAGTTACAGGCTGACTTCTCCAATGGCCTCTATCATTTTCTTTTGAGTCTAATGAGCTTGACTTACAGGATCAGAGTAAATAAGAGCCAGGGAGCCTGGGAGTACTTTCTGCTGCATCTACTGAAAGGAGCTACCTGGAGAGTGCCACTTGTCAGGCAGTGACTAATAAAACATGTGACATGGGCACATTTAATAAGCATAAACATCAGCGTATGCAGCAGTAAATGTGCATATACTATCTTTTCAGACTTCTCCTGAGCGTGGTGAATTCATACAATCAGCACCAGAAACATGGACAAGAAGGCACATGCAAATAAAAAGCACTCAGATCTCTGGAGCTGCAGCTCTCATCCCTCTCCCGATAAAAGTTCTACATTTCAAAAGCCATCAATCAGCAGGAAGACACAGTTTCTTCTTTTTGACCATAATAGCACATTAAACACACACACACACACACATGCATGCACACACAAAGGAGGGAGAGGAAAAGAGGAAAATTACAGGCGAAACCAAACCGAGACACAAACACTCTTCTTGCAGTTCTGAAAAGCATTCACCAATATCTCATCTCCTGTAGTAAAATTCTGCTCAGTTTCTAGCACTCCTAAAGGCACTTAGCACCGCTCCTGAGCATGCAAAACATTCCATGCAATTGCCTTTGCATCCCAGCAAAGCAGAGAAGATCCCACTCGTTTATCACAGAAATGGAGCAGATGTGAAGCTGTTCCGAGTGCCCCCACATCCCCCCTGCCACCCCCTCCTTCCTTTCTCTGGGTTAACCCCCAGCCCTGCCTGCAGAGGGGACTTACCGAGGGCTTTGCAATGGGAGAATGCAGTTAGGCGCTCTCATGCCTGGGAAGAGCTGCACCCAGTAATGAAGCAGGCACTGAGAAGTCGCACATTCTTTCAATAGCTATTCAGGTAGCGCTGCCAGCTTTCTCAAGCTCTCTGTGTGCATGCACGTGGGGGGAGACAGAGAAGGAGAGATGCAATAAACTCTGTCTGTAATTAAGAATGCTCCTTTCTACAAATTACAGAAGCAAGTTGTCCCTTTAGCAGCCTTTTTGGCATGATCTCTTCAAAAGGAATTCCTTAGAAGAAAAACTGCATCCTTACTACTCTCTTTCTCTCTCTCTTTTTCTTATTATTTTTTTCCCTAAGAAAGAAAAAAAATAAAGCCCACTCTCTTGGAGATTTAGTCATTGATGTATCATAGGGAGGTTATTGTTGGTCGGAGTTTTGATTGATGAAAGTTTTATTATGAAATTCAGCCTAGTTTGCAGCCAAAAGGAGACCCGACTCTGCTCTTTTTAAGGAACAGCCTCGCAGGAAAGCAGTCTAAATCAATAATTTCATACATTTAATGACAGTACTCATGAAAGAAAGTATCTATGCTAAGCAATTCAGTAGCTGGGAAGGTGGTAAATACAATCCAGTGCCTTTTTGTACGTACATAAACCATTAAGGGCAAAACAATACCGCATGTCAGCAAATAGAAAGATTTATAATGGAAGTCCCGAACTTGGAAATATTTTACAGAAAATGCACATTTAGTGCTTCAGTGTGCCAATTCCATGTGGGAAGTGCTTCCAGTGTGTCAGTTAGGGGGTGATGGCTACTTGTTCCTAATGAACATGAAATAAATACTGTCATAAAATTTTGGAACATTAAAGCATTTGGCTTAAGGATTTGAAAGATTTAAGCAAGTTAAATCTCCAAGATAGATCCTTTCTTTATTAAAGAATCCTCTTTCTCTGAAGCTTTAAGATTATTTATACTTTCATTACTTCTGATGTCACCTTTGATCTAAATCAGATAACGTATATCCCCTTCTTACCTAAAGAGGAGCATTCCAGAAGATGGGGTCCATCAGAAGAGAGATGGCCAGCAGGGACAGGGTGATGATTGGCCCTCTCTACTCTGTCCTCATGAGGCCACATCTGGAGTGTCCAGGCCTGGGGCCACCAGGACACTCTCCTATGAAGACAGTATGAGGGAGCTGGGCTTGTTCAACCTGGAGAAGGGAAGGCTGTGGGGTGATCTCACTGCAGCCTTCCAGTACCTGAAGGGAGCATATAAAAAGGATTCTTACTATTTCTCCTCTACAGAGATCAACCAGGAAACTGGCAAACTGCAAAACTTGTGTTGCTTGAGAGAGCACTAGAGTTAGGGCTGCTCTGTCTGACCTGTTGGGACTTCCCACCAGTACCTCAAGGAAAGCCCCAGCTCTTCCCTTATCACAAGCACTAGTCCTATCACTAATGACACGAGAGAAGAGGCCAGCCCCCAGCTCACTACAGCCTCCCTTCAGGAAGTTATAGAGAGCAATAAGGTCTCCCCCGAGCCTCCTCTTCTCCAGGCTGAATATTCACAGCTCCTTCAGCCTCTCCTCATATGGCCTGAGCTCCAGACCCCTCACCAGCTTTGTTGCCCTCCTCTGAACACGTTCCAGGGCCTCAATGTCTTTCTTGCAGTGAGGGGCCCAAAACTGGACACAGTACTTGAAATGTGGCCTCACCAGCATTGAGTACAGGGGAACAATCACCTCTCTGCTCCTGCTGGCAACGCTGTTTCTGATGGAATCCAGGATGCCATTGGCCTTCTTGGTCACCTGGGCACACAGTCAGCTCATGTTCAGCCGAGTATCAATCAATACCTCCAGATCCATTTCCTTTATGCAGTCTTCCAGCCACTCCTCCCCAAGCTTGTAGCGTCACCCGGGGTTGTTGTTGCCGAAGTGGAGGATGCGGCATTTGGTCTTGTTGAATCTCTTCCCAGCTCTCATCCCAGCTCTCCACCCTGTCCAGATCCCTCTGTAGGGCCTCGCTACCTAATCTTTATAGCTGGCTTTGTGCTACTGCAAGAAAACAGAATACTTCTTGTGCAAGAGCTGCAGGTATCTGCTGAGGTAGAGCATCTCTGCCTTACAAGTTACACCGGTTTCATTTATATTTGTTTTTGTTTTTAGAAAGCTTATTTCTAGAAATTACAAGTAGGCAGTGGAAATCTGTTTACATGAAGAAGGCACCCTGAAAAGATGACAGTTTTGATATCTTTTTGCAATAAAAGCAAACTTTGCAGTCCTCTAGCTACTTCTCCATCTGGGCATTTAAAGGGAAGCTTCCCAGAGAAGAATAGAAACAAAGGGCTCAAAGAAATGGCTATTTCCTCCAGAATGACAGGACATCTCAGTTCTGAGGGTATTACATTCAGTCAGGTCTACGCATTGCACTTGTGAGGACATGCAACTTAAACTTTAATAAAAAAGATTCTTTTTTTTTGTAGTGCAGGTAAAGAGACTGTGAGAGCTCTCCCATAAATTACTGCTTTACAACTTAGAAAGAACTAAGAAATCATCTGTGACCTGTGAATCTAATTTCACTGTGCAAAGATCTTTTCCTCTAGGGCTCTTTTCCTGATATATGTATCAATTTGCCATTCTTCATTGACATAAACTAATTTCTGTGGTTTGCCTGTCAATAATCCTACTTAACTTTTAATGCATAATGGTAAAGCCATTGACCTCTGGTAGAAGCAGGTTTTTAAAGAAGCAGCTCTTGTTTTCCATGGAATGTGAAAAAATTTGGTTTAAATACACGTCCAAAGTGAAATGTGTATTTAGTATACTAGAGGATAAGGTTGATGTATGCTTTTGTATTTCCTGTGTAGATGCTACTCTTCATCATTATCACCAAGGAGTCTTACATTCTGGTATCTTGCTTATCATCAGAAAATAACAAGATATCTAATATGGTACCTGATACGTTGGCTGTGTGGGGTGTATTATTTACTGGTGCTAGCACATCCTAATGATGATTCTCCCTCTGCCTCTTCCTCTTCCTCCCAGAATTATCCATGGAGGACCAACTGGTCAGAAAGGTTACATTAAGAGAGTCGATGTCAGTGTCCGTTTCATAATGATGTCAGAATGATTCCAGCATTATGTAGCAGAATTGGTATAACTCTTACAATGAAAAGAATATAGGATAATCTGAAGTAAGGAAATACATAGCTGCTGCATGCAAACAAATTGTGCCCTGCAAGTGCTACCACAGGCACACTGTCATAATGAAAGCATTTCACTCTTTGTGGTGATGGCTTAGAAAAAAATTGATTTCTGCAGATGTGACCATCCCTTTTCAGGCATTTCTCACAAAACCGTAATTATTTTACAGAGCAAGGATAAAAACACAGCCTTTTCTCAGACAGTCGTTTTTGTGTTAGACTTTGCCAAAACTAAGCATATACATTAGTCATAAGTGCTGGATTTTATCTCATTGATTAGAGACAGTTTATAGAAGAGAGACAGGGAATTTTTATTAAAGTGGCTGCATTCTGATCTCATTTGCTTTGAGGTAAAACTGATTTAAGTTTAGTTACTACACATTTCCAACTGTACTGACTGTATTCTGCTACACAAAATTAATCAAGCCAGTGCTTTCAAATCTAGAATAATATGTAAATAAACATCAGAGCTGCCTGGCACACCAGCCTTTTGTCTGTCTCACTGGGCTTCTGTGCCTGTAAGTATTGAATTTGAGACTTTTTAAGTCCAGATGGAACTTCTGCCATGTCACTACATGGTCTAAAGCTCAAGGTCAGGCTGTATCTCTCTCAAGGTTTCCAGGTCATCCTTTGTGCCACTGGCATTTTGTATCCTTTATTGTGAACAGTCTGTTTTTCGATAAGAGGAAGAAGTTGATTACAAATGACAATTTTTTAAACTGCGTATCAGCACTAACATACTGCTTGTGTCATCCAAAATGAAACATAGTTCACAATGTTTCTTAACTGATTAGAATTATATAAGGGCTTGTAATCCAGGAGATTTAGAATGGATATAAGGAAAAAGTTTTTTATGATAAGGGTGGTGAGGCACTGACACAGGTTGCCCTGAGACACTCAAGATCAGGCTGGATGGACCTTTGGCAACCTGTTCAAGCTGTAGGTGTCCCTGTTGAGAGAGAGGCTTGGCTTCTTCTGCCAGGCAACAAACAGGACCCAAGGAAATGGCCACAAGTTGTATCAGTTAAGTTTAGACTGGTCATAAGAAGGAACTTTTTTTCTCAGAGAGTGGTCAGGCACTGGAATGGCTGCTCAGGGAGGTGGCAGAAGCATCTAGATAGGGAGCTAGGAGATATGGTTTAGTGAAAATGAAAAGAGCTCAGGAACTCAGTTGTACCTCCAGGTACAGAAGTCTGTGCTTAGCCAAAGAGAACATGATTTCACTGTAAATCTGGTGCATGAAAAATGGAAGCAATACAGGCTAGAGCACAGTCATTCCAAACAACTCTTCTCATTTAGACAAAGCACAATTTTTCCATTATTAACTCTGCATTGCAGGCTGACTTCAGTGCTGCATGCACCATTGCATCTGATGTCTGGCCAGTGTCCTATGTCTCTGCTTCCTTCTTAAGCAAACCACATCTTACGGGGCCATTACTGGGTCCTCTGTTATGTCTGCCTCATGACACTACAGCATGCTGCAATGAGCTTAGGGGAAATAATACCAGGAAGAGTTCAGGGATAGTTAAGGAAGTCAGTCTCTCTCACTGTGGTAATTCTATTTTGCCATACTTTAGCAAGTAGTTGTTCCAATAAAGTGCTGCCTTTGTCTCTGAACCATGCTTTGTATTTTTATCAGGACACAGGCAGTGATAGCATAGGGCCATGCAATGAGATCTACAGCAAGGAAGAGAGAAGGACCAGAAGCCTTCAGAAAGAAAGCTAATAGGCATCAAAATCATACTGACTAACATGCAAGCTGGATTGCCAGATAAAAGTTGAACAGAAGCAGTAAAAGCAGGAACTGGGGAAGAAAATGAACATTAGCTATTTTTATTGTCTCCCAGAGGGAAAGGGCTGAGAAGAAATAATGCCAAAAGCGTGAGAACAGCTGATTGTACGTTTGTAGGTTTACTTAGCTTGGAAAATCCTACTTTTTAACATTTTTTATTCTATGAAATATATATTAAGCCATTAGTACTTGAGGGGGTTTTGTGTTCTGAATAAGTAGAAATCTAAATACCTTCTACATTCTGTCTAAAAAGCTCTTTCAGATTTTTAAAGCCTAAGAAGACTTGAGATTATCCTAACTACACAAATAGGGCATTGCAGGAGGTGTACTCCTTATCACTTACTTGGTCCTAGGTAAAATAGAGAAGTGATACTCCTTACATGAAGATAATGTACATGGCAGTCAAAATATTTGGAGTGCATCTTTACCTAAAAATGGGGAAAACTGATTTAGTTTGGTTTACAGCAGTTAAGCATCTATGTATTTAAAAGAGAAAAAAAAAGAAAAAAAAAGAAAAAAAAAAAGAAATGTTACAGAAGAACAAAACATGGCTAAATCAGTTTCTTGCTTTGTTTTCAGATAATGTCTCCCAACACTGCCTGTGCACGCTCCAGGCATTTTTTGTAAATATTGTGTTTAAATTCACTATGTTGCTATGCACTTAACTATGGGTTTATATTTCCACTAAAAGAATTCATGTGTAGGGTTGTTTTTTGGTCAGACTTGAGTCCACAGAGGAATAAAAGGCATAGAAAGATAAGATAATAAGAGCATTTTGAAAACAATGACAAGTCCCCAGAAACATAATTGAATATATTGTGCATTTTAAATGTAATTTATGGTTGATCCTTTCATTCTTTTCTATGTAGAAACCTACAGTAGTGAAGAAGCTACTAGCAGGATGTAACAAGAATATGACTAAATCTCCTGGGTGCTCAGCACATCCAGAGGTGCAGCAAGGCTGAAAGCAAGGTATGTAAGAAAGCCAAATATAAATTCCTGAATGCAAAGCTCCCGTTCAACATTTTTTCACAAACAGTAACCCCACTGAGGAAAGACAGGGCAGGATTTTGCTTCAGGATAAGCAGCAGCACAGGGACACAGAAAAAGCCTGCCAGCAGCAGTAGATGTGGTCTGTATATGCCTACGCTGCCTTTTGTGACACATAATAGTGCTCTGGCAAAGACAACCATCTCCTGTTGTGGAGTCTGCATTCTGCTGTAGAGGACATGACAGAAAAGGCTGGTATCCATAGGGATCTCCCTTGAGGATATCGGCCTAAAGGGGCATGACATGTGATGACTGGAATAATTTAACTACACGTAATTTATGAATTCTGGCTGATGTGAAGAAGTTGTTGCTTTGGAAAGGTTACTGCAGGAGGTAGGACTCCTCTGTTTGCTGAATGAGGAGAATTGAGGACAAGCTGTCTTAATTTGGGTCAGATAAGGCAGCAGGCCGGCTGGAGTCTAGGAAGACTAGCTGGCTTAAATATCATTACCAGCAAATTCATTTTTCCATCCTATAGGCTGTATGTGTTGCTGACTCCAGATTTTAAATGCCCCTGAAGATATTCAGAATGGACTGAGAGTCCCCATGAGTTGAAGATAATACTGAACTTGAGATGGGAATGGGAAAAGCCTCTGCTGGCTGAGGTCAGGGTACAAACATTCCAAAACTTCACTTCTCTGAAGAAAAACCGAAAACTACTCTGCCCCCAGGTAATGGACTGGGGTGCAGACAGTGAAACGCTGTGCACAAGTAATAGGGTACCTGAGAAAATGAAAGCTGAGTGTATCAGGATCAAGTTCAATAACATAAAGAATGTCCATGCTGGAGCTGGGGAGCTGGCTTCTTAAGTCTCTGGCTTTACCTGTACAGACATCAGCCAAAATGGTGTAGGAGCTGGATGATGACAGAGAACTTCTGAGAGGCACTCAGACCAACATGCATGTTGCTCTGTCAGCAGCCTGTGACAAATATGTGTGGATGTCTTGCTGAGTTGAAGCGTGGAGGAATTTTGGCCTGGCCCAAGGGGAGACATCTTTCAAAAGGCAAGCATAGCAAGACTACACGTATGATCTTGCCATTTCTGATGTGAATTTTCAAGCGTACACTACTAGTAGCAAATAATCTGCTATTAACAATGACTACAAGGTATGTTTCACCTTTATACCTTGGAGTTAGGGAGATGCCTTTGGGACCAACTGTTCACATTTCACATGACAGTCATCATGGGTCAAAACATTAACTCCAAGATATCAAGTAGTACTTGCCAAATGACACCATGTGTTACTTGCTAATCTCTGCTGTTCAAAGGGATCAAAATCTAGTGCTAAATAATGTGTTAGTTGTTTTTTTCTTGCATTTGGTAAGTCCTACTCTATTTGCAGGAGCAATTTTCTTGACGCAGAATGGTTCTTGACTGTTTTTCTCCCATTATTTCTTACCCAATGGATTTGCTGAAAGTAGTTCAAAAGGAAGTAGATAAAGAGATTCTGAAGAAAAGAAGTACAAAATAGTAAGAACTAACAGCTATTAATTATTGCCTCTTTATGTATGTAGAACACCAGTTTTAGATGCACTTACTTGTAAAATTATACAGTTGTTATAGAAGCATCAAGTTGTTCACCAAGCCAATGCAAGACATTTTAAGCAAAATGAAAGAATAGAAGTGTTTTTTGTTCATGGAGTTTCTTTATTTATCTGCCTGTATTTTAAACCCAGGAGATATTCAAAGCTTAAAAATAAATTAAAAAAAAAAGATTTGTTCCTGCCAACTTTTCCTCAGCTAAACCACACCATTGATTTCAATGGGATGGTGCACATATCTAACCATTATCCATGTGAGCAAAGCTTAAGGTAGATTATTTGATTTCAAGGCATAGTGAATCAGTTTCAGTTTTACTATTGTGTGTCTTGCACCTAAACCAGAGAGTGCCTGGTTCCCTGTTATCCTGTATGCTATATAAGCCTTAACTATAACATGTTAACTTATACTTAACATATACTTAACATGTTTACAAGTATTACATGACTATTAGCTCTCTATGTAGCAATTCAAACCAAGTCTGAACTCACTGGTGACCAAAAAAGGAAGACAACCTGGAATCTGGCTGTAGATATTTTATCATGAGCATAAAAAAATGAATGGTAGCTCCATTTTTAGAAATCACCCTTCTGTTTTTGTTGTTATTGTTGTTCTGATTTGGTTTGAAGTTCCTTTTGATTGTTTCTTGCTTTGTTTTGTGGGTGACTGATGTATAGTTTAGAAACGTTGCAGTAAAACAGTGTAAGATATTTCTTTCACAGAAAGAATATCTGATTTCCAGAACAGTGGGATAATAAGCTTGCTGCAAGCAGTATCCAAGTCAGTTCAGTCCATGCAAGGAAACAAAGGTAGAGGCTATGACTTCATGTTCTTCACTGTCCAGATGTAAAAGCAGGTACGTCTACAACAGACTATAAGTGCTCAGTCTACGTACAGACTTGGAATCAGCCTTGTGGTATGGGACAGGAGAAAAAAAAAACTATTCATTATTTGTAAAAATTCTTACTTAAAATAATTGTGACATTTTCTGTTAAAGCCAATGATTTGCCTTTTCACAGTATCACAGTATTACAGTCTCGTGCGGGTTGGAAGGGACCTTAGAGATCATCGAGTCCAGCCCCCAGGATTCGAGCCTCCTGTGTAGCAGAGCGGCACTTCTACCACTTGCTCCACAGGGGGGATTTGAATCCGGGCCCTCCGGTGTTGCAATGCGGCATTCCTACCACTGCGCCACCAGGTTTTGTTTTGTTTTGTTTATTCCCAAGGGCATCAAGAAAAGGTAAGATTAAAATAAGATTAGAAAAGTCAAGCTAAGTTGTTTCCACTTTGAACACCTCTACTACAGTCACACAATAAAAATACCTTTTGTTTCTGAGAATCTGTTACTAATTCAAGACACTGACACTGCATTTCTGGCTATTATTCCACAAGGGAATGCCAGCACGGAATTGTTAATAGTTATCTTCATCATGTTTATAATGCTGACAGGGTAGAGATTAATTAGACAACATGTCAACGGAAGGGAGAACAAAAAGTCAGTGGCTAAAGAATGATGTTTAGTGTGAGTCCAATGAATTTTTATTAAGTATTTGTTAGTTCCACTTACTAGTCACCAGTACAGAGTTTTCTGAAAGAGGGTTTGAACCACTCTTGAGGCTGCAAGTGAGGCATATGAAGAGGGTGGAGGAAGATAGATCCCCACCTTAGGGGGAATCACAGATCATGCACCTTGCATGGTAACAGGATCCTATCTTTAGGCACCTGAGCCTCACTGTCTGTGTTTTAGATTCAAGCAAAGCATCACCAGAAAGACAGGTACCCTCCTACAAAGAAATAAATTCAGAGACTGGCAAACCTGACAAAGTAAGGAAAACACTGTTGAAATGGTTTCTGTCCTCGGTCTTACACCACCTAAAGCTACAAGTTGATATTTCTCTGTTTGGATGAGTCCAGAGTTTCCTTCAGCAACTGCTGAAGGAAAGAATTGTTCACAAGTGGTGATAGCTCACTGAGCATTCACTACCCTTCAGCAAAACTTTAGGTACAAGGAAAGGGTTCATAGCTTTCATTAACATGATGGTGCCGTATATACACCTGTGGTTGTTGGGTTTTGTTGTTGTTGTTGTTGTTGATTTGTTTTGTTTTTTGTTTCCTATTTTTTTTCTTCTGAAAGTAAATCCTTTTAATGAAACTGCTGTGAAAGGCTTTCTTCATAGAATGTGTTACATTCTCATTGAAATATTAACATTAATCTTAGATTTTGCCTTTAGCACATTTAACTGCTGGGTCTGTAACTATATGACACGCTATCATTAACCATGAGAAGAATCTGTCTGTTTTTTGATTACAGTAGCACTGATGGATTCCCAGCTTACCAATGAATTTTTCTTTATGGGGCTCTTATTCACTGATGCTTCAGAAGCCTATTGGTTGGTTGTAATCCCACAGCTAACATAGACCAGTGACGCAGAAGAAAACTGCCACTTTTGGTGAAATGCCATAGACAAATTACTATTCCTTTAGCTATACTTTTTTTTTTTATTATTATTATCGTTTTCCAATAAATATGCTACATTTCTAAAGAGACCAGTCTCAGGGAAATGAGAATATGGAAGTAGGGAGAGAGTTGAAATATTTCAGGTTATTCTGAAAGTTTTTATTCTTTCCCAGTACGATAGTATTGAAAACTATCTGAAGTTCAATTCTTCTTCTTCTTCTTCTTCTTCTTCTTTTTTTTTTTTTATCCAGGCAAGTGGTCCAGAGAGGTCAGCAGGCCTATCCAATGAGTGATGACATTTAGCAAGCTCTTTCTGGATGAAAAACTAAAACCCCACGTCTGTAAGCTGCCTCACATTGTCAGGTACCCCTATGTCTGACATCCCTTTCATAACAGGTGCAGTATTCCATTTAGGTGCTGACATTTTGGTTAAATGGGCAATTTTTTTAAACACCATCAAATTTTGGCTCATCCTTTGGGGCATGCTCATGTGATCGAAGAAAATAATAGTAAGGCTGAGTGTGTACATACGCCAATAAAAGAAAGTAGCTGTCTGTCTTGAGTCACGCTCATGTGGGGAAAAGGTCGTTACACTTTTGCTCTTTTCAGTTAAATTGCTTTGCCATTATCTGTATCTCTAATTTTCTCACAGGCTTCTCCTGGGACCAGGAAAAGAAATGGACATATTAGAAGAATCAGACAGCTGTGAGTACAGAATATATTGTATAGTTAGAATCAAATTATTATGGGTCTGATTCTGTCACATGCTCAGAATCTACAGGTTTTACTTATCAGGAATCAAGAACCCCCTGCATCCCACAGATACAGGCTGTAGCAAAATATGAATTAATCCAGGCTGTTGCTATCAAATTTAGGTAGGATTTCTTCACAGAGAATGTGGTCATACAATAAAATAGGCTGCAAAAGGATGTAGTGAAGTCCCTTTCCCTAGAGGTATTTAAGAAACATTTGAATAGGGCACTAGGGGGCATGGTTTAGTGATGGGTCAGGAACCTGATGATCTTGGAGGTCTTCAACATAGATGACTTTGTGATTCTGTCATTGAACTACTGGCACTTTCCAAGACATCTTGGCTATTGAGCAAGGCCTTTAATCAATATAACTTAATCAGATAAAATAGCTGTTTTCACAAACAGGAGCTCCCATACAATTGCCGGCATAAGATTTGGTGTAAATGAAATGAAAGACAGCTTCTAGTGAAGAAACCACAAAGCTGTAGTTGAGTTCTTGTCTAGACTAAATTTGAGCAGCATTCAAATGAAATGCAGCTCTGCTTCTGCAGGTGGTGAAAGATCTGTTCATCTTTTTTATTAAAGTTCATGATGCCCTCACTGAAACACCAGAAGCAATTAAATCACAGAAATTTGCTGCGACTTGAGTTTTACCTGGATCTGGCTGCATGGTTGTGAGTTAGACTAATACATTCATACTGTTATTATCACATTAGCAAAAATATCTTCTCTATATTTCTGATAATCAATATTAAATCAGTGGACCAATCAATTTAAAATCAGTATGTTGCCAAATTCACCAGATGTCAGCTACCCAGCACAGAAAGTGAATGATTACACAGCAGGACTGATATCCACAATAACAAAATGACATTTTCTTGGACAGTAAGAAAATCAAACAAAAACTGTGAGTGTAAAAGCCCTAATCCAGATCTTATATACACACAGGACAAGTCCTATTTCTCATTTTCAGAGCTACCAACATTCAAACTTCTCTAAAGACACAATATAACAGCATGTGGGAAGAATTCTGTTTTAAAGACATCCCTGTGAAATGCTGACAGAGGTTAGAAATATGACTGATATTCAGGAGGCTGTATGTGTGTGGTTTCAAGACATGCCTTATCAGTGGATAAGAACATTGTTGAGTCTTGAGGGCAGTACTGTATTCAAGTAGTAGCAAGAAATTTGTCTTAGTCTGAACTACGAGTGATAGTATGTTACAGCATGTTGTCAGCGTGGACTTCATCTGAAACTGAAGTGAGGTATTTCTCTCACAGGGGAAACCCTCTTGCCCATTCCCAAAATAAGATAAGAATAAGGTGGTTTTCTTGTTTCTTCTTCTTTCTTCCTCTCATCAGTGACTGTAGTGATTATTCCTACTCCTTCACTTCCTTGTGGCTTGCCTGCTTTTGTCTGGATTTTGCACTTAGCAACAGAAGTAAACTAATATTTAATATTTTTTGCAAGGCAAATTCAACGATATTAAAAATAGCTACATAATTAGGGTAGCACAGGAGTTTAAACCTCAGAATGTTCATTTTTTATTTGCTACATTTATTATTGCTCCCATTTTGCACCTCATGCTATTTCTCTACAGTTCCACTCAGCTCTGCTGATTCTTTTTTTTCCTTCTCATTCTTTGCTGTTCACTTCATCTTCTTTATTGAAGAGACCTTTCTCAAATCCCTGTGCCCTAAAACCTCTTCTGTCTTCATTCGCAGGTGACTGTCTCCCTTATTTGTTCTCTCTTCCAATTTTTCCAATTTTCTTTTACTCTAATTCTCCTAAATCTTTTCCCAGCCTCAGGCACCAGCTCCTGCAACATAGGGGAACTCTGGTCTCCATCCATTGCACTTCAGACCCTCACATGGTCTAAAAAAATGGGCTCTTCCAGATCTCCATGCTTCTCTATGAATGCTGGAAACTGTGAGATAGCCTACTCATACAGTACAGAAATTGCTTCACCAACATAGAAATGTATTCTGTGTAAATGGCAGCCAGGAAGCTGTTCTTCCAGTCGTTGGCTACTAATAATGAATGATGATCATTTTTAGTTCTAGAGTGAAAAATACTTTGATGGATACATTTTCATTTACAACCTTGGTTTTTGTAGTGCCATCTTCCCGGAGTCATGGCGACGACTGGTATAATAAACCAATAATTGGGCTATTTAAACTTGAAGATCGATCTCCTGCCATCATCATTAGAGAAAAAATACTACATCAAGTTCTGTTCTGATTGATTTTCTTCTTTTTCTAGACATGTCAATTTGCACAACTGGCTTTACAACAGCATTGATTTGAGCAAGCAGATACTGAAATATTAGTGAAGGTTTAATTAGTACACTTTTCACCCATTTTCAAAATTGACTTAAGGTGCCTCAGTGACAGAAATAGTTTTTTTAGTTGCTAACCAAACACTGCATTAGGGAGGAAACCCTTCTATGAAATTTATTCTGTCCTACTTTAACAGGAGTGAGTGTTTTTACTGCAGTGCATCTCATAGCAGGCATGCTGTTGTTGCTGAATGCGGACTCATATCCAAAGTAGAACATTTCCTGTTTATTCAACATGTATGAGTCTGCAAAGCGGTGACAATTTTCCTGAATCACTTAATTAGATACTACCTGTGAAGCTTTTATATACTGCATTGCCTTCTGACAACATAATCTCTTTTTCCACCCTTACTCCCAACTTTATTTTATATATCAGTTTGCTTGTAGATACAAAGATTGAGGTCTTGCCATCACTTGAAATGAAATAGATTGATTTATTCCTGACTATTGTAATTATGTCAAAGTAATCATGTTGCCCCACCAGTGACCTCCACCTTTGCTCACAGACTGAGGTTGCAATTTCGTTTCTCTGCCATCCATGTTTCTCATTTATTTCATTACATTACTCCGAGCACTGTCTGCAGAGAGATTGCTGTATGGCTTTTGGCTGCAGGCTGGACTGAAGCAGCAAATATCTATAGTATTAAAAATGAAAATCAGTGTTCACTTCAAGAGGAAGTAAAGCCTCCCTAAAATTCCCACTCTTCACAGAAAAACACTATGCCAGTGTGGAGTGGTTATGAAATGACAGTTAAATTTATCAGGACCACATGCAATTAATTGTGAATAACAGTCTTGCTGGAAAATGAATTTCAATTTGTTAAGTTTGAGATTGGCACAGAGTTTACATATACACATACATCTTAAGTTAAAGATCAGGAAAAAAAATAAAACAAAATCTCAAATAAGAATCCACTTAGTAAAAAGAAGGAATATTTAAATGTACAGCACATTCCCTTCCTGAAGATGCTGCACGCATATAAAGGTTTGTCATTGGGTAAGTAGCAACTGTGCCTATTTTTAGCTGTCTACCTTGAGTTGCTTCCTATCCTTTTTTATTATTTCTGTAATGTTTTCATTTTTTCCCCAGCTACCTCAGTTTGAAATGTTTTCGCTAGTCACTCACAGGATCATTTCCACAATATCTATTATTTATTTAGACATTGCTAATAGTGCAACACTTCAACTGTCAGGAAACCTGGTGTCTAGACTTTCTCCTACTTCCTTTGCTTTGAATGACAAATAAGTTGCACATGATGTATATATTCCTTAATGTTAAATAGTAGCTAGCTCACTAGCTTTGAAGACTAACCCAGAAGAAGAAATAGATTTTCCATCAGTTGTACGAACAGAGTCGGGTAGATATTTCCTCAGGTCCTCAATTCAACTAATGTTTGTTACAAAATAACATGACTATTTGGATTTCTCTTTAACTGCATGTAACCACAAATTGTGAGTCTCAAACTTGACTGGTAAGTACTTGCATTCCATTATCTCCTAATTCCTCTTGTTCTGCTTCCAGTGAAGTCAAAGTTAAGCTTCCCAAAAACTTTTATAGTGTAATCTCAGTTGAAGCTGCACATTAGTTGATCTAATAAAACTATATCAGCGTTCACAGAAGAATTTTTTGTATGTCAAAACTGTTCCCACTGTCACAGCAGAACTCAAATTTTATGAGCAACAGAAGTAATAATCATGTTGTTCAAGTTATTCACTGCAAATAGTATCTATCTTCTCTACATGCTTCTGTTTTTAGTCATTTTAATTAAGAAAACATAAGTATCTTCAAGTGTACTCACCACCAACATTTTTTTCTATAAACCATCATCTACAGACCAGTGTTCAGGATTCTCATTTCAAATTAAGTCCACCAGTACACTGGAGGATGCACAATCTGGTACTGAAATTACATATTTGCCTCAACTACATTTCAGAATAGCTCAATACAGTGCTCAGAAACACTCTGCAATCATATCACATTGTTCCTTACGAGTTTCAAACATGGTTGACTTCTCAGGTTTGTGGTAAAAGCATATTTTATTGCCTGAAGATCTGAAGAAACTCATTTAATAAAGAGGTCATGAAAACTTCCAAATTGACAAAGGATGAGAATCCACACTCCAGTGGCTTTTAATTTAATCTTCAATACAATAAATTGAATACGAACCTAGACAAGACCTCATGGCATCAGAAGGCTGTTCTGAATGACACGCTGAGATGTGCACTGGTTCTCCAAGGAACTTCACTTCAGCTTCTGTAGATATCAACTGTAATCCAGGCTGATTTTCTTGCTGTAGAAATACCAGAGAATTTCAGTGGAAAACATCTCTGCTAACAGACTGAAAGTTATTGCACCGTGCCAGAATTCATCCTAATTAGACTGCAGCATTTACAATTCCTTTGTTCTTCTCATTCCATTGTTACAGAATCATAGAATGGCTTGGGTTGGAAGGGACATTAAAGATACAAAACCCCTGTCAAGTGCAGCGTTGCCCACCACTAAATCAGGCATTAGGTCAGTTTGCCAAGGGCCCCAACAAATTTTGCCTTGAACACCTCCAGGGATGAGGCAATCCTAACTTCTCTATGCAAATTATTTCATCAGTTAAGTTTAGATACTCAATAAATGTAGTTTTCTTCATCAGAAATAACACCAAATGTTTGTTACTTTATTTGTAACGATCATTTTCTCTCTCAAAATTTCAGTTTAAGGCAGAAGGCTAAATTATGGCTACATATCTCAGGCCTTGTTTCCAATAGCAAACCTTCATATAAACCTTCCATATATGAAATTATGATAGTATACTTTCCTATACCTATATATATAAAACAGTTGAAGATTCAAAGGGAAGTTTATGCACACATATTTGTGCACATTCATGTATACCTGTGTATATCTAGGGAGATGAGTTTCAGATGACTAGAAGTTGAAATAATAAATAACATGTAACAGTTGAGTATTGGTTTCATTTAGGCATCAGGATGAAACAGAACACATACACTACTCATGGCACAATTACCTAAAACAGATACTTTGGCCACGTAAATGCAGAGGGATTCTGTGTGTTATTAGAGTCACAGGTATTGCAGCAGCAATCATGGGGAAGTATTGTGAATGTCTTTGGGCTAGATGAATATGACCATTATATCACATGCTAAGTAGCTGTCTAGTTTGGCCCCTCAGGATCTTGGAGTTGCAGTGAAATGAGAGTACTGACATTAGTTATTCCTCTGAGCCACCTTAGTTTCTTTCTCCAATACGTTTTTTTTCCAGTACCCTCTTCCCCTAAGGATTTTAACTGCAGCAAATATGCCTTTTCATCCCATGTTCTCATCACACTTACGACTGAAGGAGGTATGACACAGTAGTTCTCCTGTATGGGTTTGTCTCAATGCTTTAGATATATCCTTTTCATCCAAATGATTTTTGTAGTTGCCTTAAAATCCAATAAAATGAATCAGAGCTTACTGATTAGAGCTTAAAGGAGCAATGCTTGAGAGTCTGAAAACTTGCTGTTCTTAAGGGACCTAATTAAGAAAATGTAAATTTCATTCTTCAAGCCTCAGTTTCAAAGTGATGATAAATAAAATCATTGCTACCAATCTCAGACTACTGGGCTGTGAAATAGGAGCTGTGTTGTGGGTACTGTTCTGTAGTTTACGTGCAACTACACTCGTTACTAAAAATGGAATCTTCATGTTTACAAATAATCTTTCTAGATAGTGGATTAAGAAAGCACATTCATTCTTTTGGGATTAATTCTGGGTTAACTATTAAAAATATATTCTTTTGCCTTTCCTTCTTCTGTCTCATGCCAGTTCCCACCACATATTCAAAAATAGTTTATAAGTCACTGCAGCAATATGACATAAAGCGAAACCATGAGTTAATTGCTAATAGAGGAGAGGCCTTTTCCTTCTATTCATTGTCACAGGCGGACAGCCAATCTTTTTTCCTTCCAGACCAAGATACACAGGTGCATGTTCAAGAGGCATAGCAGAAAAGTGCTGCTCTCTGACATAGCCTGCTCAGAGCCTCTCCTTACTGCAGCTGTCAATATGTGAACACATTAAAAACTTTTCTTCTTTTGAAATGTGAACATTGCCTTCAGATATGCTGGTCACATCATTTTCTCTCAGTAGATAATGATTTCTCAAATTCTACCCTGTCCTCAGATAAGATTTTGTGGGTAAAGGCTTGTCCTATTGCCATTTAAACCCAGTATTCTGGGACCTGTAATGTATCTATATCTTCTATCAAATGGGAAATAGGATGTGTATATTGGATATTGTTTAAAACCCCTCCTGGCTTTCAAGAACTTCCAACCTGCACAGCCTCTCTTTCTGTGTGAAGTGTCTGCAGTTCTCAAGCTCATTTTCAGCATTTTTTTGACACTTACTTTTCTACCGTCTTCTCATTGCATCATGTTTTATCATTGGCGGGAGACTGTGGAAAAGAGCATACAAGTGTTACAATGCTCCAGACAGTCTAAATCATATGGTAACTCAATACATCATATCAAGGTTGTACTATAAGTACAATGATAAGGCAGGAGTTCACAGCAGAAGTATGGAGTGATCGTTCTGCCATTGCCTGAAGAAATCCACTTCCACCAAAGGCTCTGGGTGACTAGCAGGCACTGTGGCAAAGTGGCAAAGTGTGGCCAGATCCTGCAACCCTTGCAGGCCTCTGTAAAGAGAAAACCACATCTTAGTATGAGAGTTACTCTAATAGATTTCCATAGCTTCCTCCAAAAAATTGGCTGCATGGCCTCACAGAAGCTGTGTGCCATTGTGAAGAATTTCTCCTTGTCAAGTTATGAACTCTTTAAACTGACATTTATGCGGCATTCAGGAATAGCTTCACCTAACTCTGGCCCAGAGTTCTGAAGACGCTGGACAGGCCTGCACTGACCTTTAAAAGTCAAACCCACTCTCTAAGGTAAAGCTTCTGATAAAAAGAAGAGAGAAATATGGTCCAAGTTTGGGAAGAAGAAGCTTCTGAAAAAATAGCAACCAAGAGGTTTCATCCTGTAGAATGTGGTACTCCAGAGCAAACAGAATAATTTCCCCTGTTTAGGGTCAGCCTGGCTTCCCTCCAATAGGTAGTAGGGTACAAACAGTAATAAAAGTCATTGTGAGCCCAAAAAGACATCTCAAAAGTGAGCATTTGGCATACTGCATCTCCTAGTTACTGCTACCTGAAATTACTTTAATTCTCATCTCTTATCTCCACGAGTCAACTAGAGGGGCTGCTGTGAAAGTAATGCCTCCTGTTTTACAGTGTTGGCCCACTACATGAGAGGTGAATATCAGTGATATGGCAGTAAAGGCTGAACTTTCCCACCATTATTCCATTACAGTTTTGTTGTGTGACAGATGGCAGCAGAAGGGCAGTCTGACAAAACGGTCTCTGTCATGGAAACGTATGTGAAGCAAAGCTGTGTCACTGAATTCCTTCGTGTGGAAAAAAATGGCACCCATTCACATTCCTTGAGGCCTGATGAACATTGATGGAGACGAAACAGTGCATGTCAGAACAGTGAGGCGGTGCATTTTAGCAGTGATGCCACCACAGCAGCTGTGAAGCAGTGGGTCACCTCCACTGGTGCAGAAAAATCAGATCTAGTGCAACTTGGAGGCTCTTGTTCATTACTGGAATAAATGTATAGCTACTGCTGGTGACTGTGTTAAAAAGTAGTGTTTTGTGCTGAGAATTTACTCTATCGAGTAGTGCTATTGTGGTTTTTGTGTCTGTTGTAGTTTCCATGGAAATAAATGGAAAACACTAATTTTGGAGTAACCTACATAATTTTGAGGGGAAAAAAGTTGGATGACTATTAGGTGTAATTAACAACCTCTTTGTAGCTGACCTGCTAACCTCCTTTTGTTCAAACTCAGACTATGAAAGAACCAAATAAAAAACAAACAAACAAAAAAACAAAACAAAACTCAAAACTTGGAATTACTGACCTTCCTTTTGTTTGAAGAATTTCTTCATTGCACATATCTTGCAGGCATGGATGGGAGAAGTCGTAAAACCTATGTTTCTGATCTCAGTGGAGTATTACAGTAAACATACCTCATATATTTGCCTGCTGAGAAAATATACTGCTGTTCTTCAAGGAAGGACAGAAGATTTATTTCTTTTCTTTGTATTCTGTACACGTCTTCAATAGCTTCATTGCTAAGTACCCTTTGAAATGGTCACCTGATGGCAGCAGATATTCCCAAGCTCAATCAGAAAAGAACCAGGTGGAGGCACTTTGAGTATCCAAAATCACAGTGACCTTTTCAGTCTATGCTGTGCTGCTAAGCCAGTTCAGTTATGAGCTGGACATAGCTGATCCTTAAAGCTCCACACTGGCTATGCTTTTCATCCCTTGAGGAACTGGACGCTTCACATGAAGCTACAAGCTGATCTGTAGATAGACACCAGCTACAGTGCACTGTAACACCAACTAACTGAAAGACTGTGCTTTCTGAAAGCGGAACAGAAACAATTTAGTTAACAAAAATAAAGTTCTTTATAGACTTCTCTGTCATCTGCATTCAGTTTTAATGCTGATGATTTGATAATCAGGCTTTTTGTTCTAAACCACTTTCTCATGCAAAAAATGTACAATTGGTCATTTTTCTTCACATTGCACACTGACATTTATTGGAACCTCTAATATGCAGTTACCATGAATAGTGTTATATCCAGACGAAGGGAATAGCTGACTTGAACTTCTAGGTCACTAATTCTTCGCAGATTAGCATTGTCAGCACTGATGGATGAAGGGGGAGATCTACCAGAATGGATATAAGGGGTTTCACTCCTACTTTGTAAATCATGCAGGAAATCCCAGTGTAAATTAAGCCTCTGCTTGTCACAAAAGTTTAAACATCACAAGCAGAGCAGTAACCCCCCAGTTACATTGGCCTTTTGTTGCTGTTGATCAAATTTCATATAATCCTTCCCACTTGTTTTGTCTAGTTCTGCATTAGTGATGAAAGGCCTAGGGATCTATTAAAAGAACATAAAAGGAAAACAGAACAAAACAAAACAGCCCAGAAGCTCACAATAGGGAGAAGTATGAAATACCTCTGCACTTTGTTGGTGCTCACCAGTTCCCATGGATGTTGTGTGAGTGCAGAGTGGTGCCACACTCTCCAGGGTGGACCTTATCTTTGCATTGGACACCTGCAAGCTGAGCAGTGTCACGATGCACTTCAGACTTTCCTCCCTAGGGGTGAGATGCAGTGAGGAGTCAGGAGAAGCAAAAAAGAAAACAAACAAACAACAACAACAAAAAAAACCCCACAAAAATAACCCCACAAATACTCATGTGCCCATCAGTTTAAAAACAATGTGTCTGAGATTCCCATTCTGCATTCCTCTAAAGAAACCAGTCATTAAAAAGAAATAAAGGTCTTATTTAAAGTCTGGTATAGGAAGAAAAACCTTATAACATTAAGCCAAGCAGTGGTGGAATGTGGTATGGGAGTATGTAATTTATATATATATATATTTCTTTTTTTAATTAGGTGATCCCATGGTTACAGACAACTTGCCTTCTTACAGATTTTTCCCCTTAGTAATCCTTCAGCATGGGCCCCTTACTTTTGGCAGATACACATGACTCCATCCTTTGAATGAAAACATTTTGGCTATTTTTTGACTATGTGCTATGGCAGGTAGTTTCATCTTCTGAGAGGTTTCCTTCTTCTCATCCCTGAGACAATAATGCATTTACCTAAACTGAAGTAGGCAGGTGAGGCTAAATGCTGTTAGCAATTTGAATTTGTTTTTTTTTTGTTTTGTTTTGTTTTTTTTAAGAAATACATGTGTTATAAAAGATCATCCATGAGTTCTCTTCATCTTTTATAGAAAATCATTCTGAGTATGACCATTCATCCAATAGTTCCAGCCCCTGCCAGACTTGTCCAAATTTTGCCTTAAAGAAACCACAAAAAACTAATTGTTAATATTTATGCCTTGTAGTTTCAGTAATTTATAGTGAGGTTGATAAAAGAAGGCAAAGAAAGGGAGACAGAAAGATCTTGGTTATTTAACAAGCCAGGAGAAGGCTCGTAGGAATGACAGTCTTCTTCTGTGAATAAGACCTGAGTAAATAAGGGAATATATATCAGAGTAAGTTTCCCCTTGGGAAGAAGAAAAGCTATTCAAGCACAATAACTGCCTCTGGATATATTTAGAGTAGAAATGATAAGTTTCTTACGATTAGAGCAATGATATTCTAGAATAAGTTTCCAAGTGGAGCCAAAGGAATAAGTGAGCCAAATGCTTCCTTGGGACAGATCTGGAGAACTATTTTATGAAGTTATTATTTATTGCATGGTCAACTGTGATCCAAGGACTGGCATTAATGTGGCTCCTTCAAGTCCATGTTTATGTACCTATGCTTTAAGACAAGAGCTGTCACTACCCAAAAGAGCTTTTCTCATTTAGCACTTTTGTGACAGAACAATCACTACCAACTTATAACTGGGAAGTTTAAAACACTTGCAGGATAAATCAAGGCAAGAGATGGATGACAACTTCTCTTAGCTATGCTAATTTTGTTCCAGAGAGATACTGCTGTGGCTCTGGTCTGGTGGTTGGCAACCCTGCACATAGCAGGGGAGTTGAAAGTAGTTGATCATTTTGGTCTTTTTCAACCCAGGCCGTTCTATGATTCTATGCTTCTATGATTCTATGATCCTATGATTCTATGATTTTGTATTATATACTTGCAGTTTAAGCTGCAAGACTTTTGACTGTGCACTGTTAGGTCTTGTCTTGATGATCCATTGTTATGGTTTACTTTTGGTTGAATGGTTTATTAGATGCCTTTCAGCCTGTGTTGTCTCGGCACATCAGTCAGTGCAGACACTTCAGGAGTCATCAGTTCTGCAAACAGGATCTGAGTAATGAAGACCCTTGTTCTTCTGATGTGAATAGAGAAAGGAATATCATCATTCAGACTCTTGTTCCAGCAGGATTGGCACTTGAATTACTTGTAATTACAGTTTCTCAGAGCCATTAGCTGGGAAGCTTGTTGCCACCAATCTTAATAGTGGTTAAACCATGGGGCAAAAAGCTCTTCAGACAAAGAGAGACTTACCCAAATTCCTCAGTCATCATCTGACAAAGTGGGTTAATGGAGTACATCAACACTTGGCAAGACCATTTTTCCTCTCAAAGAACACAGGGATGATGTTTTCTAAAGTTCCCTTGAGTTAGTGTCAGGCAGGGCCAGGGTGTGCAGTCTCAACCAGCAGTCCCAAGTGTACAGAACAGTTTCCCTGCAGCATATACACAACCAGTATCACCATGGAGATCTCACAGTGGTTTCCATGACGTTTATTAGTATTTTCGATCCTTCAGGAGTGGTGAATAGGAATGAAAAATACAGGCAATCTACTTGATGGAAAGAAAAAAAAACACAAAACAACAACAAAAAAATTATCAAACGTGCAGCTCTCTTTAAATTCACTGTTCAAGAGATTATTTCAAATCTCTGCATTAGGTATATAAAAGCTTATAATCAAGGAGTAAATATCCTCTGTTAAGTGTTTTTATATCACTTGTTGCTGTCCTGTGGCTTTACCTAATAATAAATATTAGCAGCAGGTCTAGGCTTTAGTTACATATTAAATACAGGTAACTGAGCTTAAATATAGGAAAAAGCTGTTTTACTCTTGAGAGCAAGCAAGCACTGGAGCACTGTTACCCATAGAGACTATGGAGTGCCCGTCCCTGCACATTTTTGAACCCCAACTGGCTACGGATCTGGATAACATGCTGTAGTTGACCATGCTTAAGCAGGTGACTGGGCTAGTTTTCCAAAGGTGCCTTCCACCCATGTTTCTGTGGTATCAAAGCAGACACATAAGATGATCCACCAGACACTAACCTATGAACTGTCAGGATTCTTTCAGTCCATGTGAATGGGAATTAAACATGATCATGGGTGGTCTGCAGCCTTGCTGGGAAACCTAAGATCTCCTTTATTAGAAGTACGGTGTTACTAAAAGCGTACTTTCTGTGAGATCTATTTTTGTATCTAATAACTAGGGGCTACTTTCCACTTTTTCTACTGAGCAGCATACGTTTTCTCTCACTGCTTTTCTGCATGTTTTTTCTATGACACCAGTATATACCAATAAATTTTGTTTTCTAAGGCAGACCACAGAGAATAGCAAGTTACTGTAGGAGAAACAACAGCTGTTATCACTTAGAACAGAAGCAAGTGCAAGACAGAGTGGTACATCATACATGATACGCTGATTTTATAAAATAATTAGCAGAAAACTCAGAATATATATCTGTAGTAGTATATTGGTATTAGAGTTTTACATTTTCCAGACTTTTTTTGTTTCTCTATGGATTTTCCATTACAGCAACAAAGAAAAGTACAAGCTAAATAAGTAGGTAATGAAAACTTAGGAAATATAAAATCTTTTTGTTTTGTCTTTTGCCAGAATGTTGAGCATCTGTTGTTCTACTCTCTCTTTTCCCTAAGAATGAAAACTTTTTATTGCTTACTAGCCAGATCTTGGAAATAGTTCACAAAGCATGTCTGATAAATAATGATAGCTTCTGGGGAGAAAAAAATAGGTTTGGGTTTTTGCTGTTTTTAAAATCACTGTGTTAGAAGAATAAGGCTGAGATAATTGCTCAGTTAGACTGATTTCCTTCTATTTTGGAGATCTAGTGTATTTCAGCTGGTCTTAAACTGTCCTTTTCAGAAGCCACAGCAAATTTCAAAGATTCTTAGATCACATCTAAACTGTTGCCATTAGCTCTGTTTCACATCAATCAAGCATCGTAATAACTACTATTGAGTAGTTAGGCAAAACATGGATTTATGTGACATCTGAGATCCATGAACCTCTTGAACTTCCCATACTTTTGATTTTTCCTGTCTGGGGTCAAAGAATAGGCAAAATTGTGAATGCATTTTGAGTTCTTATATTAATACTATTAGGTAAAACAGATACAATAGTTCTTTTTAAAAAATCAATAAAACTGACTGATTTATAACAGTGTTTATGAGTACTGAGATTTTGTGGGCAGAACAGTCTAAGAAATTTCTGCACATTCATATTACCACAACTTAACAATACTTAGCATCATTTCCACATTTAAAAGCGTTTCCAAATTTCTGTGCACTGATACAACACCAGGCTGATTGTACTCCTCTAGCATTTCATGCCACCTTACTCCAGTCAAGCATATAATATACGTTACCATAGCAACTCTAAGTGAAATTAGAAATACATTACTTATGACTCCAAGTATGTTATATTGGCACAGTGTCAGTGTCTTAAATTTCTCTAGGATTACACAGTGCCAAATTTTTTATCTTCCCCATGTATTTCAGACCATAAGGCTAGGTTAAGGCCTATGTTTTTAAAGTTCCTATAGGATGTTTGCAGGAATTGTTGATTAAACCTCCAAAGTTTTAATAGACTTGTAAGGTTTGGGTAAACATCCCAATAATTTCTTGAACCATTTGAATCTCTCAAACTGGTCTCTACAAAACTGGTTCGGAAAATGAGTGTGTGTTATTTCATAAAATTTGGATTGTTACTGTTGCTTATTACAAATTGTGCTCATATTTCCTTACCCATTAAATATCTTCCTGAAGTCATGGGAAAAACAAAGGTATAAGCAAGAGATGAATCTGAGATGAAGACTTGATCTACAGTTAAAGTTTCATTGATTTTTTATTTATTTATTTATTTATTTATTTATTTATTTATTGTTGTTATAATTTATTTTTATTTTAGAACCTAAAATTTTCTGGTGAATGCAGTTCTAGTCTGTTCAAGGCTAAGCTCTTCTCCCCTCCAGATATTTCTAGAGAGACATTCTCCCCTCTAGAAAACATGCCAAAGGCCAGCCATGTACTGCATTTCTGCTCCATCAATACTTTCAGTTCACATACACGTAAAACAGTTGAAAAACACATATTTTTTTCTCAGACAAACCCCAAACCAGCACCTTCCAGATGAAAATCTACATACCTGAATTCATACAATGGAATACATGTTGGTTTTGATGCATTCTGTGTCAAACACTGTCAGTAGCAACGCTGGATACAACTGTGGCATTGTCATCTTTCCAAAACTGGACCACAGCTGAAATTACCTTAAAAATCTGTTATGTATCATCCTTCAGAAAAAGAAAAAAGAACAAGAAAACATTAATATTAGAGGTTACCGGGGAATTCAAAAGAATCTTAGAATAATAGATTGGCCTGGGTTGAAAAGGACCACAGTGATCATCCAGTTTCAACCCCCTGCTATGTGCAGGGTCACCAATCACCAGACCAGGCTGCCCAGAGCCACATCCAGCCTGGCCTTGAATGCCTCCAGGGATGGGGCATCCACAACCTCCTTGGGCAACCTGTTCCAGTGCATCACCACCCCCTAGGTGAAACACTTCCTCCTAATATCTAACCTAAACCTCCCCTATCTTAGTTTAAGACAATTCCCCCTTGGGAAGGAAAGGAAGCTTGAAGAATAAAACATTACTTTGAATGGCGATGGGTCCAAAGTATATGTATGGATCAAAGAAGTTGGGTTTTTTTATTGACATAATTAAGTACATGTCAGTCAGTACTTTTGGGACTTCTTTTGGTAAACATCCAAGTGATAAACTGCCCAGTTGCCCAGTTGAACCTGTACTCAAAAAAAAAAAAACTCCCACAAATATTACATGAAGCTTTTAAGTTCTAGTAAAGAGCTCATAAAATCCAAATGACATAATCGGGAATTTGTCTTGTGCTTATAGTTCCCTGTGCATTCAGAGACTTATACTACGCATCAGTTCAATCCTTTAGGAGAAAAGCCCATCACTTCATTTTATAACCATTACTGATATGTTTGAAAATGATAGCAAGTTGGCTGTTACAGGCATTTAAAAACATCTGCTAGGAAAAATTGAACAAAGCTATAACATTTTAAAAAGTGTCTTCAACTTATTTGCAAAGTTTTGATGAAGTGCCAGTAAATACCTAAAACTGAAGAACTGAAAGTAAAAATTCCAGTGTTCTGCACCATAAGCTCATCTCTGAGTGATTACCTACTGGTTTCATTGTTAGCTTTATCAGCTGAAACAGCCACTGTGGGCTCCCTGAATACCAACTCCTTGCAAATTACCCTGTTCTATGGCAGGTGAGAGGAGATATAAAACCACACTTAGTTTTGCCTCAACTTTATTACCTTAATCAGATCATTCATTTTTTTCCTTTATAATCACTACAGAGTGCCAGCAAGAGAATATTCTGATGTCAGCAAATGGTTCCTAAATGGGGATCTGATAAGTATTCTATTTGTATTCCATTCGTACATAAATGGGGCAGTTTTTCAAGTACTGTATAGTGCACTCTACTTAATCGGGATGTGCTTAATCAGAAAAATCATTTGATGGGACATTGTTCAGGGATCTATTTTAAGCTCAGTGATTATTAACAGCAATGAGCAGTAGCAATTAATGGCGAGAGTAATTCTGCATACTGGGATGCTCTCAAATTACTTTGAGATGGTGATATCTTTTGTGTCGCAGTCTTCTGGTGATTTGTTCAGTCTGATTCTTGAATAATGTTTTCTGTCTCAGCCTAACTGCACTGCATTCAGGAGAAAAAGTAACCAGCTGGCTGCTCCTGGTACTCAACCTATTTCTTTCACACAGTTTTAGGTTTTCCTCTACTTGGGCAGGTAGCATTGATAATACCAGCTCCAAGGTTGTTTAAAAAAGCATTCTTGCTATAAGATACTTGATTGTTGCTGATTAGTAGTGATCTAAAATCATACCTTGAACTGGGTTTGTTTGGAAAAAGTTATTCTTGGAATAAGGGACATACTGAAATTAGGCATTAACAGCAGGAATGCTGGGCCTTAAAACTAGGCAAAACTGAGGCACACATTAAAGCTCCCATCTGTGTAATAGAAAGTACACATCTCCCTACAGATCCTGTGTCACTCTGTGCTTAGTAAGGCTCTGCAGGTACCAAACAAACATAAAAACTGTAGAGAAACATGATTGAGCTGACCCCCTTCTCCTTCTGAGATATTCTAACTGATCACCAGAGACAACTGTAGCGTATTCCAATGTGGCAGAACTGCCCCAGACAGCTCAAGAGGCCACCTGAGAATTTAGTATGTGCACAGGGAAATACATGAGACATTAGTAGTCACATTGGTATGGCACTATGTGTTTTATTGAAGCTGCCTGGTTTTCCTCCAAAGTAAAGTATTTTATAGGATCTTTATAATATAAAGTGAATCAAAGGCTTCATCTTCTTTACACGTTAAGATTGGAAAACAAAACAAAACAAAAACCTTAGCTTAAAATGCTTTTGTTTATTATGAAACTTCAGGAGCTTTGCCCTACTGTCGGTTTCCTCTGCTCACCTGCAGAGTTCACATCGGATCTCCATCACCCATTGGCTGATCAACCTCCTTGGGCAACCTGTTCCATACTAGTTAAATTAAGAAACTCACAAAAAGTAATTTTGCATACTTGGAGTGCTCAACCCAACAGCGATCCTACTTTACCCAAAAGCCTTATCACACACTTTAGTTCTGGATTATATAGTCCTTTAACTGATCACAGTCTAAGCAAGTTAATTTCTTTCAAGGTCCTTATCTGAACTGCTCTCCAGAACAAACTCTTATACATATTTTTGGGATCAGCTCAGAAAAAGAATAGATCCTATCAGATATGAGGACTGCTCTGCATTTTGCTGTCTTAGATGTGTCTGGCTATGTAACTCAAGTTCATGCCAAAAAATTACTTGTCTGTTAGGTTGCGGTGCATTCCACACGTAGCTGAAAAAATTCCCAAGAGTAATAATTACATCTCAGAGCAGTAAAGGTCTTGGCAGAGACACAGGATTGGATGCTGTGTACTGAGGTAGTCAAATGAAATCAGCCTGCTCTAGAGAAGTGAAGACATAGGCCATCTACTATTCTGGAGTCTTCTTTCTGTGTAATGTCTCAGAAAGGCTGAATTTATGACTGCATTGCAACACTTTGCTTCAGAAAACAGTCTGGGCTTTAGCATTTCTGGAGTTGCTAAAATTATACTGTTAGGTTTGAAGGTCTTCTTTTTCCCCATAAGAAGTCTGGTGTGAGCTCACAATTCCTGCCTTAGTGACTCTTTTAGTATGGTAGTAGAAGCCTTTGGGCATCTCCTGAAGTGCTTCAAATATAGAGTTCTGAAGCAGAGTCCAGTCCAAAAGAGAATATTTGTTTTGACACTGAAATAATAATAATAATTAATAATAATAACAACAACAACAACAATAACTAATAATAATAACAACAACAATAATAATAATAATAAATAAAAATAAAAATAAAAATAAAAGAGGAAAGAAAATGTCAATAATATCATTGAATTAAAGCAGGACTAAATAGTAATTATTAAGAGTGAAGAGTTTATTATTAGATTTTTGTTAATGTTGGCTGAAATATTGACTTCAGCAAAATGAAAGGAAGTTTTGTCACAGACTTCAAGGGAGGTGGAACTTCACTCTTTCTATTCCTGAGGAACAGGCAAGATTTTAAAAACTGATAGTCACCTTCTCTAACCAATGTCTCTGTTTGAGTTAAATTCTTCTGCTGTTAAGCCATAAAAAATAAGCATTTCTAGGATGAAATTTGTCTGACCTATATTAAATGTCTGTTTTTTCTAGATGTCTATCTTTAAAGAGGCTCAGCCACATCCTAGGAATTCCAATTTCCTTCCATTTACAGTAAATGGAATATAAACTCCTAGCACAGATACAAGTATCTACATTTAATCAGACGGATGCCACTTCAGCATGTCTGAATACATTTCCAATTGCTGTACTCTGAGTGTTCAGAAAGGGAAGTTTTGGTTAAAACAACCTTCATATTTTTAAGATGTTTAGCTACACAAATCTTTTTTTGGTGTGACATTCTAATTTCATCTTATTAGTCATACACAGAATATGAAAAATATTCTAATGAGGTTTATTAATTAGGCATAGAAGATGTACATTCAATAAAATACACTAACAAAGAAAAACTGTTAAAAACTGTGGTATATATGCAAATTCTAAAACATAAATATTAATGTGTTTATTGCTGTCAGGATGTGCATTCACCATCACTATATTTCCCATGCAATCACTTTAATGCCTGTATTTTACAGACTCGGTTCACCTACTGTTTATGCTGTCAGAAGCTACAGAAATTCTATGAACTATTTTGTGGTAAACAGCTTTAAAGTTATTCTAAATGTATATTTAATAAAGACAGTACAGATGAACAAAAGCAGGAAGTTTAGCTTTGCTTTATAATTGATATTAACTCACACTAGATATGTGCTTGATTAGCTGAACCACACTTCTATTTTCTGTTGTTTTGATGCAAGTGTTCCATACTTGTATGGAGGGAAGCAAGGAAAGAAGGACTTACTTATTTCTGTAATACATTTTTCTTACCAGGCTTTAAGATGAATTTCCAGTTAAATATATTCCAAGCTACAAATTCATCATTTGAAACACTAAGTGCAACTGAGTGTATTGCCTCGTTTGGCCTTGTCTTACATATCCCTTATGTATTCCTACTGAATTCATGGAGTTATTTCTCTAGACCATTGTATCTTAACATAAGTCATTCAGGAATTTTGTTCTTGCTCTCATAAGAGAACTTTAATCACATTCTGTGTGCAGTTTCCTTGCCACTAGTTTCTTTCTGCAGAGCCTACCGGTTGTATACCCTTCAGTAAAAGAACAAAAATATCTAGTTATAAAAGAGAGCAGCCAGAGTTCTTGCTCTTTAATATCTTTATGTTCAGTATTTTATCATTTTCCAAGTTATTCATTTGTTTGATTCAGTTTTACAGGACCTCGCGGTAGGACTTTTTGTACAAAATTACCAGTTTGGAAGGAATGACTTTAAAGTCTCCAGTACTTTATGTGACAAACTCTAAATGCAGTATAAATTCAAATGATTGACAAAAAGAAGAGGGAGCAAAGAGAAGCTCTGCTGTTTTACAGTGCTGCCAAAGCCTCTCTCAAATACAAAGGCAAAAGTGTTTTCAAAAATGTCTTTAAAATTCTCTTGGAAGGCTCTTTTGTTTCTGAAAGCTGTCAGGACTGCTAAAAAGATATTTCTGCAGCAATAACCAAAAAAGAGGTTTTTTTTTTAAGGTTAGCTTTATAAACTTTAAGAAAACAAGACCTGAAAATTTTCCATTTCAAGTGCTATTTCATTTCAACCACAGCCTTTCTACTCAACCTGACACAGAATATAGAGGCAGAAAATTGCCTTGCATAGAGTTTGGTCTTCATTGCCCAATGAAAAAGAAGAGGTTGGAAAAATGCTGGTTGCAGGAAAAGAACTATGCAACAGACCGTGTCCATCTTGACTCCTGTGGGGTACTTGAAGAACGGATTTCTCTGTTGTGCAAATGGGAGTCTACAGGTGCATAATGTGTCAGAAGTCCTCCATCAGATGAGCAGGCAGCCTCCACATTCATTCTTTGCTGAGGTTATCACCCTCTGAAGAATCTTTCTAAGACAGAGGGAAGACTATGAGTTTCTTCTATGCACACAGTAAAATACCAAGAGAATCTGATACTCCTTAACAAAGAGAAGTTTTTTTAGGTTTTTATAAAGCAGAACACTGCTACCTTTATCCTTCATGTTCTAGTAAGGGGAAAAATTCTTTCAAGAGAGCTTGAGTCTCCTGTATTGTAGTAGGACATCTGCCTGTCACCTTGATGGATGCACAGAAAAACATGGAGCAGCATGGAGGAAGTGTGGAAGCCTCCTTCTGCCCTATTACGGCTCCAGATATAAAAGTATGTGATAGCAGAGTTTACCCTATGGATCAAGCAGGCAACAGTATATCAAAGCCTAATTGGCTTTGCTAAAAATAACAGGAAGGAGATTATGCTTTTTATAATAAGGTGTTGTGTGGTTACTAGCTGAATGCAATTCCCTGAGGATCAAATATAGGTGTTTTGTTTGTTGTCACTGCTTCTTTGTTTTGCTTTAATTTTAATGTGGAATTAGCTATTCCTTTAACTGTTAACCATGAAGATGATTGTGAAATGTTTCCACATTCAGAGACTCAATTGCACAAGTCAAATCTTGACAACAAAAACAGATTTTTCACCATAGAGCTTGGAATAAAGGGTAGGGGGGAAAAAAGGAGAAGAACAGGAATGCAAACTAAGAAAAGGTTTTTAATTTTCAGGCATTATTTGTTTCTCAGTCTAGGTGAAATGTAGAAGTCCAGCTTTATGATACCAAGATGACAATCTATAGCAGTCTCGCAGAGAAGCAAATATTCACGCCTTAATTTCCACCAGTGTACTTCCGGAAGTAGGTGAGCTTCTTTGTATCATCTCAAGTAACCAATCTTAGTAACAAGAAGCAGATTCCTTTCTCAGTTTCCCCTTACTCAGGTTTCCCCTTGTCTCCTTTGTAAGGCAACACTGTATCATGGGTACGTACCTCCAAAGCAATCATGCAACTTGGCTGTCTGCTCTGGGATGATAGCCTCAAAACAGCCCTTGCTGCACCCAGAGCAGTCTGCTCTTCTCTGCTGAGCAGCAGCAAAGTCAAACAGCTTAGACCCAGTACCACACAGATTTCCTTGACTGGAAGGCTTTTCTGATGATGGAGGATAGGAAGCTCATTAAAAGCCAAATGAATATTTTACTTGTCTCCCTTCGGAGACACAGGATGTGTTAGTGTGGCAATTTGCCTGTTCCTGCGCCTAAAATGTTACATAAAAATATTGAATTCATTCTTTTATTTATTCATTTATTTATTTATTATTTTTCAAGCCTACACTAATATATGGCATTCAGCATTGCTCAAATCTCCCTGGAAACACTCTGGATTTTCCTGGCCTGCAGCCAAGAATGTTGTGTGCACGAGGGGATAAAGTGTTAGGAGATGTTGAAAAAACTTCAGAATTACCTGTGTCTGTTTATAAACTTGACAGATGTCCCTCTTTCCTAAGCTAAGTGCCATAGACAGAATACAGGAGCAAATACGAGCAGCAGGAGAGAAAAGATTACTAGGAAAGATCAAGTGAAAATCCTTGTTATTTATTAGAAACCTTTTAGATCATCCCCATGAGGTTTAACTATAGACTTTTACAATACTGTCTCTGTAGCCAGTGCTTTATACCCCATAACGTGGACAGAGGAAGTTGTCTGTTTTCCTCTGGAAAAGCCCAAGCTCCATTTCACAATTCAATTAGGCCAGTGGAAGTTGTATGGGAGTCTAGATTTGCATTTTTTACCATGGCGCATTTATTTTGCAGCTACTCAAGTCTTTAAGGGGCAGAAGATCACACTGTCCAGATATAATACCCCAGCCTTCTTGGGACAGCTGATGTCAAAGTCAGGAATTTGTTTACTTTTCCCTTTCCCTGTTTACCTACCAAGAAAGGACAGAAAAACTAATCTTGGCTGAGACCCACACACAAAAAGGGAAATCCATGCCATGCCTGGCTCAACCTGTGAGCATAACCCAGCCCCATGCAGATGCAATTGCATTTTGGGAATTCAGCAGAGTGTGCATAATTATACTCTGAGGAGGATTACTGTCTTATATGAATAATACCATGATACAATAGCATGACAATAGCATGTGCATAGTATATGCCTCAAACCTACAAGCCAAGGCAAGATTGCAGGCTTCTCCTGAGACCACTCCACATGCTGAAAAGAGCAGCTGTCTCAGTGGAACAACGTCTGCAAGAATCAGGTTTGCATGGAGATCTCACTTGTTCACAGATAAGTATTAAATACAGTTCTGTTCCATCCAGGAGATGGAAAAGTGATGATTTGGTAGTCCAAGAAATAAGCTTTTATATGAGATAGAAAAAAATGTGTTGTTCTTGATATCTTCAACTTGTACCAAGATATCCATATCTTCCAGTTTCTCTTCTCCCTGCTCTTCCTCACCAAGTGACCTACACACCTGTTCTGGGATTCAGAGCAGCTTTCTGCTGAACTTGACACCTGAAACAAGCAGCAGGATCTTGCACAGTTTCTTTGCAGCAATGCACAAAGCATCAAGCCATACCCCATGTCATTCTGTATGAGGTAGGAAGTTATGTGTCATACTCTTAAGGGCTTCTGTGAATCTTTCTACTCCCTTCTTACCTTCTGGACAGGCTGGAGAGCTGGGCTGAAGCCAGTGGGGTGAGGTTCAATAACACCAAATGCTGGGTCCTGCACTTTGGCTACAACAACCCCGGTCCATGCTACAGGTTTAGGGCAGAGTAGCTAGAAGACTGCATAGAGGAAATGGACCTCGGGGTACTAGTGCTGTCCATGAACTTATTTAGCTTACTTTTGAGTACTGTATTCAAGTCATTAATGAAAATATTAAAGAGAATTTTTCCTAAAATTGAGCCCTGGAGTTAAGTAAAAGAAATCTTTCTTTTCCCTCAAGCAAGTATACAAATAAAAAGTAAATAATAAAAATGATGATGATGATGATGATGATGATAATAATAATAATAATAATAATAATAATAATAGTAGTAGTAAAACAACCTGATAAACTTCCCACGTCATGAACATTGGATTTGAGGCATGTAATCCTCTTTTTTATGCTCTGATGATCTGTATAAAACCAGGAATTTGAACCAAGAAAGACAAGAAGATTGTGACTGACTTGTCTGAATCAAGGAATAGATAGCATGGCACTGGAAAAATATGAGATTTGAAGACACTTTTGGAGATTGCTTAGTCCAAGCCACTGCTCTAGGCAGGGTCAAGACACTGCAGGTTTCCCAGGACCATGTTCACTCCGATTTTGAATATCTTCAAGACTGCACACCCTCTCCAGTTATAGTCCGTTCCAGGAATTGACCCCCCTCACAGTAATTTTTTTCTTTCATGTCTGGAGTGAATTATCTGAATTTTAATCTATGTTCATTGCCTCTTGTCTTGTCACTGCGCTCCAGTGAGAAGACCTTGCCTTCATCCTCTTTACACCCTCCCAGCAGGAGTATGGTATTAACCCTGACAATATCCCCATGAGCATCCTCTTCTCCATGCAGCCAGCTCTTTCAACCCCTCCTCATATGAAAGCTTCTACACCCCTTTCACACTCTTTTCCTCATTTGTTCCAGTATGTCTATGCCTTTCTTGCACTGCAGAGCCCAGAGCTGCTTCAGAAGGGTCTCATCTGAAGGATCACCACCTTCAGCTTGTTGGTGATGCTCCTTCTGATGAGATCCAGATTACTGTTGGCCTTCTATGCTATAAAGGTACAACCCCGGCTTGCAGTCAACTCATCTGTCAGGACTACCAAACTGCTTTCAAACCAGTCAGCACAGAGCATGTACTGGTGCAGGGTTCTGTTCTTTCACAGGTGCAGAATTTAATATTTCACTTTGTTGATCTTCATGAGGTTCTTGTTAATCCACTGCTCCAGTTTGTTAAGGTCCCTCTAGGTGGTGGTGAAAATGATAGAAAATATTCCTTCACAGCAACAAAATTTGCTGTGGGAGAAATTACCTTATTGGGTGAGCAGGAAATGAGATAATCCAGAAAACACAGACAGACAGTGGACACAGTGATGATGGAGGTACAAGGAGGAATGAACAAGCAGCAAAAGAGGAGAGGAAAAATCCTCCTGGTGCGAGAGAATGAAATTTCAGCTGTGACAGTTTCCATGTCAAATATGCAGAATTAATGAGCAGCTCAGGCAGTAAGTAACTATATCCACTGGTGGGGCTGGATGTGGAAAAGCAAACACTTTCTTGACAACCTTGCTACAGCCACCTAAGTACATATAAACTCAATTAAGGTTGGCCATTTAGGTATACTGGTATTCTGTGTGTGTACACAGGCATTTAACATTAACGTGTGTTAAATATTTGACTGGAGTTTCAAAGAAAATACCCCAGAATGTTCCTTTTAATTGGGATCTAAATGCCCAGCTCTAGGGCACCTTTGAAAACCCTAACCTCAATGCAGCCAGCCCTGACTGCATCAGCTGAATCAGCTGCTCCAGTATATGTACAGGAACCTTCAAGGAACACTGTGCCAGGGGAGTTTGTATAGAATGCTGGCTTAGTTTTCAAGAAATGTGCTTTCAGGGAAAAACTGGGCAAGCTTATGGCTAAAAATAAATAGAAAGCATAGCCTTTTGATAAATGAGGTGAGTAATTAAAGGTGACAGGGGTCTAAAGTGGAAGATGGGGGCTAAGTGCCAAAAGTAAACAAAAGTCTGAATGGCAAAGCATAGGTGACATGAGTTTTAATGAATGCTGTGTTGAGTAAAGCTTTTAACTGGACATTAAGAAGAAATTCTCTACCTGATCAGCACGTACCATATGCTCTGTAGGAGTGTTAAACTATCACAGATCAAAACAAAAGAACACCTGCATGCATACACGCAAAAAGAAAGAGGCTGTAAGACTTTCAGGCTTAGCTTGATAAACATGATTTTTTAACTTACGTGAAAAGATTTTAATATAATTAAAATCAAAAGGAAATAAGCAGGACCATGTGAGTTATTGACATATCCCGGGAAAATGATTAAGCCAATGGGTATAATTCCGCATGAACACTGAATTTTAGATATGTATTGCGAGAACAAAGATTTTAGGATATAGAGGCTCATTATTGTTTGTAGACTACTTGGGAAGTACAGATTTAGGTCACTTGTGTCTGTAAAGATTTTAAAACATCATAGTTAGCATACACTATGATGATAGAAGGCAGCAACTGCTAGAAAAATATTGGAAAGTTTTTAGAGTCTGAATAATACACTGTGAAAAGGTTCAGAATGAAGTTATTACTGAAAGATTGCAGTGAGCAGAAATTGTAAGTACTGGATACACATGCACTACAGCTAATCATTAATGGATGAATAAGTCCCTAAGATGACTAAAGTGGATTTAAGCAGAATGATATGTTACAATGGTGATTTGTGGTGAATTTTCTAGTGCATTTAAATTAATAAGTCAAAATAAAGCGATACATACTCTGATTTCTTAAAAAAATAAAAGCTTGCCTGTGTTGTCTTCACATGAGTGTGTAAGCAACATAAAAACACAAACAAATCTATATAAATTCATGTTGTAATCAGTGATTCTACAGTAATGTTATAGCTTCATTGTAGTAAAATACAGGAATGTACAGAAATCCCATGAAATGGCTTATTGCTTCATACTACAATAGTAATAGAACTATTGATCCATATTATAACACCAGTCAGTTACTTCCCAACAGATGTTGAAGGATTTCTTTTAAATATGAGGTACATTTCCTGCTATTTAGTTCAGATAAATCATGCACAGGAGTTTTATTAAATAAATTTTCAAAGAATGAAAATTAGATGAAAAAAAAAAAGAAGGAAATGTAGGGAATGTCACTGAACTATGGTTTTCTTCTACACTAAGATGTGTCTTGGACAAAGATGAAGACATCCCCTTACACAGCCATTGTGCAATTAAAGGCTAGAACTTGAAAGTTAGTGATAATTCATCTTTTTTTTTTTTTTTTTTTTTTTTTTTTTTAATGGGTTTCACGGATACTGAAAGCCTCTGAGACTTGGGCACAAAGAGTGGCTGGTTCCGTAGCTGATGTTCAGGAGTCAGAGAGGCAGCTTTCAATGAGTTTTTACTGTGTACTTGACACCAAACATCCTTGTTACCATGAAGTCTCTGCATTTGCATTTTATTTACAGTAAGTCTGAAAATCATCTCAAAGTAGAAGCTGAAAACCAAAGAATAAAGTAGATTAAGAGGAAACCTTTCTGTTAGTTATGCAAGGTGAAATTCAGAGTGTCTGTAGCATCAGCTAATGTTAACCACTGTTGACTAATAATGGGAGCTTTGAAATTAAGTCTGTTCAGAGTTCAGCCCATTGTTTTTATAGTATCTTTGCTTCCTTTAAAGGAATGATACAGTACCTGAGAAAGTTACAGTTGAGATGCTTCAATTTTGCTGTTATGTTGTGCCTACTCTGTGTTACATCCTAGTCAGACTGCCCTATACAATCTGTTTATTTGGCCCCACACCATCACCATAATCTAAGGAGAAACTGTGGCAGTTGAACAGAGCTGGAAGTGACCGCATAACTGCCCTTCTGTTCACTGCTGGCATATGAGATAGGAAATGACCAAAAGGAACGAGCAGCGATTGTATTGGGCATATGCTGCATAAGCTGCAGCAATCACCAGCCTGTGCTTCTGTCAGTGGGAGGCTACCAGCCAACAAAGCCAAGCCAAAACACCGTTGTTCATGACTGATTGCTGCCTTGCAAAGGTGCTCCTCATGCCTGGAAGATTTCTGAAGGAGAACTTAATGTCCTTTCACCTAACACATGCTGAATGTGTGAGGATTTCACTCAAGAGATTCATATGTAGCCACAAGTAGTGTTTTACCAATTAACTTTATGGTACTGGGTTTAAATAGCTTCTGTTGTTTACAGATGGACTGTCAAAACTGTTACTGTTGTATGACTATTTTTAATAGGAGCATAATCAATTAAATTGTCTACATGTGTTCAGAACTGCCAGGAGAAGGCTATTACACAAACATCATATATTAGAAAAATCCCTTTACAGGAGTTACTCGTTGAGAATCAAAATAAAATGCAGAGTACCATGTGCCATGAGGACATTATTCATTCATGATGACATGGCTTTGCTTTTGATGAACTCCACGCTGTACAAAGGGAGCCAGTGAAAAGTTACATGTGGAAGCACAGTAGGAACTGGTGCCGACAGTGAAAATATAGTAACCTCTAAAAAGTATCCCAGCTGTAATTGTGTCTGTCACTCATAGCTTTGGTGGGATTGGCGGAAACTCTAAGAGAAAGAAAATACTTTGGCTTTACTCAACCATCTGTGAGAGCCATGTGTTTTGCAATAGCTGATTTTCATCAGTCAGAAATCTATGTCAAGTACAAGTGCTAAGGCAACCAACATGGAAGCAAGCAGGAACCTTAGTATTTGAATGGTAGGTTAATGTGGTTCAGCTGGAATATGCTCTGCTGAGATTCCTCATACCCAGGCACATTAAATGTTTTCAGTTAGAATCTGACTCCCTTTCTTCCCCACCACCAGTGAACATTTAAGGGAACCATTTAATTCTTGTTGACCTTTCTACTCCATATAAGTACTTGGATGAGGCTGATTAACTGAAAGAAGACAAAAATATAAATGTGTTAGAGACTCACAAACAGATTACACTAATGTATTTTGTGAAACCACAGCTTAGACTCTGATTACCTAAGTTCCTGTGCTGTCTCACTCTGTGCCCACTGGAGCAGGAACAGATCAGGGGACTGAGTGAATTGTCTCTGTTCTAATATCCCCTTCCAAAATAAGGTGAGACAGGGGAAGGATGGGGAAAGAGGAACAGTGCACCTGTACAGTTTCTCTTGACATGCTACTGGGCCTTGTTAGCTGTTGCAGATGCAAGAGATGGAAAGATCCCAGAGTTCAATGATACCTGGAGAGCCCATATTCCACTGCTGTAGAGACCCCTCCATCCTCCATGAGCTGAATTCATATGAACAAGGCCCTCTCAGCACCAAGCTTTCTTCACTGCAACTGAGGAGACTATAATTTCCCACATGTCAGACTCTCCCTTGAAGAGCAAGGAATTTGTAGTGGACAGTTTGTCACATATTGCTACTTTGAAGGTATCTAGCAGACATTACTATTACAGGCCGGAGAATGTTGAAAGAGAAAGCTGTAATTTTCTTCAGTGTGCTGTCACTCAAAGCTAGCTAAGTAATCCGAGCAAAAGCATTGCATCTGTGGCTGATTTGTAATTAGTTCATAGCGAATATTCTAAATCCAACCCATTTTGATTTCATATATAAGCATCTATCGGTGGCTTGATATTTTCTTTTCCTTGTTTGTACAAGCAGGGTTATTTGAAGATCTTTGCTAGTGCCAGACCTTATTAATATGAATTAAAAAACCTTTTTTTTTCTTTGTTAGACTGCTGTTCTCATTTAGAACATGGCATTTCTGGTCTCACTCCTATGATTAACATAAATCACTGCAATATTTGAGAGACATACCAACACCTACAGCCTACAAAATACAATGGAAGTGAATATGCCTTGAAAGCAAAGCAGGTTTTCACAGTAACTGTGCCTCAAATTTTCCATCAGATGTGACTACAAACATGCTCTCCAGGGCTCAGTTTTCTTCATAGTGTTGCACACATCATATGCATCTGCTATCAAGTAAGCCACATCACCAGGACTATGAGACTATGAGTGGAGATTTAGAGATTAGTCACCAGGGAGGTCCAAGCCTCCCTATTCTGAGAAAGAAAGACAAAAATGGATCTAGCATCATGTGCTAAAAAATGACCAACATTTTACCTTCAGGAAATCAAGCCAAGGGAAGACTTTAATGAAGTATATAGACTCCATCATATAAGTGCACCTGTCAGTAATCACCACATCTGCTTCATTCGGACATAGCCAAGACATCTAATTTTCATCCAGGGTAAGAGTAATGGAATGGAAATTAGGAAAACTCCCTTAAGGTAGGTTAGAGCAATTTTGTAATGTATTCCTTGGTACATAATGAAAGGAAATATAAAATACCAGAATAATTGTTTAATTCTAAGAAAGGAGTCCCGACTTCATTCCAGACAGGGTAATAACAAAATCTTGTAGACACATGAGTACAGGAAGGAGATTATATCAGTTAAGCATACGAGCAATTTAATATGGAATAAAATATGTGAGAGAGCAGTTGTGGGGAAGATGAAAAGTCACATTGCATAAAAGTGCCCAACATAACTCCGTGAATTAGCAATGCTGTATGTCATTCAACTGTCGGAAAGAATCAAGAATGTCACCATGATGAATTCTTCATGTGGCATTACAGAATGTTCTGCTGTGCTTGAGATTAATTCAGCCAGCTTCTAGTGAGCATTACAAAATAGCAGCAAGAGGTTTGCTGGAAAAGATCCATTCAGAAATTTACCTTTAATATGCAACAGCGATTCCAATACAGAATCTCAGACATGCATAGTACCAAACCTATATCAGCAAGCCTGGATTTGATGGTAAACAACATGCACAGAATACATGCTGTTTTTTTGGTATTAGTAAGCACTATTCAGTAGTAAGAGAAAAAAATTAGAGCCTCCCACTGCTCATAGTAAGACAGAATCAAATGATTAAATGCACTTTATTTTAGACATCATGGAAAGTTCACTAGCAAGTACACATATGAAATGTACTAAGTTTTACTCCTGTGGGTTTTCCATCATAGCATGCAGAGAATGAAAACCAAACACTTGCTGCAGTACAGCAAGAAAAGATTGTTATTATGATTAAAGTTATGCTGTCTAAAATGTATAAATATGGAATATTAAAATCTTATTCAACTGTTGACAAAATAAAAATAAAAATGGAGAGGAATTATCAAGAGTTTTGGTAACAATTCCTGGAAAAATATTAATAAATTCCACTGCTAAGCAGAAGATAACTTTCTGAAATGGAATAAGGTACATTCTGCATTTAACTTCATCCTTGTAGTTTCAGGACTGTAAGGTTAAAATCAATTATTTTTTTTCCTGAATTGAGAATAGACATATACTAACAGAGTAAAATTTAATAGAGAAGATTTAAGTGACTGTACAAAAGTTCTGGGAAACAAGATATTGGAAACATCAACTAACCGCATGTATTTTGCCATAGTAGTCCATCATTATTCAGTTCCTCTGAGGTGGTCCAGAAATGAAAACTCTGATAATGATAATGCATCAGAATATACTGATAAAAGTATATAATTTAGTGGTAAATATTGTGCAGCAAATGCACTTTTACAAAGTTACTGAGTTTGATTTGTCCATGGTAAATATAAGGGTGAAGGGGCAGTTGAAATATTTCCACTTATTGAGAGTGCTATATGCCAAATACAGTCTTACTGCTTATCAAATATGAATAGAGGTGGTTGATTCCAGCTATTCTTTCTCTGGAATGATTGACATTACATCTATTTCCTTAAAGCAAATCAATGAAATTTTTAAATGTTTGTGACTTTTAAACTCAAATTTATTTGTTATCTATTTATTTAGGCTCTAGTACAGCAGAATGTCTTTATCTCTATTTGTTCTGCTATCAAGCTAATGGCTTTATTCACTTCTAAATGTCAATCATGACCCGTCTTTCACTGAGGAGAATAATCAAGGATGCAGACACTAATTAAGATGATCTTTTATTACCTAGACTGTCTGGTTGCATTACAACCCAAAGCAGTAGTTTCAGGTCTAGGGTTTGTGCTGAGGATAAATCACAACAAAATAGCAGGTGTCATTTTGAACTATAATTTTAAAAGTGCTCCTTAACCAGCCATTGTTTTAATATGCATACTGATTAAAATCACAGATTTGCAGGTACTATTAGGTACTGCTGAGCCTGCAGAAATATAGCTAATTAGTAATAAGAGTAATAATAACAATTAGAGAGTGTCTGTTCTTAAACATGCCAGGGCAAAAGGAGACATTTCTTTAGTAAGCACTAGTATTTTTAATAACATTTTCCTGCTGTGTTTTGGGGCTCTGTCATGCATGTGTACACTGATAGTATCCTACTTCAACTAGACCCAGTTTCTGAAATATACACCTTACTGATCACAGTATTTTTTGGCCAAATATATCCATTGAAGTACCTAGGCTTTTGTCTAGTGGTGTTGAAAATTATGGACAAAAGGTGTACTCAGATTCCATACGAAAGCAGTGCTTGGCTTAGAAAGGCTGTGCTATTCTCCTGAGCAGTGTAACTACATAACAGGAAAGCAACAGAAACAACAAAGAAAAAACAATATGTATAATTACACAGTAGCTTGAGGTAGCGTCTTTGCAGCTAATGGGTAAGAAATTTAGTATATATACGTCAGAAAGCAGAAAAGGTACAGTTCTCTTGTCAGTCAAATGTGAAATCATGACGTTTATGACCACTTCTTAATTTAAATCAAGTAGAATTGAACCTAGTTTCAATGTTCTGTGGGAGTGTTTAGAACTGTTAACTCATAAAATTTTCTGTGTTATTGTTACACAGATTATTTCTGCATGGTAAGATTTGGTTGAATTGTTACCAAGAAATCATGTGGTGGGGGAAGAGGTTGACTGACTCTGCTCTGTGCTGGTGCGGCCTCACCTCAAACAACGTGTGCAGGTTGAATGTTAGAGTATAAGAAAGGCATAAAACTATTACAGCATGTAAAGGATGGTGATGCATCTGGAGGGTAGGGTGTATGGGGAGAGGCTGAGGGCCCTTCTGTGTGCTCAGCACAGAACAGAGGAACTGAGGGGAAGTCTGATGGTGGCTGCTCCTCCTCACAGGGAGCAGAGGGGCAGTGCTGAGCTCTGCTTTCTGTGACAGCAACAGAAACTGGGCTCAGTGATTCTTGAGAATCCCTTCCAACCTTGAATATTCTATGGTTTTATGATCTCTTTACCAAACTGTTATCAATGAAATGAGAAGATGGATGTTACTTGGTGGACACATAAACATCATGTCCGTTTCATTGTCAGAGCTTCTGCAAATACTGAATAAGAATAGACCTAGGACTCAGCTTTGTGAAGCTTCTGTGTGTGAAGATGCAGCTGAAAATGGCTCTTTTGGCCATCCTGGTCCTTTTGGATCTTTCTGAAAGGATGGAAGGGAGATAATGTTGTACAGCTCCTGTGCTGTATACCTGTGATGCTGGTATCATGCAGGCAACTCTGCTGAATGGTTAGTGGATTCATTAGCATGAGAATGAACCTTTTGTGCCTAAGCAGGAGAGTATTTGTTGGCAATGCTGCTAGCAACATTATTCTAAGCAGTTGGTACATTCATGTCTACAGTCTGACTTAATGGGGCCAGACAAAAAGACAAAAGCTAGCTAATGTTAGAATTAATTTTCCACTATTTTTCTAATCACGTTGCTCGATGGAAAGTGTAGAAATTGAGTGGAAACAAGAGCGAGAATTTGAAGGGACCATCTGGCTCATAGACCTGGCCTCCAAAATAACTGCAAAAGATATTTCATTCGAAAATGTCTGCAGAGTGTTCTATATTCCCCTAGTTGTAGCAATTTATTTTAATTTTCACTGCAAGACCTATCTCAGTTTCTTCCTTTTCTGTACATTCAAGTACAAAAATAATTTTCCCAGGGAAAATATAGCTTTTCTTTGCCATTTTTTCCCTCTCTCTTTGTAAAAATCTGAAATATTGTACTGCATATCTAAGGACACTCTACCACCTTCCCACTGAAATACCTTAGTTTCACTACCATCAATCTTATATTAATAAAATTAATATATACATATATATGAATATAATATATTAATATTAATCTCATATTAATATATTAATAAAATTTCTCTGCTTCTTCATGTTTACAATTAGAAAATAATATACTATTTTGTCCTAATTACCTCTTTCTGTTTTTTTTTTTTTTTTTTAAATAATAATTAAAAAAATTCTGTAACCTTCTCTCCATCAGGATCATTTTCAGTAAGCATTTCTACAAGGCCTTCAGTGATCATGAAATTGAAATCTAAAATATCATGATTTTTTCAGTGGTTATTTGTCAAAAACACTGTGAAAGACATCACCCTAATGTCTGAGTCTTATCACCTTTGGTGTTTTTTTTATAGTTTGTATGCTTTTCTTTCCCCAGCCCATCCATAATTTTGAGAAGCTGAAATTTCCTGTAACTACATAATTTCTTTGAATATATTTTTCACAGTATCAGCTAGATACACATCCAGCTCTGAAAAGTCTGTGATACTACTTTTAGCATCTTTCTTAAGGGTATTTTTTATCCAAAAAGATTTCATTTTATCCTTGCTACCACAACATAACTAATTCCATCAGCTACTTAGCTAATATGCAGTACAACATCCTTCTTCATTTCTCTTTGCTGAATGTATTGCTGCTTTATTCCAGCCAGGTCTACCCTTCCACCATTTTCTCATTTTTTCCTCCAGTATTTACTTTATTGACCTTCACAAAGAGTTTTACGGCTCAGTCTCTCTGGAAGCATAAAACCTTACAGTGGTTTCCACCACTCCAGACCTGAGCTCAGAGCTGGAGTATGTGTAGTCATATATGTTTCCTTACTCAAAGTTCAGTCTTGATATAGAGTCACACGACTGCAGGGTATAAATCGTTTCTACTTCTTGTTATGTTTGTATAGGGAATAGAGATTACCTGTATCTCTTTCAACTTTGTCCAGTAATTGCCTGGGTTCTACCCATTCAGGAGAAAATAATATCAGAAAAGTATTTTGTGAACCATTCAAGAGAGTATTGTCCATTTGGACTACTGGTAAAACTTTCAAAGAACTACAGAATCATAGGGATTGGAAGAGACCTCTGGAGGTCATCTAGTCCAACTCACGCTAAGGCAAGCTCTCTACAGTACGTTACACATTAAAGCATCTAGGTGGGCTTTGAATATCTCCAGGGAAGGAGACTCCACAGTCTCTCTGGGCAGCCTATTCTGTAACTCTCTAAGCAGTTTTTCCTCATGTTCATATGGAACTTGCTGTGTTTCAGTGTATATTGCCCCCTCTTCAGCACTGTTGAAAAGAGACTGGCCCTTTCTACTTGATTCCCACCCATTACATATTTAAAAACCTTGATGAGTTCCCCTCTCAGTCTTCTCTTCTCCAAGCAGCAGTGGAATGTACTATAATCACCAGGAAATTATCTTCAAAATTCAGATTTATTTCTCAATTAGTGGACGAGGTAAGGCTGTCCATGTGGTCTTCCTGGACTTCAGTAAGGCCTTTGACACTGTCCTCCACAACATCCTAGCTTCCCACAGTTTGGATAGATGTACTCTCTGCTGGGTGAAACTCTGGCTGAATGGCAGGGCCCAAAGAGTTGTGGTCCATGGAGTTAAATCTAGCTGGTGTTTGGTTATGTGCGGTGTCCCTCAGGGCTTGGTACTGGGGTCACTTCTATTTAACATCTTTATTAATGACCTTGATGAGGGGATTGAGTTCACTCTTGGTAAGTCTGTATACGGCATAAAGCTGGGAGGGATTGTTGATCTGCATGAGGGGAGAAAGGAACTACAGAGGGACCTGAATAGACTGGATTGAGGGGCCAAGGCAAAGTGTATGAGTTTCAGTAGGACTAAGTGTCTAGTGCTACATTTTGGTCACAATGACCCCAAGCAACCCTACAGGCTTGGGGAGGAGTGGATGGAAAGCTGCCTGATGGAAAGGAGCCTTGGTGTACTGATGGACAGTTGGCTAAATATGAGCCAGCAGTGTGCCCAGGTGGCCAAGAAGGCCAACAGCATCCTGGCTTGTATCAAGAATAGTGTGGTGAGCATGACTAGGGAAGTCATCCTGCCCCTGTACTCGGCACTGGTGAGGCCTCACCTTGATTACTCTGTTCAGTTTTGGGCATCAGTACAGAAAGGACATGGAGGTACTGGAGCAGATCCAAAGAAGGGCAACAGGGGGCCATTCAGTCTGGGGAAAAGGAGCCTGAGGGGAGACCTTAATGCTCTCTTCCAGTATCTGAAAGGTGCTCACAGCGAGAGCAAGGTTAGTCTCTTCTCACTGGTGACAGGTGTCAGGATGAGGGGAAATGGTCTCAAGTTGTGCCAGGGTAAGTTTAGGTTGGATATCAGGAAAAACTTCTTTTCAGAAAGGGTTGTTAAGCACTGGAATAGACTCCTCGGGGAGGTGGTTGAGTCACCATCCCTGAAAGTGTTTAAAATCCATTTGGATGTGGTGCTCAGGGACATGATTTAGCAGAAGGTTGTTAGTGTAGTATGGTTAGGTCATTGTTGGACTCGATGATCCTAAGGTTTTTTCTAACCTGAGTAATTCTATGATTCTATGATTCTACTTTTTTGCCCTTCCATCAGGATGAAAATAATCCCTGGGCCATCCATTCTTTGACTCTTTGCCAAGCAAATGAAACAGTTCGTTACCTATGGCAAAAACCTGGCTGTCTTCTCTGAGTTGAATTCCACCAGAGGCCTTTTACTTCTTTATGTCGGCTTTCTCTTCAGTCCTGTACTTAATGTGCCGTTGCTTTCAGGAGACAGCTCCTTTTTGATTCTGTTTCACAATGTGCCTGCTTATTTTTCTCAGTATTAAGGCTCTAGTGGTGCACTAAGAAGAGATGTCTATTTCTCTTTGGTATTCTTTTCTCAGCTAATTTTTTTCCTTTATTTCATCCTGCCTTCAAGTGTCTCAGGAACATTCTGTTTCTCCTGGGCGCTCTCTCTAAAGTCTTTCATTGTCTTGAAGTCCCTTTATTTCGGAATAGTTGTGTTTTTCTTTTCTTGCTATCCAACCATACCACATCATTCTGCTGGCCTTTTTTCTTAATGGTACAAACCTACTCCTGGGTAGCTTTATTGCCTAAGTATTTTTCTCATAGTCTCACAATTCCTGTGGTGCCCTTTCTTCTATCCAGTCGTTCCTTTCTGGATCTTTTCATATGCTGTGTACCAGCAAATAATTTCAGCTTTCTACTCCACCCCTACTATTCTTATCTGAAGTCTATTGTTTTCATTTACATTTCTAGAACCAGAAGTGTCTCCTCCAGCAATTACATTATGAAACAAAACTAGGTCAATCCCACTAATCTTACTCCCAGCCATCTCTATGTCCTGTGCCGTATTTGCAGTTTACTTCATTGCTGCTTCATTGTACCTGCCCTCTCTGTCTACTTTAACATTTCCTAATACAAGTAACTAATTTCACTTATCACATATGACTCTCCTAAATGTTAAGAAAACAATTACTACTATGTTTACAGATGCTCTGCATGCAATTTTTTTAAAGCCCACTAGTGGGGTTAGCCCTGCCTTTAATTTGGCTGAGATAGGATGAGCGTCCTATTCTTTCAGTATCTTCATGCTGAAAACATCTCTCTCTCCTATAATCATCAGATCTCTTTCACAAAATAGAAACTTCTGTTTAATCAAAAGTCAAGTTAATTGACTGCTCCAATAAATGAAGCTTCTCTGACATTAAGACTAGAAGCTTTCTGTAAGCTAACCTGATCTATGGCCCTTATAGAACAAAGGTGGAATGTTTATCATCTTGTAACTTTAGTGCAGCATCTCCTACTGTTCTGAAAATTTCATCACTAGACTTCATAGCGGGAAGATGGTGTTTTATGGCAACAGGATAACTATCCACAACTAGAGAAATTCTTAAGCAGCAAAAAGATCTTGCTGTACCTAAGTATGCACTTTCCTGCTCAGTGATGACCCATGATGTCTGCCTGACAGCAGCTGGCAAATAGGAAATCTTGGAATAAACTGAAAAATGTATCATTTAATATGAAAGCACGGCATTTATCTAAGTCTGATATGAGCTACATGTTATAGGAAGGCTAATATCATATAAAAATGTAGATTCATATTGATTTAGAGTTTAATAGTATTTCATTAGTGTAACAGTAGGAGAATTATTCCTTTAGATTTGATGCTTCAGTAAGATACTGGTTATCACGCTTTTGTCTTTTAAGATTTAATGGGGGAAATCCACTTATCCCTTTGATCAATCATGGATGAGTTAGTCCTTTTTTGTTCAAGTCTTTGAAAATCCATCTGTATAACTTCCATTATGCTGTTAATACCTTTCAGACTTAAAACAGATTGTAGGAAAAAATGAAAAGAAAAATAAAGAAAAAAGAAAATTTCTTTCAGTTCTCAATACCATCAAATGCACTGTACTGTTTAGTAATAGCTTAAGAAAATTAACTGGGAGGACTTTATGAATCGCAGTAAAGTAATATGGCAATAATATAATTTTAAATGCTAATACTAAGTTAAATATTTGTCATCTTGTGATTTTCATAAGATTGTTTTAGAATAATATGGAAAGAGCTCTCTTCAAAAGATTAGAGCTTTGAATGTCCTTCTTACTATACTGATCCAAGGAAAGTTAAGATGACAGCACTGCTGGCTTTGCAGACCTCCAGTGCATTTTTTCCCTCTGGCATGCGAGATAGATAGAATTCTTTATCAAACTGTGACAAAAGAACTGTTCAACCTAAGATAGTTTTCTTTTTCTAAGCAAAATAAAAATAGAAGGTGATAAGAAATTGAAAATAATCACTAAATAGTACTCCACATTTCTTAGTCAACTGAAAAAAATAAAATAGAGAACTTCAGATAAGAGGAATAAGGAAACAGCATTCCTTATGAACAAATGAAGATTACCAACTCAGTGACATTTTTCAGGCATTAGAAACTGAAAAACCTGCATTTTGCTAACTGTCTGTGCATACAATCCTGAGAGGCTGCATAGCCTCCGTGGGAAACTGTCTGGGCAGTGCTATTACAAAACTGAAACATAAGCATATACAGATGTACCAGTTAATTAACTTATAGCTAACTCAGATACACTTGAACATGATACCAAGAGCCCTCCAGTGACAATATTGATATATCCTAGATTAAGAGGTGAAACATGTAGGATTAATTCAATATCATGTGAGTTTAAAAATACTTGGATGTATCAGCCCCATTAGTGAGAGCCAGTGCAGTGTTCTGGAAAAAAGAGAAGGTTCAAAAGCCTATTTGGAAAGCAACAGACCAGGCACTGTGCTTTAGAAAGAATAAACTGACCAAATAGTGGCCGTGAAATGTGTGTGTGGGATGGGGAGAGAGGGGGCTGGACTGCTTGAAGACTACAGCATTTAAACCAGATGTTGAAGGAGAAAATGTATGAGCAGAAAAATGTTAATTGTGTTTCAAGGCAACACCATCAGCTTCTACCTACTTTAGCTCACTTGTATGGGAATTAGTCAACGAGAGAGCTAAGTGGGAACTTAAGTGAGGACCTTCTGGATGTTGTAAAGACAGTATCAGCACTAGCAGAAATGAGTGAGTTATCCTCTGCTAAAGAGAGATGAAGGAATTTATCTGCTTGCTGCAGGCAAGTACTGATAAGTGATTGTGCAGTTAAATTGGAAATTGAGTCCTGCAACACGCTGGCTCTGGTGTGAGGAGGCACCCTGAAGTGGAGCAAGTCCTCATGCTCCTCTGATGGGCACAAGGTTAGACATCTGCTCTCAGCTCTCAATACTTGAGTCAATCATCTGATCATCCTATTATTCCTATTTCCTCCGTTACATGCTTTGAGACCTCAGGACAGTCAAAGACCAGTGTGTTAATATCAATAAGGTGGCCTTAAAGACTGATTACCCAGTTATACTGTTGTAATGATTCGACAGAAATGCTAACTCTGGTGAAACCTTTTCCAATTTATGTTAGTAACATTAGGAGTGATCCTTTGTGTACTCAGGAAAAGGAAAATGGGAGTTTGGAAGGAAATTTATGGTAAAATAAAATGATTCACTTTAACGTAAGTGCCTGATATAAATAAAGCATTGTAATAATGTTGTTATAACAGTGACAGTTTAAGTATATAAGCCAAGATAGGTTTACGGGGAGAGGTAATAGCTTTTACTGGACTGGTGAGATTGTTAGGAGGAAAAAAAAAAGAGAGAAAAAGAAAAAGAAAAAAAAGAAGCAGAGAAGCTTTCAAGCACATAAGCTCTTCTTCACTTTGGAGTCTGGTAATTGATGTGCAGATTGAACTATTGCAGAAATAATTGAAAGAGCTGTATTTGTGAAGCTGATCTCATCAATCATTAACAACAGTTACCAAAAATATATACTCTTCATAGTTTGTGAGAAAGAAAGCATAGAAACATTCGATTACTGGCCAAAACCTACACTCACCTGAAATCCTTAAAACAAATGCTTTGATTCTGACCCAAAATTCAGACCACATGAAAACCTAGCCTGTAATGCTTAGTAACATTGGAAATGTTTCCACATTTTTACAGGATCCATGCATGTGACTGATTCAATCATTTTATGCCATTTGTGGGATAAGAACGGATTATTGCTCAGCTCCCAACTAGGCTTTACCATTCTTGTGACTTCCAGTTAGTTTGAAGAAAGCGAATTACTAACAATGAGAACTTGCTAGCCTTTATAGGCTGGATAGTGATGGGACAAGGGGAAATGGTCTTAAAGTGAGACAAGGCAGGTTTAGGTTAGATATTAGGAGGAAGTGTTTCACCCAGGGGGTGGTGATGCACTGGCACAGGTTGCCCAAGGAGGCTGTGGATGCCCCATCCCTGGAGGCATTCAAGGCCAGGCTGGATGTGGCTCTGGGCAGCCTGGTCTGGTGGTTAGTGACCCTGCACATAGCAAAGGGGTTGAAACCAGATGATCATTGTGGTTCTTTTCAACCCAGGCCATTCCATGATTCTACAATCTAGTTGGCAGCTGAACGCCAGAACTTTAAAACAGAAACTAAGAGGGATATGAAAACAGAGAAGATGTAATGTGAACTAAGGAAAAGGTGGGTAACTGGGAAATTTCTTCACAGATGAAATAAAGCGGGACACTGAGGGAAGGTGAAGAAAGTGATTGGAATTATGGACCACAGGGAGAGTACCTGCTTTGTACAATGGACTGCCACGATGAGAGTTACCACAGAATAGTAATGTGCTGCTGGATCTGTGCAGTACAGAAATACTGTAGTAAATAAGCTTGGTTCTTGCTGAGGTTTCACATGCAAAAGTATTTTCTTAGCTTACCTCAGTGGAACTAAGAGCAGATCTGTTTGATTCTTTTTATATTTTTTTTATACCTTTTAGCATCAGTACAACCCAACATCACTGTTACCCTAGGTCTCACCAGTTGGTAGAGTCATTAGTAATGGCTAACAAAGCTATGTGCAGTGTGGGATTGAAGCATTTATGTTACACTTAAGCTGCCCCAAATTTAGGGCAGTAGAGCTTGCTTAAAAAGAAGTTAATTTTGGACTCAACATTTGGTCATAGAAACAATACTGAAAGGCAGAAAAATGTCAACATTAATGTCATGAACACCTTATGGGAAACTGAAATGTGTATATTATTCTGAAATGGTAACTGTCAGGAGAGGTTCATAGCCTCCCTTCAGAACATTTTCATGTTTCCCCACTTAAAAATAGGTGTTGGAAGATGAAAACCTTGCTGTAGAAAATACTTGCTAAACACTGCTGTATTGTATATTAGTGTATTTCTGAGTAACAACAACACGACACAAAGTATTTCTAATAAAATACCTCTAAGAAGACTTTGAGGTTTTTGGTAAGCTTTTCTTCTTGGAGAAGCAAGATACAATTATTTTTTCCACACATTTTTATCGCTACTCTGTCTGGAAATATGTTGATATTTCTTAATAACTTTCATTTATATTTTGACCATACTGAAAGTGCCATAAATATAAGAAGTGACTAGAACAGAAGATTGAGGTTGTAAGGAATGGGGCCTTTTGTTGTGTAAATTACCTGTGGTTTTCAGATTAGCTCTAGATTAGTTTTCTGATAATGAACGTAATGCAAATATCACAAAATAAATAAGTAAAAGGAGAAACTTTTATTTATTCTGCACTCACAGAATATGTGTCAGAGTACAAGTATTTTGTAAAGCATACCAGAAGAAGCAGAGTAAGGGAAAAGGAGGAAAATAAATCCCTTATGTTTCCTTAGACCATGGAAGTAACATGCTTGTAAATCATTTGTTTATATCTAGCTGTTATAAATAGGTCCGATGCCATAAGCAATATTACGTCTTCTGAAGGCAGTGAAGTCATGCTGTTGTCATCTAAGCAACTAGTCCAACAGGGAGCAGGATCACTGCTTCCCAGTAACCTGTGGTACTTTGTGAGCAGTAGAGGAAAGACAGAAGAATGTCCTGGGAAATTAACCCAATGAGGAGTCACTGGCCTTGCCACTGCTGGAGGTATTATGTAGGGTTTTTAAAAGTTCATTGGATCTGTTTTTCTGAAGCCTTGGTTATCTGCACAGTTCAGCCATCAGCTTCCTCCCAGCCACCACCACCCATTGCATTACTGATTCCCATACACATAAGTCTGCTTCTCTGGTTGCTGTAATATTATTCACAATTATACTGCCAACCTCCTTCTCCACCTGGGGAACATGTGAGGGTCTTTAGTGGTATTGCATCTCAAATCATTCAGTCAGTCCCATAGCTGTGGCAGATAGAGAGTGCCAGTCAGCACTGAAGAAGCTGTGCCTTGGAAAGACGATCACCAGAAGGCGGCACTGAGATTTCCAGGGAAAGGACTGATACTTGAAGGCAGAAGAAATCCTGGACTTCAGAAGTGGTGACTTCAGCTTAGAATAAAATATTTGTTAGAATAAAACAAATGGCACAGTAGTCATTCCAGAAATGGACAAAATAAAGCTGTGTAGGCACATCTCACAAGGAGGAGAAGGACTGTAGCTTTTTGCTTTTAAAGATCTTAGAAAATCTGATATCTTCAGACAACTTCGCACATGCCTTCATGCAGTCTGACAGATGAAATCCTTCAGTAACTACTGCTGTAATATCTTTTGAATTTGCTTTCACACTTCAAACCAAATCAGTGACAAGAATAGAATATTTAAGTCCCTGTCCAATTTACCCTCACATTCTTGTCACTACTCTGATACTGGTTATACTTTTAACCACTACAAAATTCCAGCCAAAATATCTGAAATCACTCAAGTGACTCTGAGCTGACAAATGAATCCTTCAAAAAGGAGAGAAAAATCTTAGCTGTCTTTTTTTCATGTATTCATCATTTGGATGCATGAGATAAAATTTGATGTGTCTTTTTTTTTTCCTATTTTGGACTCCGTTTTTGACCCTTGTGTTTAAGGACCTTTGTATCTTGCTACCTTGGTATCTGTAGTGGGAAAGGTTCTACTGTACCTCTTAATTGTTTTTCAGTTTCTGTCCTTGTGTGGTGTCAGTTCTTTGTTGTTAAACCAGATTTACACAGAGACTGTGACAGTAACAACAGCAGCATGTAATCTGTCAAGTCTGTCTGAGCCGTCCTTCAATTGCCTTTGTAAAGTTAGTGCATCTGTATAAAGCCTCTTGTTGTGTAAAATATATTCTCTGTTTTTGATCAAGTCCTCCATATGCTTCAAGCAAATTTCAAGATTCTTCTGGTAGCTGTATGCAAATGCAGAGAGATATCTGGGCTCTATGATATTCTCTTTGTGCCTTTTTTTTTCTACCACAGTAATTGCTTTACTTTTCTCATTTTTCTGTTGTATTGATGATAATGTTAACATGGGAAAAGGTTGTAACTTTCCTACTTTCTACTTTTCTACTCTTTTCATAGCATAATCAGTAACTGGTCCTTCCAGGTTTGTTTGTTTGAAACTTGTTTTAATTCAGGTTTTAGTTTTGCAGCTTCACAAGTTTTCTTAAATGAAGCTGCAATTAACAAAACAATGGAAAACTTGGGCCAGGAATTTCAATGATCAGATAACACAGTGGTTCAAAAAACGTCGATCTGCAGCATTCACTGCTGCCATATTCTGCTTTTTTATTTTAAACATTTGAGAAAATGACACATGGGAATAATTCAGGTTTTGACTCTTTTTGAAACTATCGGCTGTTTTCCGAAAAGCAAAGAAAGTTCACATTGTCTACTGCCCACATATCATGACGTTGAACAAGATCATTGTCAGCAAAGAGCCTTGATTTCTGCTGAGATTGCGCACTCTCCCAGCAGCTGATAGATACAGCATACATTATTTCAAGAAAAGATGCCAAATGTGGAGCCACCAGCTTCCCAGCACTGAAAAACACAAGTAAGCAAGCAGACATTACAAAGCCCACCTCCTTGACTTGAAGGTGGAGACTTTAAAAAACAAACATAGCTTGGCAGTGTTACAGGGACGACTTCCTGAACCACTCAATCTCAGACTCCTCTTCCTTGTACCTAAGACTGGTTACACATTTCTGTCGTTCGAATATGCAGCTGACAAGCGGTGACTTCCAGCTGCCAAGAGAGTGCTCTACAGCCAAGTAAAGAGTGACTTTGAATGGGCCTTCCATTTGTTGTTTGTTTTTTGTTTGTTTCTTTGTTTGTTTTGTTTTGTTTTCTCTTAAATTACTCCATTTGTTATAGTATGGTGAAACATTCATAGTAGCCTGGGGTCTCCTCTGGAGAGGTGGCTTTAATCTCAGCTTCACCTGTGTTTTATGGCCCTGTATGAAAGTATGCCCTCTAAACCCCTACAGTATTCATATCTGGTTACCTAAGGAAACCATAGTATGTTTAGAATTCCAGTAGGTCTTAGATATGACTCATAGTAAATCTTACAATGATTTGTCATGAGAGATACAACAAGCTCTCCCAGGCTGCTACACTGATAGCTAGAAAATTCATCTTGGGGTTGGCAAGGGACCTCACCTCGTTCTGCTATCTGAGGCAGGCAACTTGGAGCCCCCACATCAGCTAATGTTTACAGAATTGTAGGTTCCCGATAGCAGACCCTCAAATACCATGGGGTTCCTCAGGAACACTCAGCAGCTGAGCTAAAGTAAGGTGAAGTGATCTAAGTAAGTTGTGTTTGAGGTGTGCACTTGACCTGATTTGTAAATAAGCAATTTGAATCTGTGTTCTTGAGCTGGTCACCTCCTCCACAGTTTTGGACACCTAAGTAAGACCTACATAAACCAAGAGTATATAATGAATATTAAGTACACATGGGAAGTATTTCCCACTGTTCTCAACAAAAAGTACTGTGATAAAAAAGGAATCCAACAATGAAAGCTTCCATCACATTGTAGTACTGTATGTTTGCTTATGTCCTGGAATCTACAGAATAGTTGTGATGCTTAGTGAGTCCTCCCAATTTGTACACCATTCTGCAAACCACTTTTTTTTTTATTTTTTTCTAGAGTATTAGAAAGAAATCCAACAGCTTCTTCTTTACAGGTTTTCTGGATGGCTAAAATTTCCATTCAAACTTTGAAATAAATATGTAATTTTATTTCTTCATCAAAATCATTAGAAATCTCCCATTTCTTTCCATAAATTTTGAAAGAACCATTCATCTTCCCAACTCCTTCTACCTAAAAAAACTGAATAAATAAAATAAAATAAAATAAAATAAAATAAAATAAAATAAAATAAAATAAAATAAAATAAAATAAAATAAAATAAAATAAAAAGCTCTCTGTAATCCTATTGTCCTTTTGGTAGATAAAGAAAAATTCCAGTCTATAAATATCACAGAAGCACACGCATTAAAAATGGAAAGGACATTCCAAATCAATTAGTTAATCTCCTTGCAAATGAAGTGCTATTCCCTGCTGTACAATATAATTTATGCGTTCTATTGCTTATATGCCACAATCATTCATATGTATAGAAGAAACTAATCTCTTTAATGGCTGAGAGACTTTTGTGAATGCTTGAACTTCAGTATGAAATCTACAGAAAACAGAAAAAGAACTGCCCAAACAATGCAGGGCTAGTTACCAAGCAGTAATCAAGAGTTTTTATGTTAGAAACCCTTAAAGGTGTAGACTCGAAATGAGCATATTAGGGTCTGAAATGTGAATTCACAAGCTTTTAAATATAAGACATTTAAACTGAAGAGCTTAGAGCAAACTGTGCTTCCCCTGTGGATGCTGAAGGGTTACTGAGTGTATGTAAGTCAAAACACAGTTGAAGCTGAAATTACAGTAGCTTAGTAACAAGAGAAATATACTGATGATGGAATGAACCCAGAAATAACTGATGTTAAATTAGCCTGGTAAATGGGCAATTAGCATGGATGTGGTGCGTACAAATATGCCTCAGGTATTACCATGCTAATTGCTCAGAAGGTTTGTTACTCAGACCTTCCCTGCCATTTGTCTTTTTCTTTCCATTTGTAGGTACATGTACTGCAGCTACATTTTATTGTGGAAAAAATACATGGAACGTGGATATCATAGATAACTCTGTGCTGTCCTTAGCTTGTCCAGCACTGCCCTTCCTAAACTTGGGTGTAGTGGCCAGCTAATGCTTTTGATCTTCAAAGGCAACAGCTCCATCTGGGTGGAGGGGGGATGATGAACAGATCCAGTGAGTATATAGTCCCAGTGAAATGCAGCACATTAAATCTGGATGATTAAGATACATCTTCCATTTGCAGAGATCTATTTATTGCACAGACCTTAATGAAGTCTTTAAAAAATATATAATAATAAAATAAATGGATAGTCTGATCCATCAGGACCATTAGACTTTGGAGACAGTTTTTGAAGCTGAGATGGATCATTAACGAGTGGTTTCAAACCACTACAGTAATTTTATCTTTATGGATTACAAGTTTCCATTAGTTGGGCAGTAGTAGAAATGTATTAATTATTTTTTCACTCATACATCTAAGAAGTCTTTACACACAGCAGACAAATAAAACCAACAGTGAAGTCATAGTTTAATTATTTACCTAGCAACAACTTAGAATCAATATGACATCTCTTACTGACTGCGAGAACTTAATCTCCTTTCTGCTCTCTTCTTTTTATGTGGCTATCATGCAATCAGTAGACAAAAGACAAAGGGATTTCACTCACGTAATTATAGCTCATCAAAATGGCAATCATGAACAACTCATTTGTCCAATCTGACCTTTTTTCTGTTGGAGAATTATCTGTGAACTGCTCGTGTTTTTTATTATTTGGCTGATGAATAGCTTTTTCCAAATACAACCAAGTCTTCCTTCGAGTGCTTGCAGCTCTGAGTTCTCTGATTGGATCATGGCAGCTCTCTCATACAGTATAATTTTTATTCCCTGATTAAAAGAACCACCTTTACGAAGTGGAGACGTGCCAAAAGAATAAATAAATACTGGAGTGCTGAAACTTTTCCAAGGAGAAAAATACAGATTTTATGGAGACTTACCAGAAAATTTTAATGCCTGAAGTCACAAAGTGTAGGTAAGATGCAAAGTAGGAACAACAACTCACTGCTGCACTTTTATTTATGCTTCAGTGTATTGTTTTGCTAGAACACTGTCCAGCCTTCCTGAATTTGAGGGCTTTTAGAAATTATGCAGCATTAAGCTGTCATGTGTAAAATTTCCTAAAGGGCTGTCAATAATTCTGAGTCAATGTCTGAAGAAAGCTCTGTCATAGCTCTCTAGAAAATAAGTTAATGCTCAGAGAAATTATGAGATATGATGTAACACACCGTAAAAGCACTACAAGTGCTTTTTGAACAGCTCTTGGAGTGTAGACTCACTTGTGCAACTCCTGCAGATTTCTATACTCCTATCATCTCGCTTAGTTCTGTTACAGATTTCCAATTAAGTACCGAGCACTGGTTTTTATGTTTTTGTTTTTGTTGTTCTTGTTGTCTTTGTGTGTGTGTGTTTTTATATGTATGAGTCTGTTTTACCTTCTGTGGGCTACCTGTGGTTTTGATACTTTCCAAAATGAAAGGCAGTTTTTCCTCCTCTCTTCTCAAATGCATGAATTGGTACTGTCTTAAGATAAGCAGCAGTTTCTGTTTCTGATTTGATAAAAGAAATAGTAGTGAATGAAAGCACCCTGCAAGAGGATTTACTGTTAAATACGCTCGAATTAAAGTCTCATCCCTAGTCAAAGTACAGAAAAATTTGGGGAACTGTTCTCACATCTTTCTGTCAGTCAGACACCAAGCCTCTAAAGCGCAAATTTGCATCTTCCCCACCCATCTGTCAGTGTGCTCTGTCTATTTCAGCTCTCAAACAGAAAATGTGAGTGGAGCCTAAAAAGCCTGTTTTTCTGAAATGCAATCTTTCAACACATTTGTGTAAGCACTCAGGAAGTAATGGCCATCCCTTACACTGGGCCCTACCAAGGCTTCATCTTCCTGCACTCTTGTGGAGACAAATAACCCTCAAGATAAAGTACATGTCACATCCCATTGCCTCTTCCCCTCTTCACCGCATCAAACAAAATCAAACTAGTGCAATCTAATGTGGACAAGTGACATAGATTGAATGATCCATTTCAAATCAAGGGAAACAAAAAGTGCTCTGAAAAAAAAAAAAGTGCTGCAAAAACGCACTGTGTGTTCTTCTTTGTAATAAACTGTATCTACTCAGCCTTGGCTTTTTCTTAGACAACACTTTGTCATCTGAGCTCTGAATCCACAGAAGCCTCTTATCATTCTGGTTTGTGTCTCAGGCTGGACTCCAACTTCTGATGGAAACTTTTCCATAGCAAAGAGAGTCACACAGTCTGGTCTGCTATCTTAGGGATTTTCCACTGCCATCTAGGATGTGTTATCTAGTCTCTTTCCTTGGTTGGAGCATCTCAAAGGCATCTCTCCTCTCCCCTGCAGCTAAATTTCATGAAAGCTGTAAAAATTTAAAGTCTCTGAGATTTCTTCCTACAACCTTTGTATGAAATCAGCCGTGAAGTTCAACAGTTACAAAGGAGATGAAGGAAAACAGAAATGTGCTTTCACAGTGTGAGAGCAAAGGTATAATTTCCTTAGAAAATCAGATAAGAAGTGTAAGGATTCTGTCAAAGCAAGAGATCAGTCAGAGATCTTAGGTGGTCAGCTACCAAAGTAGCTGTAGGAAAGCTATTCTGGAAGTGGAAGGGTAGTGAGAAGAACAGGGAAAAACATTATTTGGTAACAAGCAAAGCTCAGAAAGAGAAGTTCCACTCTGTTTGTTTTCTCCCTCTTTTTCTCCATACCCTCTCCCAGCACTGTGGCAATGATCTTCCCTCCCACTGTCTGTGACTTGCACACACTTCCCAGATACCCTGCTGTATTTCCCTTCAAAATATCCCAGGGTATCACCTACACCTTCCACTCTGCTGCCCCAGATTTTTTCCACATCTCTGGGCTAACTCTTGTCCACCAGCTTTGAGTTACACTGTTCTGTGACAGCCCAGACATTTAAATACATTGAGCCAGGGCTGCTGCAAGCCTGGCTGAACTACTCAGTCAAAGAAGTAACACATCTCTCCATTAAGCTTCCCCTGATCTTGATCAGGCTTGCAGGTAATTATTGTGTCTGAGACATCCATCTGTCCCTGTGAAATCTGGTTGAAATGGGTTAATGGATATAAAAGAAAGGCTGTAGCCACGTGTAACTAAGGAAAATGTACAGATTTCATTAGGAAATCAGACTAAAAAGAATGATAGACTCAGAAGCCTACCTTTGAACATAAAATAAGTATGTACTGGCTCCAAGTTACAGCCTATAGCTCTGGTAAAATGTCAGCTTAAAGATCATATAATCAGAAGAATTTCTCTTCGAAAAACAAACAAACAAACAAACAAACAACATTGTGATTTTTTACCTATTACATTTAATGTAAGACTTAAAATCTCAGGTTAGTTAATGAAAGATCAGAGAACTGATGGACCATCATGGATACCTGCAAGAAACAAGTTCTAATTTGAAAGTTACAACATTATAATTGTAGTAGGTTGCAATGAAACTTTATTATTGAGTGGCAGTGTTGAGGATGCTGCATACATACATACAGATACACATACACATACACATGCACACATTACCTTCACTGGTTTGCATAGGGGTATTTAAAACATATCCAAAGCACTGCTGGTTTGCTTGCATATTAGTACATGTATTTAGAGGCTTCTAGGTGCTGCTTTTTTGTATGCTGACCTCTGCTTTTCTGTTTTTCCCTTTTGGACTGAAAAACACGGAAGATCATTATTCCCAGACACCAGTTCAAGGAGGAACTTAAACCATCATCACAAGGAAAGTGAGTTGCTATCTGCTCTTTTTACATCAGTACGGCAATGTTGACTTTCCATTTCTGAACACAGTTGTCTCACCTCAAATGCCAGCACAAAGAGCACGATAATAATTTTTGTTTAGGGATGGTAAAGGTCACATAAATTTAATATTCATATTTTGTCACTTCTAAATACAAGGTCAGGAAAATACAGCACAGTATGAATATGAAATCAAGGCATGAAGTCTGGAAGGAAAATAACATTTAATTAACTAATATAAGCTCTTCAGTTACCTGGATCAGAATGATAAGAAAAGAATAGGTAAATTAAGTGCATAGCATAAGAACTGCTCCACGTGAACTCAAAACCCAAGTCTTGCTGTTTTGCTACTTGAATGGTATTTTGTTGTACTGCTGTCAGTGAAGCATTGGAAAATAGTGCCTCTGAAGCATGGTGCTCATTGGGTTTTACTCTATTGATGATTTGTGGGAATTAGGAAATGTGCAGAGATACTGGATCCAGCTTCATAGAAATTCAGTCAATGGCTTTGTGCGCAAAATGTGTAAAAATATGTTGTTTCTTTCTCTTCATGCCAAACCATCTGAGCTTCAGCACCTCCAGCTCACACAAGGTTTGAAAAACGTGGAACCAGAAGCCAGGGAGAGCAATTCCCCCACCCCAGGATTAAAAACATGGAGTAAAATGAAGTGCTTTCAAGCACCAACCACATAATCTCAGGTTCCTCTTAGCATCCTCCAAGAGCCTAAGGATCTCTCCATCTCTTCATCCTCAAGTGTCAGCAGTAGGCAGTATTTGCATTCTTTTCCCCAGAAAAGCCCTTCTTTTCCCCAGGGAGCTCTAAGAGAGGTTAGCCAGATTTTGCACCATATGTTGTATTCATTGCAACACTAAAAAGACATGTTGTTATAGAGCTTTAGAAATGCTTTCATGATTTTACATTGGTCAGCAAAGACCTTTTTCCCCTTTAGTGAATGTTTCTGAAGTCTGTGATAGTCCAGACAGTTTCCCCTGGTGAGTAAACTTTCTTCAAATAAAGGTTTTCAGGGATACAAATCCAGTAAGAAGAGATTAGTAAGAGTCAAACAAGAAATCCCCAGGGAAATATAATATCTCTTCTGGGTCCAGACAAACTTCTTGCCTCCCCCTGCCTGAATCGTTACTGCACTCCTGCATAAAATGAATCAAACACTGGCAACTGGCCATCATGTCTTTCATCCCATCCATAAGGTGAAAGGCAGGGAATTTGTGAGTTTTTTCAGAGTGATTGGGTGATGAGTTTGCTCAGCAGAAATTGGATTTCTAGTGAACAGCTTGCCACAGCTTTTGACTGCCAACACTATCATTTTGTCTGCTTGTCCTTTGTCCCTACTGATTTCCACCCGCACTAAAGCGAAATGATGGGCTTGCCCATTTAACTCTCCAGGCTAGACTTCAGCTTCATTACTATGTATGAGATCTATTTTCACCCCAATTTAACATTAATGGAGTAATTTGCAGAGTTCTTAACTGAACCACAAATCTCTTAAATGACTAATTTACTTCCTTTGTATGGATCCAGATTAATATTTACCATTTCTTCCAATCTAGTGTTTATGAAAATATCACACTTTTGCTCCTCCTCTTCATTCCCCACTCAGATCCTTGCTCAGGGGGCATCACAGTCACATAACTTACTGCTGTCTGCTCTAATTAGATTGATTGGAGAAATCAGTTGTGACCATGGTTTAACACTGTTGGGCCAGATTACATCCTGTGACAATGAACTTCTAAGTAAGAATCTCTTAGAGTCATTTCTTCAGTGTCCTCAGATTCATGCCCCAGTAGCTTCTTCCTTATATCGAGTTCAAAGACATTGACCTTTTCTTTGAGGATGCAATGTTTCCTAACCATAACCTGTGACTGATCTTCCAAGAAAGAGCATGAGCTTGAGGAGGTGTAATCTTTCTGCCTATGCCCACGGTGTCACTCAGCCTGAGAGTATCTGCATTGTGTTTAGGAACAGCCCAATGTAAGAACTGTGCTATGCTGCTTGCAGTAGTAAATACAGTCTGGCCTGCCCAAACTGTGTTTGTCTTTTTTTTCCTGTTTCTTTTTTTGTGGTTGAAGACTTAAGAGCAACTTCAGCTCTGCCTCTCAAGAACTTTGTGGAAAGTGAACTTTGTTATCAAGTTACCTTTTAACACAGGCTTGTGAATTCAGAACATGGATGCTAGGTAAGCTTGGTCTTGAAAAGGGGTTCTGAGCAATATCACTGTACATAGATACAGATATTCATAATATTTAAGTGATTTTTATTTTATTTTATTGTATCTTTTTTTACTTATTGCGACTATACAGCTTTATTAGTAGAAAAGTTATTTCTCTTCCCAAACTCTTAACTAAAATGCTGCTAAGGTTTAAATACTCTGGGGGGCTCTGGATTTTGCTTTGTTCAGTGTTTTGGCAGGGTAGGGATTCGCCCTTTTTCCAACAATGTTATTAATATGATTTAACAGTAATATGTCAATGTCTCATGGCTCCCATCAAAACTGAAGCCCTCTTCTTTCTGTCAAGAGATACATTACCATTCAACCCCTGCTCTGTAGCTCTCAGTGTTTAGACAAGCCAGGCAGGACTGCCTTGCCAAGAGCCACAATGAAAGTCTACGGAACAGCCAGGACTGTAATCCTGAAACTTTCTCAAGTGCTGCATCTATAACTGGACAGTATGATTTCCTTCAAAGCATTAAAGAGTGGCAACAGACATCACTTGACAAAAAGGTTAAAATGTCTGATAGTTTTTCTACCATTTTAAGAAAATAACGCAACATGCTATTTTAAAAGTACAATGGATAAGAGATAGCTGCTGAAGTCAAAATCTTTTTATAGCAGTTTAGGTGCTTTGGGGGTGAATGTTCTACTTTATTTTTGTCTTTCTGGGTGGAAGAGCCTAGGGATTCAATGTCGGCTGTCATTCAGTTTGTGAAATTGTATTTCATATGACAGGAAAGGGGCTTAAAAAAAAAAAAAGCTGAGTAAAGAAGGATGAAGGGAACAATGCTCTGGTAAAAGATGAAATAACTTCATAAGAATTAAAGTTCACACATTGAAGCTGGGACATTCTCTCACAGTGCCTGATGCTGATGGACTTTGATATCATGAAGCATAATACCCTTCCTTCCAACTATTTTTTAAAATTTCAACCACCACAAATTGCTGAAGGTGGGAATAGTGATTTTGGAGTGTGTCATGATAATAAGACCCACTGCTGTCATTTAGAGCTTGTAAATCAGTTTGCTATGGCTTTCATCTCTGAAGTCATTCCTTCCATGACAGAGAAAAGGCAGGATAAAGGAACAAATAAAATTCTGCCAGAGTCTTATGACAGACACTTACATGTTCTTGTCCTCAGTCAGTATTGTTACTGCTCAGTTTATTGTATCTCATACTTCAGAGAATGAAGCACCATTCATTTATTCTTGAATTTCACAAACACAAGGAAATTCATTCTTAAAATAATGCTTAAAATTTCTTAAAACCCTTCCACCCCACTAATCGTGGAACTAGGCCAAACCAGCCTGTAAGCCGTTGACCGAGGGGTGCAATAGTAGTGGGTTTCATCAATAGTGAAGAAAGCTAAGATCGTACAATGCCAGGAAACACATTCAAGATGAGTGTTATCAGTGAAAGGAAGCAGTTTCTTTTATTTATTTATTTATTTACTAGGGTAAAAAATGAATAAACTAAGAGAGTAACTCAGTTTGGAGGTCACCTGGTTCAGGCCCTCTGCTCAAGGTAGATACAACTTAGATCAAAACATCACCATCTTTCAAACTCAGACCACTTTGTTATCCAAAATAGTTTGCCTTAATCAAGTTCATTTATGCTTGCCAGTACATAATCAGACCTTGAAGTTTTAAAATGGACATATATATCTCTTTAAGAACTGACAGGAGAGCAGTGTCTGTCACTTTCCAAGTACTCAACACTGCAAATAAATGTGGAATACTGAAAAAGGGAAGAGGAGAAAAAACTCCATTGGCTAACTTCAGTTTGGGAAGCATTGTCTTCTGTGCCTAGCACACCATAGCTGTGGTCGGGAGTCCTGCGCTTCATTTCCCTATGTGTCTGACTTCAGTCTGCCAGAAAAGAGGTTGAAACAACCAACGAGGTATAAAGACTGGGGAAAAGGAGCAAGAGAAAGAAAATTAGGGAGCACTAAATACAACTTCTAAAATCTTGACATATTCCTTCTCATTTTTGTGCCTCGGACTTTCCATTCATAAAACAGGATTAAACCCAATTGCTTAAAAAACACACATGAATAATGGTCAGGACTCAGTATAGTTTTTCCAAAGAGAGTAATGGCAAAGTACTTTTCCTGATGTGCTCACGACAGACGTACCTTATGTGATGGAATTGAGACCTCTTTTTGAGCATCAAGGTGTGTGATTTCCTTTCCAAACTTTATTTATAATCCCATGAGCACACTGACATCCTACACACTCAAAACCTGAGGTTGGCAGTGCTTCTTGGTCAGTTAGAGGTAAAATAATAAATATTCAGAAACGTACAATTATTTAGAGAGGAAGAAAATCAACTTTTTTAACCTACAGCAAAACACTGGCTAAATTCCATTTTTAAAATCATATGTTTATTACCCAAATTGAAAATCAGCCAGATTACTGAAAATTAATTGCCAGTATAAGTAGGAGGACAGAACAGTTTATCTCCCTTTATTGTAATAATTTAGCACATGGATAAATGACTTTAGGCATCCAAGGTGGGCATAGCTTGTGAAAGGGATGTGGTAAAAAGAAAGACAACAGGGCCACAAAGTACAAACACGCTGAGCAGTGTCTCCCAGCTAATCCCTTGAGCATGGCCCTTGCTCAAGTGTGTCATAGTATCATGAGCAAGGGACTCCTCACAGAATCACAGAATTGCAGGGATTAGAAGGATCCTCTAGAGATCGTTGAGACCAACACCCCCACAAAAGCAGGTTCCCTACAGCAGGTCACATAGGTAGGCGTCCAGACAGATCTTTAATATCTCTGTAGGAAGAGATTCCACAACCTCTCTGAGAACACCTCTGCTTTATAAACAAGTGTCTGAGTATTTTTCTTAGAGCTTAAATCAGTCTTCAGACACATTGCTATTGACGAGAGTGTTGTGTTGAAGCTAGCAGGGTCAAAGTCACAACTGGGAGGAACAGAAGAAAAGTGGTTGTGCAGAGGGGGATTGAAGTAGAAATAGGAGGAATAAGGGGAGGTAATGAAAGAGTGAGATGATTTACACTTTCATGGAATCCCAGTATTAATTAAAATGCAAAAGCACTTTGAGTTATGGGGCTATCACTCTACTTTCAAATACTCACATCTCTCCAAACTGCCTGAGCCTCATTTTTGAGGTTTATGATATTCCTATAAGCCTTAGATAAAACTGTAGCGCTGCAATCCACAGTGCTTGTTAATTTATTATCTGAAGAACCATATGTATTATAAATGAAAGTCTGTAAGGATTTTTATGGCCAGTTGACAACACTGAAAAAAATACTCATCACATGATTTATTTGATCTTTTTTGCCATTAATTTTTAAATAAATTATTCAGTGAATTGTAATTGACCAGGTACAGTGGTGGTCAAAACCTATCAGAAATATTTGCATAAAAATTACAATATTCAACCAGAAGAAAAAAAAAAAAGTGGCAAAATTTCATGAGAAGGGTATTACAGCATTTCAAGGAGATACATAAGAGTGCACATTTGTTTCTTCAATAGGTTTAAGTGGAAGTCATCTGATAGGTTAGTGAATGTATTGATATTTCTTCAAATTTCAAACTCCGCTTTGTTTCCTGAGAGCATTTTTAATGCACAGCTGAAACCTTCCATATTGTTTTCCAGGATGAAAACTATGAAGGGAGAAATGCTTACCCTTAGCCACAGCCTGACAGCAGAGCATTGTTATACTTATTATTCTATTTAAACTGTAGCCCTCTTCAAGAAAGGAGTTTGTATTTCAAATGCTATGCTATGCAAATGCCCACTTACTGGCTTGTTTTGTTTTGTTCTAAGGCTGAGAGGGCTAATCAGAAAACATATAAGCTCCTCAAAGAAGAAGCATCTCTCAGTGCGCACTTTTCTTTAAAAGAAGATAGCAGAAGCAGAGAGAAGGACAGCTACTACAAATGTCTCCCACATTAGCCCAAGGAGTGCTCCAAAACTGCAAGGAAATTGAGGCAAAAGCACAGAGAAGGTAGTTATTTTGATGGACCTTTATGCCTTTTGCTTTATCTAAATAAAAAAATAAACATGTTAGAAATCACTACAAATTCTCTGTATTGCATGATTTAATCCTCTGTTGATAGGATGAGCTATAAAACACAGAAGGAAGCAGTAAAAAAAAAGAAGCTTTAATCTTGGGGAGACTCCAGGAATTACAACTGGAGTTAGGAGATAAACAAGCAGAGTTTATGATCTGGGCTTCATGCAAGGCTGTTAACTAAAAAGAAGTGCTGGAGGAGCCTAAGAAGAACTAGAAGAACTTGGCCTCAGTTAAGGGAATTGACAGTCATCACAGTTCACACTGTTCGGGTCCCAAAAAAGGCAGGCTGGAGAATATTAACCAGGTGAGCATCAGCAGGGCTCTGACCACTGCAGTCATTAGCCATGACAGCAAAAAAAAAAAAAAACCACCAAAATTGAATCCAGCCATCCTATTCTCTGTGTTTGGTTGATCTATTTTGAGTTAAATTATGTCAGCGGAAGGCTAACCTAAGTAAGGCATTCTTAAGTATTTAATGGTTTGTCTTCCTTTTGTAGAGCAGCCATAAGCATTAATGAGAGTTACCTTACAAACTGTTCAAAGGCAGAAGCTTTCTCATTACAGACTACATCTCCCTGCTAGATGAGGGCAGACAGGATTTTTGAGGCTGTAAAATAGAGGAAATCAGATGTGAAAGGCATGAGAAAAGAGTAAAAGGAATAGCTAAGGGGGAGAGGAGGGAAGAGGAAAAGACATAGACTATGGTTCATATTAAATCTTACTGATTTGGGGGTTTCAGATAACCAGTGCACTTTATTAAGTAGTGCACATTAATCCATGCAATACAGTATCTGTGAATTTTGGACACGAAGGCAGATACTTTAGTGGATGTCAGAGTAATGATGTTGCATTACATTGCATTTAGAATGGGGTTGTCACTAAATTACACTGACCTGCTATTGCAATCACCTTGGAACTGCATTGTAAATATGAGATTGTAACTTACTTAATGTACATGTATGTGTGTAAATCATAGAATCATAAAATCATAGAATCACAAGGTTGGAAAGGACCTACAAAATCATCTAGCCCAACCATTCTCCCATTACCATTGCTACCACAAGCCACTAAACCATATCTCTTAGCACCTCATCCAGACGCCTCTTGAGCACTGCCAGGGACAGAGACTCCACCACTTCCCTGGGCAGCCATTCCAGTGCCTGAACACGCTCTGAGAGAAAAAGTTTTTCCTTATGTCTAATCTAAACCTCCTCTGGTACAACTTGTGGCCATTTCCTTGTGTCTTGATTGTTGCCTGGGAGAAGAGGCCAAACTCCTCCTCACCACAACCTCCCTTCAGGAAGTTGTAGAGTGCAATGAGGTCTCCCCTGAGCCTCCTCTTCTACACACTAAACAATCCCAGCTCCCTCAGCCGCTCCTCATAAGATTTGTAACCCAGTTTTGTTGCCCTTCTCTGGATGAGTTCCAAGGCCTCGGTGTCTTTCTTGTAGTGAGGAGCCCAAAACTGAACACAATACTCAAGATGTGGCCACACCAGTGCTGAGTACAGGTGGATGATTACCTCTCTGTACCTACTGCCCATACTATTTTTTATACAGGCCAGGATGGTATTGGCCTTCTTGGCCACCTGGGCACATTGTTGGCTCATGTTCAGCTGAGCATCGACCAACACCCCCAGGTCCCTTTCCTCTTCACATTCATCCAGCCACTCAGCGCTGCATGGGGTTATTGAGGCCAAAGTGAAGGACCCAGCACTTGGCCTTTTTGAACGTCATCCCATTCACCTCAGCCCAGCAATCCTAACTAAACGTTAGTTTAACAATTGTTGCTTAAGAGAGTGATGATATTATCACCTCATGATGCTGTAGAAATTGACACCATCTGAAGAACTGAGAGATAGCTGTTCTGTTTGCATGGCTTTTATTTCCTGCACTCAAAACCAGGATATTTGATCCTTGCCTATTTCATTTATTTTACAGCATGTCACAATCATTCTTCAGAGTCATAATTCTCTAGATATAACACTAAAAATAATACTCAATTTTTGCCTCCTCACAGGAGCAAACAGTATTTCCAGGCATAATTTTTTAAAATTCTTCACCTGTAATATTACACTAAAATAGGAAAAAGAAGAACTAAACCCGTGGAATATGGCATGGAGCCTGGGTGTTAGATTTATATAGCTAAGAGGAGAAAACTCTTAAAAAAAAGCAACTGTTGAAAAAAAGTCAAAATTCCATAAAGTGTAAATTCAGAAGGAGGATGACGGTATGAAAAAGATTGCTTTGAATGTTAATTGCAAAGTAGGAATAAAAAGGAGCTGACGGATGATAGTGACTTTGTCCTGTACAGGGTTTGCCTGCTCATGCTCGCCACCGTAGCAAGGTAGATGTTGACCTCTTCTCCCAGGTAACCAATAGGATGAGACGTAATGGCCTCAAGTTGCAGCATGAGAAGTTCATGCTGGATATTAGGAAATAATTGTTCTCAGAAAGAGTGGTTGTGCATTGGAACAGGCTGCTCAGAGAGGTGATGGAGTCACTGTCCAGTTGATGACTGGACTCAATGATCTTAGCGGCCTTTCCAACTTTAATGATTCTGTTATTCTACAATTACTTTCAGTGGGAAGCCTTTGCTTAAACTGATGTGAACTGAGCTGTAAATGAACATCGGGAAAAGCGAACAACAGGAATAGCAGCACTGCAAGACAAATAGACAATGTGTGGAATTACTCAAAAGACACATAATCACTGGATATTCAACAAATCCCAAATAATTACTGAGGATCTAGTGAAGTTACTTCCATTCTTATTCATTAGCTTTTTATAGCCACGAATCTTCACCCCCTAATAAAATAAATTAGGGTATTGTGAGGAAAGCCAGTACCTCTTCATTGTTGCTGAAAGTGTCATACCCTGACCGTCAACAAAATAGGGATGTTAATATGAAAAATAATAAAGATGTATATTACACATGACATTTATTCTAGATATCATTCCCCTGTCCGAGCCATCAGCCTTAATGAATATCTGTGAAATCCTCTCTTCCAAACCAAGGCACTATGCTGCCCAGATCAGATGATAATGTTATAATAGGTATTGTTCTGACATTATAGTTGTTCCTTATTGTACTGGAGTTATGTAATAACTGCCATAGGCTGTATAAATATTTTGCAGATAATGACCCAATGCACAAAGTCCTTACTGAATTATTATTCAAGTAAAATTCTTTTGTTCTCATAAGTAAAGCTGCATTTGGCCCCAAAACACTTATTTTACAGAACTGTTATTAGAAAACAATCACTGCAAATGCAATTATTTTCAGGACAGCACAGGAAAGAATGCCCTTCTCCCCAAGCTGAGATCAAACCCAATAATTAGGGGAAGAAAAAAAAAGTACTCTTCAAAATGATTTTGGTGAGTAATCACAAGTAACAGAAAACACAGTCTATGCCAATGCGTGTTATTTCACTTCAAACACAATGGCAAAATGAAATATAAAAACAAAGACAAGGCAGACAGGGACACGAAAGTTCTGTCTTATTGTCAGCGTGAATAAGAAATCACTGGTAAAAGGAAGAATATGCACCTTAACTGCAGAAGATATGAAGGGGAATAAGGCATGGCACTCCATGATGTGTTTCTTTCAGCGTACAGTTTTCAAAAAGATTAATTTTTTTAATTTATTCTGATATTTTAGGGATTTTCTTTTTCAACTTTTGGCCCTGATAGTGCTTCCAACAGCTTTTATCAAGCCACAAGGATTCTGTGAACACCTTGTTGTTCCTGGAGATCTCTGCCATGAGTACCAGTCATTTAATTATCACAGTATTCTCCACTGAGACATCCCTAGCAATTCAGTGAAGACCAACTCTAATAAACTGTTACCACAAAGCTACCATGATACTTTAACAATTGGGCATGGAAAAATAGCTAATAACTCAGATGCCACTGTGTAGTAAAAACAGATCAACATAAAGTGACCTGCAATACTGAGACCTGGTGAAAAAATTGAGTTCGGGATTTTATGCTGTCATCCAAGGCTGAAGAAGTCCATGTGACATGTACTCTAAGCACAGTGGAACAGTTTTGGAAACAAAAAAAAGTCATCTTACTGTCACCTAAAGATGAGCAAGGGTACCAGTGTTTATCTTTCCAGTTAAGAGAGAACATGGCACATGTGAGACACAGGTCCACTCTCATCTGTGCTTGACTGAAATTTGGACACAAAACAAATCTCTGAATATCTGAATTCCTTGGGCCCCAGATGTTTTTCAGAGGATTTTTCCCCTGCAAGTTCTTTTCTCACAGCATTATTCCTACTGAGAGTCTCTCAAAATTTGAGTGGAAAACAGGGAACGTGTTATCAGAGAGAACGGACTATTCCTGTGATGGTGTCTAGAACCAGACTCAAGTCAAGCTCACCTATCTCTTTGCATAGCTGTCTGAGAATTATGACTCAGTTCTTCTCCCCCACAGGATTCTCTCATCTTTCTGCCTAATTCTTAAATTTCTGTATCACTTCCCATTGTTCCGACATATGTGGATTATCACCCCACATTTCTGAGCTGCCACTCTAAGTTTACAAGTATGACCTAAGGGACTGGATTCCCATATGAAAACATGTAGTTTGGTGTTCATTACAAGAAGTAAATAATTGTTCTTAGGTTTTAGACTTGGATACAAGTGGATATTGATTTAATCTATTACAACAGAGCTTTAATTTGCACTACTATCAATTAAAAGCACCACTCCTAATAAATCAGGGATGAAGAGTCTTAATAAACAGTAAGATAAAAAACGACTTATCCTGTCTTTCATTCTGATGTATGTGCTTAATATTCTCTTTCATCACTGTAAGAAGATAGTGATCTTGCCAAAAGCTAGAGCAGGGAGAGGAAGCAGGGCTGATAAACAGCCACAGCTCTGCAGCTAACTGCGCAGTACCTTTAGCTGCAAGACATTATTAAAGCTGTACCTTCAGCTTCTAAAAAATTTAATCTAAGTGCCTTTGGGGGAGAGACAGGCAAACATAGAGCAGTGGGCTGCTGTTTTCTTTCTGTAATCCCCACAGCATGAAATAACTAAAAGCAATTAGATCTCTCATGAAATATCAGCACTGACTGTTCTAGAATGGGCTCCACTGCTGAGTTGGTAATGCTGTTTGGATGGTGGGAACATCATGGTGCTCAGACTCAGATTTTGCTTCAAGAAAGGACCAGTAATACCTAGCCTGAGGAGACCTTTGGGGAATGGATGGCTGGAAAGACTGGATGAGGTCCCTGGTTTAGTTTGACCTACTTTGGTAATGACCAAGCAGCTTCACGATGTCGATGTCTCATATGATTTATTGGGTTCATATTGTGTCCAAACTACTATGCAAGCTGGAAGTAAACTGAGAAGCCTTGAATATTTGATTGGTTTGCTCTTCATAACAGAAGCTCTGATTTTACAACTCAACAGTTTCCTTCAATTAATTGGCTCAAATGAGTTGCTCTGTAATAGGATTTATGAAACAATTGTTCTCACTGTGATCATAACTTCACAGTAGTGATGCTGTAATTGTGATTGAACGTGCACTTTCAGTTCCCTAACTTCAGATACTTTTAACTGCCCTGAGAAAAAAAGAAGGAAAAAAAAAAAAAAAGAAAAAAAGAAAAAGAAGTTCTGTAGAATGAAATTCTACTGCTACTTACCACTTCTTAAAGACCACAGTTTGACTATGTGTTGTCAGAGTAGTGAGTGAGGTCTGGCTACTCCCTACAGATCAGGAAGCTAAGGAACTAAGTTTGGCCAGGTCTGCAGAACTGCACCCAAGTGAGGTGAGCAGGACAGATCCAGAGACAGCATCCAGCTTTGGTCAAAAGACCAGATCATTAGGCAAGTTGTGGTGATGAGGAAGGTATGCTGCCAAGCTGAGAAGTCAATCAATAGACTGAGATCAGGTCTGGTGCCAGGGTGGTGATGACTTGTGGAGACACAGACTGGTCAGCTCCTATAGTGACAAGAAATGTCCTAGGTCAAGCTGCGATTGGTCAGGATCCAGATTAGTAGGGTCCATGGGCAGACAGAGTGCATGGTTATGGCTGAGCTGGAAACCAGCACTCCTGTCATCTAGCAGGCAGGGACTGGATGAACGGGGCTGAATTAAATGGAGCTCCTGGACACATGGGCAGAGAGTGAAATGCCTGTTCCTGGCTTCCCTGTGCCCAGTGAGGATAGTGAGGCTGCTTGAGGCACAGGAAGACACATTCAGACACCCAAAAGCCTTTTCATCATACCCCCAAACAAAACGGATTGAATATTACAAGTATTGTCTTCAGCATTTGTATTTTTGCAACATATGTCAAAACAAGAAAAAATAATATCCTTAAAAAGCCTACTTATCCCATAAAGATTTTTTCAATGTGACATTCAAGCATCTAGCTTAGTGTGTTTTGTCCCTATTTATTTATTCTGTAGTGTACTTTACCTACCAACCAATATTGTCAGTGCATCAGAGCAGGGATCATCCTCCTTTAATATATTTTGTCTTCCATGAACTATTGCCTGAAACCAGTGGAACTAATAGAGATAACTATATCCAGCCATTCAGCTGCTGCTCATTTGTACTGATTGCACAGGAACATTCAAACCAAGCATTGCAGCATTAATAGTTGTGCAAACCCTGGTCTGTAAGAATATTAGTTGTACTGGTGTGCTGTAGATCTGTTACTGCCACCATGATCCAGACATCTCTATGGCACCTTTAATTGCCATATACTACACAGACCCCTGCTTAGCCTAAAAAAAAGTGAGGGGGTTGTTTTGCTTGGTTTCGTTTTGTTCTTAATATTGATGTTGTTTACCCATTCTGAATATCATATAAAACCTGCTGATTTTCCAATCAAATGCTTTGGTTACTATAAATGTAAAATGATCATTTGTTCATAAGTCTATGAAGGATGGTGTCAGAAGTTTACATCAGTTATCTTTGTTGTACTTCCTGCAGACTATCATCCAGACAAAGCCTGCAGGGGCTTGTATTTTATATATAGCAACTGCGAGTATGGAAATCTGAACAGTTTAACACAGCTGTATTTAACTGCTAGGAGATAGGGCATTATATCTTTTATCATCACCAAAGTGAAAAGATATCATCTAATTCTTGTGAAACAGTAATAAAGAAAAGAAAAAAAGGAGATGCAAAAATCTATTTTAGCTCAATACTACCAATGAGAAACATTGACCTTCAGGACACAATGCAGGTTTTCTCCTCCTGTCTTTGCTTGAGGCAAGATGACTGGCTAAGTCACAGTGCTAAAAAAGGCATTTTGGGGAGTTGTGGAGATGTTCTAAGGACATTTCTAAGCCCAGTGCAGTAATCTTCTTGTTTTCAACCGAGTCATGTGCAACCAGGAGTGCAGATAAGCCTGTTGTCATAAGCTCAAAAGTAAATACTTTTAAAAAACAATTAGCTGAAAAGTGAAAATCAAAGACACAGTAGTTAAGATTAGGTACAATGACAGAAAGTATTACATATGCAAAAGAGGGTCTGAGTTTCTGGAGGAAAAATAGCTTTAAACTTCCTACTTGGAAATATTCATTTGTTTGTTTTAGTTTCAATTGCAGTGTACATTTCTTATGAAAGAGAGTAGTCTAATACATCACTGGGGCATAGCAGCACAGATACAGCTTATTTGTCACCGTGTTTCTCCAACTTTAAATAAGGATAATTCCATTTACTTGTTATATATCTCTTACTGGAATAGGTGGTTACAACCCATAAAAATAAACTACCTAATATTTTCTATTAGAAAAGAGTCTTGGTATCATCTGAATAAACTCCCACAGTGGGCATCAGTTAGGCCTTCAAAATCAGCAAGAAGTCCCTAGACCAAGGAGATACCCCATGGATTTTTTTTTCAGCTTATGTCAGAGACTAACCTGACATAAATGTTCCAGCTTCACTCTCTGTCCATATAGCCACCAAAGGAATATCACTATGCTTACTGAGTGCAGGAAGCTCAGCAGCTCACCATCGTGCAGGGTGACAGTTCCACAGGAAGCTTAGCAGCCTTCTTTCCTTATCACAGAGCCACAGTAGCAGACGTTTCCCTTTTGTGGAGATGTTCATGGTGAAGTCGAGTCTCTGTTTGTTGGGCAACACAGGAAGAAGGAGGACATCCTTATTTCTGATCCCCCGATCTGTTACGGGGCTTTATCTCCCCTGGAATCAGCAGTTTCCTCTTCTGTCTTCATTTAGCCTGTTTGGTGGTAGCAGTTTATTTGGAAAATTCAAGTTCAGATGACGGCATGCGGTTACACATTGCTAGGCTTCACAGAATCATATAATCATAGAATCATTAACGTTGGAAAAGACCACTAAGACTATCAACAGTCCAAACACCAGCCCTCTCCCACCATGCCCACTGACCACATCTGTCAGTGCCACATCCACATATTTCTTGAATGCCTCCAGGGACGGTGACTGCACCACCTCCCTGGGCAGCCTGTGCCAGTGCTTTATCACACTTTTAGAGAAGAAATTTTTCCTAATATTTAACTTCACTTTATAATATGCAACCTTGTGTTACTTCCTACTGAAACAACAGAGGAAATTATACTAACATCACACTCACAATGAACAAACTTTTTAGCATAAGCTGCCAAACCACCAACCTGGAAATTATCAAATGCCAAATGAAGGTTTTCATGCTTCACCTTTTCTATATCTATAATACAGACTTAATTGCCCTGTAACATCCTATGTTTCCAAAGACACCTGCTTTATTCAGCATACAAACAGATGCTATCCAGGAATTCATACGTACTGTGCAGTGAATGCAGCTCTTGAGAGGTTTTCTGAGAGCAAGGTAAAGGACTTTGAAAATAAAGACAGACATTGCTTTCAGAGCAGGTGAACTCAATATTGAAATGATCTGTGTTTTCTCTGAGTCTCTGCTATCTGCAGACTTCCAGAAGTTAGCTAAATAAGAATGCCAAAATGTTGTCAGTCAACTCTGGGTTCTCCTTTGGATGGCCCTGGCTGGTGAGTGCTTAGGCTGAGTGATCTTACTGGATTGCCCGTGAAAAACAGTGTTTGGCAGTGCTCACAAAATCTCAGCAGAGCCCATACTTCTATGCCTATAAAACTCCCACTGTATCCTACAAATAGGAGAACGGACAAAAAGCAAAACTATCTAATGTAAACATGCATTATTTCACACAGACTCCACTTCTTAACTGTGTTAATTTACACTGGTTGCAGATCAGACTGATATCTTTCTACCTAGAGCTTATGGATGAAAAAAAAATTAACATTTTCCATTCCTCATTTTCCTAAAATTCTCATTAAATTAAGAATTTATGAAAGGAAGGCTCAAAGCTTAAATTAAACCATTAATTCTTTCTTGTGCTAACAGATCACAGAAGATTAGAGAGGAAGGAGGCAAGACAAAGAAGAGAAGGAGATTATTTTCAGGAAACAAATTAGCTTTATTAGTATATTCCTTCAGAAGTGAGGGCACACCATCATTGACTGTTTCTTAAAGTAATGGGGAGTGGAAATCCTGGAATAAAGGCTAATAATGAAATCTCTGCAGCTTTTTCTTTTTATTATTAAATCACCAGTAATATGTAACCTGAAGAGAAGATCCAAGAAAGAGCTATGTGCCCAAAATTATATGTATTTTTTCCAGCTTTATTAGTTGCTCTAATAAAAGATATCTCCCTGCAAACATTCCTCAGCAGGAAGCAATCTGCATGTGTATATATGTTCCTAATTATGTTAGCAATCTTACCACAATTGCACTATCATCTAATAAAAACAGCACAACAATGAATATGAAGGAGAAGGAGTTGGGGTAAGTGGGGAAAGAGTGAAAAGGTAGGGACAGAGACTCCATAGAAGCATTTACTTCTGTTAACAAACATCCTGGCAACACACCTGAAAATCTAGGGACTGGGAAACAGGCAGTCATAGAATCATAGAATCATAGAATTACCCAGGTTGGAAAAGACCTCAAAGATCATCAAGTCCAACCACAACCTAGCCATAGTACCCTAGCTCTATCAACCTTCTGCTACATCATATCTCTGAGCACCACATCCAAACAGCTCTTAAACATATCCAAGGATGGTGATTCAACCACCTCCCTGGGGAGCCTATTCCAGTAATTGGCTACCCTTTCTGTAAAGAAGTGTTTCCTAACGTCGAACCTAAACTTACCTTGGCACAACTTGAGGCCATTTCTCCTTGTTCTGTCACTTGTCACCAGTGAGAAGAGACCTGCCCCTCTCTCACTGTAAGCACCTTCCAGATACTAGAAGAGAGCAATAAGATCTCCCCTCAGCCTCCTTTTCCCTAGACTAAACAGCCCCAGCTCCCTCAGCTTCTCCTCGTAGGGCTGATTTTCCAAGCCCTTCACAAGCCTCATTGCCCTTCTCTGGACCTACTCCAGTACCTCCATGTCTTTTTTGTACTGAGGTGCCCAAAACTGAGCAGAGTACTCAAGGTGAGGCCTCACCAGTGCCAAATACAGGGGCAGGATGACTTCCCTAGTCCTGCTCACCACACTGTTCCTGATACAAGCCAGGATGCCATTGGCCTTCTTGGCCACCTGGGCATACTGCTCGCTCATACTTAGCAGACTGTCCATCAGCACACCAAGGTTATTTTCCATCAGGCAGATTTCCAGCCACTCCTCCCCAAGCCTGTAGGGTTGCCTGGGGCCATTGTGACCAAAATGCACCACCGGACACTTGGTCCTATTGAAACTCATGCCATTAACTTTGGCCCACTGAACCAGTCTATCCACGTCCTTCTGTAGTACCCTTCCCCCCTCGGGCAGATCAACACACCCTCCCAACTTGCTGTTCTCCCAACTGCTGTTGGTGACCAGCCACCAACTGGATTCCACTCCATTGACCACAACTCCTTGGGACTGGCTATCCAGCCAGTGCTTCACGCAACGGAGTGTACGCCTGTCCAGACCATGGGCAGCCAGCTTCTCCACAAGAATGTGGGGGACAGCGTCAAAGGCCTTGCTGTAGTCCGGGTAGATCACATCAACGGCCTTGCCTTCATCCACTAAGCGGATCACCTTGTCATAGAATGAAATCAGGTTTGTCAGACAGGATCTACCGTTCATAAACCCATGCTAACTAGGCTTGATCCCCTGGCTGACCTTTAATTGGTCCATGATGGTTCCTGAGATTATTTGTTCCATGACCTTCCTGGACACCAAGGTGAGACTGATGGGCCTGTAGCTGCCAGGATCATCTTTCTGTCCCTTTTTGAAGATGGGCATCACATCCGCCAGCCTCCAATCCACTGGGACATCCCCAGTCAGCCAAAACTGCCGAAAAATGATGAAGAGTGGTTTGGCAACAACATCTGCCAACTCCCTCAGCACTCTAGGGTGCAATCCATCCAGACCCATGGACTCGTAAACATCCAGCTTTCGAAGCAGGTACAAAACTATCTCATCGTGGATCATGCAGGGCTTATTCTGTTCCCCCTCCCCACCTACCAATGCAGGGGGCTGTGTTCCCAGGGACTAAAAATTTTTACTATTAAAGACTGAGGCAAAGAAGATATTAAGTACCTGAGCCTTATCCCGATCCTTGGATCATATTTGGATTATATTGGATCATGTTTGAGATGAGGAAGAACTATTTCATTTGGTCTGGTTTTCTGCTGCAGAATGTGTACCTACTGGTCACTGGGAGGAAGGGAGCTGGTATCTCCATGAGAAAAGCTCCAAAACTGGCAGTATCAGAAGTATGGGGCCTGGTGGAAGGGGAGTTGGTGGCAGATAACACTTTTTGAGAGGTGTGAGGAAAGTGAAGATTTACCAGAACTGCAAAGCGATGTCGGGAGAAGATGACATAAGTCAGAGGGAATTGGTGAAAAAGGAATCCATTTGGCTGCAAGATGAAAGCAAAGTTGTGACGAATACAGCACACTGCATGACCATGGCAGCCAAGCTGGTGTGGTTGGAAAAGCCACATACCACATATACCTGTAGTCAGTGCCCTGGTTTCCAGTTGCAACATCAACCAGTGCTCCAAGACAGACACTAATAAAAACTGTGATGCTTATCCAGAAGCATTCTTAGGCTTATCATTCATTTTAAACAACTACAGTGATTAGCTTGTATATAAAGTAGTCAGGTGCTATGGATTCACAGTTAAAAGAAAGAAAGAGGCATTATTAGTGCACAAGCTATTTTAGACACCTATAGTACGACAAGTCATATCTTGAAAGTGCCTGTTCTCCCTTGTTATCTCTAGGGGAATCTCAGATTTAGCCAAATATTTCTGTGTTTGCTGAGGTGAACCTAACCTTTTCAGCTCACCTTCTTAGTCATTCGGAGTCAAGTATGTCAGATATGTTCTCTTTTTTTTAAGTGAAGGAGTAGTTTGGAATTCATCAGCTTCAGTCACAGATAGCATCTCTTCAACTTTATCAAATGAGACAGAGAGTCATTTTGATTATGCTGTTTTACCTGACTGAAATGGATAAGGCTTCTTTGCATAAAACTAAGAGCTCTGCAGTTGCAGAAGTTACACAGGTACTTGTATCCATTATGAAAGGAAAACTTTCAGACATCTATGTGATATGGTTGAAATTATGGCTGAAAAAGTATTGCTTAATCACTCTGCATAGGTATACCACTCATCTACTCAGTGCCTTAATTAAGATGCACAATGGAAGAGTATTAAAAAGTGATTCCTTAAATTATGAACAAAATACTGATGGTTTGATAAATAGTCAAATTTTATTGGGCACTCTTGCTAAATGCACTGTTTGAATGCAGATAAAAGAGCAGAGACAGCTGACTTGCAGATGATGCTTTCATTAATGGATTAATGAAATGTGTAATAGATTATACTGATTGCCATTAAATCAAACTTCAATAGATTAGCTGGCATATTTAACAAACCTAGTCATTTTGTATGTAATGATGACAAGATGACTCATTAGAATGACACTTTATAGACGGGGTAGCAATTTGTGCACTGTAAGACAGCTAGCTCCTTCTGTCATCTCTACAACTTGATTTTATTTCGAGGGCTACTGGCAGATGGTATTTGATCTTGCCTAATGTAGCAGGAGGGACCAGAAAATATAAGATGAGGGAAATGCAACCTTAGAAGCCTTTGCTTTGTGAAGAACAAAAGTAAGACCTCGAGAACAAAGAAAGTGCATAACATGAGGTTGCTCAAAGAGTAGGTATCCTTAAAGAAAGAATTTCCATTGTAGTGCATATCATAGAATCATAGAATCATAGAATCGTAGAATCATAGAATCATAGAATTGTAGAATCATAGAATCATAGAATCGTAGAATCACAGAATGGCCGGGGTTGAAAAGGACCACAATGATCATCTGGTTTCAACCCCCTGCTATGTGCAGAGTCACTAACCACCAGACCAGGCTGCCCAGAGCCACATCCAACCTGGCCTTGAATGCCTCCAGGGCTGGGGCATCCACAGCCTCCTTGGGCAACCTGTGCCAGTGCATCACCACCCTCTGTATGAAAAACTTCCTCCTAATATCTAATCTAAATCTCCCCTGTCATAAAGACCATTCCCGTTTGTCCCATCACTGTCCACCCTCAAAAACAGCCACCCCCCTATTGTTTATATGCTCCCTTAAATACAGGAAGGCCACAATGGTCTCCCCTGAGCCTTCCCTTTTACAACTAAACAAGCCCAGTTCTCTCAATCTTTCCTCATAGGAGAGGTGCTCCAGCTCTCTGATCATCTTAGTGGCCCTCCTCTAGACTTGTTCCAAGAGCTCTGCGTCTTTCTTGTGCTGGGGGGGGCAGGTCTGGATGCAGTACTGCAGAATGGTCCTCACGAGAACCAAGTAGAGGGGAACAATCACCTCCCTCTCTCTCCCTTTTTTTAATGCAGCCCAGAACACAGTTGGCCTTCCAGGCTACAAGTGCACACTGCTGGTTCATGTCCAGCTTCTTGTCCACCAAGACCCCCAAGTCCTTCTCTACAAGGCTGCTCTCAAGGAGTTCTTCATCCAGTATGTATAAATAACACCTTGCACTTGGCCTTATCAAACCTCATTATGTTCACACAGACCCTCTTCTCCACTCCATATGGGTCCTTCTATATGGTTTCCCATAATATGAGATTGAGATAAAGCTACATTATAAATCAGTGTTCATATATGATGAAGCCTGGGAGACACTTCCAGTTACGTAACTAGGTATAGCCTAATGCATTATTTTGAAGGACAGAATCTCCTAAGGTTCATGGTAGGCATTCTGTGATATCATCCTGAACATCCACCTCATCATCACAGCACTGCAAAGTTTAGTACTTACTACACATTAATAAGATGTGTCCATATTGTGAAAAACTTAAACTAGCTTCATTTTGCACTACAAAAGATCACCACTAAGGTGATTTTACAAGTAGACATGAAATATAGCCATTTAGACCAAAGATATATTATAAAGGGATGCATGAGCCTTTTAAGCCTTTTCTCATATCAGCTTCAAAAGGAGAAACTATACCTTAAAAGAACTGTGAAGTTTTACAGGTGAACTTGCAATTTTGTACAGTTTAGTAAGGCCGTAGATCACTTTGAGTTCACTTCATTTTCATCTCAGATTATTTGCACTAGGTTTCTGCACATATACTTACCCAGCTGTGTTATGAATGCTCTTAGAGATTTACAAGTAGCTTCACTATTGGGTCCAGCTCAGTTTCCACAGGTGCATACAAAGCCACATGCAGAGCATGGAAAAGGGAAGAAAAAGTGTTTTTTGTTTTTTTTTCATGTAACATAGAACACGCTGCTCTGCACATGCACATGTATATGGGGTTATAGCCCTTCTTCCTCACCATTTCCCACATTCCCTCAAAGCAAATCTATGTCTGTTTGTTTACTAAGGGAAGATTCACACTAATACTGAATGCTTCTAAAGGTACTTCCCTGGAGGAAAAGGTTGCATTGCAAAAGTGAGAATCGTTGAGAGCTGCAAGTTCATCTGGCTGGGTTTATCAGACATTTTGTGTCCTTGTAGACTTCAATGGAAAAGACAGAAAATTCCAGTTTATTTCAGTTCAGAAAAATCTAAAGGTGGCAATGTAATCTCTGAGACCTACTTTATATTATGGAGATCACATTCTACATTTTATTCTGCTAACATCCTCATCACTATACTTTATGTTCATCAGAATATCCCATCGGGCAGGAAACATAGCAAATGGCTCAATAAGCCTCATGTCCTTCAATCCATGCTTGTTGAAATGTTACATCTTGGTATTCCCAGTGCACCAACCACTATTTTGGAAAAAGATTTTAAAAATCTTGCTCACAAAGGCTTAAATCCTGGTTAAAAAATAAATAAATAAATAAAAATAAAAATTGTCTGAAATTATTAAGGCCTGATCTATCTGCTTAGCTCCTTCAGAAGATGTGCTTGTCAGTACAGCCTGAGAATAGTTGTTCTGTTATCAAATGATATCTATTAGAATACATGAAACAAAGGAGCCATGCAATGAGATGGGCCTGGAAAGTGAAGGTTTTACAGCCAACATGTGCTCTGTGTGTAACACTCATTTACTGAACCTGGACAAGAATTCTCTCCTTCCCATTTTCGAGGCAAAGTGGTATTTCTCAGTTCTAACTGTCTCTCTTTCTAATCTCCTGGCTGGCAACTGATGGTAGAGATTTTCAGAGGGACCTTGAGGTCAGCCAGGGGCACTGCTGGAGATTTCAGCTCTACAAAACAGCTGCAAAATTCCCTTTGCTGGCAAGCCCTCAGCTGGCTGGACTGTTGCTAAGAATGAGCTATGCAGTGAAGGGCGGTAATGAAAGTGTGGATGGGAAGATGTGTCAATTATTCCCTCAGTGGCATCCACTTAGCGGATCATTTATGATGAACTTGGAAGAGTCTGCATGTGCTTCACTATGTTGGACTATGCTGAACACTCTAAAAGAGGAAGTTAAAAATTGAATGAGCCTTTATTTACCTTTTCATCTCCACCAGTAGCCTCCAAGGAGTAGCACTTGGAGGCACCCCCTGGATGAGGACATACTCTTTGCATAAAAATTGTGTTGACTCTCCAGCTGAGTTATTATTTCTTTTCTAAATGGGTAAAATCCACTGTATATTAGACTACAAAAGAAGCAAGATCACCTAATAAAAATATTATTTTCTTATGCTACATATATTAATAACAAATAGATCTGCTATGTAACAGACCTTTGTTGTTAGAATGTGTCTGCACACAGCTTTAGAAGAACAGCCTGCAGTAAAGCTGAAGGTGAAGGTGATAGAGGGATCCAAGAGCAGAAGGCATGAAGGAAGGCACAGCCCAGACACGGGAGGACAGTTACACCACAGGGAATTTCTGCTATGGTGACTGTGAGATCATAGAATCATTAAGGTTGGAAATGATCTCTAAGATCATCTAGTCCAACCATCCAACTACCATCAATATTGCCCACTAAACCATGTCCTTAAGTACTACTTTTATGCATTCCTTAAACACTTCCAGGGATGGTAACTGCACCACCTCCCTTGGTAGCTTGTGCCAGTGTCTCACTGCTCTTTATGAGAAGAAATGTTTCCTAATATACAACTTGAACCTCCCCTGATGCAACCTGAGGCCATTTCTTCTTGTCTTATCACTGTTACCTGGGAAAAAAGGCTGACCCCCACTTTACCACAACCTTCTTTCAGGTCATTATAGAGAGTGATAAGGTCTCCCCTGAGCATCCTCCTCTCCAGACTGAACCACCACAGTTACTTCAGTTGCTCCGCATAAGACTTGTGCTCCAGAACCCTCACAGATTAATCAGCCTTCTCAGGACGTACTCTAAAGCCTCAAAACTGAACACAGTACTCAAGGTGTAGACACACCAGATCTGACTGAAGAACTTTGCTATTATCTGTTTTTTAACATATGCCAAGACCTTTTTAAAAAACAGAAAATAAGTCCTCAATAGCAATGAATATAGATTTTTTTTTTAAAGATGAAAACAAATGGATTTATTACAGACAAAATTTCTTTCTTAAATTTCTTGTGCTGAGTGTTGTGGATCACAGACAGTAGACAAGACTCTGTGCCTTCATTCCTCATAGAAGGAACAGGTAAGCCATTAAAGAATGATCCATAAAAAATGAAAAGACATGGTTTTTGAGAGAAGTTGTTACTTTTAAATGGAAAAGTACTTTCAAAATGGCAATCTATCAATCAAAAAGATCTTAAAATACCTGTATGTTCTTATGCAGAAGACTTCTAACATTATAAAACCTGGATTATGTACTTGTGATACAATTATATACACAGAAGATAAGCTTTTGTTGTTGTTGTTGTTGTTGTTGTTGTTCATTTTCTTATTCCTAAGTGATGTTCACTACTTATGAAAAAATACTGTTTCTATTTTTGTTTTACTAAATTTGCCCCCCTCACCCCCCCAGAAAAGGTATCATTTTCTGTGAAGTCCTCTGTATAATTTCCCACCTATAGAAAAAAATCTTGTGACTTACACAGGTTTTTGTTTTCTTGAAGTCAGTGAGTATAAAAGTATATAGCGTAGCATATAAAATCCAAATTTGACTGTAAAGGCATTTTATTCTCTTCCAAATCTTGCTTCCAAATCCTACACCTCTTGGCATGCACTGTTCCACTACCAACCATCACTGTACCAAAGGAGTGACACAAAATATCAGGACATATTGTCATACTGTATCATGGTATGACACTGCATATCAGCATACACTGTGACAACTGTTGAGAGGTAGGGTATCCTAAGGAACCCGTAAGTAGTTGCATTACACTATGGCCCTTGGCCAGTGTGAAATCCTATCCATGCTATGGATCTTTCTATTACACCAGCCATTAATATCAAGCTTGGCGTGACCACAGCAATTAGGTTGAGTAATATGGATGACACTCTGAATGCTCTCACCACTCACTCAGACACCTTCTGCCTGAAAGAGCTTGCAAACCAGTCTTCCCATTGAGCCAACACAAGTCATAAACTCACAAGCCTTTCCCTTAACTGATGTTTAGGAAAAAAAGTTTCGCTAATGAAAAGCAGGAACCAAGGCAATGATGGACAGAGAAACTGGAATGGAAGATTATCTAATTACAGGATGGTCAAATCTCAACAGTAAAAAAGTAAAAAAAAAAAAAAAAACAAAAACAAAAAACCCTAACAAAACAGAAACAACACAAAACTAAATAAAAGAACAACAAATGGATGCATAGATTCACTTCCTCTTTAACTATTGACCATTGGCAGTTTTCTCTGGAGTCACCACAGTGATCTGTAATGGTAGGCAGGATATTTCCCAAGAAAAATTAAAAAGTCAGAGAAAAGAAAGTACTGTCAGTGATGTAAGGGTAAGGAAATGATGGAGTCCCTCGGTGCTTCACGAGTTTTTTTATTTCTTTGTTTAAGAAAAAAACAGTTCAACTGAGCTATATTCCATGTAATGAGTAATATTCCCACCTGACATGCACAGAGCTGTAGATTTCTTGTGGCACTACTATAGACGAGAAGATAAACAGATCATCTTCTCAAAGGCAAACTGAACAGCTGTGTACTGAGAATATTCATTAAATAGGTACCTACAATAGAATTATTCTTTGTTCATTATAAATTCATAATAGGCAAACCCTGTACTTTTCATGCTGACTCTAGTTTTATGCTGTCAGAGCTTTTTAATGATGCTACGTTGCCTCAGCATTTCATTTTACTGCAGACTGGTTGTATTTCTCAGTTAGTACTACAGCTCCACAAAACATCACCCCATGGTAACATAACAAATAAGCTTTATAGGTTTTTCTTCCCGAAAGTAAGTTAAAGAAATCCACTGACAGAAGCTAGCTTTTGAAATGTGTTTTGTGCCTCTATTTCCCACCCGTCCTCCTCAGCATTTGCATGAAATGAAGCATAAACTTCTTCTAAGCAAAGTCTAATCAACTAAATGTTTTTGCCTTTACTTGAAAGAACACACCTAATCACATGACAAACCTGGCTTTAATAGACAGTCTGCAAATACTTCCATGTCTCACTTTAAAGAGATGCAATAAGATTATTTTAATGCTGTTTTCTTCTGAGTTTTAGAAGCCCATTGGTTGTCCATAGGAATCTTCAGAGATAATCTTCACATGCTTTGAAAAATAAACTTTGGGCCTTGTGATGTCCTTCAAGGTGATTCAGCAAGGTATTTAGAACTTCACATGCCTGCAAAACTGCACAAGCCATTACATAGCCCAGTCAGACACACACCCTCCCTTCCCCAGTGCACATTACACATATGTTTGAAATGCCTCTTCAAAAAATCCCTATTTACCCGATATGTCACATAACAAATGCAAACCACAGAGCTCACCTTCTCCCTTGGCTTGTCTTTGTGTGCATTTAGTCTGCATTTAGAGACAAAACTTATTGGCAAAAAAAGACAGTTACTTATAGAGGGTTCCCAAATCCATAATGATAGGGAGTTCTTTGTTACCTCCCCATGGAAAGAGCCTGGCTGTACAGTTAGAGCTCCACTTTCAAGGTGATGGAGAGAGCCCTCTATTGAGAGTCTCATCTGACCTACAGAATAGACAACACAAACAAGGCCTCAGCTAAGCTTTGCACATGACCTATGGGACAAGAAAACCTGAGATTACTTACCTTGGGAGGGAAGTATGCATCTATGGTTTCATCTTACCTCCTGCTGCACCCAGGAAAGAACATAAACTACTGAATTTCCCAATACGTAAGCCCTGTACTATGTACTTAAAGCACCATATACTTAGAACATCTGGAATGCCCAAATCCCAGAAGAGTCTTGAAAGTAGAATTAGGATCAATCAGATGGACCAAGTACTGCCTGCGCCACCTACTATGAATGGGTAAGTCCTGAGGGAATACTAGGAAATGCTAGTAGGCTGGGATTTGACTTTGGCCCGAGCCATTACTTTTATTATTTAAACCCGCAAATTCCTTTTGATGCAAGGCAAGTTGCATAATTTTAGGAGGCCAGTAATACCGCCTACACAAAGCTGCATGCTGATGGTCACAGGGTGTAGATTGCACATGAGTCAGGATGAACTATAAAGCATCTGTGTTGCTACAGGCAAGTAAAAATGTGCACTCTGGATCCTAGCAGGGGTGAGGTGATGAGCTACACAATTACGGAGGGATACTCAGCACTCAGAAAGATCCAAAGGATCAGATTTAGGTATTAACTTTAAGCTGGTGTAAACACAACACCTTGGAGATCTCTCAGCATATGTAGCAGAAGGACAAGAGCGCAGTTATGCTTGGAGGACCAAAGGCAGTGTCATGACACAGACACCAGTGGAAAGATTACAGCACTTCCCTTCTTTGAGCCAGCTGTGCTTACTCCTTTCTGGAGGCCCACCAGATAAGCCCTTGCAGATCTGTCCAGTTGCAGTGCCCATGTCCAGCTGCTATTAGGTTACAGAGCTACAGGATAAGTTACGAGGGTTAGAGCTGTAAGATCAAAACACTGTTTGAGATGAACTGTAGCAGAGCACAGTCACTCAGCTTTTCCTATTGATTTACTTTACTTGCATGGTCATTGCAGGCATGAGTCTGAAGTTTTCTATACAAATAATCTGTTCAAAAATCACTGGCACTGACAAAAAAACATGCATTCTTGCTAATGATTTTTCTTTAGAGTCCCATTACAGAAAGCTAAAGGCTAATTAAAGGTATTTAGGGGCAGGAAAATACTGTTTTACAGAACAGTGTGTAATGACAGCTCATGCGGTTCAGTGATCTAACTGCCTTTGGAAAGAACCAGCCTGTCCTCAGTCCACAATATTTTGGGTTGAATTAAGACTATCAGCACCTTCTTGGTGACATTTGGTGCCTCTCAGAACTTAGTATACAGGCCATGCATGCGACAGTGATATATTGCATTTATCAAGGCAAATTATTCTTCCTGAGAACTTGCAATGTTTTTGTGCTGCACAAACTCTGTGACATACATAATTATCCGACATCAGCATATTTAGAAATTCTGTGTGTACGCTGCTGCACTAGATAGCCTTCTCTGGCTACAGAAACTATTTTCAAATATATTTAATCTTTCACAGATGGAACAGGATCTGGATTCATAAGAGTCAAAAATACTACCAGTTTAAAAATAAAAGAGGAGGATCAAGGATTATATCAGTAAGTTTCTAGTTCTTTCTTGACCAGGAATGTAAGACACCAAAATACTTCGGTGAATGCTTTACTTATTACCTTCTGACATAGTTTATGACCAGGCAACCTTGTGACCAAGTCAGAAACTTGACTTAGAAGTCTTGTGTAAGACACCTTATTCCATTCCTCCAGATCCAACCAGTCCCCCCAAAAAGGTCACTGTTTGTTCTTGAGGTTCATATAAATGTCACTAATTTCAGCAATCCTAAGTTACCTTCGTCAGCAGGGAGAATTTTCATTTTTAGGTACAGTAGTGTTTTCTGAACCTCATTATCATTAAGTATGCAGATTTTGCTCTTCACTCTTGTACATGGAATGTATGGCAAGATGAAAAGGCCTGTGTACAGTAGACAAAAGATAGGTCCCATGAAAGACAAGTGGCTGGGCAACACACAGATGGAATTATTCATGAATCTTGATTGTGCTTCAGCAAAGTTCAAGGTGAGGTGATGGGTCAGTGTCAAAGAACTGAAGAAACCAGGGAAAGCAGATTTATGCAGTTTTAATCAGCTGAATTAGCAGGGGAATTAAATGTAAAGATGTATTTTTTCATCTGTCTGTATTAATGATATTGAATGAGAAAAAAAAATACACAACACAGTTACTTCTTGCTACTCTGCTTGCACTGTTCTTGTGCTGCAGGTTTTATATACCATATTGAACAGAGCTCATAAATATAAAACCTATCCCCTTTTTTTCATCTCATATTCTCTTTGCAAAGGGTTTCCTCTCAGCTGCTGTTCTTTGTTTGAAAGTGAGAGCACACTCATGAATATGGTCAAGGGATATTAAAAAAAAAAGCAACTTAATGTGGTCAATAATCAGTATTCATGGTTATCAAGCACGGTCTCGGAAAATGCCAGTGAGATGTAAACACATCAATAAAACAGCAAGTTCTCATTTGCTTGCCCTCCAGTCTTCAGACTCGGGGAAAGTAAGGAGGTTACTGCATCTGTGAGGCGTCTGCAAGGAGATTCTTCCTTCCCCAGATGATTTCACGTGTTTGTTTATTTAAGTCAAAGCTCTTTCAACTGCTCCTCAGCATCTGGGGTACGGGGGGGAAAGGACTGGTGGGGATAATAAACTGTACCTTATTGAGTAAGGTACCTGTGTACTTTAAGGAAAGGAAATCAGGGCTAGAGTACAGTGCACATCTAAGCCTATCACTTTGAAAGGGCACTTGGAGACAGCACAGCTGATACAATTGTAGGCACAGACGACATAAACTATAAAATGCAGTCTTATATGTTTACATTAGGAGAAAGGTGTCAGATTCCTCTTTAAAATACACATTGCTTCAGTTCTGCACAGCTCTGAGAAAGATCTGTTTTTCTCTCAAAGCACAGCAGACAAAAGCGGGTATAAGTTTCAAGCCAGCAGGAACGTGTGAGGAGGTCTAATGGGAAAATCATCTAATGAAAAGTGAATAACATAGAGGAGACCCCCTACTACAATGTACAGTTTCTTAAATTTGTCGGTTAGAGGCTGAACTCCCTTCTGTTTTGTATTATATGATTTATTGCTCTCTTATTCCTGCTTTCTGGTTCTATAATATCCATCAGCCTAGGTCAAATTATGATTTCAGCAACCCAGGTGAAAATTAAAACTCCCTGAGATAACCCTGCAAAAAGTAATGGATTTAGTCTGGACACATAGGGTTGCAAATTGAATACACTTCTGGTCAATAGCATATACTTGAGATCCATCAGTTCCAGGGTTTTGAAGAACAAGTCCTAGTCTCAAGCATTATTAGTTCTATTTTTACTCTGCCAAGACTTTAAGTACTCTGTGTGCTTCTCAAACCATCATAAGACAGTGTTTTCTCCTGTAGATTAGATTGTACAGTCTAAAGCAAAAGAGAGAAAGGATGTCGTGAGAAGATATAATACATAACCCAAGGGATCATCTTAGTAAACAGAGTTTTATTATTTATTCATTTGGATTTTAATTACCATAGTTGAAGTTGGTTTCCAAAGGAATTTAAGTGTAGAAGATTATTAACTCAGTGGTCAATTAGCCAGGGAAGAGTTTTTTGGTCTTAGTTCTTAATTTGTTGAGTATGTGAGGCTTGAGTCAGGTAGAATCTTCTGTGGATATTCACCAGTGTCTTAAAAGTATTGAGGTCACATGGTAGCTTTTGTGTAATTTAATTAAAAAGTCATCTGACAACTGTCATACATGCACTCGCTATAAAGCAAGCCTCACTGCCTCTGTGAACACTGAAACTGATATTCATAAACAAATTGATCTCATCTCTCTGATTTTCTCCTCATGGGTCAGTTCCAACATCCCGCCCATCCACACTGATATAAACAAACCTTTCACTCAGTAACTCCCCTGTTCCTACATATAATATACCCTTATGAAAGCTAAGTTCACTTGTAAGAGTAACAGGATCTGATCAGTGCTCTATGCAGTTTAATTTATCTTTGGAAAAGAAGATGAAATAAAAAAACAGGAGGATGAAAATTAAAAGGAGGAAACAGGTCCTAATAGAGTGTCAGCCATATGGTAGGGATGGTGGGGTTAGTGTCATGAGCTGGGAGCAAAGGCTAGCCATGGCTGGTATGTTCACCCAAGGAAGGAGAAATTATATGGGTTTTCTCAGCTGGGCTTGGTCAGCAAGAGAGAAATGGGTAAAACAGGGGACTGGCAGGAGCACTAAATGAGAGGGCAGCTGAGAAGGCAGAAACATTATGGATGGGACTGCTTAAACCTAGCAAGCTATATTAGAAGTTTCTGAAACTTTTTCAGTGGTGGTATGAAATTGTTTCATTCTTGCTCCTCTTGTAGCAATTGCTGAGGGTGTGTGTGGAAGATTTATGGATCTCTGCAGAGAAGACCTGAGTGTCCTGGCGGGCAACAGATTGTCCATGAGCCAGCAGTGTGCCCTGGTGGCCAAAAAGGCCAATGGGATCCTGGGGTGCTTTAAAAAAAGCATGGCCAGCAGGTCAAGGGAGGCCACATCTGGAATTTTGTGTCCAATTCTGAGATCCTCAGTTCAAAAAAGACAGGGACATCCCAGAATAAGTCCAGACCACAAAGATGATAAAGGGTCTGGAGCACCTCCCATATGAGGAAAGGCTGAATAACATGGATCTGTTCAGCCTGGGGAAAAGAGGACTTGAAGTTTCTGATTAATGTTTACAAATATCTAAAGAGAGGTGGTAAAGAGATGGGAGCAGGCTCTTCTCAGTGGTATTCAGTGATCAGACAAGGAACAGTGGCCTAGAACTTGAATGTAGGAAGATTCATACAAACAAGCAGAAGAACTTCTTTATGTTCTTTATGTAAGGATGACGAAGCACAGGAACAGGTTGCCCAGAGAGGTTGTGGAGTCTCCTTCTATGGAGATATTTAAGACCTGACTGGACACCTCTTTGTGTGACCTATTGTAGGGAACTTGCTTTGGCATGGGGGCTTGACTTGATGATCGCTTGAGGTCTCTTCTACTGCCTTCAGTTCTGTCATTCTGTGACCTGCAGCTCCCCTGTGGGAAGAATGGAAAGAGTCAGGAGAGACACTCATGTCTTTTGATGAAACTATATCAAACAACTATTAGTAAAATCTTCTAAGGTTTTCATAATAGTTAGCACAAATATTTGCTTCTGCAGTGCACAGAATCAGTGCAAGCCCTCATTTTAAAAGCATCTTCCATCTTTCCAATTTGTCTTAGAATTGTTACTCATAGTCAGTGGGCAGATAATTCAGGCTGTTTTCTTATGGGGAAAGGAAACACAAACAGCTTAAACTGAGATGTGATTTTTTTCAATTCTGTCTTTGTTGTTGTTGTTTTGTTAGTTTTTTTTAAATTTAAGATAAAACAAATGCAAACTAAATGAGAAAAAAATATACACAAAATACAAGTCTTGTCATGCAGTGAAGTCTGTAAAGCAGAAACATACAATTTACTTCCTCTTTACAACTTTAAGGGATTTCTACCAAGTTGATAATACCTATTCTCCTATGCTTTGTTGCCCTACCTTCTCACTTCCTCTGAGACATCAGGTGAGCAAGTGAAGGCAAAAATTAATTATTGGGCTGACAGCATTTCCTTCTCTTCACTACATCCCAGGTTCTCTCTACAATTCTGATGTTACCAATCATTTTATTTACACTAGCAAGCAACAGGTTTATTATTGCATTCACCCTGGTAGTGCTGTCAATTAGATGACTCAGGAAGTTATTGTCATTGCATTCCAGGAGCCTCCTGGATCGCCTGCAGCTTGTTGTTCTACTCCTCCATCACAGTCTGGGTGGTTGAAGTCTCCTAGCAGGATGAGCACTTGCGATCATGACACCTCCTGTAGCTTGACAGGCTCTGACTGATATTGTGGCCTGTAGCTGACACCAATCACAAAGCTCCCTTTGCTGCCTTGGTCTCTAATTGTCACCCACAGGCTTCCAGCTTGCTCATGACTGCTCTTCAGGAACAGCTCTTTACATTTATATATATATATATATATATATATACACACACACACACATATATATATACACATATTTGGTGTAGATAGCAATACCCCCACCCCTCGTTCCTCTCCTATCTCTTCTGAACAGCTTGTAGCCATCAATAGCCACACCCCAATCATGGGAAACATCCCACCAGGTTTCAGTGATAACAACTATATTGTGATTTGCAAGCAACACAGTAACTTCCAGCTCCTTCTCTTTGTTTCCCAAGCTGTGTGTGTTGGTGTAGAGGCACTTCATCTGGGCAGCTGGCCTTGTCACTTCCTTAAAGGATAACTCCATAATTACCTTTAAGTATTTCCCTTGATTTTCCTCACTGCCTTCTCCTGTTGCCCCAGCAGACACTGCCTCATCATCACAGTTTTGTACATGATACAGTTCTGCCAGCACGGCAACAGAAGCTTTGAGGACCCTGTCAGTACCCTGCCCCTCTAATATAGTTCTGCCTTCTCACACCTTATCAGTAGAAGGCTTACTATCCCCACCTTCACACCCTGTTTAAAGCTCTCCCAATGAGCCCCACTAGCTTTACTCAAGGACCCTTCTCCCCCTTTGAGAAAGACAAACCCCATCCAGTGCCCAACGTGGTTGTTCTGAACCAACCTAGCTAATGCTGGTGGAAATGCAACATGGATCCGTGTTCCCCCTTTTGATGACAAGGAAAGCCCACAACAGATCCAGGAGGGAATACAGATGCCAACCATGATGGCAAAACTACTTTCCTCAAGACACTTTTATCTCATAACTAAACATTGCCAAATGTGCTAGTGGATTAAAATCTTAGCTTCAAATTGCCATAAATAAGGTGGTTAAAATAATATAAGCTCCCCTTTCACATTTCTGATGTAATCTTGCATCTTGTAAAGCTAAAGTTTGGAGAAATTCTTTATTGAAGTTCTAATAAATGAAGCAAAAACCACACAGAAAGATGAATGCAAACTGGATTCCTAGCTTTTATTAGCCAACTGTATTTAATATATTTGATCTAGAGCTTTCATTTCAGGAACACTTCAGGGTCTGATTATTAGTTACATGTGAAGATGACAGGCATGAGCACTGAAGAAAAAATCTCTCACTACCTTGCCATTGCAATCCTAAATTCTGCAGCAGATATACTGCACTGGTGAAGAACAAACATTCATGGGTTGTTTGCATTCTCATTTTTCGGAATGGAAGCCTTGCCTCACCTCAACATTACAAATACCATGCTTGGGCAAAGTTCCCTGTCATAGTCAGACCTTAAAAAAATCGGGACGTGTGAGCTCTGGTCATCATTCCAAGCATAGTCATTGCAGGCAGTCTACTGGACTGCTCAGTGTCCATGACAGGGGCTTTCTTGATTGACTGTCCTTACTGATTTACTGCAGGCTTATGCTGCAGACAAACTGTGACCTCAGCATGGCCTGAGTGTGTCCATGTTTAGCTTACAGTAACAAAGGTAGCTATGGAACAAGGGCTTCTGTGTCAATATGTGGTACAATGAAGGCGGTAAGTCTACCTGAACTTGAGGAAGCACCTGGAAGACAAATATCAACATTGAACTGCATTTTGTAAAGCAAGCCTGGGTGTTTACAAAACCATCCGTCATGCCTTTGACTGCAATACAGATGGATTTCAGAGCTAGAGCCACTGAGCACAACATTGCTTTAGGAGTTTCTGCATAGTAAATGTAAAGCACATTTAAATAATTCTGTTGTTCAGATGTTGATTAAATACTCCTAGTAGAAGAAAATGCCATTTTTCATGCTATGAAAACTTTTATTTCCAGATCTCAGCCATTAAGATATAAAAGTTTGATGGAATTTTGATCAGGGTACGCAGCAGGGCCCAACTTAAATCTGAACAGTGCCATCGATCCTCTCTCAAGCAGCACTTTGTATATGTGTGTTCCAGTCCCAGTCTGTCAGACAGTTTGCAGATACTGAAATTTTCTTGGCACCTCAGCCATCCATAAATTCTGTGTCCCTCTGTGGAATGTAGTTTTATATGGGCTAATATTCTATTCAAGTCTTCTTGAGGTAACAGTTACCACTTGTATACAAAACTAAGATCCAATATAAAATGCTGTACCACCCCCTCCCCTCCCCCCCCCCCCCCCCCCCCCAAAAAAAAAAAAAGGAGAAAGTCCACCCCAGACAAAATTAAAATGCATAACTGTGACTGCTTCTGCTAGTAGTAGAATGACTCATCCCTCTCCCCCGCTTTGTTCATGTACGTGTCTAGGTGACATTTATTGCTATCTGCTTTACTTGCAGTCAGATACTAGTTCCACTGACAGTCCTTTCTCATCTGGCTTTCTGATTAGGCTTACATTTGGGAAACAAAGACACATCTTGTTGTGTTTGTAAAGAACCCTGTCATTCAAGGATATTTTTCTTGCTCCTTGGGCCATCTATCTTCTATTATCAGCCATCTTGACGGGAATGCAGTGATCACATCACCTGAAAACAGAGAGAAGGATGAAAATTATCTCAGTACTCTAAGACAAAGTCACAGCAACTGAGAATGTGACCAATCTTCTGGTCTTCTCTGAAAGCACTCTGCTTTCTCCTGACACTTCAATAGCTGACTGGGAAGGAATCATGGGGAAGGAAGGCAAGCCCTGAACAGAGCCTTTTCCTGCCCTGACCAGAGCCTTTTTCTCATACTGCCATAAATGCCTGGGAGTTCAGAAAACAGCAAGACCTCATACTCCTCTGCTTTGCAAATAAGTATAGGAATTGAGAGAGAGGTGCTGATGCATGGACTCAAGCAAAGCCACGCTGGATGGAGCAAAGCTTTATTTTCCTCCTAAGTCCTGCTGTGCAGTTCCATAGGGAAGATTATTTAAGGTCCTTCAGATGAGAGGTTTAGCTAAAAAAAAAGAGTAGGTGGAATGTAAACTTTCTTAATAAGAAACAGATTTTAAATGGATATCCTGCATTTGGAAAAGAGAGACCTTCCTTCTTTCAGACTGCAAAAATGATGAGGATGTAGAAGAGATGCCTAATAGAGTGAATAAAGAGGGCTGCTGGAGGACCACATTTTCCTGAAAGCTACATTTAAAAACGGTGGATGTCAATAATTAGTTCCTATGCCTTGGTAAAGGACAGCATGGTAGAAAGCACTTCTGGGTCCTTATGAATGAAGTTAATGGGTCTTCAGAATTCCCTCCCCATAAGCTTTGTTTGTGGCAGGGTACAGATGTTTCCAGCTGCCAAAGAGTGAGAAATTCCTGTGAGGATTGATCTATTCTACTGCATTTCCTTTGCAAGAGGGAGGGACAAAGAGAAAAATCTCTGCTTCAATGTAGGCTGGAGAGAGGAATCAGAGGGTACCTTTAATTCTGGGAGATGCTTCTGTGATGGGGCTAGAGGGCTGGCTGCTAGGCAGCTAGAAGAGGGCTGGCTGCTGGGCTGAGAGCAGGTAGGTGTGAACCATCAGTCACCGGGACAGATGAGGAAATACCTTCTACAAGATCTGTGAGTGGTCAAGTGGCCTATGAGTGGTCTCAATAATTGCTGTAATGTGTATTCTGTGCAGGAACACCATAGGAGAGTCTCTTGGGGTGTGTTTTAAACATACCCATATAAATACATAAAGTACATATGTACTTGCATGTATATATGTACATGCACTTAGATCCTGAGAAAGAAACATTTAAGGCCCCACATGCCAAGCCACACACCTGTGCTAAAAAGCAGTCAACACTTCTGTTCCTGAAGTTAACTGGATTACTGCTCAGTAGGAGGACTGATGGAAAACATAATGAGAAGAGATGATGAGGAGAGAATAACAGATTCCTGCCATCAGCAGCAATAAGAGTGACACCTGAAAAGCCATCCATTATCCCATAGAAACGGTTGTCATCCAACAACGTGGATGTATATAGCCAGATTTCTTAGGCTCACCTCTGAGCACTCAGGATAACCTGAGAAAAAAATCAAAAGCTGATGTCTCAACAATAAGGCACACTGCTTTGCAGGGTGAGTCACTCGGCAGAAAGCAATTAGCAGCTGATTTTAAGTGGGAACCTGCTGCTTTCTTAAATGACCTACTATGCGGAAAGATTTTATACAAGGGTGCAATCAAGACAACAAGAGAAACTTTTTCATTTCTCTTTTATTTGCTTCAGGGTAGCAAGAAAAAAAATAACAAGGAAGAAAGACAAAACAAATATATGTACCTTATCAACAGTGGTGAGTGCTGAAAGAATAGAAAAAATCGTACCTTGTACTCCACACAATATGAGTTCTATATTTGTGAATCATAGATTTTCAGGAAAAGAAATACCTGTAACAGTACATCTCACTTGAACTGAACTTTCTGAATGTTAGTTAAGATGTATAGGTGCATGAAACATGCCAATACAATATTAAAACCCCTGTGAGACCTAGTGAAGAGCTTGTTTTGAATGGCAAATTGTCCTGGTTTCAGATAAATGTGCCCTTCCGATGGCTTACAGGTACTCCTCAAGCAAAATCTCTCATTTCAAACAAATTAAGTCCAAATTTCAATTTAAATGCACCCTGAAACTCTGCTAACATAAACGTATACTTCAAAATCTTCCTTGATTACATATTTAAAGGAAAACAAAGACAGCTGAAAGAGTTGTTGGTTGTTGTTGCAGGGCTCCATGAACATGAAGAAGAGCTTACACATCCCAAATGTGATGATGGAATTGTAGAGTGTAACCCAGAATCTGATGATGGAATTGCAGAGTGTAACCCAGAATCTGATGATGGAATTGCAGAGTGTAACCCAGAATCTAACACAAGCAGACAAAGTGAACTGATAAGACCATTCTTACTCTGTACCCTTTTTTTCCCCAGTCTGACTAAATAAAGATATAGTTGCATAAAGTAGCATGGCAGATTTTCTGAATGAGCTTATTCAAAGATAAGATTACTCTGTCAAGAATATGTAGCTTTCATGCTGAGAAAACAACCAGCCAAAATACTACTCTGTTGGTCTATTGGCTGCTTTTTAAAATTACCTACTGCCTCACCAGGTAAGCTGAATTCATTCATTTCTATTGATTCAAAGTACACATTTCCAATTATATTACTGAAGATGCTAGCACTGGCAGGTTAGCAACTAATGATTTCCAGGAAGAAGGTTTTTTTGTTTTTTTGTTTGTTTTTTTTTTTTAATTAAAATATCTCTGTGAGATTAATGGGGAAAATTTTTATTTCTAATAAGAGCCCACAGATGTACAGCATTCAAGAAGCATCTATGATTTCTGAAGTAGCAGCAAAAGCTTTTTAAAGAAAAAAACAACAGTGATCATATAAAAATATAGGCAACTAACTCAGAAGCCAGTTTCACTGTGTGATGTGCAATACTGAATGGTGTTCAGACTTGGGATGCTGATACAAGGTGCTTATTGTTTCTCTCTACCCTGAGTTCCAGACATCAGTGTCAAGGTTGCCTTGGTGATTTGTTTGCTGGGCTGAGCCTCTGAAATCTGCCTGCAACAGAATCCTCTAAAAGCTGCAGGGAAGGAGGAGAAAAAAGATATATCTAGGTAATCGATTCAAATCTACTATCTCTGTCAGAGATGTCTTTTAACTCCAAAATATCCTCAGGAAAGAAAAAAATATATTTTTCACATTTTGCACATACTAATAGTTTAAAAATGTGATTATGCCAAATATTGGTAGCCATTTGCCATTACAAGGAAAAAAAAATGCATTGAATCCCACAGGCTTTTGATAGTATCTCTTTTAAAAATATATACGTAGTGACTGACTCAGCCCAACTTGTAAGATTTAATACTTCTAGTAAAAATGTCTTTGCAAGGCTTCTTCTGCAAGTTATTTTCAGCCTCAAATTCAGTAAAGTAAATGGAAAACCTCAAGGAAATCTAAGTTTCTTTATTCCACTTCACGACATTCCTACCTAACTGTTGGTAATAGGTGATGGGTAGGTGAGAACAGAGGTTACAAAAAAAAAAGGTTAAAAATACCTCTGCAGAACTCCAAGTTCAACTCTCAATCCCCCTAATATGCAACACATGGGATAATTTTTTTGCTTCATACTATTTACTCTGCAGAAAATATCCAGTGGTATGAAATAAGCAGTGAGCCCCCATCTGCCTACAGGTCCTTTGCAGGCTGATCTGCTGTTACAGAAGAAGGATTATGACACTGAATCACCAGGGTGGAGAGTAGGACTTTCATTTCTGTTTCATACTTGAAAAGAATTGGTGTACCTGAAATATTTGCTTCTCCTTTTTCTAACTATATCAATTTGTCTAATAAAAGACATACTCTCTCCTTGCCAATTTTTTCATGACAAAGCCTGAATTTAGTCATAAACCTGAAAAGAACTGGTCTGTTCTGGTAGAAATACTACTTTTTCTGGGTGAGGGTCAAATATTACCCAATGGAGCATTTCTGGCTGCTGACAACTTCCCCCTGCTGTTCTTGGACACCTTACCAATTTCTGATTTACAGCACTGAATTTCTGATCATCCTGTGTTTTCCTGACTCTTTCACATGCAAGTGCTGATGAGCCTTGGACTAGAGTAATTAATGAAATATTAACATGTGGGAAGCCAACTTAGCCTTCAAAGATGCAGATGTGCAAATTCAGTGCTTTGCATAATAATATATTGCAAAAGCACAGACAGATATTTCTATGATAATACAGGTAAAGTGTGGTTGTGACAGAAAAATTCAATAGATTATGAAGAATTCAATCTTGCATAGTATTATCAGTCTAAGGAATCAAGCTGGATAGTGTCTGAGGTATTTTTTTCTTCAATACATGAACATTAGCTAGATACTGAGTAGCAGCTATCCATACAAGGTTTCATCCATATCTCAGAAATGGGACTCAGTAGATCTAACAAACTAATCAAACTTATACCAAAGAATTAAAGGAATGTGTGGAATAGCTGATGGAAATGTGGTATTTTCTGCCTTGGAAGCCTGTTGAAATTCAGAATCTTTTCTATGTGTCCAAAGTCATTTTCTTAAAATAAAACTTTAGAGGGCAGAAATTGCTTTGAAATTAAACTCAATTTAGTGTAGTAGAGTTTTCTTCATTTTTCTTATATAAAATTAGAGTGATGTTTTATTTATATACTCTGTTGGATGGGCTAAATTCTTACAAAATATTACTAATAAATATATTAGATCTCTAGCAAATTATTGGAACAGATTACAACAGGAAAGTCCATCTCCTGAAGATTTATATGCTAACCTTTGAGAGGATGTCAGACAATCTTAACCTATTGCTGACCTACATTATGTATAAAACACCAACAGAAAAGCAGAAATAGGTTCTCAGACATGCCATGTGGTTGTTTTTGAAAGCTACTGTAGCTCAGAGTAAGCTACACGTCTGCATTTTTTTTCAATTGACTAAAACAGAAATCTGTGTCTCTGACTAGAATAGGGAGTGTCCACAGGCTCTGTACGACTTTGGTTCCATTTTGAATATGTGAGAGAAGACTGAAATAAATGGATTTATACTACTTAACGTGTAGGTGAGAGTGCGTTCTACAGTAATAGCAAGTAAATCTTGATATTAATATCTTGGCCATTATGTGAGCTGAGAGTTCATTATAAAGCTCTTGTATGAAAGAAAATTTCTCCAGCCTGTCTGCAAAAGGGATTTGGGGATCTTAACATTTTGTATCAGCCTAATGAATAATACATTGGGAAGCAACTAAGGTCACATCCATGAAGGAAAATGGTCAATAGAGATGCTGTCTCATTAAATAAAGCATCAGCTGATGAGCCACTATAATTTATGGCACTACCATTCAGATATTTATTGTTACTGACATTTCTTTTGCAAACCCATTAGCCCATCCAGCATAAGCTACTGCACTAAATAAAAGGAATTATTTTAAATATGATTGCACTTAGCAAATGCGTGTGAAAGGAGCCTATTTGCACTCCATTCTCTACCACCAAATTTCAGATTCCTGATCTCCCACTCTTCTCCGAAGCTTTCTTCAGTTCTCCACTCCCATAGACCGGGTCCAGGAACCAACACAGAATCAGGGGACTGTGAGGAGCCTGAATCTCCTCTTGCACTCTGTTTCTTTGCTTGATGGGAAACAAACTTCTGAAGACCAATACAAGTAACAGCAGGCAATCAGTCTACCACAGTGCAGCCAAAGTGGTCTGTAGCAGTTTTGACTTTAACACAACAACCTCCTCAAGGCTTTTTATTTTATGTTAAAACATAACAATTCTCACATCTCATCTAGGAAGGAAGCAAGTAGTTTTCTAACTCTAATAAAAGCATATGGACAAAAGGAATGTAAATCCATGGAAATTTTAGGCTGTCAGCTGACTCTAGTATCAACCTTCAGGGCTTTCCAACCTCATGCTAGAGCTATTCTCGGTTTATTCCTGTTGTGCAGAGAAACCTAGGTCAGTGTAAGACTAATTCAAAACTGAACTGGCTCCTCTGCACATCTTCCAAGCTGAGCCTAAAAGAAACTGCAAGTCCGGCTGGCAACCCGTTACAAGGGGTGTCCCCCAGGGGTCGGTTCTAGGGCCCATCTTGTTTAATATCTTTACTAATGACCTTGATGAGGGGATTGAGTGTACCCGCAGTAAATTTGCAGATGACACCAAGCTGGGAGGTGGCATCTATCTGCCTGATGGTAGGGAGGTCCTTCAGAGGGAGATTGGTAGGCTGGATTGCTGGGCTGAGGTGAATGGGATGATGTTCAACAAGGCCAAGTGCCGGATCCTGGACTTTGGCCACAATAGCCCCATGCAGCGTTATAGGCTTGGGGCTGAGTGGCTGGATGGGGGTGCTGGTTGATGCTCAGCTGAAAATGAGTCGACATTGTGTCCAGGTGGCCAAGAGGGCCAATGCCATCCTGGCCTGTATAAATAATAGTGTGACCGGCAGGAGCAGGGTGGCAACCATCACCCTGTACTCAGCACTGGTGAGGCCACACCTCAAGTATTGTGCTCAGTTTTGGGCCCCTCACTGCAAGAAAGACACTGAGGCCCTGGAACATGTCCAGAGAAGGGCGATGAAGCTGTGAGGACTCTGGAGCACAAGTCTTATGAGGAGTGGCTGAAGGAACTGCTTAGACTTGTTTAGCCTGGAGAAGAGGAAGCTCAAGGGACATCTCACTGCACTCTGCAACTTCCTGAAGGGAGGCTGTGATTGAGGAGGGGTTTGGCTTTTTCTCCCAGGCATTGAACAGGACCCAAGGAAACAGCTGCAATTTGCACCAGAGGAGGTTTAGATTAGACATAAGGAAAAACTTTTTCTCTCAGAGCGTGGTCAGGCACTGGAATGGCTTCCCCGGGAGGCGGTGGAGTCACTGTCCCTGGCAGTGTTCAAGAGGTGTCTGGATGAGGAGCTACAAGGTATAGTTTAGTAGCCTGTGGTAGCAATGGTGATGGGAGGATGGTTGGACGAGATGATTCTGTAGGTCCTTTCCAACCCTGTGATTCTACGAAATTATCTGATATCAAAACCATGAGAGCATCATGAAGCACGATTAGGCTATTTATAGGCTGAGCTGGTATATCAGTTCAAAAATCTCCACACTGCTGTTGTCAATGAGTGTCACCTTAGTTTGCCTTTGATTACTTTCATTTAACTGCTCTCATTTTGACTATTCTGCCTCCAAAGGTCATTGGCCTTGCATCCTCACTCACCATTGTGGCATATCTTGTCAATGATAAATGCATGAATAGTCCTAACTATTTTTCATGTATCCTTATTGCATTATCATACCATTTCTCTTGTCTGATAACTAAATAACCTTCGGTTTCTTGATTTAATATTATAAACTAAATCAACTTTGGTTCCATCATAGTGAATCAACGTAATACCTGATTCCAGCTTTCTATGACTATGCACGTATTTACTTGCAACATTTTTAGAGATCCTTATCATCCAGTGATTTGGACCAAATATTTGTATAAGCTTGCTTCATCACAGTTATCACTGTGTGTCTGGGGGAAGAAGAATGGACAGGATTTGGGATACATCAAAGGCATACACTCAGACCAAGGGACTTGGAAACACTCCCAGCCAAGTTACAAAGCCAGAGCCTAGCTGATCTGACTTTTTTTCACTCCTTCCATGTTCTCTGCTTCTTTGTAATACCTCTCCTGGGAAGGAGAAGGAGATTAGTAATGCAGGGAATCCTGCAGCTTTCTTGTCATGGATATTTCTGACAATTTTTAGTAACTTTGATCTGAAGAAATCCTGTCAAGTATTCAAGTCCCTGATTTCTCAGGTCATTTGAATTTCCTAATCACTTTTCCTAGATAACCAAAGTTTATTCTCTTTAAAACAATTATGGTCACTTAATCCAAGACTGTCCTACATGACCATCCCCTGCATGATCATGAATCTTCCAAACCACACCTAAAACAGTGCTGCCTCAGCTCTTTCAAAGATCATCTGGTGAACAAATGCATCAGATGTCATACTCAGGAATGTATGCCTCACTCCAGTTATGAGTATTACTTGGCCCCATGTTTTTATCTATCTAGGGCACAGAGGTTTTTTGTGCCAATACCAGTTCCAGAGCAGATTTTTTTCTAATAAAAGCCGGAGACCTGCTTTTGCAGAAAGCCAGCAAGGGAGTGCAGATTTGTTGCTATTCTGAGTGAATATTTCAAGTGGATTCTAGATGATGCTACAACAGCCCCATCTGACTGTGACTATGACTAATATGAGCTAGCCTCACTAATCAAGGATAGTTTGTCTAGTAATCAGTTATCCCTGTGGACATAAAGACCAACCTTATCCTAGAAAAAGTGACCTTTATTCAAAGCTCAACCAAAATTAAAGAAAATTATCTCAGTAGTCTCCTGTGAAAAAGGGGTGGAAATTAATGCCAAAATCAGAACAAAACAAAACCTTTTCTGAGCTTCATTATTCCTCCAGTGGCACAAATATCCCATTTAATCCAGCTGCTATCTGTAGTCTGGCTGACTGATGTACCCTTCTGCCAACTTACTTTCTCTTGGAAGAACAGTAGCTTTCTCACGCTTCATATTATGACTATGCTTGCCTTGGACAGCAATTAAGTAGATTAGCCTCCACTATTAGTCCAGCCCCTTGATGAGAATATTTTTGTTCCTGTTGCCCTTATGAATGAAGCAGATGCAAGAATCACCCATTTATGAGTTATGCTTGTCTAGGGAAATCACTGGCAAAATCTGCATCCAGTCTGCAGCCTCCTGCAGCATGCCAGGATGATGATGGAAGCACTGAACCCCTCTGACTTAGGGGACAGTGAGAATGCATGAACAGCACTTGCCCAAAATTTAGGAGTATTGCCAACTGTCATCTTTGCCTTGAGCTCTTGGTTACAATGATTTTCAGGGAGATAGCGCCTCTCCTACCAAGATATGTAAAAGAGGCAGAGACATTAATCTGTAGTGTTTGTGGAATGTATATTGCATTGCACTTAAATGCAGATGCATTTATTTCAGATGTCCCTTCCTTTCCCAGAGGCTGTTCTTCCTTAAACAATGCCTCAGATCTGCCTGAGGCTAAGTTGGGCCAGTGGATCATCTGTTCTACCTTCAGCCACATCAGCCATTAGCATTGTGTTATATGTACAGCAGGCCATGGTGAAGAAGATGCACTTCACTTTGCCAACAGTATGATCTCACAGGCAGTGACTTGAGCTACTCAGCCACATGGCTGATGAACTCCTGGAAGAGATCCATGGATCAAACACCATCTGTTACTGCATAGCAAGTAAATAACACTACTGAGCTTAGAGTATCATCATACTCTTTCCACTAATCTTATGTACAAGACTATAATTGTATTTCATCTTAAAAGGAAGACTCCACATTTCTAAAATACATTTCCCACTATGGACAGTGAAGCTTTGGGCCCTTCACAGTTGTGACTGTTGTGGTCTTCTACTCCTCTTCTTCACTGCTAATGTAGCAGGAGATTCTCCTGCAAGCATCCTAGCAGAGCTGAGCAGGATGTTCTTCCTAAATGATACCCAGAGTGTTATGAATCACATTCAGTCAGACAAGGTGTATGGCACTGTGCACCTGATTACAATGACAAATATGGTCAAATCAGCAAAGACAAACCCATGGGCACATCCTAAAAAGAGCTGAGCCTGGCCATGCTCTTGAGAAGTTTTTTAACTAATACTGGACTGAGTGAAGGCCTAGAAATGTATCTGTTGCTGCTCCATAGTCAGTGTTCACTCACTGCAGTGACCTTGCTCCTCCACTGCCTCACAGCTTGCCTCATAGCAACATGCAGCTAGAGCATAGCATGCTCAAGATGGGGCTGCTGTTACTGTGCCTTGAAAAAAAAGCAGAGTGTAGCAGATCTTCAGCAGGCATCCATACTCTTGCTCTATTTGCACTAACCAGCAAAATATGGCAGTGTTATGAGTGTAGCAAATAAAAGAATGTGGGCACTTATCCAGTCTCCTGCATCTCCTTTTACTTACAGTATAGAGACTTTGCAGTGTCTCTCTCTCTTGCCAACTTAGTGTCTACTAAACTGCACCACTCTACCTGAATTCTCACTAATCTATTAATGCTCCTCTTTTTACGGGCAAATGAATACATCAAACAAAACCACTAGTTTATTGCTTTTCTAACTTGTCCCAACAATTTATTCAAAGAATTATCAGTTCAGCTATGATGACACCAACACTGAAATTTCAAAATATAGAGCATTATAAATAAACTAGCTTTCTAATAACTGCCCCTCTCTGCTGTTATCTCACTCTCCTGAAGCACCTGAAGGCCCCATGGTTGCAGTTCATTGGGGATTTGCAAGCAAGTTCTTCTCCAGTTGGAATTCAATATTGATCTTCCTCAATCTCAGCACTATTATATATTAATTTTTGTAGTGCACAGGTATAGGACAAGGAGTAATGGCCTAAAACTTGAACACAGGAAGTTGCATATTAACATGTGGAAGAACTTCTTTATGTTAAAGGTGATGGAGTACTGGAACAGGTTGCCCAGAGAGTCTGTAGAGTCAACTTCCATGGAGATATTCAAGACCTATCTATATGTCTACCAGTGCAACCTATTGTAGGGCACCTGTTTTAGCAGGGGGTTGGAGATGATCTTTTGGGGTCCCTTCCAACCCCTGCAATTGCAATTGTGTGATTCTGTGATTCAGGGTAATTTTTGTATATTTGCTAACAATCTTTAACCTGTTCTCTTTATTCATTGTCCTAGCCCATGCTATATCTCAATTTACATGGCACATTGTACACACATCAAATACCTGTACTTTTTTCTCTGTTACTTCTAAACCATATTACCCAGCTCCCAGCGTAATTCTCCTTTTATGGGTAGTAACAACTGGTGAGCTGCTTATAGCTGTGAAGTCACTAATACCATCCTGCTCATATGCCTTCAAAGCCCTCCCTGTGGTTCCATCCCATGCCTGGAGTCCTGTAAACTGTATTCCATTATAGTCTCAAACATCATTCTGCATGAAAGCACTACTTATTTTCATTAACACTTTGTAGCTGGTATTGTAAGCATTCAGAGAGTCTTAAGTGTTATACCAGAAAGCTGCACCAAATTAAGCTAAAGTCAAAATAATGTGAGTTAATTAATTAATTGCAGTTACTAGCTAAAATAGATCTCTAAGCAGGCCAGGCCAAGTTCAGACAAAGCCTGAAAAGTAACAGGGCTCATGTTGTTAGCATAGAACAAACTCTGGGCCCTGTGGCAAACAATGGAAAGCAGTAGTTACTGAGTTAAATAGCTGTAGTGGGAATCCTGAGGGTATCTCCAGCACAGCAAACTTTTAGCTCCCATAAGGTCATTGGAAAATGAATGCTGAATCATAGGAGAGCTGTCTAACAAAATCTGTGTGGTCTTTTAGTTCAAAGGACTAGGTGATAATGCACAGATGAAGATATGGTACAGTTCAGTCACTGCTTCCTGCCATCTGGTCAGAAGGGCAGACTTGGGCACCACGCTCAGGCCTGTCAGATCAAACAGCCATAGTGTGATAAGAGTGTCGTCAGTTGTGCTGCAGATGAGGAAATGATATACTGGGGACATCATTTGTATTTACTTAATGCAGAAGGATGGTTCTAATTTATAGTGTGTGTTCTCTGAATTATCAGCCTATCTTAGGGATCCCTAAAGAACGTCTTCAGTATTGAGGTAAAACAAACCTTGAACAAGAGACTAGTAATTTTTCAATTAGATGTCTGTGCTATTATTTTAATACTACAGGGGTAAGAGAAGAAATGGAGGTTCAGTAATTAATGAGCACTGCTTTCTTTAGATAGCTCTTGCAGTGCTACATCTGGGCTTTAGAATCTAATCTACTTCTCTTTGGTGGGTTTTGCCATTGGCCTCAAAGGAAGAAGAGTCCAGTCCTTATTTTGTGTACTGTGCTAAAATATTTTCCGAAGTCACTACGTTTTTCCAGTAAAGTAATTGTTGTCCAGAATAAGTGGGGAGAAATCAAGACAAATACCTGATAAACACTGAACTACTCTATTGGTACTCTTTCTGGAAAATGATTAATGAATGAGAAGCTGGATGTCATTCCTGGAGCATGAAAATCCTCAGCAAGGGCAATTTGAGAATACAAACCTGTCTCAGCAAGAGGTTAGAGTGCATAAACCTTCTTTGCAGAGGAAGAAACAAACAGGTAAAGCTTAATCTTTAGTTAGCAGCCACCTTTGGACATTTTTGAAAGAAAATGAACCAAAAATCCCAGTTGCTCCGACAGGAATGTCACATTCAGTCCTTCTGTCATCCTTTCACTGTGGTTTGAGTTGCCCATGTACCTTTTCCTATGTCAGTCTGCCCCACGAGAGTATCTTAAGTATGCCAGAATAGCTCAGATAGCACAGGGTGCCTGCAGTCAGACCTCAGGATCCTGCCCTTCTGGTGCAATTCATTTCCTGATTAAGACACCTAAATTCAAGTTTCAGCAAGTGCATCCAGTGTCTAAGCTCCCAAAGGAGTGATTGCAGTCAACAGAGCCTGGAGAGCAATTCCATTGGCTATAGTTGTAGTTGATTTGGATACTCAGGAGCCTCCTGGCTGGCCTAGACTACTACTTCATGCTGATCCATCTCTTCACCAGATGTTGTGCCTTTACTGTCTTCCCTGAACAGGTGGCTCAGATACTGGTGGGAGCTTCAATGACACCTGATAGCTCAGTGTGGGCCACTGCCTGGGGTTTGCAGTCTGCCACGTGCTGACTCTCGGACACCCAAATGTAGGTACTGTAAAGTGGAACTAATGTCCACCCATACACTTAGTAAAATAAAAACCATACCTTGGTCAAGATACTCATTACTGTGCAGCATAGGGGCAGTAGTAAAAAGACACTGAGTGAAGCAAAACTAGAAACATTTCAGAACATCATTTTGTTTTGTGAGATACCTGGAAAGTTTTTCATTTTTTGCTATGGGAAATTCTGAAATCTGCATTCAGCTCAACAACTAAATATTCTGTTGATTTTAGTTTAGACTGCTCTAGAGAAACTATCTTCAACCTCCATGACTGCGCTGCCTTTCTTAAAGTGACGAGAACCTACAATTCAAAATGACATCATTTCTAGCCTGTTTCACTGGAGACATGTTCAAAAAGTCTGGATTATTTAACTTTGAAAAATGACTTCTCAACTATTTCAACACAGCCAGAGGCACCAGGTCTTGATTAGACTTTTCTGAGTCAAAGACACAATGAGTTTGTTCATTGTTTGTTTGGAAATACAACAGTTCTTCAATGCTATTATGCTTTTTTTCTTTTTCTTTTTTTTTCTTCAGAGCTCGGTCTGTTGTGTGGAAATCAAACTCCATAACCACAAAGTAGTTATAAAGCAGGTATATTTAATGAGTGCTGCACATACACCCTGGTGCAAGGAGGAAAGCTCCACCTCACTTGCACACCATAGGGCAAAAGTTTGGTAGAGATATTGGCAGAACTACATAACTACACAATCAATGATTTTCCCAGAACTCATATACATATACATTATATTTCTGAGAATCCCTTAGCACACAGTCCCTCCCCCTTGCACATGCATTGTGAACAATTGGGGTCTTCTCCTGGTGGTTGTGGGATGAAGGCTCATCATCTTCCTTTCAAAGGTTCGTAGTCTTCCTTCCTGTAAACTTCTGACCCTGTGGGAGTGGCAGCCCCAAAACCAGTTCTAACTTGCCTTGCTCTCAAAAGACTTATCTTTATGTCCTCCACCCCCCAGCATTGTCATAATCCCAGCTTGTTGCCACCCCCATTCTTTTAGCAGCCTGCATGTATTTGCTTTTGTAAACTATCTTTACCCTTCATTTCTGTGAACCATCTTTTACTCTTCAGGTCTTCTTGATTTTTTTACAAGCTACAGATTCTAATAAACTTCTTTTAGAACTGTTTTTAAAGTCTTCTCTGTTAGAAAAAAACGTGTGTGAGAAATTTCAGACAGAGTTGTTGAGTTCTGCAAAAAATAGCAGAGAAGAAAATCAATCTTAGTTACTCAGCTACGAGGAAACTACTGTCTGCATAAGGTATGGAAGATGGTGGTTTGAGAACCCAAAAGAAGTGCTGAAGAAGGAAAAGCTGATGAAGTGTGGATTTGGAACATTTAGCCTTTCTGTACCTGCTGGCAAGCAAAAGAGGAAAAATAACCTAACTTTATGCAACCAACGTTTTCCCATGCGGGAAAGACTTTATATATTATGAAGTGCATATTCACAGAACCAGAGTTATCCAGAAAAAATACCAACAGTTTATTTTATGTATCTCATAAATGGAGCTATGAGGAAACTTTGGTATAGAGTGAGAAAAACTGTGCATAGAATTAGTGGAAAAATGAAGATTTGTTAGATCCCATTAACCTACTCACTGCCAATATATGGCTCATATCAGTGACGTTCTAATGGTTCTGGCCTCCACTCTGGAAAACAAGAAGACAAAGAACTTTGACTACTAACACATTGTTCCAGAAACTAAAAATAAAACAACAACAAAAAAACAAACTCATTTTCCATTTTACATTCCAACTGCCTAATCTGTTTTCCCACTTCTTAGCTGCATTTGTCTCCTGTGGGTTTTTATGGTCTTTCTGGTTTCTAGCAATTGATACCATTCTTTACCACTCTTACCTGGCTTGTCCTTGTTCCATTTCATGTTAATGATACAATGATATAATGATATCCTAAATCGTTCAGTCCCACAATCTCTTCTGCTTCCTCAGTCTTACTGGTATCCTGTTCTTAAGATGCATGAAGTGGGTCTGATCTCCAAGATGCTACATGAGAGCACAAAGTGAACTACCTCTGATTCTGTTCTACAAGCACTAGCAAACAGAACATAAATTTGCACCAACTTTTTTTGGCTATAGTCATACATTTCAAATACATGCATGGTGTTTTCTGTCACCTGTCTTTCAGCACTGCCTCCTTCATTTTTGCTTCTTTTCATGCTGAACATGTTTGATTAGTAGGGGTAGTCTTCACTGAATATGTTTAAACCTCTCTAAATCCCTTTTATGTAAGCTGGTACTTGATTTGGTTACCATAGTGCATATCTCTGTGTAGTGTGATATGCTGGTTTTCAGTAATATGATGCTTATTTGTTCATTAATAAGACTTTTAAGAAAAAACTTGTTTAACATCTGCAGTGTACAGACAGTTATTCTCAAATGCATTATGACATTTATCACTTCTTTTCAGGTTTTCAATCCAGAAGATAGCTTCTATCCAGAGACTATTTTTTTCCAGGTAATACCCTGTGAATGTAATACTTGATACTAAGTTAATTTCACAAGTATCTGCTGTGCTCTTTATTTTTATCCTAACACTTTTATGAAATGAAGATTGCTGGCCAGTATTTGTCTGTCATTCCATATACTGTTGAGTACAGAATTCACTGGAGCTTAATTTTGATTCAATCACTGATGTTAAAAAATGTTTCATGCTACAAAGTGCTAAGTGAAAATCAAGAGGACCGCTCTGAAAATAGATATTCATGATCTAAATACAGAAGAATCCAGCCCTGTGGATTATATTATATATATTTTCCCTCCCTTTAATTCCTAAAATTATCTATTTTTACAGAGTATTTTCATAAAGATTCTCCCTCCTCATCTGAAAGACAACATATAGTACTGGCTTTTGTCCAGTTGTTGAGCAGATTACTTTTATCTTACCTTAGCTTTTTATTCATCTCAACTTATATAGGCAGTTTAGTTTGCCCAAGACAAACTGTGAATCTACTGGAGTCACAGTGAAATATGCTACTCTTGAACTGAAATAAGAGAATCTGCTCTTTTTGCTTTGGTTTCTGTGAACTGCTTTTATATTCTTACTGAAAATGAACAGATATTACTTAGTAGAAAGAGCAGGCAGCCAGTTACTGTGGCTAAGCTGGCATGCTGTAACTTGCTTACCTGCAGTAATTCAATCATGCTCAATTATGGCACCACATCATCCATTATATTTTTGTAACTTTCAGGTGTAGATGAGGGTTACAGCTTAAATAGGTTTGGGGGGTGAATGTCATAAGATACAATCAAGACCAGCTGGATTATATGCATTCATATTTTCCAAAGTATTTGAGTAGTTTTTCTCTAATCGTAATATTTCAGCCTTTTTGATGTATGTTCTTACTGATGACAGGCTTGATACCACTGTAAGTTATCCAAGTCAATTCTGAGACATTATTAATTTCTTGTCTTCCTTATATATAAGAAGACCTGCTTTCTTCCCTCTGGTAAACTATCAAAATCTCTTGCATTTCTTTCATGTCTCTGGCACATATTAACTCATTTTGTTGCTGTGCTCCCTAATATCAACTTTCCCTGCCAAACCAGCAAAATTTAACAGTGGTTCACTGAAACATTCATATAATTTTCAGGAGAGGCAAGATCCTCTTACCAGTGACTCAACCCCAATATGAAGTCATATTCTCAAAATGCAAACAGTGAGAGTGATTAGTGGTAAAAATCCAGTTTCTTCCCTAAGGTCAGGAAAGTTATGAAACTATGCTGAGTTGTATCAAAGCCTTTCATTTTCATACTTCCTATGCAAAATCAGGCAATGGTGTTCATTTATTTGACAGAACTTCTCCAGTTTTAAGGAACATTCAAAATCCAGTCTTAAAAGAAACCCACTGATGGGAAGTGTACCTAAAGAAGAGGCTGAAATAAGTCCTGCAATATGTGAAATGGTGGCTTCTGAAAAGCAACACTCATTTTTTAAAGGTTCTGTTTTCTCAGTCGTGTGACTTTACACTCATCTTTGGTGTCAATTGTCTTGTGCAACTCAGAACAGATGTCCAGGAGTCTCAGAGGATCTCAGTGTCCACACTGGCCATCTAAAAGAACTGAATAGGTGTTAGAATTTCTGGCAGGCTCTCTCTGAAAATTTTGGGTCATTCTTGTCCCACAGATAGAACAATACTTACACTTGGGTACTGCTGGCTTTTTCTTGAGCCAATGGTGTACCTGTTCTACGTCACTAAGAGGGAAACTTACCAGCAGTGGCATTGTTATGAGTACCAGGAAGGAGATGAAAAGTTAAGAAGTCACAGGGACAAGTGCAGTTGAGTGAATTTTCCAAAATTCATCTATTGGAGCTACAGGCTCCTTCTGTGAGCCTAGCTTTCAGGTGATAATTGCAGAAAATTTTCCCCACCAATACCACAGGTGCTATTGCTCTACAGCAATGAGTTAGAATGAGCTGAGTTCCTAAGCTATACCTAGAAAGAGAACAACAGTGAATTTACTCCATCCACATCTTCTGCCCTATAACCTTTATCCCATTGTGTTGGACTACCAAGCAGTATTAAATAGTTCATAGTTCATCTTCAGTCTTGATGTATCCTTTCAATCTTGATGTCTCCTGTCAATACAAGCCCATTGACACAAGGAAACAAAACAACAAGTTACATACTATGCCTTCAGTCTGCCCTATCTAATGAAAACCTTTCCCTTTCCCTTCCCTTCCCTTCCCTTCCCTTCCCTTCCCTTCCCTTCCCTTCCCTTCCCTTCCCTTCCCTTCCCTTCCCTTCCCTTCCCTTCCCTTCCCTTCCCTTCCCTTCCCTTCCCTTCCCTTCCCTTCCCTTCCCTTCCCTTCCCTTCCCTTCCCTTCCCTTCCCTTCCCTTCCCTTCCCTTCCCTTCCTTTCCCTTCGCTTCCCTTCCCTTCCCTTCCCTTCCTTTCCCTTCCCTTCCCTTCCCTTCCCTTCCCTTCCCTTCCCTTCCCTTCCCTTCCCTTCCCTTCCCTTCCCTTCCCTTCCCTTCCCTTCCCTTCCCTTCCCTTCCCTTCCCTTCCCTTCCCTTCCCTTCCCTTCCCTACCCTTCCCTTCCCTTCCCTACCCCATCCCCTCCCCTTCTCCCTCTACCTCTTCCTCCCCCTCTCTCTCTTCTTCTCCCTCTACCTCTCCTCTCTTTTTTCTGTAGTAGGAATGTTTGACTGTTTCTATTTAATCTCCATCTAGTTTGTAAATAGGGTGATCAATGTGCTTAAACAAACAAACAAAAAAGCAATAACTTCATTGTTATTCTTTGACTAGGGAGTTTCAATTCCATTTGAATTCATATATCAAATATTATTGTAACATAATTACTGTGATTTTTGAGTCTCACGAGAGTTTTGCAAGCACTTTTCCAAATGAAAATTGATTAAGACTAGCAATAGGAATAAGAAGTTCAATTATGAAAAGTTTTTAAGTTCTTTTAGGGATATTGAGGTATATATAGTGCCTCTGTTATCAATTCACTGAAGGACCAAAGGGTTGCTGTGTTCGGGAGTGGAAGCTACATTATCTGGAAACCTTAGAACAAGACTCTAGACTGGATTTATTTTAAAATGGATTTCAGCATATAATGGTGTGGTTTGACTTTTTCCTTGAATCCAAGCATACAAAAAATCCTTGCCAGTTGTTAAGCAATTTTACTCTTAATAGCTCCAGTTGTAGGGAAAATTCAGACAATTTTATTAGTTATTTCAACTAGACCAAAAGCCAGGATACAGAGGATAATTTCCCTAAAGTCTTTGTCCTGGTGTATGCATTTTGGCTTCAATATTTTCCTCATTTCTATCCTTGCCCATTATTAGACATTTGGCCCAGAGGTGTGCCAAACTTAGTGACTCTCTTCTATACAGAGGCCATGTGTACCTTGCTCTGTTGGAGCTCTTCTCAACATATAGAACTTCTGAGTACCATCCTGAGAATTACTCAGGTTAAATGAGATATGCCCTTTTGTCTATTTGTGTCTTCTCCCACAAGCTTGTTAAAATATGTGTTCCCATTTTCTGTGTGGCTTTTCTTCTTACTCCATTTATGTTCAAGCCACATTACTACATTCACTGAACTGTAATGGTCACCTGAAGTGGTGTTTGAATACACAGCTGAAAGGCTTGAGCAAAGGACTTTTTCTTGTACCTGCAGAACGACGTTTGGGGAAAGACTCCTCCAGTGAGGAGACCTGGATTTTTCCAGGGACGCAAAATTAAATCAGAAATATATCTGCTAATTCTACATCTTTGTGGCTACTACTGCAGTCTTGTCATGCTTCTCACCTCTTTTTCCTAATTGTTTCCACTGCCATCCATCTTCTTTTCCATTCCCTCTTCAGGTATAGTAGTTCAATCATAGGGAATTAAAGCCAGGCATTACTGAATTCTAATCTCTGCTTTCAAACTGTGATTTGGAGAAAATTTCAGTCTAAGTTACTGGCAGTGATACGTAATGCTTTGCCGGGGCTCTGTAAGTGCAGCTGTGCCGCCATGCAGATGAATAACTTATCCATGTTAATGTGCTCTTGACTTTGTGTCTGATTGGTGGTGCCATAATCATCCATATTGCCTACACTCCACTATGAGACTTGATTGTGGGGTTCCTGAGGAGAAAATGTGAGCATTTCCATCTAATCTTTCCCACCTGATTCAAAATACTGGCCCGGCTTAAACTTTCATGTGCAAAGGAAAGTTGGGGAGGGATGGAGTAGCAGCATAGATTTCTTAGGACTGTGAGGTAGGTTGTGTTTTTTGCCTTTTTCTTATGTTAGCCCAGATGGTTTCTATGAGGGCTTCTATATGATGGCTCTCAGCCTTACTGGTATCTTAAGGCATCTAGGATTCTATTCTGTACAATATTTATTGACTGCAATGACTCTTTTGTAGCCTCTAGCTGTAGGGCCATAGAAGTCTTCAGTGAGGCAAGTTGTGTCTGGGAGTTATGACTGAACACTGCTAGCAATCCACTCATCTGTACTTTAAGCAAAGTGTATCATCAACATAAGAGATGGCTACACCAGGGAACTACATCTGACTTTCCCAGCTGCCAGTTTCCTCATCCCATGCTGACTCCTCAGTAACATGCGAGACACTGAACACAGTGGCTCTAGGGCTCCAAGTTATGGGCTCCAAGAGCCTTCCTTGAGAGGTGGGCTCATGTCAACCTCATGAAGTTCAAAAAGGCCAAGTACAGAGTCCTGCACCTGGGTTGGGACAATCCCAAGCACAGATACAGGTTGGGTGGAAAATGGCTTGAGAGCAGCCCTGAGGAGAAGGATTTGGGAGTGTTGAATAATGAAAGATCCAACATGAGCTGGCAATGTGAGCTTGCAGCCAAGAAGGCCAACTGGATCCTGGGTTGCATTAAGAGAAATGTTACCAGCAGGTCGAGGGAGGTGATTCTGTCCCTATGCTCTGCTCTCGTGAGACATCACCTGGAGTACTGCATCCAGTTCTGGGGCCCCCAACACAAGAAGAACATGGAGCTGTTGGAGCAGGTCCAGAGGAGGACATGAAGATGATTTAGAGGGCTGGAGCACCTCCCTTTTAAGGACAGGCCATGAAAACTGGGGTCTTCAGCTTGGAGAAGGATCCAAGGGGACCTCATAGCAGCCTTCCAGTACCTGGAGGGGAACTACAGGAAAGATGGGGAGGGACTTTTTTTTAGGTGACACGTAGTGACAGGGCGAGGGGAAATGGTTTTAAACTGGAAGAGGGTAGATTTAAACTAGATATTAGGAAGAAATTCTTTACTGTGAGGGTGGTGAGACACTGGAACAGGTTTCCCAGTGAGGTTTGGATGCCTTCTCCCTGGTATCATTCAAGGCCATGCAGGTCGAGCAACCTGGTCTAGAGGGAGGTATCTCTGCCTATAGCAGGGGAGTTGGAACTAGGTGATCTTAAAGATCTCTTCCAACTCAAACCATTCTATGTTTCTATGATTCTAAGGTGGGGGTCCCATGGGAGGAGTTACAGTCCAGGAATATTGCCACTACATGTTCCATTTTCCAGGTGAAGTCCTGCACATGTTTATGTTTGTATTGATTCTGTCCCTCTGAAAGCCTTTATTTTATATATATATATATATATATATATATATATATATATGCTCTCTGAAGAATCTCCATTCTTTTTTTTTTTTTGCATACAATTCTAACACTTTGGTCTTCACTTCCAGTTAGAATGAAATGCATATCTGAGTGTTCTATGCTCATTTCTTTTACTGATAATTAGAGAGTGGCTATAATTTGATTAATACATTGTCAGAGCAGTTCTCAGAAAACGGAACATAAATAGCAGCATCTGGATAAGTTCTTAGCTTGTATCATTGACAGTTCCTTTAATAAAGACAGAAAAGCACTTTTGGCTTATGATTCACCTCATCTTTTCCAGCTATCCACTTAAGAGATGGCTTGTGTCCTGTAACTGTTTATTTCTCTGTGCTGAGAAGGCACAAAATCTAGGCACCTGTCTCAGACCTTAATGCAACTATTGTAGGTATTCATGAATGCCAAAGAATTGTGACTCTGGTAAGTTTCCATAGGAGAACTGCTTGTGGAGAGTATGTTAAGTCCCAGAAAAAATAATGGATTGGTATAAAATAGATATTTTTTTTCATCAAAACCTTACATAATGAATCTATTTCAAAGAAAGTAGACTAGACTTCGGTGTGTTTGCCTTTTATAATCAGTTTCTTGCACACGTATTTTCTTTTGGAGGAAAACTTCCAGTTATATTCTGAGATTTGACATGCTTTTTGGCTTGTTATGCTTAAAATATCTCCTTCTCCTAACCTTTCTATCACAATACAGAGAGATATTCCAGGCACATTCATGCAACCCAAATAATTATATTCACTTGCTTTCTCATTATGTCAATCAAAAGTATAAACCAACAAATAGAAATCCATTGCTTTTCTTTCCCAGCAACAACTTAAATCCCCCAAACTGTTCTCTCACCTGTCCCTTGTACCTTTTCTCCAAACCCATTCATCTAGGCTCTGAACCACCAGTCCATAACAAATTCTCCCCGCCACCACCTAGTAACACATGCTTCACTGTATGAATTGACATCTATTGTATATGTCTGATGAATCAATCCCATTTACAAAGACGCAGCTTACTAGCCTGATTCCTGTCTTTTCACTCAAGTTTTTGACTGTGACTCAGATACTGAAAAACATGAGCCTTATTAACCTAATAAATAAGATTTCATTAGCCAGAGTATCACTGAGAGGAACATGATTGTGAGGTAAGAAAAGAGCTTATGTGTTAAAATTAAGGACCAGACCAATAAGGGACATGTGGTGGTCATGGTCTACTACAGACCACCTGATCAAGAGAAGCCTGTTAAAAAGGCCTTCTTGTCATCCAGATATCTACTGGGGAGAAAACACAGAAACTTGGAAGAGACTCCTGGAGTCCATTGATGACTACTTGATGGTTCAGGTATTGGACAGATCCACCAGAGGTGAAGTGTTGCTGGACCTGGTGCTCACCAGAAGAGATTATTAAAGAAGTTGAGATCAAAGGCAGCCTGGGCTGCAGCGACCATGCCCTGGTCAAGTTTGTGATCTAGAGGAACACTGGCCTGGCAAAGACTGGAATCAAGAGTCTGAACTTCAGGAGTGAAAACTTCAGGCTGCTTGAGGAAATGTTGGATGAGATCCCCTGGGAAACTGTCCTTATGACAAAGGAATGGAACATGTCTGGCAGTACTTTAAGGACACCTTTCTGAGAGCACAAGAGCTCTCCATTTCCCAGAATAAAAAATCGAGCAGAAGAAGTAGAAAACCAGCATTGCTTGGCAAGGACCTTCTGGCAAGGATGAGGGAAGAAAAGGAAAAATGTAAGCAGTGAAAGTGAGGATGGCTGTCCTGCAAAGAATGTAGGGTTGCTGTCTGGATGTGCAGAGATGAAATCAGGAAAGTTAAGGTGTAGATGGAATTGAATTTGGCAAGGGATGTGAAAACAACAAGGGAGTCTTTAGATATACTGAGCAGAAGAGAAGGGCAAAGGAGAGTGTATTCCCTCCGATAAATGAAAAGGAAGCGCTGGCCTCCTCACACATGGAAAGTGCTGAGGTACTTTGTCTCTGTCCTCACAATTAGCTGGTCTTCTCAAGCCTCCCTTGTCCTTGAACTTCTAAGCAGGAGTCGGGGTGAGCAGAATCCCTCCCAGTACTAAGAGTGGAACAAATATGACACCACCTCATGAGACTGAATGTGTATAAGTCTATCGGGACAGATGGCATACAACCCCAGGTCTTGAAGGAACTGGCTGATATGCTAATGTACTAATATGCTAATTTGCTCTCCATCATATTTGAAAAATCATGGCTGTCAAGTGAAGTCCCGGGTGACTGGAAGCAGGGAAACATTACATATGGAGAACTATGGGCTGGTGAGGCTCACCTCTGTGCCCAGGAAGATGATGGAGTGGATCCTCCTAAAAGAGATACTAAGGCACATGTGAGAATATGAGGTGATCTGAGACAGACTACATAGCTTCACCAAGGCATTTGCACTTGAATGTATTGATCCTCATGCTGATCAGCTGGGTCCACCGTGGCCTACATTTTGACAGTTAAATTAACAGGTCACCTAATCTGTATGGTCACAAATGTGCAATGCAATGTAGATTGTACCCCTCTTTCCCTTAATCTTCCCACTAGCTAAAGTATACACAGCAGGCAAATAAACCTGCCCTCTTAGTTGATGAATAAAAGAATGGAGGCCTCAGCTCCAATCTCCAGTTAGATTTTGCTCCAGTACTCAAGTAGCCTTACTTTCCAAAAAAATATTTTATTGCCAATGTGAATTCATCTTTCTTTCACTCCTAGCACTGATTCTTGTAGTGTCTTTTCTCTGCTGTACAAAAGAGCCCTTTGGTATTTCCTCCCTATGAGAGTACTTATATTCTGTAATCAAATCACCTCTCAGTCTTCTTTTTGATAAGCTAAACAGATTGAGCTCTCTAAGTCTGTAATATTCCCAGAAAAATCATATTTTCTGAGCACCTGTCAGTCCCATGTGGCACTTATTCACATTTAAACAGGACAGTCCATGCATAAAAAAAAGAAAGCGGCAGAAAGTAGCAGAAGATAGATAGCATGTTCAGAATACTCTGGACAGTTATATTCTTTTATTTTTCCGTCTTCTCTTAAAATGGCAACAACAACTAGAAGAAAGAAAAAACAAAAACAAAAACAGAAAACGAACAAAAAAAAAACATTTTGGCTATTAAATAAGCAAAAGCAAATAGTAAAAACTGAAAAGTATTTTGAAGTCTCTGTGTCTTCATATAGGTAGACAAGATGCTATTCCCTTGTTTTGGGGTCTGTTTTAAACCACATTAAACTGTTTAAACCTTTAACAGTCTTTTCTATTTAAGTGATTTGAAGTCTCATTTTGCATCCATGGTGCAAACATTTGTAGCACACCACTGATGCAATAGTAGAAAAGGAGGCTTTCCATTTAATCCACCCCTTTCATTTTAGCATCCATTGAAAGAATTTAGTAGGCCGTCTCCTTAAAGATCAGGTCATTTAATAGCTTTTGCCATTTCAGGACCTTTCACCTTCTACTGGCATATAGGTTAATGTTTAGACTTTTGTTTAGGTTTGGCTTCTTATCCTTCACTGAATCTATTAGTCAGCACTTGTAGGGGGGTTAAATTTCCTTATACTTTTTGCCTACACTTTCAGCATCTGTTTTGGGTTTGTCTCAAGTTCTTCTATTCATTGTCTTCCAATTCTTTATCTTAGAGCATAATGAATTGTGGTTTACCCTTTTCCCAAGATAATACAACCTAATTGCTGCAGATGGTAAATGATAGTGATACCTCTGTAAAGCTTCCTCTCCCAGTCCCAGTAAAAAGAGAAATTAATTTACAATTAGTCAAATCTAAAGCAAATATGAATTTGTAGTCATCTTTCTTTATATTTCTACTTAAAAATTACTGTCAGCTTCCTACTTTTGGAAATACTTAGTCAAATACTTTCAAGAAAAGGCTGATCTGTTGAGAGAAAGAAACTGAAAAAAGAAACATAACATGTATTAGGAGTGAGGGAGAAGGCAAAACAAAATGATGCTTAATAAAGCACATCTGAATACATAAGAAAACCTGGAGTATTGCTCTAACACAAAGTAAGCCTGATCTCTAGACTGGGTTTGTATGCCCTGTCTACATGGTCAAATACTCGAGCCAAAGCTAGTCTACTTTTCTGGTCATCAAAAGTTCTCAAAAATTGAAATTATTGCCAATATAGTAAAAAAGAAACTGTATTCTGTCGTTCTTTTTCTACAGGGATAACAACAGTTGGTCTGTTTTATCATTTTTTCCATCAGTGATGATAAAAAAATTATTTTATTGTTCTTCAGCTCATTCTGGGCACAGAGTTCTCCATTGAGAAGCCAAATAATAAAACCCTCACTCAAGGGCTTGCTTGGAAATGGCTGGGCAAGGTTCCCTGGGTGTGACTTAATATTAAGAGAGCTATAGATGACCACCCTAAGAGGAAAGAAATTAAAAATACCGGTCACTTTGCCCATAAAAAGATGTTATTTATTATCCCATTTGAAACTTCATCCTACAGAGGCATATGTTTCTGTAGATTACAGGAAAAGAAAGTGCTCCTGTCTGGTTTATTAAAATGGCTGGGATTTCATAGGGTTTTTTGTACAGCTGGGATAGCCATCTGAGCTCCCATTCAGCAGTACATGGGACTCATAAGAATCTCTCTAAAAATGCCCAGCAGCAGTGAAAAGTATCCTGTCAGTTGTGTATTTCTGCAGAGCTTTAAAATGAAAGATGGATTCTGGTTAAAAATAGATGCAAATATGCTGTCCTCTTTCCTGTACTCTACATGTAAAAGTATCACTTAATTAAGCTAATTAGGATCATTAAATCCCTAGGCTATGGGAGTGCTCTCAGTTCAGTTCCTCAGAAACATGTACGGGAACTGAAATGGGTTAACAGTGTCATCATTAGGTATGATGCTGCAGTGAAGTCAGGGCAGTGTACAAAACCTCTGGGGACAGCATCTCATACAAATTAAACTGGGCTCACATCAAAAAAAATTTCCCTGCCATGTTCCAGTGTGGTTCTTTTGTACTCATACTTTCTTCTTCTTACGCTTCCACAGTATTGCCTTTTTTTTATTTGTGCTTTGCTTTGACTTCTGCTGTATCTTTAATTCAATGTTGACTGTTTTTTTTAAGAAACCTAATCCACACAAAGGTCTCAAGCTATCACTGGCCTAATAAAAGATCACCTGTTATCCAGCAAGCAAAATTCTGCAGCAAAATATCTCCAAACTCTAGGAAGAAGTTTGGTGTACCTTGCTCTGAGCTTGGGCAGATGACTATGATTTCTCATTTTCTCCCCACTTTTATGCATGCTGATCAGAGCCCTTGGCTTCCTGGACTGTGTTTCTGTAAATGAGACAGAGCTTGTAGAAAAAAAAGAACTGCCTGCAGATCCACAATTACATTACTGCAGCCACACAATTTGTATTCATCAAATAAAATATAATCTTCACTGGTGGTAGAAGATAAAATTTATCTTCCACCAGAATGCCCTAATTTGCCCAAATGTTCTTCTGTCTCTATTTTCCTAGTGATCAGTACATTAGCCACCAAGGATGGATCCTGTGCTGAAAAGAAGCATGTAGAGTTCAAAGGATTTCAGCCTTCATGCAGAGCCCTCATTAAGATATATGAATGGCCTGTTCAATGTTGCAGTGTTATGAGCAATGAGAAAAGTGAATGCAATTGCTGTGAAAAACGGCACACACAAAACTTGCCCTTCCAGCTGTCCAAACTTCAATCCTACACTGACTCCACAAATAAAGATCTCGAATGTTGGTAGAAAGACTCTACTGCAGCCATACTTGCTTCTTAGGTGCTGAAGGGTAGGGAAAACAGCAAAGGCGAGAAGGTTATTTTTCTTAAGACTTTGTTGTGTTTCTACAGACAGTTTTGCATCATTACTTCTATTCAGTCTTCCAGATTTCTCTGGGGCAGCTTTGGGAGTAGAAGATAACTGATAGTAGTCTTTATCAGCAAGGTCTGATTGAAAACAAATGAACAAGAATTGACTAGTGATAATTCCATGAGACAGGGTAGCTTCATTTCATCTTCCTGGAAAGGGTCTCTTTGAATTTTCCTCAAAAGATTTTTATCATCTCCAGAAAGCACACATCAGCAGAATGGCTTTGTATAACTTTTTCTTTCAACAGAAACTTGGGACCATGGATAGACTGTTGGTGAGAGTTTATTTTTGTAGATTTTTTTTACTGCTGTTTGTTTGGTTTGGTTGCTTGTTTTCTTCTTTTGGAGAAAATCTGCACTTCCAAACATCTCTAATTAAGCTAACAGCATTAACACATATCTACATAAAAGGGCAGCACAGGAGTTAAGGAAAGGTTTTACATCCTTTTTGCAGATATCAAAACATTTAATTCAGCCTCAGAGAAACACTGTCAAACCTTAGGTCATTTGAATGTTGAAGCAAAATATTCCCTTTAGAAATTTCACAGCTATTAGCCCTGAGTTACCACTGATAAATGTTTCTAGAGCTGTAAAATTTCTTCAGACCCAAGAGCACATTTTATCCTAGTTTATTGTGGCCTTTCAGTCCCCTTGAAGAGAGGCCATCATTACTGATGAGCTGTGCTAATGCAGTGCAATGCAATAGCTACATAAAAAAAAAAACCAGCATCCATTTGCTTAGATTAGAATTTGAAAAATATTGTTCTTTCATAATGTTAGTTTCTAAATGGAAATTTAAAAAAATAAATAAGCAAGAGACTGCTCCTTGATGAAATTTGGCATTCAAGAGCAACAAAAAAATGTCCTATTCTGCTTAGCTTTTAACATATTCATGATATGCACATACACACTGGGTGTATGGATATTCTTGAGACCTCTATATCTCTTTTCTTGATGACCAGATGCTAGTCATTTTTCAGTTCCTGGGACTATATTAAGTCTTCTATCCGGGTTCACAGAATAGATGAATACCTTCACACTTTGTCATACACATTATTAACTCTGTGGCTGGAGAAATCTCCTTTGTCCTCTGAGAAATATCTTCTGTTTTGGGCACTGAATTGAAGTATTTCTCATGGAGTGCTATCAAGATGCTTATGTTCTGATGACACAGATCTGCTCTAATCTGCTAAATCCATCCCACCTTTTGTGTCCTGTACACTTTCATAGCTATTTAAACCACTTTTAACACTAGATGTTACATCACCTCTACAGCAGTCAGTAGATCTGAGTCTTATTTCCCAACCTTATGGCTAAAAATCAGATCTTCACAAGTGTATCAGCCACACTCTTGCTTTCCAAAACTGAACTTCTGCTAATCCTCTCAGGTGATTCACCTGTTATTCATGCAGATATGCTGAGTGACAAAGTGACTGCTTCTAATTCCAATCAGCTTTACTCATGTCTCATCCACATCTACGGTCTCATTTGCAACCACTGAGATAACAGGATATTTGTGTGCCAGCCTTAGCACTCTAAATCATAATGAAAATGATAATATTAATAGGAAAGCAAGTTTATAGACTGTAATTGATTTCCATTACTATACATACAAACCACTGGATTCAAGCTTGCTTGAAAATTATGGTAAAGGCAAGAGGGCTTCAGCACAGAACAAGTGCCAATGCAAAGAACATCTGATACCTCTCCTTCAGAAATTAATACTTTTAAGGTAAATAAGCACCTCTCCACACATAATAGCTAGTATTTTGTATATATGTAGACAGGGATAAGATGTGCACAAACAGCAAACAGGTGCCAGGTGCTTTTCCTTTGTTTTATGTGGAGATGTAAAGCCAGGCTGGATCTAATTTATTGATTATTATTTTTTTCATTGACTAAAAATGGCAGCATTGTGGCTGTAGTATGACATTACTAAAATGTAGAAAATAAATGAACATGAAGAAACCATTTCAGCACTCATCTGACAAACAGAAGGAGCCTGGAAAAGCTTAATACATTATTCAATAACAAGTGGTGGAAACACAGTGCTAGCAGATGTAAAAGATTCATTGTCGAAGATACTCAGCCTCTCAGATGAGTATATGGCATGCTCTTAAAACCCATTAAAAGCATTAGCATGCAAAAATGGTGATAAAAATCTAAGACAAACTGTGCTCAAAATAAATGCAATTTGGGATAACACCTTTCCAAACAGATTTTATTTGCCTTTTTACTTTAGTAGCACTTAAATGCTTTAAGTACATTTAATTTAGATTTATTAAGATAATTAATTCATATAAATTCCTTACAACTGAGAACATATCTCCTCCAGAATAACACAGAAAAAAATACATATAACAAAACAGTCTGCTTAAGTGAAAAGTTGCTGAAGTGAGATTATTTAATTATAGATTAAAATACATTTCTCAAATCATAAAGCAATAATCTTTTACATGCAGGCTTTGCAACTGTTTACAGAGCCACAGACAGCCAATGTTATGTGTGGTCAAATTACATCTACAGGTTCTTTAGTTAGCCCTCTGATTAGCCAAATTCTATGGACAAAAAAAAAACCAGATTGCTCTGATTCACTAGCTGTATAATTGTTCCCATGAAAATTTAGCCAGCTAGCCATCAAATCATATTTTTCAGGCCTTAAATAATTCATATTTACCAGCTGCTATCTCACTAACAATTGACAAACATTTATTAAGGATAAATTACATTGTAGCTTGGATTATGGACTCAAAAAAAGTCACGTTGTTTTGATGTTTTGAGAAGTTAGCTGTCTAACAAGCAGCTGTGGAGTGCAGAGGTATTTTGGATAAATTCTGCCTTAGGCAGATGGACTTCGCCTCTCCAGAGCAGCTTCTGGGCGCCCAGCTGTAGCTCCACAGAGCATCTTCAGTAAGTGCCACAGCTCCCAGTGGGCCCATGATTACACGGCCTTGTGAATTTACGTCAGTAAGTGACAAAGGCATCTCCAAAGGTTCCCTTGGTGGGATCCTTTGCTTCCTAAGCTGAGCCCTGTCATTCAGAAACACACAGGGTCATTACAGTCTGTCCTCATTTCTTCTAAAGTTCTAAAAACTACTTGTTTTATTTCATACCTGAAAAAAAATCTCACACACCCAGTAGCATCTGGTGTAATTTATCAGCAACACTGATTGATCTGATGAAAGGGTTTATCTCTCTTAAAAAGTCTTATCCTGCCTCTCTCTGCCTTTTTACCACCACAGTAAAATTCCACTATACCTTTACTATCAGATACAGGTTTCCTTTGTAGGCAATATCATCTAAGGATGCCATTTGGATAACCTACATTTTACACATCCAGTTAAGGATGTTATCAATTGCACTCTGGGAAGGGTAATTTCTCTGCATTAGTTACATAAAGGAAGTCTATTGTGACCACCTCTGATGTAAAAATTTACACTCAATCAGATGAATTTCAAAACTACTCTGTAGTTTTGTTTGCTTCTAAAAAGAAATTGTAAGTGTATATCAAAATCGCTGAAGGAAATCTTTTAGCCAGTCTTTTTAAGCAATAAGCCTTAAATCACGCTCCCTTTTGTACATCCCTGGTTAAGTACATAGTTACTAATTTACATCTACCTGCTGCTATTTAGTTTAGAACTCTACAGAGACTTGTTTCTATTATTATGAGAACAGTTATTCCAAGCATTTGATATCACATGAGTTGGCAGGTGAGTACTGAGGAGGCTAAGAAGGAAATGTCCAGGAGTATGCATTAAATGAAGGAATGGGAAATATTTTTTTTATAAATAGAAAGGTGGGAAGTGAAGAAAAATCAGAAGGGCAGGGGGGGAAGAAAGCAAATAACAATGTAGAGATTGAGGGTATCTTAAAGCGATCTTCCTTACACTAGCATGAGCATACTGCATACAGGGGACCTAAACAAACTCTTACCTTGATGTTGCTGTCTCTAATGTTCTGGACTTTGCTTCATTTTTGATCTGCAAATGAAGGCTCAAGAATGGAAAGCTGCCTTGTACCACTATCTCGTTCCCTTTTTGGACTGTTTTAGTACTTACCAACACTGCCAAAATGTTTCAGAGAACTACCTGAATTTTCAGATGATTTTCTGATGTACTATCATATGGGAATGATTCTGCAAGGGATCAGACACAACAAGAGGCAAAAATGCAAAAGGATAAATCGTTGAACTAATTGTTAATGTGGATGTCATAAAACAACCTAAGTCAAACTCTCTGCTTCCATCAGAAAAGCTGTTTCTGTGCCATCCTATTTCCAGCTATATGTTCTCCTCACTTCTCATTTGTGAACAACCTGAGTTATATCTGCAGACCTAAAGACTAACCTAACAACATCAGGAAATGATTAATTTCTGGCCAGCTTAGCTTCCTGGCAGACGTTACATTGGATCACAGTCAGAAGATATACAATGTTTCTCCCTCTAGCATTGGTGTTAAATACTAAGAAAAAAAAGATGAGTAGGCTGAAAATTCAGATTCATAGGAGTAGGAGAGGCCCTGTCAGCAGCAATACAGATTTATATGCCAATCACAAAACTGAAACAGTAGGATCAGAATAACCAGTACTCAAGCTTAGGAACACAGTCCTAAAGAACAGTTGACCCAGGTCAAGGCCCTTACCCAGATACAAAGGTAATTGGAACCCCAGGGAGCTACAAGACAAGGCCTTCAGAGTGTGCTGCCAGTGTATGCATAGTGAAGGTATGGGTGTAGATGAATTCCCCATGAAGAATACTTCCCTAAAACAGATTTGACATTTAATCTATACTAACCTGTCTATTAAAGTATCAATCAACAGAACAGATGTTTTGCATTTCAGTCATTTGTTCCATCTTTCAGTTTTAGCCTAACAACCTGCACATGCATGTACATCATCCTCTTAGCTCCAGACCCAGGGAGGCAAAGTAGTAACAGGCATCAATTGGATTCTAGAATTTAATTTCTATGTGAAAATAAGATGATGCTGTGTTTGTTTCCGTCTCATATCTCATATGGATAGTAACTCATAAATTACTCATAACATTAACGTATACACAAAAAGACAGGAGTACTTTGAAAATGCTGAAATGATTCTTTGTTTGAAATGAACTTGCTCAGAGTTGCTGCTTCAAATGGTCTCTTTCAGTTTTGTCAAGACAAATGGGAATGATTCATGACTTACAACAAAAATCTGAACTTAAGGCATTTTAGCTGACAAAGGGGAGCCTGAAGGAAAATGTGAAAACAATTTTCAAAGATGGAAAATGGTTACAGAAAGGGCAAAGAGAAGAACCTGTGCTCCATGACCATACAGGATAATACAAGAAGTAATGGACTTGTGTGCCCCGGTGGCGCAGTGGTAGGAATGCCGCGTTGCAACACTGTGGCCCGGGTTCGAATCCCCCCTGTGGCGCAAGTGGTAGAAGTGCCGCTCTGCTACACAGGGGGATCGAATCCCGGGGGTTGGACTCGATGATCTCTAAGGTCCCTTCCAACCCACACGAGACTGTGAGACTGTGTGATACTGTGACTTAAACAGCAGGAAGATGGAAGTAATGTTATTCAAAATCTTTTCTAGGAATGAGGAAGAAATGAATTGAGTTGGTTTGGGAAGGATGATGTTCTTTAAGAACATAGATGAATATCACTGATGTGCCTTGTGGCTGAGGGATTGCACCAGGTGAACCAATATAGTTTCTTCCAGACATATAAATTTAATGCTGAACTGAAACCATCTGAGATTCTTATGATCTGTAGCAGTTAGTACACCATGTAGTGGCACTCAGCTAGATCTCTGCCCAGCAGTGACATCCCTATGTTACATTATTACTCCAAAAGTAATGCCTCCTATTTATTCCCATGGAAATTACAACACATATGAAGAGCACAGTAATTATGTGTGATAGGAGCCAATTCTCAGCTACAAAACACTATTTTTCAACACAGTCACAAACATTAGCTGTGCATTTTTTCCAGTGACAAACAAGAGCCTGCATGTTGTGCTCATAAAAATCCGCACATTCCAACTGGAACATAGTTTGTCACATGGCTTGGATGTCAGTAGAGTGAGGTGGGTGGTATGTTTCAGCAGTAGTGATAGTGACATGAAAGACCTATAGCTACAGCAACAGGTTAGATAAAAGACCAGAAAGTACCATAATGACCTTATGCTCTTCAGTGAAAATAGCTCTGTAAATTTATGACCATACAGATTACCTGGTAAGTTAATTTAACTCACAGAACAGGCAAGTAGTTCCAACTTCTTTACACTTTTCTTTTGTTGTTGGCTTCTGTTAAGTTCTGTGACATTCTCAATGGCACAAGTAATACATGAAATAAAAAATACCATGATTATAATTATAGTTGCTTCAAAAAGCAGATTAAAATCATCTGCTCTTGTACACTGTTGCAAATATTTTGCACAAATCTAATGTCAAAATATTAATTAGATTTTTCCATTCACATGTTGTATATAGGGAGGAATGAAAATGTTCATATACAAGATGTCTTCCACTTACTGATTATGAGTCCTGCTTTATTTTGAACAAAGATGTAAGTGAAGGTGGCACTTACGAAAATGAACTATCAGTATTAGCTTGAGCAAGGCAGAGTGCCAGCAAGCTGTGGAAAAGCCACAGGGAGAAGCTTGCTGAAGTGCCTATAGCCTTGATGCCCAAAATCCTGTCTATTTCTGTCCTCACTCTCTCTTGATCAATGAGTGCCTAAAGAATGAATGATGATCACATGTATGATGGTTTGGTAACATAAACAGGAGAGGATTAGGATGAGATCACCAAAATCAAGCTCAGGCATCAGAAGAGTTTTTAATTATTCTTGACATTAAACTTTTAAAAAGTTATTATGAAATTAAACACATTGTCACCAATTTTAACTGATAAATACTGTCAGAGTGTGTTCTTTTCCTCAGCTGGAAATCACATGGCACTGACTGAAAGCTCTGAAAAATGCTCTTCCCCTCACAGCATCTGGCTTCTTGGCAGCTTTGACTGACTGGTTTCATTGGCTATTTTTGCATTGCCTACAAATCTCTCACATTGCTGTTTGTCTGTTTGGATTAGTTTGTACTCTTAGAAAATGTTTTATTTAACTCCATTTGAATGTTGAAAATTTTATTGAAGAAAATCATGCAGTGCATGAATCTCTCATCTTTGACTGCCAAGATTCTTTTAGAGAAAAAGAGAGCAATGTAATTGAGGTAAGGCAAAATTTAAAGAGTGCAGAGGGTAGGTTAAAATGAAAAACAAATAAAGGCATAAAAATAAAACACAAAACCTGGATTCTCCCATTATCATTTGGGTCTTCTTTTTCTATAACACTTACCTCCCTTGGTCTAATCTACACACAAATGAAAAACACACACTGAATTCAGTTATTAAGGTAGAGCCTGCCTTTTACCTTGTCTTCTGATGGAACGAACATGTGTCTTCCAACACACAAACTGAACAACTCCTTTCCTGAAAGTATTAAAAAACTTTATTCTTCTTTTTAGTATTTTATCTATTTGTAGTCTCCTACAAGCAGCACAAACTGACAGTTGTACTTAGATTCTGGGTAAAAGGACCAACTTTGTTTCTTAGCTAATTTAAAATAAATAAATAAATAAATAATATTAAAGCTTCTGTCCATAATGAAAAACACCATTCTACAGCTATTTTCCAGTTCTCTTACTTACTTTAGGGCTTTTTCTATTATAAACAATAATTAAATTTAAATGTAATGTTTGAACACAGACATCAAACTTCTATATTCAGGCACCTAAATCTGGAATGACATTTAAAGATGCTGAGTCAGAGTCATTGACAAAATAGAGAACACAACCTTCAGTAATGAAGTTAGTTGAGCGTATATAGAGAGAAAACGCAGAATACTTGTAGGCATTACTGTGCAAAATAATGACCTTATTATTTTTCATTTGCTTTGGTATGTTGTGATTGGAATTGGCCAGAACTAAACACACCAAATTTGTGCCTCTTTACCTCCACGCTGCCACTTTGGACTAACTCATGTTATGCATGCATACCCACCCTACTTAAAAATTCTCAGTCAACAGAAACTGTCTTAACAGTCTAATTGCTGATATGATACTGTGTTTTCAACTGTAATCGTACTGTATTTCCAAATATGAAACATGATCCCATAATCCAAGACCTACTGAGGAAGTTGGTGGGATACTGGCAGCTCTTGCTACCCCCGTTGAATGGTGAGGAGCTATGAAAATTACTAGAGCTTCATCTCTTTCAGTCCATGGGTCAAAATCCATTTCAGCCCAGGTTGTTCTAGGACAGAGAATGTCTTACAACAAGGGTATCAAAGCACCAGGCTGGTTTGCCAGCTGGCAGGCTTACTAACCCTTGCACATATGGTGTCATTCCTTACATTTGGAAGTATCAAACTCAAAGAGACAGGCTGCAAAAGCCAGACAGCCCAGACATACTTCTCAAAGCCCAGAGTTCCCCAAGTGCAGGCTACTCTTGGTTGCAGAATTTGGAAACCTTTTCTTTGAGCGCTAGAATAATCAAATACCTTGTTTCACTCATGTCCTTCAAGTCCATACTCCCACCATTACAAGGAATTTCATACATCCTGCCTTCAACAATGCCAGTGTCCACTAGAAGTCATCACCCTTCCACCCACCCTCAGCTTCATCTATTCTGCCTCATTTCCCCTTAGAAGGATTAGTACATACTGTGACCAGTTTGGACAACAGGCCAACAAAAGGCCACCACTTTCAAGCTCACGGTGGAACATTCCCCTGGGTGACTCATTATTTTAGGGCTCTTACTTCTTCATCCAACCACTTTCCATGAAATACAACAGGTTTAACTATCTTGGTGAAAGGTAACTGAAATTATGCCAGCAGATTTGAAAGATAATGGAAGGGGACAAGTGGACAGATGGACTATGAAGATGATTGCCCAAACCTTGTTTCTTAAGGAAATTAGGTTAAAAACAACATCTTCACTCTAATTTAGTAGAAGGAAATCATTTTAATGTCTATAACTACTTTAAAAAATACTTGGCACATCCTGAAATGTCCACGCAGACTTATCTGCATGTGACAGTGCTTGGAGTTGTGATTACTGTATATGTATGGATTCATCTCACTGTGTAAAAGTTGCCATGGCAACATCCCTCTGCAAATAATTATATAAAAAATAAATGGAAGATTTTATGAGCATACATTACAGCTTCAGTTCTCATATAGATCATTTTTTGCTACACAAATTGAAGAAAAGGGCCATGTGGAATTTTTCTTGATATGCATATTTATTTGTCACACTCAAAGAAATAAAATATTCTTTAAACATTTGCTTTAGGAGGCGAATGTTAAAATTTATTAATCCAGAAAACAAACACTGGCTAAACACCAGCTAAGGGATAATAAATGTTAAGTTCTTTAGAGCCGAGGGTCAGAGGTAGACATTTTGAGCCTTCCTCAAAACTGTGAAGCAGATTTAAAGCTGCCTTAACTAGGCCCCTGAGATTCTACCAGTATGGACAAATTCCCAGCAGGTGCAGGACAATCAGTGAGCTACTTTTATGTCCTTCTTTACACTTCAGACAGAGGCTGTGACCATGGAAAAGATGCCTATCTAATATATCTAGCTTCTTTGCATCTCTGTCTGTCTTAATCCAGCACATATTATCACATACTAGCTAGGGTTAGTATAAAATAATCTGCTCTGCTTCCTATCCTCTGGCATGTCTCCAAGCACATATATATTTATATATATATACGTATATTTATATATCACATATATATATTTAACCCATTCTCTGGTCCATGTCCTGCAATGAATCTCAGTGCAGAGCTCTGGTTTGACACATGCTGAACAATTTACACAAAGCGCTGGAGAATTGTTTGCTGAGCATTTACATCAGAAGGCAATGAAAATCTCCCCCTTACAATTATGTTTTTGTGTGTAGGAGTGCTCTTTTAAACACTGGTGGGAAGGGCAGTTGAGAACTACTGTTCATCTCAAGACTAGTCAGGAAGAAAATGTGTTTATTGGATGGTTTCATCAGTGATAGCTGCTGTTTTCATCTAATTTGGTGAATCAGGAAGCAATATTTACACGTGCAGCCTGACTGGTTGGCATCATTCTCTATTATCTTCAGTATTCTTGATAATGAAGAGGTAAACATAATACTGGCATTAATAGTTCAGTATTTCAGACAATATGGAACCACAGCTTCTATAATTATAACTTCAGGCCTGCCTAGAATTATTTCAAAATCTGTTGTATGAAATAGATGGGTAATACATATGCATGTACACATACGTGTAATTATCAAAATATTTATACTTTATATTACTAGTATGTCCATATAAAATACATTTTCCCCAGTGGCGCAGTGGTAGAAGTGCCGCTTTGCTACACAGGGGCTCGAATCCCGGGAGTTGAACTCGATGATCTCTAAGGTCCCTTCCAACCCGCATGAGACTGTGATACTGTGTGATTTAAAATACATAGTAAATAGAAACAAAGAAAGATCAACTACCTCCCATTATGAACTTGGAATCATTTGGCTGAAAATGACTCCTGTTGTTTTGTGACTTTTCATACTCCTCCGAATAGAAGCAAAGATCCACATTTCAGTGCGGTTTTAAGAACCAAAACCCAGCTTTTTTTGGACTAAAGCTGAAATTGACTTCAGAGCCAGAATTTTCATAAGTATTGTCCTGAAATGAGTTCCCTGTATTTTCTTCCAAGAGACCAACAGCCTAAATATCTCCATAAAATGAAGCTGGCAGCCTGTTAGGTAAGCAAGCATCAAATTCTTTGAATCCAGCTATATGTCTAGTTTGAACATGAGTAATCTCAATGACCTTATACTGTTAATCAAAACAAACATGTTACAGCTTTCTAAAAACAAGCAGACCAGCCCAGACTATGAAGCATTGCTTTGATAGCCCCACTGAGAAACTCGTAGATCAAAGTTTTTTAGTTCACGCTTTTGAATTAAGGCATAATTATAACCACAGATTTTAGATGATCAGTCAAAACTGAAAGCTGACAATGGTCTGCATTTTAAACAAAGATGAATATCTGGTTAAATATAGTACTTGAAGCCATTCAGCAGCAGTATCCAGAAGTGGGAATGGTTTAAGGTTCATGACCCTTTAACTTCTTCTGTTCCACTAATGATGGCCCTAACTTTGTCTGCAATCTTTGCCTTGCTATAAGGAACAGTAAGAGACCACCTTGATCAACAGGTACTCCCACACTATGAGATATCAAACCTTCCCTGACACGATTATAGCAGTCCTCAACCTTTTTGTACAATGACTGCAATCTCAAAAAAAAGGAAAAAAAGGAGAAGGAGAAGGAGAAGGAGAAGGAGAAGGAGAAGGAGAAGGAGAAGGAGAAGGAGAAAGAAAAAGAAAAAGAAAAAGAAAAAGAAAAAGAAAAAGAAAAAGAAAAAGAAAAAGAAAAAGAAAAAGAAAAAGAAAAAGAAAAAGAAAAAGAAAAAGAAAAAGAAAAAGAAAAAGAAAAAGAAGAAGAAAAAAGAAAAAGAATAAGAAAAAGATAAAAGATAAATCTGCTGGAATGGCCTGGATTGCCACTGAGTACACAGTAAATAGAAAAAAAGATTTCAGATTTTTTCAGTACACTCCCCAAAACAACATTTTGAGGGCTGAATATATATAAAACTGCTTTGAAAACACCAGTCTTGTTCTAGCTGCTTTAACCTCTTCTAAAATGTTGTTCAAACAGACATCACCCCCTTAGATAAATGACAGCTCACTTGTCCTCTGGAGAAAGGAAAATTGTATGTAGGTCTCTTCAAAAATAATGCCTCCTATTTCTCCCAATGGAAACAACAACAGATACAAAGAGCACAATAACATTATTTGATGCAGAAAATTCTCAGCTACAAAAGCTATTTTTCAACATGCTGTGCTTATGTCCACTGTTTGGTCTTCATAAATATTCAGCAAGCATAGATGAATGTCAGCAGATGCCATTTTTTCCTCATGGCGGAATTCATTGACATACCTTTTCTTCACCTGCACTTCCATATCAGACACATTGTGTTAGAGTGCCCCTCTGCTGCCGTCTGTCACACAACATGTAACAGAACACTGGTGGGGAGGCTCAGCGTCTACTGCCATACCACCAACATCCCCCTCTGGTGTCACGGGCCGACATGACATGGGGGCATTGCTTTCAGAGCAGCCCTCATACATACACAGTGGAAAATGTGTATTCATAGTGAAATGTGAGTCAATAATTGCCACAAAAAGTTGAAGAGATTAATAATTTTCTCAAGAAAATCCCTCTTAGTATCCAACTAGATACCTGAAATGTTACCTGCTTAATGATGTGCATAGTTAACTCAGTAGCTCAGCTTCTTTTACCTGCTTCCAAGCCAAGGTTCAACCTCTACTGCCATCCCACCTACACCCACCTCTGTCATCGTGGACCAACATCATAAGGTAGGTGGCATTACTTTCAGAGCAGCCCTCATATATGCTGCATGCAAGAAAGAAAACATAATGTAATCTGGAGTCCAGAGTGGCTTGAATTTCAGCAAGTCCACTAAGAAAGAAGCTTAAATATAGTACTGCCCTAAGTCTTTTCCACTTTGTGTCTTCTCTTGCTTAAAATGATCAAATGTCATTATATTTGACAATTTACTCTGTCAAGGACATTTCCTCATTATTACCAGTTCACATGCCGTCTGTTATCCAATGTAAATAAAGATCCTAATACTCTGCTGTAGAGTTGAACAATCTGGGTACTTTTTCTCAAAGAAAAAGTCTAAAACAGAGCCCAGCACCACTATTTATGGCTTCAGATTTTATTTGTGGTGGTTCAGTCTAGTACCTATATCATAATGCTGATTCCAATGACAGTTAATACACTCATGAAAACCACACAGGTTAGATTAATGTCTAGATCAAACAATCATAGAAGGTCAAATAACAAAAAAAAAAAAAAAAAAAGATTTTGCACACAGTATATATATATATTTACTTTTTCTCATTAGAAAAGCTTATATTAAATAAGCGGATAAATTCAGATTTCATACAAATAACCATTTCTGCACATTTTGATTGTACTGTATAGTAGCACATGATGGTGAAGTTGTTTTTAAGTGTCTTTACATTTGTTCTTTTCCTTGTTATTGTTTTTCTGTTTCATAATAGAGCTGGGCCTGGATTCAGGTCATTACTGTCCCTGATACCACAAGGAGATGAGCATATGCCTGAGGTATTAAATGTCTGAACCACCATAGCAAACAGTTATTCGCAAAATCCAGCCATCTTCTACACCATCGTTGATGCTACACACTTTTAATGCCTTATTTAAAAACAAATCTGATTTTCTAAAGTCAAGCCAGATTTACTGTCATCCCTTTCTGTATTTATAGGTTAGAATCCTGTAACCATATCCATTAGACAGAAGGCACATTTTAAGGATACTAATGCCAGATCATCCATTCAGCACTTGGACAGGAGCAGTTTTGACAGGACTTATGCCAAAAAGCATTCTTCCACAAAATGTATCATGCTTGCAATCATTTTGGATATTTATCTTACTGAGTTTCTATCTTTCAACAAGTGAGACATACCATGTACTGATCCATGAATGCCTCAGTAGGGCTCGGCTCCCTTTCAAGGTACTGCATCACTTCTACTTGGATTCCCATAAGTCATGCTTTTTCCCTTGGCCTCCACCACTACACCACAGCCCATCTGCAAGCACCCTATGCCTAGGAGGAAGGCCCTAGAACCTGGTCTTCTAAAAGAACTGCTTAGGAAGTAGTCCTTGTGTGTAGAGCTCATGATAAGTCAACCCAGCCCTTTTGGGGCCTACACCAAACTCCCTAAGAACTAACTACCTTGAGGATGCTCTCAGAACATGTTAGAGGCAGCATTCTCAGCAGGTCCATCAGTTCTCTTCTAACCTGTCCAAATTTGCTGCCTGAGGAGAGTGACAGCATACTGAAGCTAGTATGACATTTCCCAAGAGTGATGGACTTGCTGTCTCTGTCTGCACAGCTCAGTACATATGTACCACAGCTCCAGCCAGGCTCCATACAAAGTAATGTCCAGAATTTAAGTGTAAAATAGGTCACAGAGATTCAACTTATTACACCTACCAGAAAATTTGGACTGAAATCCTTAAACTCCTCTAGAGCCCCTAATAGGATGAAGGGGAGATGCCATGTGGAAAACGTGAAATGCTGAAGTTTCACTGATGCTCTCAAGTTTTTTCATGTGAGACTCTGAACAAACACTGCTGAAAGAGCAACACTCCATTACATGCTTCACAAAGATACAGCCACAGTGAAATTCATAAATATGACTTCTCAGGAAGAAGTGGGAGTCACTGCTTGGTGAGTCAGCTGAAGATACCATGACTGTAGGCAGATGTGTATTGTTAAGTGACTTTCTAACAACATTGCCTCTTTCTGCAGTTAGAGTTTGCATATAGTTACAATCCTGGCCTCTTTTTCATTGAAGTTTTGCCAGAAAACAACAAAGGAAATCTAGAAAATGCAAGCAGATTTATACCTGAAAACTTTAAGAGCTTGGGAAGATGCTTCACTTTAAAATTCTTCTTCTTCCTTTTTAAATGTATATCTTTTTTGAACTAGGTTTAAATTTTAAAATGTCCCTGACTAAAGAACCTCCAAGTCTGACAGGTAAGGGAAATACATTAGTACACATTTTGGCAAACCCTGAGAGTTTGCTGTGAAACTTGTGAGCGCAGTGAAGGAGAACAGACATTCAGAAACATCCCTTTGAAATGCGTATTCTTATATGAAAGTTATGTGAGCTAAGAGATGAGTGAGCTTTTAAGAGTTACTTTATGTGGAAAGATGGGTAGCTTCCTTCTCTAAAATGCTTCTTCTCTTAATTTTGAATGATGTCACCTCTCAATTTATGAGGATTATTTAGGGGTTTGATTTGCTCATTCTCAATTCATTAGAACTATAAAAACATTACGTGTAAAAACAGAAGAGCCTTGGGGCACATTTATTCAAGTACCTGTGAAGTTCTGAATGAAGGAATCTGCTTTTTTTTTTTCCTTGAGCAGCAGATAATAAACTGGTGCATGAAAACACAGGAACAAAAATGAAATCTCAGTGAAAAAAACAAAAACAATAATTTATTTCTGAAAATAAATAAATAAATAAATAAAAATGCCTGTGGGGAATTTCCTCAATTGTGTGATATTATAGACTGAACTCTATCCTTGTATTACATTTCAAAAGAGATAAAATCCAAAGGTAGAAAAAGCTCATTCTTTGAAATCATTTTTACCCCCTTCCGTGGGTATCTAAACACATCTTTTTCTTCACCCCCAGCCCACTGTGTATTATTTCAATTTTGATGTTACTGACTGTGATAAGGGCAATAAGGAAATGTGAATTTGGCAGGTGTAAATCATGGAAAAGGATCCTCCAACTGTGAACTTTTTATTTTATAATTGTTGGAACGACAAACACTGTGCTAATGACCACCTTTAAGACATATACACCCGCCACAGGAAAACCAATAGACTTTCCCAAATGTGACCAATTGCCCTGTAGTTGGCAAGCTGCTCCAGAGTGGAAGTTACCCAAAAACCTGCCATGTGATTTTTTCCTGTGGAGTGGGCAGAAGTGGGGGCCCCTCCATCAGAGCCCCACATGGACGGACTTCTCCAGTCCCATGCTAAGAAGGTGCAGCATCACTTCTGCATCTGTGATGATGGTGCCCAAACAACTTGGCACTGGGACTCCCTCACTGCAGATGTCTGTGTCCTGACAGAAGACAGAATCTGTCTCATGCTGTTTTGGATTTGATTTAAGTTATTTGTACAGTTTCTTTTAACACACATCTCTTCTTGTCTCTGCAACTCATTCCTTGAGGTTTCCAAAGCACCAAAAAGATGAATATCAGAGAGATGCTACTTTGTCATCTCAGAACAGCCCCTGGAACTAGGAGCTGATTAAATAGCTGAGAATACACTTTGTGCCAAAGGCAATTCATTTGCATGAGCTGCACTATACAAGGTGCTTCTCCTCTGGAGTATTTGTGCAATAAGAACACACTTTCCAAAAGTGGTAAGAAACGTGGAAAAGAGACAGAGATTGATTTCACTTCTGAAAATCAGACTTCATTTAAACCCTCATCCTCCGCTTAGCAACTGTTTCTGATCTATTCTTTTGTCTTCGGACTGAAATTATAGTGCTTGTAATCTACAGATACAGACTGTAGATAAGCTTCTGTCACAGCACAGACAGTGATTTACTTGAATCAACAAGCATTTGGAAGTCTATGGCACACACTGAGCCCACAGTCTTCTGTTCCTCAGACTTCCATGGGATTATCTGGTCTGTGCCAAGAGCGAGGACTAAGAGATGAGACAGACATACAGAATCCCAGAACTACATAACAGGTTAGACTGGAAAGAAGGGACCTCACAGCCCAGCCAGTCCCACCCTGTGCCATGGGCAGGGCTGCCCCCACCAGCTCAGGCTGCCCAGGGCCCCATCCAACCTGGCTTTGAATGCCTTCAGGAATGGGGCACCACAGCTTCTCTGGGCAACTGTGCCAGCATCTCACCACACTCTAAGTCAAAACCTTCCCCAGCACCTAGTCTAAATTTTTCTTTCAGTTTAAAACAGTTCCTCCTCATCCTGTTACTACCTACCCAATCTATAGCCTAGATTGAGTAGCTGCCTGGAGGATTTATCATTACGTTTAAGCTTTGTCTCTGAGCAAACTGTCACAGCACGTGTGCAGCAGTGCCACATAGTGCTGTGCCATGCCAGCAGGAGTCCACAGCTAGCCACAATCGGAGAGCAAAGCCTTCCCCAGAGGTGCCACTTGCTGAGCTGCCATTTCCTCCCTGCACTCTCACCCTGCAGAGGGATGTGTGTTGGATGGAAGCCCTCAATCTTGGCTTTTGTCCCTGCTCTGCCAGCAGTAAATCATCATCATAGTATCATAGTCTCGTGCGGGTTGGAAGGGACCTTAGAGATCATGAAGGCATTAAGGCTGCTATTACACCAGAACAGCACCTTCTATCTCTTCTGTTTGTCTGGGAGGGGACTTTTTGCTCTCTGTGGGACAGAGCACTTGAAGGGGAGGGCTGGCTGATGTACAAACATGCTGTCTCACCTCCAGGCAGCTCAAGAAATCTGAGATGATTTGTATCAATCCTATGTGTTTACAGTTGCTGCAATTGCAGGCCTAGTTCTTGGCAATGCAGTGGGGAAAAAGCTGAAGGAAGGTGATAGCTCCGACCTGTTTTCATGAAATATTAGTTCTCTGGGTTATGCCAAGGACAGAGCAAAAGCTGGATAACTGTTTGACAATATATGTAAGCCAATTTGTCCCCAAAAGCCCCCAAATAAATTTTTCCATTGTGATAAAATGAGAACTGAGACTCACTGTTATTTAAGGGAAAAGAAAATGATTTATCTGTGTAGGCTTGGTTTGGGTTTTCTCTACTGACAGTAATCACAGCTGGCAGCAGTGTTTGGGTGCCATGAAGGGGATGGGAATGCAGCTTTGGGCCCTTACCTTTCTCTGTGCCAGGGAGAAGTGCCAGCAGAAACATCTTTTCAAGATGTATTAATGCTACCTGTAACCAAATGTGATAACCAGTGTTGTTCATAAAAACACAGCTGTTTCCACCAGATATCCCTTAAGCAGATATGTTCTGGTCAAGCTGTCACTGCTCTTTCTCAGGCTAGCCTGCGCAGGTCAAATAAGAAAAAGAAAGTCTCCCTTTGGTTGTGAGAGGATAGGAGCTTTCACCAAGTGTTTCCTGACCAGATATCTACCAGATCATCGTGAGAGCTGGGGCCCAGCCCTGAAGCAGGAAGCCTGGCAACTTCAAAGCCCCAGCAACCTGGGAAGGGAATCAAAGCAGGTAAAGGCTTCCAGATGCTGAGCTTCTCAGTAGCTCTGCAGGCAGACAGCTGGAGATCCAAACGGATCAGGGCTTCATGTCAATTATGGTTAGGATTGTTTTGATGGTGTAGAGTGTTTTGATATACTGAGACAAATAATGGATCTTTTCCCATTCAATAGGAAATCCCATTTTGCTAGATACTGTCCTGATGTAAAATCACTGGGGGATCGGATGTGAAGGACAGGACATTCTGGAGCACATGGAGTCTAGACTCTGCCTTCCTTTAGGAGACAGGCACTGAGAGTCCACTGCCCGGGACACTCTCCAGCATCCTGAAAAATGTTCTAGGTGTTTAATGCATTTCTCTGCACTAAAATACAGCAAGGCTTTAGTCTTAGTGATCAGCCTGACTTCTGTTTAATCCAGTTCCCCGTTATGCTCCCTTATGTGCATACATTTGACAGGTACTTTGAGACCCTCAGGTGCACCAGCAATGAAGAAGCTCTGCAGCATGAACTACACCCAGGTGCAGATGCCAGGATTATAAAAGAATGAGCATCTCCTCATGAAGAATAGCAGCAGGGAGTTTGGAACCTGTTGATCCTTGAGGTCCCTTCCAACCCAAGCCACTCTATGAGTCTATGGCAATATTTCCTTTTTAAATCAAAGGAAAATACGCCTTTAAAAGTTTGAGCCTAAATTGCCACATTTAGTCTATTCTCAGCACTATATTGTGCTGCTGGAATGAATCCATTTTTGCTCTTTTAAAATGCATAGTCCCATGCTGACTTGCATATTGTTTAGACAAGCCTAATGCTCTACCTCTCCTCTGGTCTATTTAAAGAAAATCAGTCAGCATTCCTCCGATGAACTTCACGGGCACTGCTGTTAGACACTCGCTTAGACTTGCCTGCTTAATGGAACACATTCTTATTCAAAGCACCTTTTTTTAAAAGAAGTGTTGGAACATCTATGAGTTTACCAAAAAGGGGTCACAGGTGAACAACAATTATTGGCAGGAGAAAGATCCTTCTCAGGCAGTCACCAGTTGCAGGTAGGAGGTCCTTTTAAGGTTGGGCCCTTGCCTTAAGCACTTCCACTTGTGCATACACTGGATTAGCTATGCACTAGATAAAGAAAAGGAAACAAAAACAAAAAAACAGTCGAGGAAAAGGGGAGACAAGGGGCAGGCAAACAATCTTTTAAATCTGTGAACTTCAGATAAATGTTTAGGAAATGTCTCAGTTTAAAGCAATTCCTTAATTCACCTCTTGAATTTATTCTGAGCTCTGTGTCTATCAGCTTCCCCTCTCACTTTTTGTCCATCTGTCTTTTGACTGGAACTCCTGTGAGCAAGGAAGCAAACTTCTTATTATCTGCCCGGAACTGTCTGGATGTAATTTCATCTCTAAAAAATGCCAGGTCTGGACAAAGCAAATCTGTGCAGATAATTTGAGATCTCAGATCTTTCAGATGAAACAACTCACTTCTTATAAATTGGCTCGTTGAAACAAAGCAGCAAAGCAGCAGCATGCCTCTGTCTGGTCCTTGCTGAAGACTGTGTACTGGTACACACAGTGTGGAATGTGTGGTGCACAGTGCTGTCTGTGCGTCTCTGTACTGCTGTACCTTAACACTATCTGGTAGATGCATACATTTCCAAAGGAGATCCATTTCTGCTTTGAAGTTCAAAGAAAATTATTTTGCTTACATCTTTCATTTCCTTCCACTTGCCCTCAGTTCATTAAAAAACAAACAAACAAACACAGCCTGTGGGCAAAATCACCCCAATGACACCAAAAGAATGATTACTGGTTAATTTCTGTAATAGTTCCTCTGTTCCCTTATGTAATTCACTCTGCATATCTGGTGGTTTTTTAAATCCCTCTCATTATGCCAGCCACGTTCACTTCTGTCAGTCGTTCTAAGAACCAGCAGGTAAAAGAAATTGTTTGGGGACAGCAAGTGAGCAGTGATGCGCTCTGAGCCCTTACACTCTCCTCTGCAGAAGGATGACAGTGGATCTGGTCCTCCTGCAGTGCCCACCCTCCCTCAGACCCACTGCTCACACCACAGCCCAGCTGGAGACACACTGCTCCCATCTGTCTGATCACGAGCATCTGTCTGCTCACACACACAATGTGGAAAAGTGTAGATAACGCATCGATGAGAAGCAGCTTTCAGCTTCTCATCCCTAACACCAACATTTACTTTGTGCTGCAAGTTGCTACAGTCATGATATAGATTAAGGCATCAATAAATGATAAGACTATTGTCTCAACAGCAACTCCCTTCAAGGATATCTCCATAGGGTTGGAATTTCAGTAGGAAATGAGAAAAAAAAAATAAAATGTGATTTTGTTTTCAAGAAAAATGGGTAAGACAGGAAGTACATATCGAAGAAGCTGCCATTTGCAAAAAAAAAAGGTTGCATATCTCTGAAATATTATTGGGCCAGTAAGTGACAACCAACAACAATAAAAAACAAACAGAAGAGTTTGTCATCACCAGCTGAGTCTCTCATAAAATGCCAGAGAACAGGGACTGGATTTGTGAACTGAGGAAATCTGGCTGATTTTCCTTTGGGGATGCTGTCATGTGATGATCCATTCAATCCACAATAAATGCAAATAAGACTCATAATGTGCTGTTTCATAGAAACACAATTAAATAATCATAGACTCACAGAATCTTTAAGGTTGGAAAACACAACTAAGATCATCTAGTCTAACAATCCACCTGATACCAATATTGCCCACTAAACCACATCCCTCAGTGCCACATCCATATGGTTGTTGAACATCTCCAGGCATGGTGACTGTACCATCACAAAGGGCAGCCTGTGCCACTGCCTCAACACTCTTTTGGAGATTTTCCTGATATCCAACCTGAACCTCCCCTGGAGCAACTTATGGTCACTGCCGCTTGTCCCACCACTGCTACCTGAGAGAAGAGGCCGACCTCCACCTTCCTACAACCTCTTTTTAGATCATTGTAAAGAAACAGCAGAAGTCCAAGGATGAGATGGAGTCCCAAGGTTTGCTGGTTCAGGGTGTTTCTGACACCTATTTTCTTGGACACATCATTAGCTTGTTCAAATATACACACGAAGTGTGGCAACAGTAAAAAAGAAAAACAAACTATTCTAAGAGTAGGAGAAATATACAGTACAAGTAGGATGTAGTGACAAGAACTGCTGATAGAGGTCAAACTCTCTGAGGCTGGAATGGGAGAAACTGAGTGAATGGCAAAGGGTTGTAGGAGGAGAAATAGGAAACAAGAAATAAAGTAAGGACATAAGATAGAAACAGTAGGAGGAGTAAAAGATGAAAAAGATGCATGCAAGTAAAAGGGCGAGAAAGCAATTTCAGCAGGTCACCTCCATCTCACCCCCAGCAATCAAAAATTGCTGATCAATATTCTTTGCCTGACAGCAGCTGAAGGTGGGGGCTTTAAGCCAAGGTGAAAACTACCTGTAATAAACTATTACTCTATGATACGGTGATGGGGGAGTTTCTTCTTCACTTCAGGGAGCTATTTGCCTGCATCTGGCTTGGTTTCCCTATGAATTTGATCTTAACAAGTGTAACTGAGTGCTATTCATTTTGTTCACTATCTGTGTCTAATCCTTTTTAGCCTTCTGCATAGTGTTTTTTGAGTGGTATCTGTCATGGGGTTACAGAAGTGAATTGTATATTCTGGTTTTAAGTGTTAGTTTGTAAATGTTTCTTTTTTCAATTACTTTTTTTTTCTTTTCAGCTCCTGCATCTAACCCATATATTCCCATTTATTTTAGATGACAGTTTAATATCACCTTATACATTTCTTCTCCAGACTAGTCATAACAGTAGCAAGCCAGAAAAATGGTTTACATAAAAGGCATCTGTAAAAATAATTCTCTTCTTAAGAAAAGAAGCCTTCTTCTTTTTTTTTTTTTTTTTTAATTTTTCTTTACCTCTCACTCTAATATCATGTGGAGATATGTAGCAATCACTTCATTACTCTGAGCATGGTTTTACCTTTTAGTGACAGGGATGACCAAAGCTGTATCAGCTATGACATAAGGAAATAGCACTGACTCGCGGGCTATTTTCAAACCTCGATGTGTATCTCTTTTCAGTATGAGTTACCTTCTGCTCTGGTTTGCATTTGTCAGTTTTCAGACTGCTTATCCAAGTCAGTAGGTTCCTCCAAATGTCTGAAAGTTCTGGTTTGTGCATTAATGACATTGTTTAACTGTCACGCAGTGGTTAACTACAATCAAACGAAGGATGACAGCTGATTTAGCAGAGTGTCTATAACTTTATTTTGATTAAGAAGGGAGCAGCAAGGTTATAACTTCTGGAAGAAAAATTAAAAAAAAAAAAAAAAGAGAGAGAGAGAGAAAGAAGGAAATGCATTCTGGAGAGGAAGATTAAATCAGTGGAATCTAAAAAGAAGATCAACTATGAAAGCAAATATGTCCTATCAGGAAGTACTTTTCTCTGTAGCGGATGCAACCTGAGACAGAAAATATGTAGAAAGACAAAATCTGCAACCAGGTAGCCTTAGGAATGTCTACAGAAAACCAGCCAGCACTGGAGAGAGGAAAAAAAACACAACAGATTAAATTAAATAGAGTAAGCATGTTCTTTTCTTCCATTTCTTGACCCATGTCTTCTATAAACATTGGCAGCTGTGTTGTCAATTTTGTTTAAGTAAATCCATTCTTTCCACTCTCTCCCCCACCATTTTGTCTTAGTTTGGCTTGATTTAAGAGCAGTTTTGTCTGACAGCAAAGCATTCCTTCCCCTGGGGTTTGCACAAATGTACAAATCAGGGTGGTGGAAGACCTTAACCAGATGCCTCACCTCCTCAGCACATTTCCCAGCCTGCCCGGTGGGTCAGAGACCTCCAGAATAGTGAACACAGACATGACCTGGTCTCATGGGGCCAGGAGAATGAAGAGCCACCTACAGGAGATAGCCAAGAAGCCCTTCTAGCTTGCAGTCAGGTATTGACAACTATGCCAGAACCAAGATACTCCTATAGAATACTTCTATAAACATGAACTGGGAAGACCAGCACACCATCAGACCCTTAAATTTATATTTTAATTTTGAAAGGATGTGTTTTAATGTCAGAACATTCAAATTCACAACAGAGTACTCCCTTTCTGCAGCTTATTGAGCAATTACTCAGGATCCGACCAGAGATGTGCACAAAAGCAATTATAGCCTTTCTTATTACTAAAGACACCCACAAGTATTTAATAGAAGCACACTGGAAGTAACTACAAAGGGTTTCAGTTTTTAAGTTTTAACTATAGGCAGTTTAATATGCATAGTCTTAGACTCTTGATTTATATCCAAAGAAGGGAGTGAATACCCAAAATGTAACTGTTTTGCCCAGCCTGGCTCAATGATCAAATCAAAGCTATTACATCTCCCTACAAACCTGCTTGTGTCCTGAGACTATCGTGACTACTGAATGCCGTAATTCTTAGCTGTCTACAGACAAACCAGAAATTGATATGTTATGACTTGGGCTGAGACTAATTCCATTTTATGAGGAAATATGTGTTTTGCTTTGGTTCTAAATTGAACAAAAACCTTTGCTGTTTAAATAAAAAAGAAATACCATGGGGAAGAAATCACTGTTTCCCATGCAGCTCTAGGAACCACATCTCATTTGATCATCTGGCTCCAAGTTCTCATCTGGACTTGGGTGCTGGCATTTAGGCCAACAAACATCCAGGCACCAGCCTTCTCCTGAGGCACAAGATAGGAGGCAGCTGGCAACCAGGGGTTTGGTGAAGTGCTGTCCAGACTGCCACTTTGTAGGTTTCCACAAAATCCCATTTTATTTAAAGATCTCTAATTTTTGTTGGGTCTGACCAGACTGTATCATAGAGGCTGAATAACAATAAATCAGTTTAAATAATGCTCTAAAGCCAAGCATCTGGAAATACATATTTTATCAGTGTAGCCTATGTCAGACAAGCTAATGTTGATATTTTAACTGTTCCTGCTCTTGTTTCCAAGACCTGGATCGTGTTATGGGAATTGTGTTGCTCATGGCAAAATGACTGATATGAAACTGCAGGAATTTTAAGCCCTCGGGGGTTAATGGTATGTTTTAGTAATCTGATGCAGGAATGAACTTCATGCTGATTAGGCTGAGTGACCCTCTTAAAATGATTTCCAGAAAACATTTAACTTCTAAAATGCTTTTTTGTTACTATAACTTTGTGAAAGGAGCATAGACTCCACTTCTGGCAGAAGTTAACAGTGAATTGTTTTTCGCGTTAGCAAAAGCACCCTTGTCCTCTTTGTCCCTCCCTCTGGGCATCCCTAATACAAATGCATCACCTGCTAGGACACTTTTTCTGACAACATAAAGAGTCACTAACCTGAAATTGTTTTACCTTTCAATGCTACTCTCCCTGTTCTCCCATTTTTCAGGAGAGACTGATTATCACCAATGTTAATGGCTTGACACACAGAAGGACACTTTTGCTGTGGAATTTCTATAGGAGGTGGAGTGGTGGATTTTACTATCCATAAGGTGATGTCAAGAACCTCTCTTTATGGCAGCTTATTCTGACATCTCCAACATGCCTCTTCCACCACTATGCATACAGTGTATCTTGAAGCTCAGCAAATGCAGGGACAAATTATAATTTCTGTAAGTAATAGGTAATGAGTTAAATGATCCAAGCAATACTTACCAGCCTTGTAGATTGGAAGATATACTTTCTTCCATAGTGGAAATACCACTAACGTCTCCACTAAGCACAACATGATTTCCTACTATTAATTCAACTATTGCCCACTCCTAGACAACATTTTATGACTATTTATTTCAAATCTTGAACAGTGGGAAAGCTGAAGTCTTGACACAAACATAATCTGTAATGATAAATCAGACAAGAGCAGGGTGTTACTTTTCAGGATTCCAGGCTCTGTCTTAATTTAATGGCTGTTTGCTGAGGCTATGTGACTAACAGTAGCATAAAATATTTTAGTCAACTGGCAAAGTGAGGACTCAGAATGATTGAGAAGTACTGTAACTGGCTGCTCTGATTAATGTTGGGTAAATTACTGTTAATGCTGGTAATAAATGTCATTAGCAGTAATTCACTGAATAGCAGCTCTATAGGCTCTGATCACGTTGAATTTTAGCTAGAAACAATGACTGGCTAATCTTGGCAAGCTCCAGACTTTGCCATGCTTCCTTACAGCTGCTTGAATGCATCACAGGGTAAAGCAGGCTGCACACAATTGTGCCATGTGAGGGCTTGTAACGGCCTTTTATAGGCTATTACTCTTTCCTTCAACTGAAATGACATGCACAATATATTTATACTTGAAAGCAAAGTTTCTCTGTTGCCTTTGGTGAGGTGATTTGCCATAAAACCTATGAATCTGGCAGTAGAGCAAACCTCAGTGCTGTGCCGTGAATTTGACTCCTCAGGGGAAAAATAGTGTGGAGACTGCTGAAATCATTTGAATTCCAAAAAGGGTTACTTTCTCTCCTCCTGTATGTTCCCCTGCAAGTCATCTTCAGGGGAGTTTCGTGTTGGATATTAGAAAAAAAATTCTCAAAAGGAGTGGTGAGGCACTGGCATAGGTGGTCCAGGGAGGTGGTGGAGTCCCTGTCTCCGGAGGTGGTAAAGAACCATGTGGATGTGGCATCAACAGGAGGAAGAGGGTTAGTGGGCATGGTGGTGATGGGTTGATGGTTGGACAAGGTGATCTTAGTGGTCTTTTTCAACCTGAATGATTCTATGATTTTACGATCTTTTGCATATTTCCACCAGTGTAATAACTATGTGTAACCCTTCACCAACACAGCATATCAAGTCGTGGTAGTTCATACCATTGTCCTGTAGGTGAAGTATAACTGTGATGGTATTGTGCTTCCTTATAAGGAGGCCAAGTCATTGTTAGCATAAGTTACAAATGACAAAGTATACTGCACAAAAAAGTTTCACCTTTAATTATTATATTTAACAATTCTTGGTGACATAAACTGTTACAGAGGTCTCTACACAGCATCTTCACTGGAACCTCCGGTATTAGTTTCAAATAATTCCATCATACTATTTCATAACACTATGAGAAAAAAGCCATTACCTCCCATACGCATACACATTAGGGGTGAATTTCATAACACTGTGTTGCTTCAGCCAAGCATCTCTTGTGAATTACAGAACATTGCATCACCACTTTCTTAGTTCAGGGTATTCATAGCACCTATTTTGCTATGATTTAATACAGCTGTGTTTTTCAGTGTTTTGGGACTCATGCAGACCCAAATATGTTGCACTTGGCTTATTCACTCATTCCAAACTTATGGAGGAACCTGCACAATCCAAAGGGTGTGTAAGTTTTTCATCAGAGAACAAGACTAGGAGCAACAAGAGGAAATAGCCAAATTCATTTTCCCCGTAGTTAAATGAGGTGACATTTTGCTCATCATGATGAACTGTTGTCTGCCCACCACCACATGCAGCCAGACATTTCTGCAAATGTGGCTTTGGTGAGGCAGTGCATGATGTATCAGGTGTTTGAGTAAGTTGTTTCTGGAACTGGCAGAATATTGGTATGCAGATATTGAATAGCACTGAGCTATCAGTTAAAACTTTAGGATAATAGTAATGAGGAGTCTGCTTGGGAGAGCAAGGAGAGCTCTTTTGCAGATGTGAGATGCAAGAATTGATACTGGCAGCATTCCATGCACAAAGGATGAAACAAAGAGTGCTTAAAGAAGCACGTGTGATACTGCAAAAATAACATAACCATTATTTGAACCTATTAGACATACATTCCAACAAAAGTAAGATGGCTTTTTATTCCCAGACTGCTAGCAATGTATTCATTCACGCTCATTGTATTTCCTATTTTCATTAGAGGAGAACCATTCCGCATGCAAGTCATTACAAATAAATCTTCAGGCTACTAAATATGCTTATCTTAGAAGAAGCTGCTGTGCTATACAGTTTAGTCTAAGTATGGTATAAGAGAAATAAAAACAGTACATCCTTAATTTGATTGTTTACCACGTGATGCACTTTTAATAATGCATTTTCATTAAATTTTACTGTCTCAGCTATTTGAAATAACCGTGCAGATATGAGGGGTCTGATTGTTGAGCTAAACTACAAGAAGGCTGAAACAGGAACTTTGCTTATAGGTCTTGTAATGATATTTTGATGCGAAAGCTGATATTCTACCTCATTCTTTAAGGTAATATTCACATCACTCTCATACATTGTCTCGTTCATCCCTCTTCTGCACTTCCAAATCTTTATTTAACTTCCCTCTTTCCTGCACTTCCTTGTAGTAATTCTGCCCCAGATTGCTTCACATTTTTCCTCCCACAAAGTTGTTTTCTGTGAGCAGCTAAATCCTTTTGTCCCTGTTCACAGACAATTTGAAAAGCACATTTGGACTCACTGGGATTCAGGCATAGTTTTTCATGCTCTTGAGCCTAGACTCAGAAAAGTGTCTGATCTGTCCAATATCTTGAAGATGTGTGTCAGGTGATCTTATGAAAGAAAATCTGCACTTCCTCACTGTGCATGTCTACCCCAGTATTTACACAAGTTAGCTTTCTATTTCAGTGCTCAGCGGTAGCTGAGAAATGGCAATAAATACCCAGATAATGTGCCACTTACTCATTTCAGCCTCTGTTCCAAAAAGTAAAAAAATAAGACAGGGTGGTTGAGATTTATTATTATTTTTTTAATGTTATTGAAAATACCTTTTCCTTTACTGTAAACCTATCATGAAGCATAAAAGAAATAGCTAAGAAATGTCAGTTCCACTGAGAAATAAGCCCTCGCAGTATAGATTTCACTGGAAACAGAAAGGAAAAATACAAACAGCTTTCTCTTAGTAGCTGCTGCTACTTCTCTGAAATCCTCCACGAAAATGTGAGGCAAAATTCTCATACATACAGTGTGAATGGAGTTGTCACAGAACCACTCAATCAGATTCTCATGACCCAAGGAGTGTTCTGTAATGATAAGTCAGTAAGTAGACTTTGGAAGGGAAGGTGGTGAGGGCTAGGGCTTTACTGTTGCTAGAAAGTCATGCTATGTATAAGCTCAATTGCAAAACTATTCTGGATTGCTTCATTTGTCAGCTAGATGTGTCTCTCATTTATAGACTGCCTCTGTATCTGAAGAAATTAACTAATGTTCTTGTAAGTGGGTCTGGTTTGGAATCCTCAGCTATATAGATTATTAAGCTGTCATGAGTATATGGTGGATTTCTGGGGGTACTTTGAAAAATTTGAACCAGATCTATTTTCAGGAGGATTTTCTGTTCAAATCTAGTTAAAATGTTCTGTGTGGTATTGCTTGATCCTTTCTGTAAATGCAGTTTTAATGGAGGAAAAGGGGAGAACAGCTGAATGGAAGGCATTCAGGTTATAGCTCCTGCTTTCAGCTATTTGTAGACCTCCAGTTAGGAGAGTGCTTATTTAAAATGAGATATTAAAAAAAGCTGCTAAATGGGTCACTAAAACTTTATAATTCTTCATTTAGGTTTTTATTTCCAGGACTTTTTTAGGAAAAAAATGGAAGGAGAAATGATGACTTACATAGCACGACTTTTAGACTAGGCAATGAAGAATCAGCATCTTCACTTTTATGGTCTTTTCAATAATTCTGATCACTGCAAATTGAAAGTTTGGGGGGATTTCTATTTAAAATTTAAGCGAAAACAGATTTTTGAATATATGCATTTGCATTCTACTCTGCCCTAGCAATGCATGAGGGCAATGTTAATGCATTGATTGCCTGGATGTAAAGTCCTGGTGGAATTAAGTTAAAATTAGGGCTTTCACTGTTCATTACTCTGAGTATTGTGTATTTAGTTACTCTTGCATCAAGTGGATGTAAAATGCCACTTCTGTCAGAGGGTGTTCTGACTGAGTACACAAATTATAAATTAACTCAAAGTAGCTGCAGGCATTAAAGGATGCTTTGTGCTCAGGTCAACTTACTTACATGTATGTTTATTTGATGCATATTACTTAAAACATCATTGTGACCTCCCATGTTAAGTACTTGCAGCAAGTGGACTAAGCTGAGCCATTACAGGAATTCAGGTCCAAACACTCAAAAACTGGAAGCCAGAAGTGTTTTAAACAGCACAACATCCTGTAAGACATCAATTTTCTCTCTCAAAAGCAACTACTTTGGAAAGAGATACTCTGCAGACCATTTGCCTGAAAAGGAAAGCTAAAAAGAAATTAGCAAGAGTGAAGTAATCTTTTAATATGCTTCTCACTGTGCCTAAAAATGCAGGTGACAGTCCTACCTCTCAGACAATAGACTATATGCTCATAGTAATATAAATACAAAAGCCACCCCAAAATGAGAGGCAAAGCATGACTATGTTACTGTTCCAACTTACCGCTCATGTACATCCATCGTGGCCTTTTATTTCACACTCAGTTAATATGAATCTGCATTTCAAAGAAGCTAATAAAATTCCTTAAAATACATTATTTGCTTTATTTAAAATCACCTCAGTTGCCTTTTTATAGTTTCATCTAAATCTATTAAAATCACACAGAATGGCATCTTACGAAGACAGCAATTATTTGGAAAAGTGACTTACCATGACAATACATGGCTGTACACCCTTTGGAAAAGTGTCACTTTTTCAGACAAAAAGCATTTGTCATATCAAACTAGATATCATTAAGTAATCTGCTATGGATTTCTTAACATGGAAAGGGAACTTGAGACCTTTCTACTTACTTTTTGGTAGCTGCTAGTTTGCAGAAGTGTGGCTTCAGGGACCTTAGTGTGAATATTCTTCTTTCCTTTTGCGAAATCCTGCCTAGGCCAGCTGTAGCACATGGCAAACTTGCTGAAAACATGCTGCTAAGGAAAGCAGAGCATTACACTTGCACAGCGTGCATTCCTTTATTTGGAACTGTTTGCCTGTACCTGTCCATGTGATATCCCAGGAGAAAGACTGATACAGGGGGAAATAAATGAGCAATTCCATTCAAAACCCCAGTTGAAGTCTCCCTCTCCCCGACTCCTGGCTCTGTTTTTGCTGAGTTCTGTGCAGCCATCTGTATGTCTCCTCAGTGGGAGTGAAACGCAGCTGAATTAAACTCCCCCATTCATTTCCAATGCTTGTAGTTTCTTTCTGTATTCACCTTATGGAAATCAAATTGACTGCACAAGAGACACATCGTGCTGAGATGTGGGCGGTGATTTCTGGGCTGTCTGGGGCTTTTCCATGAGTTTCTATATTTACCCACTCACCTCATCATGTCTCCTCTTCCAGAAAAGGATGCTGTTGGTGAAGGTGACTTGCCATACCCCATCACATCACACTGCTTCAGAGGTTTTGCAATTTCCTCACTAGAAAAAGGGGTGTAGCTCTTTTGACAGCTGTGTGGGATGGACTTTGTGCCTGCTCTGAGGACAGCTTTGAAGAACTGAACATAAGCTGCACTAGTGTACTCTGTGTACTGTCTGATGAAATCTACAGCCTATTTTCCACTCTGTTTTTCTGTCCTTATGCTATGCTCTGTGGATGGTGGTTATGGGGAGTATCAGTGCTCCTCTCTGAGGGAGGAAGAAGCAGTGCTGCTGGGGAAGTTCTGAAGCATTTAGCTGGGAGCTGGTAGTGACCAGCCCCATTCTGGAGAGATGCACCAGGGCAAACAGGGGATCTGCAAATGAGTAGAATCCATAACATGTTGTGTAGGGTGGATCAAGGCCATCTTATGAGACAAGTCTACTGGATGGAGCCTTTAGAGCCTCCCTAGCTCCAAAGTAGTACTTAGAAGAAACACTCTGATCATGACAGAATTGTTGTGTGGGGTCACAGCTGATGTGTGTTGAATGCAGAAGACTCAACTGCACGTTTGCAGCAAGACCAGAGCTACTGTCTATTTTTGTATGCTATAGGCTTCCACGACATCCCTGCACTGCTTGAAAGGGACCAGCATACACTGATGTACCATGCTGCTACATCAAACCAGGGTACACATGAATTTTTTTCAAAAGCAAAGTGAGACTGAATAGGGAACATGCCAGGAGAGAAGAATTTTCACCTTGTTATTTCTGAATTGCTACTTAAATACATGCATATGTGTATAATAATAAACAGAGACTGAAGAAACTGTCTGTAAGACCCCATTCATTTTATTCTGATTATTTAAAGTTGTTTGAAAGTTGCTTGTAGCCCTTCACAAGAAGACTAGACAGACAGTGCTGAGCTCTGCTCTGCATGACAGCGATAGGGCCTGATTGAACAGCATGGAGCTGTCCGGGGAGGGCCATCTTGGGGTCAAGGCAAGGGTCTGCACCCTTTGCAGAGTGGGCATGGAACAGGCTGCACAGGGTAATGGGCATGGACCCAAGTGCCAGAGTTCAGAGAGTGTTCAGACAATGCTCTTGGGCACAGGGCTTGGATTTTGGGTTACCCTGTGTGTAGCCAGAGGTTAGACCCAAGAATCCTTAGAGCTCTCTTCCAACTCAGGGTATCCTGTGATTCTGTGAGTCTATGATTCTAAGAGCTTGAGACTTGCATATGCATTGAATTAGATATTGGATTTTCAGTGAAGGTGATACTTTTTTTGATTGTTTTTTTTGATTGATGGGCTGTGTAAATCTTCACAAGTTCACATTACATAACTAAAACTTGCTACACAGTGGTAAAGGAAATGTTAAATCTTCCATATGAACAGAGAAAGAATTAACGTTGCTGAGACTTCTGTGCTGTCTGCAAATGCTATAATACCAAAGCTGTAGCCTTTTACTGTCAATTTACTGGCACAAAGCAAGCCTATTTGCATTCATTAGTTGAAATCCTGAAAGCGAGCGCCGGCTAATATTAAACCAGTTGTACTATGGTCAGGATCAGGTTAGCCCACAGTCTGCCTACCGTTTGCTGCTTTGGTTCCACCTGATTAATGCAACCAAATGAGGGAAGCCTTCAGACAAGTCCATCAGAAGTAAGAACACAGTGCAATTGTCTGTCTGAATATCCTGGCTCAGACGGGAGGACATGTTTATCTAAAATATCACAGCAGAAGTGATTGTTATACCAGAGAAGTTTCTTTCCAATTCAGATGACATCACTTCTGAGCTAAATTACAAATCCCTAGAACAGTGAGCACTTCAAAGAGCTCTACCCCCAGTACTGCTCTTGACATCTTTTACCTTTATTATCTCTGCAGAAAAGAGATTCCATTTTCTTTCCGCTTCCAGACAATGATAATGGCCATTTTTCTTTTCTTGACAGCAGCATAAGTTGCCACTTGGCATGTTGCCCTACTGGCCAGAATTGTAAAGACTGTTCTGATGGGTCTTTATAGAAATGATAGTTTCAAACAGGTATTGCCAGTCAATAAACTGAGCAAACACAATTTGCAGATTACAGGATTCCCCTGCAAATCTGCATTTGCCCCGGCTATATTATATATATTATATATTTATAATTTATATGTATATATACCTTCATAATGTATATAATATATATATAATTTATATTTAGTATAATTTTATATATATATTATAAAAATATATATATATTATATAAATTATGAAGGTTCTGCTTCCTGTAATCTTCAGTTCATTTGAGTAAGGTTAGAGATAGATTTAGAAAACGCTGAGGGCATTTTACACTTGGACACTTGCAATCACCAGTGACGGTAGGAGGAGGTAGAAAGTCCGTGGTATTATGGCAGGGTCAGCATAACCACGTTTCTTCCTTAATCATGCCACAAATTCACCACAAATAGATACATAAGCTCAGGTAGTGTGCAAACAATGAGGTGGTTAGTAATAGCCCTCTGTTTCTTAGCTGGTAAAAGCTGTGCTCCGGGGAAGTGAAATGCTTCCCACACAAAAGCAGCTGATGAGCAAATGGAACAAAAATGAGAATAATAGCAGTATTTAAGACACTAACAATGAAGTAGTAGCTGCCTTCTGACTGTTTTGCCTTTAGCATCAGAATCACTTACTTGCAATTGGCAATATACAGTTGCTGCTTTATGGTAAGCATTTGGAGGCAAACTCTGGTTTGTCAGCCAGTCAACGACTGGACCAGTTATCTACACTGCTGAGATGGCCATGCTGTGGTGTGCTGAACTGGTACAGAATCTTCTCAGGTCCCTGTGGGAATCTCACGGACGTAACCTCATGAGAGGTTGTATGTTGGCATACCAACCATTTTAGGCACTATCCAAAAGCGTGAAACAAATAGTCACAACACTGCAAAAACAGCATTCACTGAGGATGCCACATATCAAATGATATGGCAGCTTGTCTTCTGATCTGTAATCCAGAACATGTCATGGTTCACCCCAGCTTTGGGTAGCTATAATATCTATTACATTTATTCAGGTCTTCCAACATCTTTGCATCTGTATGCCTCTAAGTTTTCTAGCTTGTGTTTTGCTTGGCTGCATTTTCTCCATTTTCAGTTGAACCACATAAATAAATAACAAAAAAATAACAGTAACTGTGCACATTAAAGCCAACATTGCTCAGATTCCAAAAGAAAGGAGCATCTACATCCAGACAAACACAATAACTTAATCTCTGTCAAAACAAGGGACTGTAATATTTTCTTTTTGTTTGTCTGCTTGTTTCTTATCTCTTTAATGTGATATTATTCTTCTCTAAAAGTATTTATCAAATTAAAAAAGATAAAATTGAGAGTTCTTGCACAAAGTGAATTACAGAGATGCTGTTTGCTAGGCACCAGGTGTACATCAGAGTGAAAGGTGAGAGAGAAAATTATGCCACTATTCAGAGTCCAATACAGAGTGATGGAGGGCCACAAAGTAGATCAGATAAACAGTCTTTGTTTGATAAGGCCCTGTCTACACTGCAAAAGACTTCTAAGGAAAACAGCGGCTATTAAATTCGAGCCATAATGAGGTTATGACAAGATTTTAATAACATTTTTTAACTCTGTTTTAAATTGTTCAGGAGTCTGACACCATCAACAAGGAGCGCCTCACACTGCACCAGAGCTGTTTAAGCAATGGCTTGGGAGCAGGTAAAAGAAGCTGAGCAACTGAGTTAACTATGCACATCATTAAGCAGGTAACATTTCAGGTATCTAATTGGATCCTAAGAGGGATTTTCTTGAGAAATATATGAATCTCTCTAACTTTTTATGGCAATTATTGACTCACATTTCACTATGGAACCTCGTTTTCCACTGTGTATGTATGAGGGCTGCTCTGAAAGCTATGCCCCCTATGTTATGATGTTGGCCAATGACATCAGAGGTGGATGTTGGTGGTACAGCAGTAGAGGCTGAGCCTACCCACCAGTGTTCTGTTGCATGTTGTTGCAGTGTGATAGATGGCAGCAGAGGAGCACTCTGACACAATGGGTCTGATATGGAAATGCAGGTGAAGCAAAGGTATGTCAATAAATTTCTCCATGAGGAAAAAATGGCACCCACTGACACTCTTGAATATTCTAACATTCTGAATGTCAATGGAGACCAAAGTGTGGATGTGAGTACAGTGAAGAGGCGGGTGGTGCATTTCAGCAATGGTGACAGTGACAGTGGGTCACTTCCTGTGCAGATTGTTATGAGAACGATATGCAGGCTCTTTTTTATCACTGGTGGAAATGCATAGCTAATGTTGGCGACTGCATTGATACATTATTTTTTGTTACTGAAAATTTGCTCTATTGAATAGTGTTATTGTGCTCCTTGTTGTAGTTTCCATGGAAATAAATAGGAGGCATTACATTCAGAGCAAGCTACATATATAACAGCTCTGCAAATATTAAATCATATTCAGATTTAAAAGTTCATGGCTGTTCACTCAGTAAGATGCCATAAATAGTTCATAATTTCTGGAAAATAGAAGTCTTGTATATTTCACTGGTTTTGCTCCCAGCACCTGTTTTATAAGTTAATTTTTTATTATCAGACATCAAGGATACAGCAGTCAGGATACAGGATAGTTACTGAGCATATTAACAACTCTTTCTTTCTTACCAGCTGCATTGACAGACTTTGTCTACAGAGAAGCTGCAGTCTTTGTCACTGCCAAAAAGACAGATGCTCAAATATCCTCTTTGCACCCTGATGGTCACTGGATGACTACTAAAACATCAACATTCTGCTCCTCTTTCTGTTACATTACAAAGCATCTTTTTTTATTATTATCTTGACCTTTACAAAAACAGACTTATTTGTGTATCCTTGAAAACTGAAGCAAAAACACCTAGGAAAAGGAAAAAAAGAAAGAAAAAAGATTTGGCTCTGAAGTTTTGAATACAGTCTGTATGTCAGCAAGAGTCAGTGAGAGATCCAGCCTGCTACACACTGATAGGGTCTTACTGTCAGTACAGATACCCAAGGTAATGGAGCTGGCACTGCACTCAACACAGAGCTTTGTCTTCATGGTGGAAGGGAAGCATCAGTATAGCAGCACATCACAGAAACAAGAAAACCTCCCAGGATGTTTTCAGATGCTTCAAGGAAATTGAAGACAGGTGGTTCAATGTTTAGGAATTATTTTTATCTGTATCTGCAGTTTATTAGTAAAATCAAAATGAGTGCATTAAAGCTGTTGAAAAGAATGCTAATAGCTTTTATTTTTACAGTAACCATCACTAGAAAATAATGTAGCATCATTGTGAAATGTACTATGTTTCTTTCTAAACTGTAGGAAGCTGAATATTCAAGGTTCCTTGCACAGAAAGTCAGCTTCTTTAGCCAGTATATCTATTTTCCATTTAAAGTGAAATTACTTATGTCACTTTATGATCTTTAGGGACCTTTTCACAATAATCCACTTGACAAGCAAGGCAGGTAAGCTTTGCAGAACTTATAATTGATCACTGGTGCTATTGTAGACATGATGGAAATATCATATATAATATAAATATTTTTTAGCAAAAAATATTATTGCTTCATAATCAGGTGTAGGTGTTAGTCTATGATTTGGCCTTGCTTTGACATAATGAGCCTATGGTTCTGCATAAATGGAATATAAACATAATGATGTTTTTACAAGAGTTCCAGACGTCTTGCCTGTATATGAAATGTAAACACTGGGTTCTATCTTTAGCCGTTGAAATTGGGTGTGAAGGAGAGATTCTGTTTGGGCCTCAGCACAGCCATGCTTTAGTTGGGAGTATATTGCTGTGGAACTGCCGCTTGTTCAAATGCTCCTGACACCCAACAAAGACAGCATTGTTCTGTTGGAACCTGTTTGCTGAAGTCTGGCCAGCTGTAGCTGGGATGGCTGCAACAGCAAGAATGTGTTACTCAGCAGTCCCCTGAATGACGCCTGGTGGTTTGTCACAGTGTTGATGGACTGCATCTGGCCAGGGCAGTGAACAACAGAGAAACAAAGACTAATCTTGCTCAGACACAGTGTGCGGTGTGGGCAGGTACCTGCAGTCCTGCTTTCAGCCTGGGAAACCTTGTAATGATTCCATCTAGTGCAGATGTCTGATGTGACCTTCATCAGAAGTGTTTTAACAGCAGTGCTGTAATTCTCATTGTCGATCTGATGTAATGAGTCAGATTCTTGAGCAACTGGACTTAGGTATCCATGAAAGAATACTGATGCTCAGCCTTATGCTGACCCTTACCCAGACACCATTTCTACATATGTTTCTGGCATGATCATCACCCGTGTACAAATTGGTGGATTTGGGGAACACTGTATTAATTTAAAAAGGTGTAGAAGTCAGTGATGTAGCCCATCTTGCTTTGTACTGTATTCATATATGAATTGTATAAAAACAACCATAGGAAGGAAATCTTTTACAGAAGTCTCAAGCAAACCATCAGCTCTTGGTTGTTGGGAAGCTGCTCTTTCTGGAGAACTTCCTATGAATACAGTAAACAGGACAAACAGAACTCTTCATCAGCTGCATCTCATTGCACTGTATAGTTGATAACTGAATAATGAAAATCTTGCTTTATGCATTGATAAAGTTTTGATAAAAATTTATGCATTGATATCATCTGGATCTCAAGTTTAACAGAACTTTCTTGTAGCTCAGCTGGAGCTACGTACAACACAATCATTGTTAGTCTATAAGCATGCTAGCTGTTTTTCTTTGATTATTTTTCCAGAGACACTGGCATAATGCATGCTAATACCATATCACTGTCTTTCTTCCAGGGGTAGCTAGACTTCTTATGGAGTTCTGAATCTGCTGCTGCCGATAAACTAATCAATTTATTCTTTTAGCTTACCTGGCTTGGTCTCTCAACTTGAGCTCCTAGATGCAGCCTCCATTTGTGGCCCAGCCAAATCTGCAGGCAAACTGGCAACATGAGCAAAATATGTATTAGGAGTGTAGCCAGGGAAGCAGGAGAAAGTCTGATGTCGCTCTTTGAAGAACACTCAGAGAAGTTCCTTATGCAAGAGAGCACATGATGCTCTCTTCAGTAATCCCAGTGCAGATTTCCCTGGGGTGTGACTTGCCATAGCCAAGGACAGAGTATGTGTCTCCTCATCCTGCTGCTTCTATCCTAACGTCATATCCAGAGATAAGCTGTATGACTCAGCTCCTTCCCCCACATTTTTCAGTTTCCCATCATCCTTTTGTCACAGAAGTTGACAAGGGAAAACTGCAAGGACAGCCCTCCCTGCTGACATAACCACAACACCTATGGGGATAGAAAACACAGAATAAGGAACATGTTTTTTTCAGTTCTGTGTATGCCCTGTTAGTTTCAGTCAAGATCAACCAGAACAACTTTAGATATATTAAGGCATAAAGTTATGCTTACATGCTGGTATTTTCAAATGTGGCTTATTTTTTTCTAGTTTATCTGGACTACTTCTGGTCTTTGCAAGCTATCTTAGTTCTTTATATTTATAAACTCACAGAACAACTTGTTCTTATACTTGTCCTCTGCTTGGAATGCCTCATGTTTCACTGAGAATGACATGATCAACCATATGAAATTTCCAATCTATATCTCATTTTTAGAAGTGAAATTAGACTTCGTGGCTTCAAATTACTAAGTTTTGAAAGCGTGTTATATCTATTAGGAAATGAAATGAAAGATATGGGAAATACAATTACTCAGGCATACAAAAATTGGTAGCACTAAAATTACAGTAGAGTTGTGAGTAAAAGTTATCCCTAGAGTTTCTTGAAGGTTAATCTCAGTAGTTATTGTTCAACACTAAGATCATGTGTGATTAAAATAACCAGGATATTTAGCTTAGTGAGTGTTGACTCAAAGCTGGCTGACTGCTGTGGTTTGGTTTGTAACCAGTATGGCCACGCTAGCTGAGGAAACCTAAGGGGAGAAAGAAGTGGGTTGTGGCTGCTTTTGAACAACAGGAATATGTGTGGAAGGTGGGGTTGCTCTTCTCTGCAGTACATCTATCACATCACCTAGAAATGTGCACTGATGTTGGGAAGACCTCACTGCCACTTCACTTAAATTCTAAAAAATACATATAGTTGGATACCTAAGTGAGACAGACCAGATCACACCTTTTATTATCTTGCAGCACAGAGGAAACTGTGCTTCATTTATGAAGGAAATGTATACCTAAAATTAAAAAGTCTTACTACCATGTCCCTATGCAAACCATGGCAATTATCTTGATTCAACCTCGAGGTTTTGTCTCTCAGAAATCCTAGGTAACATAAGTCAATTAAAATGTGAAGATTAAGGTATTTGTCATTCAGGACTATGCTATGAAGAACCTGGGGCCACATCAAGCTGTATTGCTGCGACCCTGGTTTTGCAATCAGACACCAGTGTCAGTCTGTGTAAGAGCTTATCCAAGTGGAACTGATTGCAGAGTCAAGACTTACATTTACCAGTTAGAGTGCTTATGCACTGTGGCAAGGTCCTGATGAAGAAACCTTAGTTACACCCTCTGTTTCTCTGAGAATTTTGATTAAAGGAGAGTAAGGTGGGTTTTGATTGGTTATACAAGTTACTGCAGAAATAATTTCCCTCTTCTGAAAAGCCAGGATTGTACTGCTGACGTACATTTATACTAAGAAAGCCTCTTTTTTTCCCCCTTGCCATCCAATTAGTTCTTTAAAGCTTTCAAGGACTTTTATTTTTACAAACAGAAACCCTGAGACTCTGAAGAGTGAGGAGTTTGATGCCTTTGGGTAAGCAGGCAAAAGCACATTGGGCTCCTGGAGAGGCTGATATTCTGTCACCATCTGTTGCATGCACCAGGTCTCTCCTACATGTTTAGTAGTATTTTGACCTGTTATTAGGCATTAAGAATTTGGGGGAAAAAAAGTATCTCTCTGGGAAAGTCAAGGAGAGAGACACACTCAAGACCTGCAGTGATTGTGCCGAGGATGAGGAGTTGTGTCCTATGGGAACACTGGGCAGCAAAAGGTGGGTTGGGCACAAGGAGAGAGGCAGCTTGCCTTTCAAGTTGCAAACAGCTCCCCAACAGTTTCTCTGCAAATACAGTTTTGTTAAAAGGTAGTTTTTTCCAAGCAAGGAGTAGTTTTCAGGTGGACAAAACCTCAGAGGCCATTTTGCTGAAGCAGAAGAGAGCGGCACTGTGGGGACAGTCTGCATGGACCCCCCAGTGCAGCAGCAGAAGAAAGGGTGTTTGAGAGCAGAGATGAAGCAGCTCAGTTTGCAGATTATGGGAATTGCTGTGTTGAGGCCAAACCTGAGCTCCACCTCTCTTTAGTGACCAGGGCCATACTGAGTAGTGATGTAGTCTTCTTACCAGTGGATGAAGATGAGGTTTCAGACTGCCCCATCAAATCCTGTTTGTGTTGCATATAACAAGGGGATTTTTATCTGATATGTGCATGACACTGTTAATTATAATTGTCTTTCCAGATTTATTCCATGTCTCTTTTAGTTCTTCATCTCCAATAATGTTTTCTTTGCTTTATAGACTTGATTTTTTTATAGACTAAGCTTAGCATTTACTAGGAGGAAGTATTACATGAAAAATTATTTCTCAGGGACCTGGATAAAAAAGCAATCTGATTTCTTTGGTATTTGTACCAAATAATAATAATAATAATAATCCCTAAAAAATCAAATACGCTTTTTTTTTTTTTTCTTGACACTAGCACCTGGAAAGAAGAAGAAAAAAAAAAGACCTACAAAAGGTCTCAAACAAGTTACACGAACCACGTCTATTTACTTTTCCAAGTCAACTGCTACTATTATGCTAAAAAAGCTTGAGAAGTTGCTTCTAAGCCAATATGAAATGAGAAAAAAACTTATTCACCCAAGTGTCATAAAATGAACCCGTCATAAAATGACCAGACTGCATGAAGTTCATTATCCAATCCACTGACTTTTTCACGAGAACCAGCTTATTTATAGGACACTGCAGCATTTCAGCTGCCAACTCTCTGCATAGAATAGTATTAAACTGTACAGGAAAAAAAAACACAACACAAAACACTTTGCAGCATATTAGTGAGATTCCATTGGTGTGTGTTCCTGACAAATGGCTCCCCTGCAGTTGTCTCAGCATTTCCTTGCCAGACAGGACCCATTTACTGCTTCATTTATTGATAAGCAGTGGAAGTTATAGAATCAGTACCATATCAGTGAATCTAAGGAATTAACTCACACAGTTCTTAGAGATGTAATGTCTGTAGAGTTTAAAACTAAAATAACACCAGGAGATGTTTATGACTATTGTGAACAAAGAGAAAAAAAAAAGACCAAACTCAAGAGTGATAACTCGATGATGGCATTTTAATTTAATTCAAAGTAATGCAACCAAACTGCATGAGGGAAAGGAATGAAGGGAATGATCAAACCCCTTAACCAACAGTGTTTTATCCTGCCATTAAACTGTTATAATTACCCAGCATTTGACCAGATGGCAAGCCATTTCTGAAGTCAGACCAGGTGTTCAAGATGCAGAGATAATCACAAAGCTGATGACTGTGGTGAAACTAATTAAAAAGTGTGTTGCAGTGGCACAGTGGTGCTGTGGAGAGAGTGACCAAAAATAACAGGATAGAAAAGATGTAATGTAGTACAACAAAGTGATTTGGAGGATAGCAGGCAAAAACAAACAGAATTTAATTAATTCAAATGATCAAGGTCAGAGGAGAACTCTAATAAACTATTACATAATGCAATCTCCATGGGGCTTTCTAGGGCTTTGTTTCTGTTTCCTAACACAAATGTGAAGACAGAAGTGAAAGGCAGAACTAATAAAGATGAAAACTGTCAGCCCAGTCAGAAGAAGGGCAAAAAACAGGCACAGATGTACCTCAAAATGAAATACGGGCACAGTGAATCCTTTTCATGTGTATGAATGCCGATTATATGACCACAGCTGGAAATTACAGAGGGCTTTATTCATTAAAGACTAACTATCTTCAATTAGGCTTTGCTTTCATGATGAAGCAGCAGAGTGGCAAAGCAAGGCAGTGTCACACTGTGCTTGCACTCCTCAGAGGGCCGCCCTCCACCTGCACCTGGGGCACTTCTGTTTTATGGACGCCTTCACCTGGTTGGGACCAAAAATCAATTCTGACACTAGGGAAAAGACAAAAACCAACAAGAAAACTTTGAAAACAACCCCAGGAAGTAAACATCCAGCCACACACTAATAGAAATCCAAGTGTCTCATTGTCAGCTAGGCACATAGCAGTCCTCCTGCCGGCTCAGTGTTTTGTGATCGTCTCTGGCTGTCTGCTATAAAAATGTAAGTGTGAATGCTCACGCTGTGCCCATGGCCCTGAGGAGATCACTAATTGGCTCCGTGCTATGCCCATACACGAAGCCTGATGCTAAAGGGGTTCTGGACACAAGTAAAAGCTGAGACCTATTAAGGGCATCTCTCCATGAGGCTTTTCAGGCAGGAAGGGGAGGTGTTCCTATCTGCCCACTTCCTCTCTGCCCTCAATACCTGCCCCAGAGTCTGTGGACACCTATGAGGGACAGATTTGTAACCTAAGTACTGAGGAGGGCCTCAGATGCTTCTCTTCAACAAGCACTTTCTCCATTAAAGAACAATGAAAATTATGAGCACCCTTCCTTGCCACGTTATGCTGCTGATGTATTTCATGGGAGCTTTTGCTAGTCATAGGAGCTGGGATTCAGAGTCAGTCTGCAGTTTGTTTTGTTGTTGTTTGGTTGGATTTTAATCTTTGCGAGTTTCCACATGTGTGAAATGGTGATGTGCTGTGCAAGACTGCTGATAGCACTGCAGTCTCATTCAACATTTCCAATGTTTGGGAGTTCCTCCTTGTTGCTGTGTCTTTGCTTGCCTAAAAAATTGGATACTTCTTTGTGCAGAGGTGTTAGAATTTACGATAGGAACAGGTACAATATGGAGTTGATAAATCAGTTGGTAGTCCAGTTGACCCTGCCAGTAGGAATTTTGCTTTCACACTGGTACTAGAAATAACCTCTTACTGTCCTTTCTCTTGACTGGGGCTACAGACTGCAGAATCCCCTCTGCTGCAATCACATTTATTCAGACATTCTCTGTAACTCAGAGAGCCAATGTATTTATGACTGTGATCAATTGATATCTGGTGGTACTTTATTTAGGCACTGGTGTTCAGAGCAGAGTGAGCTGAAAAACATAGTCCGTTTAAACTTTAACTCCCTTTTCTTAACATTAGTTCTCTTGCTGGCTAAAAAAAAAAACCAGAAGATTCTTCTTTAATTCATTCAGTTTTTTCTCTTTTTAATTGTCACCAGATTTTGGAATGTTTCATTCAACTTTACTGGTGACGTTCATGTTGGGAACACATTTCTTCAGTGGGCTGAGGATAAACAAAGAGCTATAACTGGAAACAGGAGTGTAGACCACAGATAATGGTGTAAATCTGTGGAAAAAGTGCACTGTTGAAAATACAGCCACATTCATTCCAGCAGTGCCTTCTCTCCACAGAGTACACACTGCCAGGATATGTAACTTCTCAAGTGTTTTTAACCTCTTAGGCAACTGGTATTCTGGCAAAATAGTTTTTATACTCAGTGTTCTGCAGGTTCTAATGGATGTGTTTCAAGGGGGCAGTTATAAGCACACATCCCAAGGCTTGCAACTGCTCTGCAACCTGGTGCAAGTTCAGTGTCTCTCACGTTCGAGTCTTTCCTTCCTGAGAATCTCCAGCAGCCACCTGGCCATGGCCCTGGGCACCCTGCTCTGGGTGGCCCTGCTGGAGAGTGAATGGGCCAGAGAGACCCTGGAGGGTCTTGTTAGCCTCAGATATCCTATAAGTTTGTCTCCTGTACCACCTGTGTTTCTACTCTGCTTTCTTGCCATCATCCATCCTCTGCATTCACACAAATAGCTGTTTTCTGTCTTTTGGAAATTGGCAAATAACAGTAGGTTTAAGGATTTTGGAAGTAAAAGCTTTTAAATGAATTCAGTAATGACACCGCAGGCTCGAAACATGCATATTGCTGTCTGGGACTTCATGTTAATCTTCAGAGTTGCAACTAAAAGCTGAAACCACATACTTGGACTTTTGCCCAAGCTTACAGTGACCTGTAGAGCTTTTTAGGAGACATGCAGTTGATTTTCAGTGTTCAGTATGCCTTGCCACCTGTTTACCTTTGCGCACAAAAGTGAGGAGAAAGCCCTTTCTCATTCTGATCCAGACACACAATGGTCTCTGCTGTTTACTGTCAGGTAATGTTTTGCAGAAAACTGGAAGACCAAAGTCCACTTCTTCCTTATCCAGGAGAAGGTGGTTCAGAATGTTGGCTTCCCAAATTAGCTGTGAGTTGGCTTTCAAGCACGAGGAGGAAAGTTTAAGAAAGGGGGAAAAGGGAGAGAACAGGAAGGGTGAGAATGTGTTTTGTCTTTTTCATAACTGTCCATCTCCTTGTGTTAGGAATATGCAAAAATAATCTTTTATGCCAGAATGGGACATTACCTTTAACCTGCAGCTGATGTATCTGTGCAGCCCTTCATATTGCCTTTCACAGCTCAGATGGGCTTTGGTTTTCCAAACTTCCATCCCTGTGTGAGGACCCTGGAAACATCCCCCCTCCTAGAGGTCTGGGTGTAAGGGCTCAAGACCAGCTTAGAAGCAGTGTAACCATCCCATTCAGATTATATTTCTATATTCCTCCTGATTCTCCTGTCTCTGCTTCCACAATTTATTTGGCCCTAAAGCTCATTGGTATGGCTTAAGACGTACTCCTACTTGTCACTTACTCTGTGAAGAATTTGCATTGTTTAGTAATTGTTTGGGATTTCCACTTCTGAAATAAATTATTGAACAGAATTTATATTATTTTGAACAGTAAAGTCTGAGATAAGCTTTCTTTCCCCACCAGGAAACCTAGATTCTCCATACTGATCCCTTTCTAGTTTCACAAAAATGCAGTACCATTGGCTTAGTGAATGGCATCAGTCCTGCAAATAGTGAAGTACTTGCTCAGCTGTGGCAGTTCTGTGCTATTTAAATTTTAATGCATGCTCAAGGACCTCAAAATCTGGCCCCACATCAGATTAAACTCATTCCAAGTAGATGTAACCTACTGTCATATTTACATATGTTAATTCTCTGACAAAATAGAGAAAAGCATCTCAGTAATAACTCCATTCATGCTAATCAAACCAAGGTGTCTAGAGAGAATAATTACTCTATGACCTTGCTGCTTCACAATGAATGACCTTCTACGATTGGAGCATAGAGGTGGTTGAAAATGTTCTGGTTGAAGGCTTTTCCATAAGAGAGCGATCCCAAACTGAGACACTAAACAAGAGCATACAAATTGTCCAGAAGATTTGACACAGAATTATTGAAATTGGTTTGAATAATTTTGCAGTCCACAAAGCTCTCTTTGAACTGGTGTGTCAGGATTTGAGATGCATGTGATGCAATGTTCAAAGAAAAAAAAAAGTGTAGAGAGGAGCCTTTACTTAAAGTCGTGCCAGTTTTTCTCATGCTTTTTAACTTGTTCTGTGAAGAAAAAATTACTTGTGATTCACAACGTGGAGAAATAATTAAAGGTAGAATGCTTTGTTTTGGTTTGGTTTTTTAACTAGAGGCATTTAGGAGTCTATTACTAAGACAAAAAGATAAAGACTGGCATCTCTCAGATAGGCAAAATGGTGTCAATTTAATTATTTGGGATTTCTTTATAATTTACATAATTAAGGCAATAAGATGATGGCAGCATTCTCACGGTTTAGAAGGAGGAAATACCTGTGTTCTGCAGAGAAAAGAGATGATTTATCGAACACCAAGGATAATCAGCATATTTACATACACACTTTTATGTTTAACTGCCAATTTCTGTTTCCCAATTAAAGTGGTTTATTTGACTGTTATCTTTAGCTAATTAGTACTTATTTTAGGGAGTGAATAAAGAGCAGGTTTCATGGGAAACTAAAATCATTGGCTGCAAGTAGGAGGAATAGCTTGACGGCTGATAAAGAATCACCCCAGATAATGAATTCCTGTGTGTTTTGTAATGTATCCTAATGTCTCATGTAGTTACTAAACTCCCAGATGGCCCAGAGAGGCATATACTCACCAGGTGACATATTAGCCAATTTAAAAGATAATTAGTAAGTACCATTGTAAGTACCATTCTTTCTGTATTCCTTAAGCTTTAGGAAGATTCACATTCCATTCTTTTATGTACTGGTCTCCAATTGGAAACATATGGAGTAACTATATGTATATATATCTTTTCTTTCTCTTTTTTTTCTCTCTTTTTTCTTTTTTTTTCTGGAGGTGCTGCTCTCTGGCTTCTCCCACTGACTTCAGCACCAAACTCACTTGTTATAATGCCATCATGCACGTTTCCTGCTGTGTCTTTGTTCTTCTAAGCACCACCACTTCTGAAGATATCCATGCTGTCAGGATACCTGCTATTGCAAATGTTTTTCCAAGTTTCAGACCAGGGGCAATTTATTTTTCTTTTATCAACAGTCTTGATACTTTACATCACTAATACAGCGAATAAGACAGGTATGACTCAGGTATTGGAGGATGTCAGTGCTGTGCATGTGCTGGCACTAGAGCAACCCATTGGTGAAATTTTTCACCAAAACAACAAAGAAAGATGAGGAAGATCTACGAAATGGACCCAGAGTCTGCTTTAATTCTGAATGAAAATATAGACCTGGCTTCTCTGGGTTCCTGTCTTTTTTGAAAAGTAGATAAATCCAAGTAGCTCCAATAAATGTAGGGTATAACTGTGCATAGGCAGGTGAGGCTAACTCTCCCGCAGGATCTAGGCTGGACAGATTCTGAACCAAGGGGCACAGCTGCTCTGTTCAGATGGAACCAGATCATGACATCCCTTAGCAACCCAACCTGATTTTCCTCCCCAGACAGTAAGTGATAAAACATATGAAGGCCTGGGACTAGTCTATGGGAGGAAAGTGCTGGGACCTGTCCTTCTACCATGCGGTTTTCAGACAATTTGGCCTGGATCTGTTTTGCAGACTTCAGGTGCCCAACCCTGCGATTAATTTCCCTTTAAATATGTACACAGATTCCAGAAACGTTTGCAACCAGGAAGAGGTTTAAGTACAATCAGAACACACAAAATAGTTGTTCATGCTGGATTCAGCTGTCGTTTTAGATCTTTTTGTCACAGGTTTTCTTTCTTCCATATTTTATCCAATTCCTTTTCAGTCATAAGCACTTTTTCTTTCCTGTTTCCTTATACCTCAGTGTCAATTTTCTGCCATTAAAATCTCAAAAGGACTAATACATAGGTATTATGAGGTGGGAAATTCCATTTGAGTGCACTGACATCCATGTATCACTCAGACTCCTGTATGTGCCTGAGCAGCAGTACTAAAAGCCTGCATCTTCTTCCAGATCTGTAATAATGTCATGCTAATAATCTGTATGTCATTCATATAGACCCTCAAACATAAATATCCACCTGCTTACATTGCAGCTTGTGGTTCCTGCTGAGTGTAGTGACACGTAGGTGTTTTTGTGGGCCTTATAGCTTGTAGGTTTTCATTTCCTTAATGCAAGGAGGTGGATGACAGATATCTTTGCAAAGAGCTGTGGATGAAAAGTGGTGAGACTCCTCACAAATGAGGTAAAAGAGAGCCCAGGGGGTGATTTAGATTCATACAACAGAACCAGTCATTTTCTTCACCTCACATTAGCCAACTATAATTTCAACAGGACACTCCTGCTGATACCCAAAATTATTCTGAGTCCAAAATGAGTTATCAAGCAGTCAGTCTTCATAGAGAGCTTAGGGCATTAGAAAGAATTGTGCAGACTGGGGCTAAGTGCATGCTTAGGCACCCACAGCCCTTGACACAACTGAGAATTTGGCTGCCGAGTCAAAAAGGTGCATCAGGAGTCAGGATGACCAAGCAGGAGGGAGCAAAAGCACTCAAGGGAGAGGGTGGTTTACCAGGCATCCATTTCACTCCCCTCTCCAGATTCAAAGTCTCAAGCTTTTACAAGATGTTTCCATTTCTCAATGACTCTGCCCTTTCCAAGCTGTTATTTAGAGAACTGTCACTGCACACACTACAAACACAGGAAAAGTGGGAAAAGAGTCATATTGATGGGCTGGAGTATCCCTCCCAGGAAGCAAGATTGAGGGAGCTGGAATTGTTCAGCTTGTAGAAGAGAAGGCTGCAGGGAGATCTCATTGTGGCCTTCCAGTACTTAAAGAGAGCTTATAGGAAGTAGGGAGACAGACTTTTTACATGGTCTGATTGTAATTGGACAAGGAGGGAATGGCTTTAAACTGAAAAAGAAGAGATTTAGACTACATGCTATGAGGCACTTTTCACTGAGAAGGCGGTGAGGCACTGGCACAGCTGCCCAGAGAAGCTGTGGTGCCTCATCCCTGAAGGCACTCAAGGCCAAATTGGATGGGACCCTGGACAGTTTGAAGTGGGGAGAAGCCCTGCCCATTGCAGGGGCTGGGGCTGGGTGGGCTTTGAGGTACCTTCCAATCCAAACTGTTGTGTGATTCTGTGATCCTATGATTCCTCTTCCCATTGTCAGAAGTGCCCAAAAAACTCAGCTCCAGCAAATTTAAGTGGATTGGCGGGGAGCTTGAAAACACTACCACTGAAATTTCTGTCCGTGCCTTCACTTGGAAAAGATCCCAAAAGTAATCACCTGGGCGTCTGTTGTGGGCTGCAGAAACGCAGAGAAATATCTGGAATTCATAAGCTGCTGCTTCTGTACTCCTTCAAATTAAGGACAGCCATATAGATTTCTGTGAAATACCAGTGAAAAAAAAAAAAAAAAAAAAGCTGTAGGACTTAGAGGTTAAATTTGTCACAGCTGTGAATGTATACAGCCAAGTGTTAAACCCTTGAAAAGAATATTAAATGTGTAAATGAAAGACATTTCAAAGAGACAGCAACAGAAGTCTGTAGCATTAGAAATTAGGCATACCCTGTAAAAGGTATTGTTCTAATGAGAGAACTCGCAGAGTCCTGTGAATGGAGCAAAGCTGAAGCCATAGTTATTCTTGTTCAGGGACTTGCAGCTTGGCCTACTGCAAGCAGATTGTTTACAAAAATTGGTTTATGCTAAGCATATTATGTCTATGAAGCTCTAATGATCACAGAATCAATGGCTTAAATATTAGAAGTCAAAGTTATAGCTGTGTGTTGCAGAGCATGATTATTGGCCTTATAATGAAATTATGAGGCAGGTTTGTGCTTGGATATCTGTGGCATTCAAGTGGTCTAATCTACTAGATGGTTTGCTGTCCTTAATATCTTCAAAGACCTATGTCCCAAGAGCTTTGAATTATACTTTGCTTATTCAAATGGGCAGCTTTAGGCCCTGAGTTTTTGAGACACATTCCTTAATAGAAACAACACAGTTACGCTGACTTCCACCAGCTGAGAATCTGTCTTATCAGGAGGTATCATACCCTTATGTCAATATAGGAAAAAAATAAATAAATCAAAGTCCAGCTAAGGTGGTGGAAGGGCTGTGGGTCTGAGACTGCCATCATTGCCCCTTCACTAAGAACCTCAGTATAGGCTGCAAAGAGCAGAAATATCTCTCCCTGAGATCAACAGAAACAGCCACACTGAGCTCAGTGGCAGCTGCATCAGGCACCAATGGCCAGCCCTGAAGATCAAAGACATTTCATCAATTTTAGCGTGACGCAGTTCACATAGGTAAATTTACCTATGTCAGGTTTATGAGTAGTTCTTTATAATATATATTTTGTGCAACATAGTATTTGTGGATTAAGGGATCATAGAATCATTAAGGTTGGAAAAGACCTCTCAGATCACCCAGTCCAACCATCAGCCCACCCTCACTATGCCCACTGACCACGTCCCTCAGTGGCACATCCACACAGTTCTGGAACACCTCCAGGGGTGGTGACTGCTCCACCTCCCTGGTCAGCCTGTGCCACTGCAGCACTGCTTTCTGTCACAAATTTTTCCTAATATCCAACCTGAACCTCTACTGATGCAGCTTCAGGCTGTGGTAAGAACCCCAGTAGTAATGCAGTACCCAGGCACATCACCACATCTCATATAAAATAAGTTGATGGAGTTTTAAGGAGGTTTAGTGGTTAATACTCTGAGAACTCTGTGCAGAGTACTCATCCAACATGGAAAGAACGACACAGAAGATTTACGGAATAATTATATTCATGAAATTAATGGATGAAAGCTTATATATTGCAGGAGTCTCCTCTTAATCAGCATTCCTATAAATTATAAATAACACTCAATTTGGTGTGACTCCACAGAGAAGTGCCCTTAATCTTCATGGATGGATTTCAAGCTTGTGCCTTCATTAATCAGAAAAGAAGGGAGTTCTTTTCAATATACTTTATTTATTCATTTTTTAATTTATTTTCACAAAATATGAAAGAAAACCAACACATTTTAGGTATAGAGTAAAAGTGAGATTTCTTTCCCAGGACCCCAGCAATGAAGAAATGGAGATTTTGCACACTTTGAAAGAAAATCAAAATGCACATATCTTGTATCCTGTTTCTGAATTAAGACTCAGAGCTTATAGTTGTTTTCAATGCAGGACAGCCCAAGAGCTCCTCTACTTTTGATTTTAAAGGATAAATGTTTTAAATTCAAATCTCAGATCAGGTCAGAATGGGGCTTGATTCTGTTAAACAGTGACAGAACACAGTTTCTCCTTGTTCTTCTGGCTATAACTAATGACGCATGTCATGTAAGGTCAGTTGAGTTGCAATACAAGCCTGTGCTGAACTGAGATTGTGTTTGAAATGAGGATCCTTAGGCAAAGTTGTCTGTATCTGTACAAGGCAACAGGACACTTCATGTCTCAGACCTGACCTGTAATTACAGCTGAAGGTTCAGATTCAACTCAAATGATTCAGTACAAAGGACTTAAAATTTGAAGAGATTATACCTTGAGGTTCCATTACTAAGTCCTGTTTCCCTCTCCCCCTCTCTCTACACAAGAGTGTTTTATGCCTTTTTTATTATTATTTTCCATTACAAGCAGTGCTTTCCTGGTCTCCTTTCCTATTTTCCTCTCATAACCCCTGAATGAATTACTTTGTTCAGACATTAGAAAGCTGCAAGTATTATAATAAAATTGCTTAAAATCTTTGGAAAGAAGTACAAGAACACATGACTTTGCATTCCAGATCGTAAACCCAACACAAATGATTTAGTTCAAATTTGAAGGACTGTAGCTCACTGTTCACCAGAGGGGCCTGCTGCTGATCCATATTTTATGGAACGTACATTTTTAATGACTAAGGAATGGCTTTCCAATCTGAAATGAAATGAAATACTGATTGTTCTGTGATTTGGGGGAAAAAAAATAAAGAAAAAAAATTTCTCACTGCTCCTGGTTGCAGTGACACACTTGGTTGCTCCTTCCTCCTCCAGATCTTCTATATTGCCTCATTTTCCCCTTCTTCAAAGAGCACAGTGTATCCCCTACCTTCTTCTCCTCCCTCCCTCATACTGTTCACTCACCTGACCCCTTTCCACACATCCCAGAGCCATGGTTCCATCTGTATCACACACCCAGAAGAGATCACAGCACTCCCCATGGGGTGCTGCCCTCACCTTATTTTCCCTATCATAGAATCATGGAGTTATGAAGGTTGGAAAAGGCCTCTTAGATCACCCAGTCCAACCAGCAGCCCACCCCCACCATGCCCACTGACCACATCCCTCAGTGCCACATCCATACAGTTCTTGAACGCTTCCAGGGGTGGTGACTACACCACCATTCATCTCAGCCACGAGTGCTCTACTCTTCCACCCCCTCAACAAAGGTATTATTCAGAAACAAGGGCCCTCACCATAAATCCACCTCTCCTTCTGTGCCCAGCCCCCTTTGGGCAGGGCAGCCACAAGGTAGCTGTTACCCAGTGGCTGGAACAAGCAGAGTTTGTGCTGCCAGCCTGACCTGTTGTTCTTGGTTTATTTTATTTAAGGGGGCAACCCTACTATTCTCAGATTGCCTTTCACCTTTATAAAGGGCGGTGTCAATTGATGCCTTTGGCAAAACGACACAAGGGAACGCAAACTGCAAATGCCAGCTCGCTGCATGGCTCTTAAGAGAAACTTCCTTCTTTCGCAAGCGCCGTACAGATGCCCAGTCATCCATTCCCTGGCTGGAATAAGGGAGAAATTATCCCACGACCCGGCACGCTGCCAGCCTATCGAACGGACCCGTATACCCTACACTGCGACCTGTTCTCCAGGAGGGCATCCCGCGGCAGCGGTCCGGCGTTGCGGGTCTCTGCCGCCCCCTCGCGGGCACGGGCTGCCCCAGGCTGCCGAAGTTCTAGGAGTGTTCGGACACCTCTCTCAGACACGGGGCACACAGATTTGGGGGGGTCTTGTGTGGATCCAAGGGTTGGAGCTGGTGGCCTTTGTGGGTACCTCCTAGTTCCGGATATTCTGTGATTTTCTTCTTCTTCCAAAGAAATTCAGCAGTGCACAAAATATTGTGCTCTGGTTGCTGCTCTTCCTGTACTTGTTCTGCTCACAGATGCATGAGTGGCAAATCTCTGCCAGGCAACTCCAAGGCTCTAAATGGAAGGAGGGAGGGAGGGAGGGAGGGAGGGAGGGAGGGAGGGAGGGAGGGAGGAAGGAAGGAAGGAAGGAAGGAAGGAAGGAAGGAAGGAAGGAAGGAAGGAAGGAAGGAAGGAAGGAAGGAAGGAAGGAAGGAAGGAAGGAAGGAAGGAAGGAAGGAAGGAAGGAAGGAAGGAAGGAAGGAAGGAAGGAAGGAAGGAAGGAAGGAAGGAAGGAAGGAAGGAAGGAAGGAAGGAAGGAAGGAAGGAAGGAAGGAAGGAAGGAAGGAAGGAAGGAAGGAAGGAAGGAAGGAAGGAAGGAAGGAAGGAAGGAAGGAAGGAAGGAAGGAAGGAAGGAAGGAAGGAAGGAAGGAAGGAAGGAAGGAAGGAAGGAAGGAAGGAAGGAAGGAAGGAAGGAAGGAAGGAAGGAAGGAAGGAAGGAAGGAAGGAAGGAAGGAAGGAAGGGAGGAAGGGAGGGAGGGAGGGAAAATCACTCAGCAGTTAGTTGTTCTAACAAAGCCTAAGAAAGACCGATGAATTAATAAATTCTACTGATAGCACCAAGGCAGCTGTTGTCGGTCTTGTCTTCAATCTGTCTGCGAAACGAGATGTGGTTCTCCCACTCTAAAGAGTTCCTGGAGGATGTTTGGATTTGGGTCCCACTATTCGCTGCATCTCAATTAATTTTATGTTATAGAAAGTAGCAGCACAGAGACCAGCAGACAACACAGTTATTTACATCCTGCTGACATGATCTTTTCGTGCAACAGCATGTTGAGAACAGTATTTCACATCATTTGAGTAGTATGTCTTCCCAAATCTGCAGCTCCGAATCTGCATTTTGGACTGGTCTTTCACTTAAGCACTGAATTGCTGGTGGTTTGTTCCAAGCTGCGTGCTCATCAGTCATGTCCTGGTAGTTCTGAGCAGAGGAGGTCTGGTTTTATCTTTGCATCTCACAGAAGCATGGTATTTCACTGAGATAATAAGTCTAAAATTGAGAGGGAATGCTTAGCCAGCTCCAGAAGGTGGCATCTCCCTGTTCAAGCGTGGGATTGATATATGGCAGGTGAGAAAGGGAGTCCCAGGAGCGCAATGAGGGGGGTCTAATGCTACCTTTACATCATGGTTAACCTGTAACGCAAATCCATTTAAGCCTGGAGATTTGATGAGCCTTTTCAATTGTACTTTTATTCCTATGCAGATTGGTTTTAAAACGTGCAAGCTGGCTCTTGTGGGGACTAGTGGTGCTTCTAATCAGTACTGCCACAGAGCTAGGCACTGCTTACGTACTCCAACTACAGGCATACTTGACTTATGCAGATTTGCATAAAGTTGGGGATTTTTTTCTTGCTCTTCTGGTGCTGTTCCCGTGTTACAGAATTGTGACCATTCACCAGCACTGGTGATCTTTTAACTCTTTATTTATTTATTTTTTAACTGCTCCACGTATTTCTGACACACACAAGGTTTGTCAGAAACACTAATTGGTGTTAGGGGTGTGCAGCAATACAGGGTGTACTAAGAGAATGTACATAGTAGAGAAAAAGAAAAATGCAGATCACTTTGTAGCAGTCTGTATACCACTTTTCAGTATCTACCCCTCTATATCCAATTCAATATTCATAAAGAGTCTGAAAAGAAAATTGGGTGAAAAATCAGTGGAAATACTGTTACTAACTGAAGTATTATGTGTTATACCTATTATGTGTGCATACTATGTACTCACACACAAACAATGGCTGCTCTGAAAGTAATGCCTCCTATTTTATTCTGTTAGCCCACAATGTCAGAGATAGATGCTGGTGGGATGGCAGTAGAGGCTGAACCTTCCCACCAGTATTCTGTTACATGTTGTGGCCATGTGACAGATAGCAGCAGAGGGGCACTCTGACAAAACAGCATCTAACATGGAAGTGCAGATGAAGCAGAAGTGTGTAATTGAATTCCTCCATGCAGAAAAAAAAAATGGCACCCATTGACATACACCAATGTTTGCTGAGTGCTTATGGAGATCAAACAGTGGGTGTGAGCACAGTGAGGCTATCACAGTAGAAGGGCTTGGAGAAGCTCAAACCTTCAGTGTTGAATCAATTCCTGCCCCAGGATGTCCAAGAGCAAACAACAACAACAGAGAAAAAAATCACAAAGAGGCAAAAAGATGCTCCTTGGCTTTCCCAACTGTGTCAACAGGCAAGCTCACAACTGACATCAAGTAGGATTTGCAAGAAGCTCAACCAGTTGCAGCGGTATTTTGTACAACAGTTGAAAGGAGAACAAAAATAAGTAATTTGTTATCAGAGTTCAAAGTTTCAGCTTCTAAAAGCAACAAGTTCACCGTGACATCTGAAAAATAAGCAGTGCCTCTTTTTTTTTTGCATTCAGGAGCTTTGGGTTAACTCTGACTCAAGTGGAAAACAAACAAACAAACAAAAACCACCCTTCTATTTGGTGATACACTTTGTGCCCTGCAATTCTCAGCACCTTTAAGCACAAGGGAGAAGGCTTCTTAGGAGCTGTATTACTAATATCAGCAGACAGCACTGGAATTGACAGAGCAGTGTTCTTTAAACAGCTGCACAGTATTGAGCTGATTAATTGAGCTAGTTAATTAGGAAATCTAGAAACCTCTAATATCAATCTACCAACTTCAAGAGAAAATCAGTGCATGAGTAATCCAAACCTCACTACATGCAGATCTGACTGTTGTTGGGGATGGAAAGCTGGACCTCTCTCTCTGGTCTCCCTCTGCCTCACACAGGGAAAAACACAGAATTGCGGACAGAAACCTTCCATCCCTATTTCAGGTTTAACTGTTTGTCCGGTAGGTGGAACCCTGCTACTTCTTTTCCTGCAGCAGATTGGCTTGATAGCAACACAGAGCCAGCCTGGCTAGGCTAGGGAGTAGTCCCCTGCTCAGCATCTTCTATGGATGTATAGGAGCTTTTTAAAAGGAAAGAGAGAATGCAGTTGCCTCCTGGGGGTTGCTTTTTGGTGCCTGACAGCAAATGAAGTTCCATAAAACAATAAAAACAGGACAAGACATTAAGCTCTTTTGACAAATGTGCGCTTGTTTTCCCTCCTGTCTACAGGTAAGTAGGTCACTTATGAAGCTATATTTTATTTTCAGAACAGATTCAAGCTGCCTTCTTCATTTTTATTTTTTTATTTTATTTTCTTTCCATTTTAGCTACATGCCTCTCACAGGATCAGAGAGCCACAGAATGGCTGAAGCTGGAAAGTGCTCTGGGTCCCTTTGGCCCAACCCCAACCCCAGCAAGGCCAACCAGAGCAGTGCCCAAGCCCATAGCCAGATAGCTTCTGGAGATCTCCAAAGCTATTCTCAGCACTGACTTTTCCAACAAGCAAGACAGATCCTCCTTTTGCGATAGGACTAGTGATAAGATGAGAGGGAACAGTCTAAAGTTGTGCCAGGGGAAGCTCAGGTTTGTTATTTGTGAAAATTTCTTTCCAGAAAGAGTGGTGCTGCAGTGTCACAGGCTGCCCAGGGAGATGTTGCATTCACCATCCCTGGAGGTGTCCAAAAATTGCATGGATATGGCATTGGTCAGTGGGCTGGTGATGGGCTGATGGTGGGAATAAATAATCTTAGTGGTCTTTTCCAGTGTTTATGATTCTATGCCCTGCAGGAGAGGATGTGTTTGGATCATCACACTGAGAGACACTACAGGGATCCTAATTGTACACAGCATCTGGGAAGGAGACCTTTGGGTATATGTATCCCACCCAACACCAATTCCCCATCCATAAATAAGAACAGGATCTCTTACTCTGCAAAAATTAGATGATGGTCACAGCCAGGGCTGAGGCGCCTTTTTGTCATTCTTATTAAGAGACCGAATATTTGCAGTGATTCAGGGAACATGTAGCCAAATAGCTCTAGGCCACTGACTTGAGTGTTATCACTTAAAGCCTGAGCATTCAACACTTTTCACAACACCTTTATTATTTAAGCACAGCTTTAGAATTTTTTTTCTAATATTGTTCATTTATTATTACTTTCCCACACTCTTTTTCTACATTCCATATGGAGAATGACTTTTCATTCTCACTTTAAATACAGTTACCAAGATATTCATTCTGTTTGTCCTTTTAAAGTTATTCAATTGGTTAATCTAAAACAATAATCAGATCTTCCCCTTCATTTGTCAGCTAATCGCTATCTGTATTTCTGTTAAGTCCACTCTTCAGCCAAAGTCTTATTTCATTGTTTCATTTTCTCCCTGATAAATTAGCACCAGTCCCTCTCACCTCCGGGATGACTTTAACAATATGTAAGCAATATGTCCTAGAACCAAGAGAACTGCTTTTCCTCATCATCCTGCCTCATACATGACCTCAGCTCCCCCCCAGTCCCCTCCACCCAGCTGCATGTTCCATTAGTCTTTTCTTTTTTAAGCTATATTGTATTGTAAGCACTCAGCTGTGTATCTTCTTTGCTTTTAGCGTTACTGCACCAGTGACTTTGCCCTCTCATTGCATACATGTGGATCATATTAATTTTTCTCCAGAGGGATTAGTTTTGTGTTTCTAAGTCCAGCATCGCTGTTTCCCCAGGAGTACTCATACTTTCAGACAACCCCAGTCCCCTTTCTGGGAAGCTCTTTCACCCCCAAGGGTCTCCCTGTTTAACAGTCCTATTCCTCTTTTAATTATTCTCCTTTCTTCTCTCTGACAGACCTGTCATTCCCTGGCTTGCCTTAAAAGAACAGATGATATAGAAAATGAGAGATACAAGTTTCAGGCACTTTTTGGAATTTTTGCTGTGTTATTCATTATTCTTCATGAATGATATTTTTATATATTGAAGTTCAGCTATTGAAGTATAAACAGTAACACATAAGATATACCGTATATAAGTACTTTATGCAGCTGTATATCAGAATCCCCATTCTCACTCCACGCATTTAGTTTAATATGATTTCATGAGTTCATCGAGTCCGACCACCCTGCTAAAGTAGGTTTCCTACAGCAGGTCACACAGGTAGGTATCCAGATGGACCTTGAATATCTGTACAAAAGAAGACTCCACAACCTCTCCGGGCAACGTGTTCCAGTGCTCTGTCACCCTCATTGTAAGGAAGTTCTTCCACATATTTGTATGGAGCTTCCTATATTCAAGTTTAAGACCATTGCTTCTTGTACTATTGCTACGCACTACCAGGTAGAGTCTGGCCTCATCCATTTGCCTCCGTCCTCCCTTGATATACTTATAAACATTAATCAGATCTCCCCTCAGTGTTCTTTTCCCCCAAGGAAAGTCAGCCTTTCCTTGTAAAGAAGATGCTCCGGGCCCTTAGTCATCTTTGTGGCCCTCTGATGGATTCATTCTGGGAGATCTCTGTCTTCACTGAACTAGGGAGTCCAGAACTGTACACAGTGTTCTAAATGTGTCCTTGCCAGTGTGGAGTAGAAGGGGAAGACCCCTCCCTCAGCCTTCTGGCTATGCTCCTTTTAATGCACCCCAGGATACCAGTGGCCTTCTTGGACACCAGGGCATACCACTAGCTCACGGCCAACCTGTTGTTCTCCACAGAGCTCCCCTCCAGCAGGTCAAAAACTCCCTAGCCTCTGTTAAAGTGATCACAGGTCTCTGAGCATGACCTCAGGTCTTCTGTTGGCTTGGCCTCCAGCTGTTTGTTGGCACAGACAGCTCTGACCTTCCTTCTATTTTATCTTTTGGTATTTCTGTGAGTTTTGAATTTGTAAAAGGTTATTAACTGGCAGCATCTGTATTTAGTCACACAGTAAGCCTCACATGTAGCAGCATCAGTATGGTACCTTCCACGGCTTTGCTACAATGAGTCTGGTTCTTCCCTTCTCTTCTGTACCAAGGTATAAATCCTTTCAGCTCCACGGGGAGATACACCATGTAAACAAAGAACAGAGATAACTAGCAGGGAAGCTAGGTACATCCTGTTAATACAGCCCTCAAATAACAGTGTCTCCACTGAAACCAAAGTCACTTACAAGGGAAAGGAAGAGCCAGGCATGACAGACAGCAGGTGTATCATTTTGGTTTCCTGCACGAGAGTAAGATAGCACCGCACAGACAAAGATATTGATTTGTTACACATCAGCTCTGCTGTGGTAACTGCTTATGTTTACCACAGAACAGCTGAGAGTTACTGAGTTACTTATCCCTCAGAGAAAGGGAGATAAAGCTGCCTCAGGTTTCCCAGGAAGGCAAGATATGTCAGGAAGCAATAGCAGTGGAGCAGCTAACAGTAAATCCACACCATCCTGAATGAGGTGTCCATGCTTGTAAAGAGCTCCTGAGGTGCATACAAAATCCTTGATGATTAGGATGTATCAGTGTCTAAGCACAACTGGAAACAAGTGCTCATCTTCAGTAGCAGGCTACGGGTACAGTTTTCTTCCCAGGTCAGTGAAATTCTACACTGAGCGCACCAGCTCATTCATAACAGGCAATCAGTGTTTCGTATGTAATCATATGTTAATAACTTCCCCTGATGTTAAGCTTGAATTGTGAATTGGAAGCTAATAATCTTCCTCAATTATCTTGCTCTGTCTTACTTCGTTGTAAATGGTTTTTGTTTGCTGCCATTAGGATTAGAGGCAGCACACAAAGTAAATAATGTGGTTCTTTCCTTTTTGCCTTTCCATTTGCATCTTTGGTGAGATGCAAAATCATTATTAACAGAAATAGTGAAAAGGCAGGTTAGCAACTAGTAAAGCTAGAGATTTCATTTTCAGCATTTGTGCACAGCAAACAAGAGGTCTGGACATTGCTGTAAGGACTGCAGAAACATTAGCAGTACTAATAGCTGCTGATGGAACCTTGGAGGAAGCTGATCTGCTTTCTTTGCCAAATTCACACACATATTAACATCACCAACAAAGATTTCACAGACTCACAGGATGGCTAAGGCTGTCAGGGCCCTCTGTTTCCCTCCGGCCTGCTCTCCAGCAGGGCCACCAAGAGCAGGGTGCCCAGGACCATAGCCAGGCAGCTTCTGAAGATCTCCAAGAAGGACACCCCACAGCCTCTGGGTAGTCTATGTCAGTGCTCCATCACCTGCACAGCTCGGAAGTGTTCCTGGCATTCAGAGGAAGCCTTCTGCATTCCAATATGCAACCATGGCCCCTTGGCCTGGCACTAGGCACCACTGAAAAGCTGTGTCATCTGAGCATCCTTCCCTCAGGTATTTATAGTTCCAGTACTCCCAGACCCTCTTCATAGCAGAGGTGCTCTAGTCCCTTCATCATCTCAGTCATCCTGTGTTAGCATCTCAGCAGTACATTCAGGTTTTTCTTGTGTTGAGGGGGCCAGTACAAGAGACATTGCAGTCTGTGTCCTAGAAAGAAACATTCATTGGATAAAGCATATGTTTTTGTAGCATTCCTTGCAGCTCATGCCTGTGCATGTCACATGTGGGGAAATGGCAAAATCCATTGTAAACTTCCAAGTGTGTGGGCAATCTTGGCCCTTTACAGTGATGCTACTGCAGTGTCAGTTGCCAAGTGATGAATATTGATCAAATAAAAGGTTTATACTAATGTATTCATGGGCTATCCTTTTAAAGTCACAAGACTGGTAGTAACTTCTGATGTTTAGTCAAGGACCCATCTCTACCCATGGATAAATAAAAGGATAGTTGTAATAAGGTCTAGATTAATTTCTCTTTACTAATTATGTGCTGTATGCACTGTCCATTATGTTAACCATGTTCTAAATTTCATATTTTCACAAAGCAGCCAAAAATTTATTGTATACTTTCCATTTAAAAATGGACATAGTAAAAGCAGAAGAGCTGCCTACAGGAGAAGCTCTACAATCTTAATATACCACAATCCTGATCAGCCCATTGGAGAGATGTAATAAAGCATGTCTATACAATCTTGTTATCCCAGTAACAGAAAGAATAAAGGCTGAACCAACCCTACAAACCTGAACAACAGAATCTATTTCTCTCAGCACATCTTCTAAATAACAAGTCCATAGTGGGATTACAAACAATATCCCACCTCTCTCTTCTCTCCTTTGAGTGAACCAATGAATAAAAGTTATATCAGGCTATCTTGTGATTTCTGGCAAGAGAACTGAAGTGTGGACTTCCCTCCTGTGGCCCCTTGCACTCACTCATGGGAAGGCCTCCCGGTTTCCACCAAATGCTGAGGAGAAGAATGCTTTCTCTCCCCGGGGCTCTCTCAGAGGTTACTGCTGCATGACACATGCAGCTCCCCTTCCCTGAACTGCAGGAGCTGCATTAACTAAGTTTGGGCTTTTCATGCTCCCACAGATACTGCATGCTCAGCTGCAATCTTTACTAGTCTCAATTGTCTCTTCTCACACAAAAGGCTTGGAGTCACTCTACCATTCAAGTGTCCCTTTTTCTAATCCTGAAAGAGTCTGAGTTATGGCAGCATGCAGCGATGTGTTCCTCAGTAACAAACCTGCCATGAACACAAGATCAACACCACAAACGCACAGCTGACCTCTGCAAACATCACTCTGCAACATCACTTCCCAATAACATAGCATAGAAAAAAACTCTTGGAATTCAAAAATGCAATCCAGTGGTAGGATGACAGGCTCTCTGAGAGCATCTATACTGCTTGCCTCCAGTGCCTCTAGTACCTTATTGCTGCACCCTATGGGATTTCATCTACCAATACTGGAAGCAAATCAAATGGAATTACCCCAGAGGCTTCATGGTAATATAACAACACTATTTGTGGACCAGTCTTCGGTTCTCTATTATGAGCATAAGAGAAAAGAGACTGAATGTGTGTATTTGTTTACAACTCACCTTTTGTAAGAAACATCAGCTAGAGAAAAATTAAGCAAAACCAGATATCATGGCACTGACTGATTAGATAGACAGGATTTATTCCTGGAAAAAAGAAGTGAGAGAAAGCTGAAAGTGGGAGAAAGACAAAAGGAAAAGAAAGGAAGACATAAGTGGTTTCTAAAATACTTTTGCCTTTCTAAAAAGCAATCATCATGTTGCCACAAAGAAACTTCATTTTCCAGAAGCATGGGGAACTGATGAAGAAGCTGAATTATCTTAGTGGAACTCTGGAAAGCACCTCCATTTACCCTGCTGGGAGCTAATCACGCTATTTTAGCAGCATTGCACATCTTTAAAATATAAAGCAGATATACAGTCAGATCCAGCATCAAACACTGCCTCCAAGGTCTGGACCTCCATTAGAAAACCCTTTTGTGATACCTAAGAACTCATTCCCACTTATGTTGAGTGTTGACGAGTGGAAAGCAGGGAGGATTTAAGGGGTGAAGAGATCAAACCTATTAGCAGGTGGGCAGCTCTCTAATATGGCATCAGTAATTAAAGTCACTCCAGCTTGCTCACAGAGCAGAAAGTAGGAAAGAGATGGATGGCACTTCTCTATGGCACAAAGGCAAGTGAAGTGTGGTAAAGACACCTCTGCTTGGAGAGGTGGGAGCTGCACTGTGGGATACATAGTTTAGGGCAAGGGAGAATCTGCTCTGACTGGACAGGAAGGTAAAATGGGGGCTGAATGGGGCACAGGCAAGGAATGACAAGCACACAGGGAGCTGCTCTCCCACTGAGCTCTCCTCTGCACCTCCATCTTTCTGTTGCTGAGCAGAGCTTTCCCAGACAGTGCCTATTACCAGCCAGTGATTTATAGTTCTCTCTCTCAGATGAACCAAAACACATGTCTCTGCTGATGGACTGTGTTCTGCAAAGCATGAGGTTTTGCAGTACAGCTGCTCCGTGTTATCGCCTACAAAGCAAATGTGGGAATATTTATCTGTTTTTTTAATGCAACAAATATATTTTCACATATTCTCTTGGCTGAACATGTTGCTAAAGGGAGAGTGTTCAGGTTTCCTGAATAAAATGTCTTCAGAGAAAAGAAAAAAAAAAAAAGAGAGAGAGAGAGAAAATATTAAAAAGCTGAAGAATCAAAGGTGATTAAAAATAAAAATATAAAATAGACTTTCAAATTGATCTGCAATTCTTTCCTGTCACAACTACTCTAAAATCTACACCGCAATATTGTTCATTAACTCCTTACTAAATATGACATTACCCAGAGGCGATGGCTAATATTAACTGGTACGTTCATCACAGAAATGGAAAACAAACAATATTATACCATGTGAGTGGGTGTGTTGCATGCTAGTGTCTGAATGTAAGCTTCCTTTACGGCATGGAAGTTATGTATTAAATTGCACTGAAGCTGTAGCACTTGTAGATTTATGAAACCTTCTCTTTAATGTTTTCATAAATGATTTAGATGTAGGACTAGAAGGTGTTTTGAGTAAGTTTGCTGACGATACTAAACTGGGAGGAGCTGTTGACTGTCTGGTGTAGAGAGGCCTTGCCAAGTGATCTAGACAAATTAGAGGTCTGAGCAACCAGCAGCTGCATGAAGTTTAACAAGAGAAAGTGCTTCATTCTGCCCCTGCTGTTGGACAGCTGTAGATGTATGTACAGACAGGTGGACAAGATGTTGGAGAGTGGCCCTTTGGAAACATATTTGGTGGTCTTGGTAAAAATCAAGTTGATTGTGAGCCAGCAGTGCTCTCAGGCAGACAGGAAAGCTGTGTACATCAGGTTCAGCCCTGCCACTGGACAAGGGGAGGGGCTGTCCTGTTCTGCTTTGTGCTGTGTGGCTTCACATTGAGTACTGTGTGCTGTTTGGGGTATCTCAGTACAAAAAGGGCTTTTAACTATTAAAGTTATTAACTGGAATTAAAAAGATCCCAACAATCAGTTCTTGGATATATAACTTAATGCATGTTTCTATTGATTCTCAGCCTAACTGTAATGAAGAAAGCATATTTCATGGTGAAGAATAAGATATCTCAAAGATTTTGAGAGTCATCGAATATTTCTTAATCATGTTAGAACATTCCTTAACCATTTTAGAGGAAATGCAGACTGTTTTCAAAATGGGCCATATTTATGTTTTTGTATGACCAAACAATCATAACATCCATTTTTTGTGATCTCTTGTAACATGAGGCTTAGTGCCGCAATCACTCTGTTAGTCTGCTTGACTAAGAAATGTTTCTAACACTGCGTAATAAAGAACCACTTTCAACACAGTTGGCAATTACTATTATTAATGCACCTTTGCTGTTCATATTTAACAAGCATATTTTTGCCAGCTACCTTCTGTGTGTCATGTGAATTATCAACATGTAGAACACTTTCTCATGTCTCACAACTCCACTGCTCTTGCTCTCAGCCAAACAAAATCCTCTTGTTCTGATATTCTTTTCTGCTGAAATGAGACTACTCCTAATTCACTTCTTATGAGATCTGTATTATTTTTAAAGCTTATAAACTGCATCTAGAATAACAACATCTATCTACTAAAAATAAATAAGTAGCTTTCTTTGAAATGCATATATGTGCTACTAATATACATAAATCTTGAACATTTAGTAGAAAGTACAGCAAATACATATACAAATACAGCATTTTGTGGCTGCAAAGAAAAAAAAAAAGTACAAAAGGCTTAAAATATATTATGTTGGAAGGAAATGTTCTTATCATTAACTCTCTTCGGGCTACCTTGACCAGTTCCAAGGTACACTGAAAAAAGAACAAAAATGAACTAAAATAATACAACTGCAAGTCATATAAGCACTTGATACAGCTGTGAAAAGACAAGTACCATTTTGGCAAATACTAAAATAAGATTAAAGCCTTTGGAATAGGAAGTAATCTACCTGACGTACTAATCTCTGGTAGAAACCCTACTGTGGTATTACACTTTGCTTTGGGCACAACATTTTGAAGAGGATATCAATTCACCAAATAGGGAAAAACAAAAAAATTATCCACAGTCATATAAGCAAACTTATGAAGAAAACAAACATAAATGAAAATCAATATGTACTTTACAGTACATAAAAATTTGTCTTGGGAAGAAAGAATCTCCTTTTGAGTGGTGGACAGTAATGTGTTTAAATAACCAAAACAAAGATCACTGTTAGACATTAGAAAATAACTTGTAACAGTACAAACAAGCCTTGGAAAAGATTTCATTGAGAGATTATTGAATCATTTTCAGGTCTTCAGGAAAATATCACCTTAATATTTTTTGTAAGAGATATAAGTAAAATTAGCAGAACATGGACTGGAAGGCCATAAGTTTTCCTGTGATTCGACACTCTTAATTTTAAGCATAATATTTGCCTGCTTCAGTGGATCTTCACTTTGTAATAAATGGTCTCCTGAGTTTAATTAAACCTTAAAAGTGTGCATAAATTTTGAAACCTATGAATATTAGGCATCCAGTATCAAAGAGCCATTATGAAAGACTGCTTTAATCACTATAGTTTTCAAGAACACTGGACATGATCACATGCTACTGAATTTGAACAGATCCATATGTCCAACAATCTCTGAAGAAGCCAGACCTGAGAAGTATTTGAATTCCTTTGAACATTTTTGATTAACAGAAAATGCCTGCCAATTCAGAAGTCAAAAGTTAAACTAGAATGGAAAACAGACTGAGTGGCTTCTTGGAATACCTCTGTGTAAAACTATTTATACAAATAGGAACATACTTTAAGCTTTTTATGCTTATTTCAAAAACGGACTGCTTCCTTTCTGATATCTTCATTTGATGGATGACAGACTTTATTTCTGGGGCTGTGTTCACGTTTTGAGCAGACACAGAACTTCATCTCCAGAATTTCATTCTGATATCTTCACCATCACCAAACTGTATATGAAGAGCTGAAACTTCAGATGGTGTGCAACAATGAAGTACCACAAACAGCGTGGAAGCATGGAAACCAGGAACTGTGAAAGAGCTAGCCTAAAACTGTAACTGAATGGGAAAACAGGATTCTGCTATGATTTACAAATTTTGCATTGTGGAAATGGATTTTTATTTTTGTTTAGCATTTCAGTGGTTAATAGGACCATATAGAAATCACTCTATAAGCAAATTTATTTGAGCTATCTTGATTAATATCTTCCCTACCAAATTGTTTGTATCTCAGATTTTGAGAACTGTGTAAACATAACAACTTCCGTAACTGTCACAGCTTCTGTTTGCTCAATTGATTGCTTTGTTATTGTCTTTCTCTCTGCTCATTTATACATGTGAAATTATCTTGCCCTTTTCACTTTTCTTCCTGTTTTCTCAGCTCATTTAACAGTGAGTTGCATTTTCCATGTAGCCCTTTCAAGACAGATGAAAAAGGGGGAAAAGTAGGGAAGAGGGACAGAAAGGTGTAAAGTCAGTGTCAGATTCGCATTAAGTAATTCCTTTGCTGCCAGGGATTTTGCTCATTCTTTCCAGAATTTCATGCTCAGTTTTCATGATGACATGCATTTAGTTATTTCTATAGGGTCATACATCCATGAGACATTACTGCAATTTGGTTTTATTTGAATTTGAATATTACTCCTCCAGAAGCAGTATTGCATGAAATAGACTGCAGTGAAGGCCTTCTTGAACTCTGCTGCTAGATATGTGTTGGATTGTAGCTCAAACCACACATCTGCTCAGGAGACACTCACAGTTTGGGGTTCCAGGGCAAGAAGCTGTTGTTTAGCTCTCCTGCTGTCCAGTGAACAGGTAAGGGATTGGCATATCCCTCACATCAACCATCCAGACATATTATTTCTGCTTTTTGTCTGAACAGATTGCAAATGGGAGCAAAGCAAAAACCAAATTGGAAGTGTGTCTGACTGGGGATCAGGGATTTCTTCTTTGTGCCCCACCATGGCAACTACACACACGCCCTGACTTCAGACATGTTGTATGCTTAGAGTTCCATAAGTATAAGACACGAGTTCCATGAGCTTAAAAGATAGCAAGTATTCAGTTCCCTCAGTAGCAATAGGTTATTCCTTAAATTATGTGGGGCACCAAATTGTAAACGATGACTGGACAATATATTGTGCTTGGCTAATATTTAAGAAACCTGTAAATAAATAACTGACTTTAAGAATAATTTAAGAATTCTTTAAGAATATATCTTGCAGCTACATAATGTGCACTTCTGGATGCTCATCAAGTTACTGGTTACTGTCAGCGTTCAAAGGCTCTGTCTGGTTAAAAAAAAAAAAAAAAAAGGCATCTGGTGTAGATGTACTTACTTCTGAAGCAGTTACCCTACTGTCTCTTTTTAACTGGAAAGAATCAGAATGCAGTTCACTGTCTCCTTAGCAGCTGTTTTCAGATTCAGGTGGCCTAACTTTTTCACTTCATGTGAATACATACCTCTCTGACCATAAGGGCGGTTTGGAGTGACTAGCTCACATGAAAATGTCTATTATGTTGGTGTCTGAAGCTAGTTGAGAAAGCCTCTTTTTTGGTCAAGATGATAAAAAATAAACCATGGGGGGGAAAGGGAGGGAGAAGGAGGGCTGGGGGGCTGTTTTGTTTTTAACAAGTACAGTATCATATACCACAACTGTTTTGATATTTATTTTCCCAATGCTTTTAATCCATCTCACAATGATATCCTCCAGTGTTGTTCTTGTCCACAGAACGTCACCTGCAGAATAACTGAGGGAAGGCAAAACATAGTCTGTTAATGTGACTCATGTTATTGTCTTATGTTGCTCAGAAACTTTGTGGTTCAGTGACATGCTGTGTATGCCATAGTAACTTAATAGTTGTTACTTAACAAGTAGTTGATCGTGACTAATGTTGCTTGCTAAGAGTATTTTCAAAGATTGCTCCCTATATGCCAGACATTATCTGAAAATAATAATAATAATTATTATTATTATTATAATTATAATTATTATTATTATAAATCAAACACCAGAAGATACAGTCTGTGCTTTCACTGATGTGTATATTCTGAGGTCTTAGTACCCAGGAGATCTTCATTCACAGTAATCTTTCTCTTCTTGCTCATACCAAGTAGATTATTTGGATGACTGCAGCTGGTATATGATCCCAGTGCTATGCTGCAAGCTAAGATTTGTTTCGGTAATCACTCCTTGGAGAGGATTTCCATACATGCACATTCAGATTTCTCAGATGGCATTTGAGCACAAGGCAGTTTTGTTTCTGTCCATGGTGCTGATCGCTTCGGAAGCCTGCTTCTGTAAACTGAAGCAGGGAAACCCGACGAGGCAAAAATAATAGGCTTTATTTTATTATTATTATTTTAATTCAGTGATATTGTGGAATAAATACCACAAGTAATAATTAACATGATGCTTAATAATGTACTCATTATTCTATAATGTACTCAGTATTCTAGGTTAGGTTGTGGTTGGACTCAATTATCTTTAAGGTCTTTTCCAATCTGAGTGATTCTATGATTCTAAATATTACAGCACAACTTCCTACCATTTTTTATTTTTTTTATGTCTTGGAATTACAACACTTGTAGACAAACTTGTCTACACATAATTAAAAAAAAAAAAGTCAACAAAATAAATAATTCCATAAATAAGTGTCTTTCATTTTTCTTCCATAGACTAATATTTTTGATAATTTTTTTGCGACTTAACTCAGCAGCCAGCTAAGCACCACACAGCCATTAGCTCACTCCTCTTCAGTGGGATAGGGAAAAAAACCAAAAACCAAAAACCAAAAACAAAACCTGTTGTTTGGGATAGTGTAGTTCAATAGGTAAAGCAAAAGCTGTACACACTAGCAAAATAAAGAATTCATTCAGTATCCCATCAACAGGCTTGTGTTTAGCCATTTCCAGGAAAGCAGAGCTTCATCATGCATAATAGATAAACAGCATAACTCCAAATGTCCACCTCTCCTCAGTCATCATGTCCTTCTCCAACTTCCATTCTCCCAGGTTTATTACTGAGCATGAGGTTGCATGGTATAGAACATTCCTTTAATTAGTATTGGGGTTTAATCCATCAGTTGGCTCAGTATGACACATTTGTCCACTCATTTCTCCCCTTCCCACTGGTATGAGGGAGAGACTCAAAACAAACAAAGTATAACTCGTGTTAAAATGAAATTCTTTATCAAGATAGAGAACAATTAAGACAAAGATATATGTGCATGTATGTACATGTATATAACAAGTGATGCACAAGGGATTGATAACCACTGCTGCCCAGATAGCCCCTGAACAGCAGAAGAGAGAGAGACGCACTCCCATCCCTTTCAAAACTCCTTCCGCATGATGTCACATGATATGGAATATCCCTTTGGGCAGTTTAAATCAGCTATTTCAACCCAGCCTTTTCCTGAGAAACTGAAACAGCCTTGGCACTGTACGATGCTGCTTAGGAGGCAACTATAAATGTCAGTGTGTTATCAACACTGTTTTTCTCTTAGAACCAAAACATAGCATCACACCAGACACTCTGAAGAAAACAATTCCTTTCCAGCTGAAACTAAAACAATCAGATTGAGTAATCTGCCCCCCTCACAGATTTTTGTGCATGCCCAGCCTACTCTCTGACTGGGCAATGTGAGAAACTGAAAAGACCTTGATGGTTTGCAAGCATTGCTCAGCAGTAACTAAAACACTGGTGTGTTACAAACACAGTTTTCAGCACAAAATGAAAAGATATCGTGAGTCCTGATGAGGAAAATTAACTCTGTCGGGTTCAAAATCACTACATTACACTGTGATTGAAAATGCATTTTTAATACTTTTATGCAGGTTCATTAAAAATCAGCATTTAAACTCAGAGCTCCATACTGAAGCAGTAAGTCAGAGTTAGGAGACAAGCAGCAAGGCCTACTGAATTTCAGAAGCACCTTTCCTTTATTGAGATAAGTTTTATGAGTTTTGTATGTAAAAATCTTATTTATATATATCGCTGAAAAGCTGCTGCAGGTTTTCTATCTTCTGCTTAAGCACACAAAGTCTTTTCCTTGTTCTCATTACATCTAAGAACTGCAGGATGAATAGCCTGTATACCACAGAGCATGTAATAAATAATGAATCACTTTGAAACATTGCTTTTATGAAAAGTCACATACAAATATGATGTTTACTTGCAATTTGTTTAAGTTATAAAAACACTAGCTGAAGGCATGACTTCCCAATAAATCTGCTGGAGTACTGAGTAATGGAGCATAGCTTCTTTTCCTTTCTTATTTTTTAATTTTTCACCTCTGCTAATTTATGAGCTCTTTCCAAAATCATGCTCCAAAGCACATTTTTAGTGAATTCCCCAAGTGAAATGCATCTACGGAATTGTCACCTAGTTCAGTTCAATTTCTCATTTTCTCAGCTTCAAGTTCAATGAACAACAAACAAATCATAGAAAACAACCATCTTTCATGCTATTTACATTTTCTTCCCAAATGTGTGAAAACACTAATACCACAGGGATTGTTTCACAAATGTGAACTCATTTATTTACATTTTTTCCATAAAGAAAGCAATAGAAATGATTATTCTAATTAAAAAAATGAATTATTCAAAACTGACAAAGTAGTTATGACAGCATCAGTTGCACCTGTGCTTCAGTAACAATTACATATTCTAAATAGGAGGCCTAAGCTTCTTTCAAATCTACATGTTTAGCAAGTTTATGCAAGTTTCCTACTTACTTGTGTTGTTCTGACCTAGGTCTGAAGCATTTTAAAAGGTCACATACTACTTAAATATATCAAGAATTGTACCTGACAGCAATTCTGGCAATGAAGTGGATTTCTTTTATTTACATGAAGACACATGGAGACCCCCAGAATGTCTTGAAAACAGTATGAAGGTCCCAAGAAGTGCCTGTAGGCAAAGAAGTTCTTTGGTCAGTATTTGTTCCTATCCTGCTAATTTCTAAGGTGCATCACAAGATTAGTATTAGACATTCTAATCCCAACGTTGTCTTTCAAAATTTTTCTTGCAGTGATTAGATGCTTTTTGACCAAGTATCTCTACCTCGCAATGTGGAATCATTTTTGTCATTTATACTCTACCTCTGTAATAAATCTATGGCATTTGAGTACTCAATTTTCTTTCTCTAAATCACCTCAGTTTTTTTACATCCTGATCCAAATTCTACTAAGTCAATGGTAATAATTCTGTCAGACACTGGAGCAATCCCCTTGAGCTGAGATTACATGCTTACTGATACACACAAGCTATAAGAGACATTCAGACTTTTATCAATATGGATTTGTACGCCAAACACTTTCTGGCTGCATTTAAATTACTAATACTTAGATCAGAGAAATACAGAAACAAAAAAAGAAATAATTGCTTTTTTGATAAAGCATTCTCAAGAGAATCTAAGACAATTTTGTCTACGGTTAAGAACATTCAATTGAAAGTATTATTAATTTCAAAGTTACTGAAGTTCTCAGTTAAAATTTGTTGTACCCATTAGTGCAGCCACTGAAATCTGCCAGATTAGCCTGATTAGCAAGAAGTTATCTGTAGGAAAAACCTGTTTTGTTCTTTCCTGTTCTTGAAGTGAAAGGCGTTTGTTTTTTAAATCTCTGAATTCCAACCAACTTGTTCTAAAAGATACAAAAATTCTACAGTCAGCTTCCAACCAGTGTTACAGCACTCTGCTAGACAGCAGTTATGAATATGCATTAGCAAATGAAGAAAATACATAAATCAGTGTACTTCTGCAAATTTTGAGATCACTCAGATGTCATAATTTATGGCCATAAAAGATTAGCCTACTGCAAATAGACAGTACTTCAGGCCAGAAGCAGTGAATTTCTAAACTTTGTCATCACATGTGCATGGTTAATAATTTCACAGTTATAAGTAAATATAGAGCATCCTTCATGATATAGTTATAGTTATAGTTGAGTTTATAGAGAAACATAATTTTTATAAACTCCGAAACACTCTGAATACCATATTTCCTTCACAATCCACAAAGGAATGTGATATTCTACTTTGATATTCTTTTCCCACATTAATTATAAACTGTTTAAAGATTCTTGGTAACAGTTGAGGTGCTTGTAAAGCTGCTATCAGGTGAAGCTGATGAGAACAATGACTTAACAGGGGATAAAATCAGAATCATTAATTTCTGTTTTCATTTTACCAGCAGATATTATTTTAAGTTTTCTGGCTTACCAATAATGAAATGATACATTTTCCATTTTTCTGTAGCCAGATGATTTAATTTAAAAGAGCAAATTATATTTCTCATAGATCAGTAATAAATTAGATCATAGAATCTTGAAAAGACTGAGTAGTTGCATGCAGGTGGTTGGCCACTGAGAAGTGTACACTTTTTTTTTGGTACTATGAGTGGCTTCTATAATAAGGATTATTATTTTGATTCTCCTGTTTGCTCACATATTTTGTATTGTGTTTGCTTTTTAAGATATCAGTGAGTAAGAGCGTATATTAATTTTCCTGAAGGAAAGGAGCAGGGAGCAAGTAAAACAATATGGATGCTTGAAGAGATACTGGATAACTTTCAAGTGAGAATATATTTTAAACCACTGCACGAGACAATTCTCATTTATTATGATAGCTTTAGAAGTATGAACAGGCACTGAGATACGCCTGTTTATTTGGTCACTACCTGTCTATGACCAAACATACGTTTCACTTCTGGTGTGAAACAAAACATGTTTGTTTAAATCACATTTTGTATGCCTTATATAAAAAGACAAGAAATTATAGACTTTAATAGTTATTTTTTCTAACTATTGTAGAGAAGATCTGTAAATTTTTCTGGCAGGGGTTCCATTAAAAAGGGATTAAAATCTGATACAGATTTTTTTTCTCAATACTTTGAAATCAACTGATACTAATTTCAACTTTTTCTACTTTTGCCCAGATATAGGCAAACGACTTAATACTGTGTGGATATTTCAGCCATACTACTCAAAAGCTATTGCTGTTAAAAGAAGGTTTGATTTATGTAATCCTAAAGTCCTCACAGAATCGATATTTTTCATTTTTTTCTCTCAGGATATCATTGATTCTTTCATTGAAACGTGTGCACATGAGCGCAGAGAAACTGAAACTAAACAACACATTTTTGATATATCAGCCTACCCAGTGCCACAGGGAAAATGATTTTATGCTGTTCACGATCAGTTACTGGTAGTGGATCACAATGCTCTCACTAGATGTTTTCAAGGAAATTCCCATGGTGAAATAACAAAGGGATCATTTTTGCCATGATTTTGCCTGTTCTCACCTGGCCAAAACTACAAAACGAAAATGGTCACAGGCTTTTCCAAAATATGTCTTCAGTAAAACCAGAAGCACCATACCTATTAATAATAGTATAGTTAATAGTAAATTTTACACAATATCTTCAGATTGTAGATGACAAAATACAATTTAAATGTGGTTTCTTTCAGTGCTCAGAAACATTAGTGTATTTTTTTGCACTGAATTTGGCCAGACTTCTGATTTCTTGATAGAAGGTGACATGCATGGATCTATGAAGGGATTCAGAAGTTTTACTAAATTTTTTCAGTTTTCTCTTGCCTTTTCAGATATGTGGCTGGTCACTGACATACTATAAATCACAAATTATAAATGACACAAGTGCTAGCCCAGCTGAGAGTGCTCCCATGCAACTGTCCACCAGTTCAAAGGCCTTTTGCTGTAAGCTTGATAAATGGTAGTTCTCTGTTCAGACAGATTTACTGCTCAGAGATAGATTTCCCCAAAATCCAATAAGCATTTCAACCAGCATGATCTTGCTCGGTTCAAGGCACCCCAAAGAAAGCTAGATCTTTGGTTTGTCTGTTCTGCTTTGCTGGTTGCACTTCATCACCTTTTTCAAAAAAGCAAAAAGAGAATGACAAACGGTATCTCCATGTAGCTTCCCAAATAGCTGTTTTGTACTATATCCTATGTTAAGAATCAGTGATTTGTATTATATTTTTTATTTCTCCACATATATTTTATTTTTCTTACTCATAATGTAGTTCACTGATGCTGATCCATGGTCCAGAAAAGCCCTAAGAAAAAATATAGTTTCTGTGTCAGGGTTGCAACATGTTTATACAGCACTTACCACAATGGATCTTTGATGTGACTGGCTTCTGGGAACTGCTGGCAATATCAGTATTAAATAATCATAACAATACACAACTTCCTCTCCTGCTTCACTTTAATTACATACTCAGCACAGTTCAAACATAACACTTCATCAAAAGGCAGAGTATATCTTAGATCTGATTTATTCTTATTTACCCTAAAGTAAAACAGCAAGAATGCAATACAGTTGGTGTAAAACAGTGAGAAAAATGAACACATTCTACTTTCTCTTTCAATCCTTTTCCTTCATTTCAGTATTTTAATGATAGCTTTTTTACAACAGGTGTCCAAAAGACAGGTTAGTTTAGGTTGCCTAAATTTTTTCAGCCTTACTTTTAATTGCATAAAAATTTGCCAGGAATCAGACGAAATTTTTCATGCCAGATGTCTGACTTAGATGGAATATTGATTTTCTGTTATTCAGCATTTCAGGAAAACCAGTTTAAGTTGCTTCTGTGATTTGTGTAAACATAGAGTAAAGGAGAAACAGAAATTGACTGGAGGTGTATCTTAAATACACAAAGCAGTATAAAAATTCCATGCATCCCATTAGTATGTTATGCAGATAAAACGACACGAATGGGTGAAGTGCTGATACTCTGCACTGAAGAAATACCTGGAGAAAGTCTCCAGTTTTGTTTTCCTTGAGAAGTTTGAATGAAGTATAATACGTAAGGTCACATGACTAATAAGAAAGATAGGATGAAACAGTGAGACAAGCACCTCAAGGAAAAGGTAGTATATGATCATGCAGTGTGTGATCATAAAGACAAATGAACTGGGCTAACATTTCACCCAGTCCTAACTCTGATTTTCTTAAATTTATAGTTCTTTTTCTTTTTTAATATCCCATAGACAGAAAAACTATGCCACCCTATTAAATAGTATTTCACATGCGTTATTTGTGACAGTAGGAAGAAGAGCTACTTCCTCAACTTTCTATCCATTTTATTATCAAAAGAATCATATCAGTGGTCTAACTGCCTGGAATCCTGAAAGCTCAAAACTGAATCTGTATCTTCCCTCAAAGTAACAAGGGACTGTTAACATCTTCCAAATATATCTTCCAAAAGAGTTCTTATCCAGGTGGTTTTTCTGAGCTGTTAAGCAAATGGATGGATAATTTCTTTGGGGACTCAGTGGTTAATAAAGAAACTGCATGGGGGAATCTAAGACACAAATTATTCCCCAAACCACAATATCATTGTGAGGCCCTTTTATAGAATAATTTTGCCATAAACATTTATCTAACATCTGTCCAAGGAAGGCTTTTATTACAGGGTTTACACTAAGCTGTAGTAAAATATTTCTCACTCAGGAAAGTTTTACGAAAAACTTGTTTGTTTGGCTTTTTTTCTCATGTGTTTGTTCGTTTGTTTTGTTTTTTAAGGTTTCTTTTGGGGGGTTGGTTTGCTTTTTTTTTAGTTGGTTAGTTGTTTTTTGAGGAGACGAGGGAGTTAAGAAAACTAATGACTTTGTCTGTTTGTGTCTTTTTCCTTTTAAACTAACTCTGTCATCTAATCTTATAAAACATGTATTTACAACATAGAATCATAGAATCACAGAATTGTAGAATCATAGAATAACTTCAGTTGGAAGGGATGCCAGAGATTGTCAAGTTCCAACCCCCTTGACACAGGCAGGTCCACAAACCTCCAGACGTGGTACAAGAACAGGCTGCTCAGGGCCCCAGACAACCTGGAGTTGAACACCTCCAGGGACAGGGCATCCACAGCCTCTCTGGCAACATGTTCTTGCACCTCATCACTCTCTCAGTAAAAAACTTCCCCCAGCATCTAATTAAATTTCTCAACCCCCCCACCCCCACCCCTTACCCCCACCCCCCTTTTAATTTAAAACCATCCGTCCTTGCCCTGTCACTGTTTACCCTTGTAAAAAGTTGATTTTCCTCATTTTCCACAACCTTCTAGTCAATTCCTTATCCACCAAATAGTCCACCCTTCACATCTCTCCAATTTAGAGAGAAGGAGGTGATGGGGGCTCACGTCAAATGCCTTGCAGAAGTCCAGGCAGATGACATCAGTTGCCTCCCCTTGTCCACCAGTGCTGTCACTCCATCATAGAAGGCCACCAGATTGGTTAGGCACTACCTTCCTTTGCTTAAGCCATGCTGGCTGTCTCAGATCGCCTGCTCGTCCTTCATGTGCCTTAACATGTCTTCCTGGAAGATCTGTTCCATGATCCTTTCAGGCACAGAGGTGAAGCTCACCAACTCGTAGTTCCCTGGGTTCTTCTTCCTCCCTTTCTTGTAAACGTTTCCTTTTTTCCAGTCTCTGGGGACTTCACCTTGACAACCATGACTTTTCAAATATGTTGGAGAGTGGCTCAGCAACCACATCAAACAGATCCCTAAGGGCCCTGGCATACATATCACCCAGCACCAAGGACCTGTACACATTAAACATAGAAATCTGTCAGAAAACAGAGTTTTTCCTCAAAAGTGTATGCAGCCAGATAGGTATTTGTTCTATGGTAAAGGTTCTACATCATGACTTAGTCCTGCACCCCTTATAATAAATGTTTGCTCTAGTTAGACTTCGGTTTCTGTTGCTCACGTTCTGATCCTAGTGTTCTGATTCCTATGAAAGAAATCAAGAACCACTGAGAAAAAAAATCAAGGTGGCAATTAGCTTTCCTGGCTCTAACCAGGTGGCTTTATATTGATCAAATCCATCTTCTTCTAAGCTAAGTCCCAGTGATGGACATATGTTTGAAAAACAAAAATTCTTTACTGTTAGCAAGAGCGAGTTTAAGTATAGACAGGCTTAGGAAATCTGTAGAAACACTGTAATATCCTTGCTTCATAAATGACAGTGTACATGAAAGTTAACTTCTGTTGTTTTCTAAGAGCATTCCCTAATAGCTGTGCAAAGAAATAAAGGAGAATAGCGTACAAGACACAGCTGGCTTAAAAAGTGAAAGCAAAAGCCATCTAATTTGAGATAAAATATAGTGTTCTGAAACAACCTGAATGAGAATCTGTACCTTTAGCCTTTTGCTTCTTGTTAGGTACCCCGCCTCCGTATACACTTTCCTTAAAAATATGCAAAGAATTTGGCTGTCACTGAAATAAACATTCATTTTAATATTTAAAAAAAAAAAAAAGACACACACACACACACAGATGAGATTTGAGGCCAGTTTCTTTTAGTGAAGTAAATCTCAAGTGCATTCAAGTAATTTAGCTTCAATACTTCTAGGTTTGTACTGTGTTTCTTTAAAGTGAAACCTGGTCCTTTATCCATGTTTCACCAGGCACATAAGGTGAAATTGATAGCCCAGTGCAGAATGAGACCTTGGAAGCTTGCAGCAGTCTGGACTTACAGGGAAGCACACAAACAAACAAACAAACCAAGCCCTTGTTTACCAGTATTTATCAGGTTACACTTTAGTGCTGCACATTCATTCAGCTAACTTAACCGAAATGAAAGACTACATGTTCTCTGCCACCCCATCCGGTCTCAGCTCTTAGACTGCACTGCTCTACAGGGTTATCAAGTCCAGTGCTGTCACTGTTCAAGGCAGGACTTTCCCATAGGGTAGGGACAGGTTATGGTGATGGGAAGACACAAATCAACACACAAATAAACTTGAATGTGATAAAAAGTGAGTAAATGAGAACAACTTTCTTAGTTATGAAAATTAAGTCTTAGGGTTATTTTTTTAAATAAAAAGTGTGTTGTCAAGATGTGTTCCTTAAAAAGAGGAAAAAATAATGTCTAAGTGAAGAATGACTATTTTAAAAGCAGCAAACTGACAACAGATTGCCTGATTCTCTTTCCTGTAAAAGACCATTTTAGCCCTAGTAGACAAAAAATCTCTTTGGAAATGTGGTCTAGTGTGGAATCTCTCTTGTAGATGCAATCAGTAACTGGCACCATGGTACATCTTCTCCTGAAAGCTGTAGAATTTACTGGAACCCATTTGTGCACACCCTACGGTATGAACATTGCATGTGGCTGTGGTTCATAGAATCATAAAATCAATGAATCATAGAATGGCCTGGGTTCAAAAGGACCTCAAAGATCATCTAGTTTCATCCCCCCCTGCTATGTGCAGGGTTGCCAACCACCAGACCAAGCTGCCCAGAGCCACATCCAGCCTGGCCTTGAATGCCTCCAGGGATGGGGCATCCACAACCTCCTTGGGCAACCTGTGCCAGTGTTCACACCCTCTGTGTGAAAAACTTCCCCCTAATATCTAACCTAAACTTCCCCTGCTTCAGTTTACAACCACACTCCCTTGCCACCTACTGTGGTTGAAGGCTGATGATGGAGTGCAACTGACATACTCCACACAGGGATCCAGTAGGTCTTTACCCAAGACAAAGCACTACACTGAAATGGTACCAGTGGATGAGCAAAAAAGGAATACTAAATAAACCAAATAATGGTAACACCTCACTAAAATGATTGCCTTGGTATTTCCCAGATACATCCAAAGACAACTTCAAAATCCAAAGCTATATCAGTTTAAGGAACCTATAGCTTAAATGAGTGTCTCATGAGAGAGAAAATGTATGATGTAACTTATTTTTGATTAATTCATTATAGGAGTGGAAGGTAAAACTTGGCCAGTGCAGTGGTTTCACTGGATGGAAGGCTGTAAGCCATCCTTTTGAAACACATGAGAAACTTGTCCCAGAAGGTTAAACAAATCAAAATCAATAGTTTTTCAGGACTCATTTTAATGAATTTCATTCAAATGTAATTCATTTAAATTATTTAAGTTTTCAACATGAATAAAAATATTGTTTCCCCATTCCAGAACAGGGTTCAACTAGGGCCACCGAGGACAACAGGAATTTTGCCACAGTCTCCAGTGAAGGCTAAAGCAGCAATTTAAGATTTAGTTAGTAAGCTAGTTAGTTCCTGTAAAGTGCTAAGAAAGACTTTTGGATAGCAGTTTTCACCAGAATTTTCCATACTTTGTTTTGTCACACTCTGCACCAAGTTGGAGAAAAACAGACTAAAATGTAATAATTATTTCTGTAAATTTAATTTAATATCCATTATACCACCCGAGAATTTTCTAACATGTTTTACTTGCTGCAGTTCATTTATTTGCTTCTAACAGGGACACTCAATATTGTTTCCAAAGTCTATGACTTCTACTTATTATTAGTGCTATATTTAATTATGATGGGAGTACTGTTGAGAAGGTGCCATGATGCTCCCCTGTGTATGAAGTGCATCTCTGTTGTCTTTTACTGGGAAGAGTTTTTTACTGCAGACTCCCAAGGCAAACATTCATCAGTAGCGTCACTCACCAGTCCACACGATGATTGGCTGACAAAAATAGTAACTTTTATAGCTTTTAATTCACTGGTCACCTTTATTTAGACTTCTTCATGCAAGCCCAGATATTTGAAAGCATTGTTATGAACTTTACAGATATGCAATAATAATTGATCACACATAATGCATATATTAAGTGGATGGGCTGACATGCTGCTTGGCATGATGGACTCATCAGTCTGCCAGTAGGCAGCAGAGGCTCTCTGCTGGCTGATGGCTGGCCAATAGTAGATTTGGCCAGCCCATGTGTCCTTACTTGCTGGGGACTGAGCTCTCCTGAACTGCAACCTCCCTGCATCTCTGTCCTCATATCCTCCTAGATCATGGTTTTCCTCTTGATTCTAAGACACTTCTATACCATCTGCTTGATTCTGACTTGTACCAATCTCATCTCTACACTCCCATGGGTTTTATGTTTTCACTTTTCTATCTTGCTTGAACCCACAGCCCATGTTGCCCGCCCCTTATGGGCTAATAGTGACTGATACAGATCAGCAAGGTCTTCCCTTAGTAAAAACTGAGGCAACAGCATGCATGGGTCCTTTTTGCACATTCTCAGCTCTGAGGAACCCACTGTCCAATATCTTTTAGAGACAAAGCATAGGAACCCTTTCAAAAGAAGGCTGGTATTACTATTGGTCTGCAGGTCAATTTATGAGGGGCATATCAAAAAGGGAGAGACCGAAGAATTAGAAGCACTGCAGGTGGGAACGTGCCTACATGTTTAGCCCAGTACAGGAGGGAGCGGTGGTTCTGATCAGTCCTGGGGAACCTGGCCTTGGTGTAAGGCCCATGGGAGACACAGATGGGGTGCTGGGGGGCAGTGAGAGCTCCGAGCACACCTTCCATCTCCCTTTCTCTGTTCTCTCCCTTTCATTCACCCCTTTTTTCAGCACTCCTTTTCTGATCAGTTCTTTTTTATCTTCCTCTCTTCCTTTGGACTCATGTGATCCTGTTCCATCCTTTCTCCCCTTTGTTTATCTTCTCTCCCCACTTTTACTTCATAACCCTGTTTCCCTGCCATGACACGACAATCACTCTCCCTTGAGTCATCCTTACTTCCCCCCAACGTCCCCTAGCACTCTGACGTCTTTCCCCCTTCCTCCCCCCCATCTCTGACGGACACGGTCCTCTCACCCCACTCAACCCTCCCCCTTTATAAAGGGATTTTCCTCTTTTTAATCCACCAGCCCACCGTCGCAACCTCACCACAAGGCGCACCGATAGGGGAAGAGCCGCCTTTGAGCTTCACCCCCATCCCCTGCGGGCAGACCCCGGGTGGGGGCACGGCGCCCGGGCTCAGCCTCGACATCGCCTTGGGGATGGACGGCCGTGCCCAGGGAACTGCGGGGCAGAGCTGCGCCGGAGCCCAGGTGGGGCGGCGGGCACAGGACAACGGGCTCAGCTCCCCGACGGCGCGGCGGGAGGGAGCGGAGAGGGAGGCGAGGCGGGGGTGCGCAGCCGGGCGGGGCGGGCGGAGCCCCGAGGAGCTCCGCGGTGAGCGGCAGGTAGGGCGGCTCCGAGGGATGGAGCGCGGGGCTCCCGCGGAGCCGTCGAGGCTGCGGGCGGCTGTTGGCGGAGTTGCTGGGAGGCGAAAAGCGCGTAGCGGCGAGGTGAGAGCCGGGAGGGAGGTGCGGGGTAGGCTGGGAGGTCGCCCGGGAGGGGTTCCCGGCGTTAGGTCGGGAGCGTTTGGTGTCGTGAGGCAGCTTTTGCGCTTTCCGGATGAAAAAAAAAATGCTGGGAAATTAAGCTTGTCACTAAAGAGAAAGTGGAGATTTTTAAATACAGGAGGGGGCTGAGGGTGGAAAAGATGCAGCATTCCAAAGCATCAAAGATACCTTTTGCTGTTGTTCTTGTTACTTCTCCACAGTTTTCATATTCTGACTAAACAGAGACTTCTGTAACAGACCACATGGCCAAGCTCTTTTCTACTATTCCACGTACCAAGCTATTTCTTGTCTGAAGAGTTCTAACCGTGGCAACTCAGTGAATATAAGAATTCCTTATTCAGGAACTGATTTGTAAGAATTGCATAGCTTTCAGCCACATCATTCACTTTCCATTGTAATCACAGGTTACAATTGCTGCTTGTTGCTCCACGGGCATTTCAGTTGGCGTGTAAACTTAATTTCATTTAAATCTGAGATGTCCATTTAATAAATTCACCACAACAGCCTTTTCAGTAACAGTCTGAGTTTTCTTTGTAGATTGATTCTGAAAAGCATCTTACTAGGTTTGCTAAAAGCAGATATATTATTGCATTCTCTCCAGCAGCCTTAATGAAATAGCGATCAGAGAACCAGTCGGGACTCCAACATGCCTTTCCATGTGGAGGGGCTGGTGGCCATAGCTGTGTTTTACCTGGCTATCCTGGCAGTTGGGATATGGGCTGCTTGGAAAACCAAGAACACCGGCAGCGATGGAGATCGCAGCGAAGCTATTATTGTCGGCGGAAGAGACATTGGCTTGCTTGTTGGTGGATTTACAATGACTGGTATGTAAAAGGTCTTTTTTCCTCTTCTTTTTTATCCCAAACCAGCATATAGCTTGTTAGTTTTCCATCAGAATGAAAGAGAACTATAATCTGCATGCTAAATAATACATTATGGGGTAAATACATTGCTTTCCAGTTGCTGCTGAAATTGTTTAGTGAACAAAGTGTAGCATCAAATAAAAACAACAGTTTATGACAGAATCGCTTCCATATCCACTCCTTTCATGAACATCTGTAGATCAGACATGTTTGAAATAGAACTATAGGAGTTGTACAGACTAATAAGAAATCTAGTTTTGAAATAATTGTTGCTGTTGTTAAAGCCATCCAAGTTCATGAGTTATTTTTGCTAAGTCTGAGTAAAGAAAATTTTATATGCAAAAAAAGATGGAGAAGGAGGAGGGAGGCAGCATCAGTTCAGAATAAGTCTCTCAAAGAATAAATCTGAGCTCTCAAGTCCACTGATTTCTGCAATCTGACTTTGTGGATTCCTTAACATCCTTTGAGGCAGTTTGACAAAATAGTATATTTCTGTGAAAATTAGGATCGGGAGGAAAGTAATCAGTGAAGAATAAGTCCACAAATTTTCTTAGCAGTGCTATTTTGACTCCCAGAGCCAGTCGAACCAGACAGGTTGCTTGGGTAAACAAAAGGTTCACAGCAGGGTCCAAAATCTCAGCTCAAAGTTAATGTCTGGGATCAGAACAAAAGTACAATACAAAAGAAGTGGATTGGCCCACCATTTTTATTTAGCAATATAATTCTATTTTAAAAGGCTTCATTGTTTTTTCTTATATTCTAGATAAAGCTCTGGCAAAGTGCTTTCAATTCCCAAATTGAATTCATCATCTTGTGACTTTTGTTTTGTTTTCTCCTGTCTGGTTTCTCAATATGTAATATAGAGGAGATGCATAAAAATTTGGGCCAGGAATTCTGTGTTGTTCTCCATGTCCCTGCAGAGTCATTTTGCTCACTGAAAGGCTGAATATTTAGATAACAAATAAAGGATGCTTGTAAATGTCACTGAAGTTTGAATCCAGGTGTATGTTCTACTTTTACTAGTTCGCTGTAACATACTGGAGCGCATCAGATAATGGTACATCATTATCTGTGTATCCATCAGCTACTGAAACTTCAGATAGAACCAGATTCTACTCATGACAAGAGCTAGTTTGTCTGTTTTCTGCTAAATTAAATGTTTTCAAGGGCACTGATACCAGAATATTTTGCGGAGATGCCACTTGCCACAAAGCTGTAATAATTACCTTGGAAAAGAGGAGATGAAACAATTTTCTCCACAGAAGTGGCTATGATCAACTGCCTTGCCTGTGGAAGAAGGCATAAATATGTTCTCCATAATCCCATTTTACAGGAATACTTTTCATAAAATTTAAAGAAGAGAGGAGACTTGAATTTGGACTCCCTTTATTACAGGCAATTTCTATAACCGCCAGAATCCACACCCACACACGTCCACTCCATTTCATGGCACCTCTGAAGATGACAAAGTATATCATTTCTGTGGTAGAATATCAGACTGATCCTAAAGTCTTTACTCAGGTAGAACACTCACAGATTTTATAACATCAGGGTTTATGTGCTTTCTCACCTCTGCCTTCCATAAATATGGCAGATACGGTTTGAGACACCAAGTCAATTCCACTTTCACTTAAAGGGCACTGCAACTGGAGCGTAGGAGTTGTGTGCACAAGCCTGCAGAACCAAAGACTAATTCAGTTTTCATCTCGGTGAAAGTTGATTGGGATACGCTTTTTGAAAACCAGAACAAAACGTTTGTGAGTGTAAGCTGATCAAAATCCACCGTAACTTCTACAGAATGTTTTTGTGGTTTCTAGATTTCACACATCACAACAACATCTCCAGAACTATATGGCCGTTCAGATGTGCTTTTTATATTTTCCAACTTCAGCTGTCTAAATAATAATTAAAAAGCAAAGCCTACCTGTCAAAGCAAAACTAGATTTGTAAAATATCCCAAGAAATGATATTATCTGTATGTATGTAAAATACATTGGGTTATGAGATAAGGCTCAGTTCTGTTTTTCTTGCTTGAGACAAATTCTACTGTGTTCCCTGTGTATTAGCAACAAAACTGGCTGTGTTTTCTTGGGCTGCTTGGTGGGGAGGATGGCAGAACTTAGCTTGTAAATTCAAAATCAAGTTGAAAGTGTAAGCATCATGACTTCATAGGATAGATTCATGATTCGTGAGTATTTAGTTGATTTTCTAAATTGTTTTTAAAAGCTTTGAAATAAGCGTACACCTTATGAATGATGGGTATGGACAACTTGGATTTTTACTGTGGTCCTGAGCAAACAGTTTTAGTAACTTGTTATTAGAATGCCTGAAAGTGAAGCCTATTGAAGGTCGAGAGTATCTGCAATTATGAAAAAAGAGTGAAAATCTTGAATTCTCAGTGGATCGCAACAGCTCTCCTGTCATAGCGCCACAGTGGGAATGACTTCAATTCATGTACTATTTTTTTGCGAGTACAGGTAAAATGTTGAATTACATATAAATACTCCTCATTTTGTGGGGTAGCAATTTTAAGAAGCGATATCTTTGATATCTATCCCTATTTTGGTGGTTGAGATTAAACCTCAGAGGAAATATTTGAAATTACGTAATCAAAATGCTTGTAAGCGCAACTAAAAATATCATAATCTACTGACATCAGTTTTCATTTTATTTGGATGGAGCTTTGTATTTTTTCACAAAAAATAAAATAAATGTTTTCAGTATTATCAATACTATCAGTATTCTGATTTTTGTTTTGGGATCCCTGGGTCAGAAGTTTCATTTTATAGAACACAATGAGCTGATTCAATGATTTGTGTGTTTAGATGAAGGATCATTTACAAAGAAGTATCTGAAAAATCTGTCTTATTAATATACAGTGAGATATATAAAGAATTCTGAAACGTATTTTTATGCTCCTCATATGAATTGGGAACCAAATTTTACTCCATATCCTAAGTATTTTTCTGATAATTTTTAGGGCACTTGCTTTAAATGGACATTTCTATTTGTAGCATTTTTGGTCCTTCACTTGGAAGGGAAAGAGAGGATTAAAATGGATTACCGCAAGTGTTTCTATAGATTATTAAATTTTATATTCCTTTTGTCTGATTTGGGGGGGAGAAAGAATTAAAAAAAATTAAACTAACTTTAAATTGTGGCTTAAAAAAATGAGGATCAAAAAATTAATATCTAAGGATGAAATCCCTTCCTACCATATCCCATTATTTTCTTTCAAATGTATTTACTGAAGAAAGGGTATCCTTTAACCCCCTGACAAAAAGCTGTATAATACCTTTCTAAAGCACTGGGATCCCCTGCAGACTTTCTGGAACTGTGTATGTACAAAAATTGATCAGCAACTAATTTTCAAACTCCCAAACAATAAAACAAATAATGAAATTGTAAAAGAGTGCTAAATCCTCCATTCTAGCCTATTCACCAATACCTGTCCATCGGGCATCGTTCTTGCATCATTCTTGTCCCTGGCCAGGGGAGGGCAATGGCCCCTACCACATCCCAAAGAACTGAAATGGCCTGGTCACTTCCAGACAAAAATAAGGGAGCTAAACACAGCATCCAAGTTCTCCTTGGAGTACAGCCACACCTTTAGTGGCAGCCCCAGGCAAATCAGTGCCAGCCTTCTTGTGCCACAGCAGGAGTTCTACTAAGACATCTGTCCTTGCCTGTGGGATTTTTACTACCTGGAAGTGGGTATCGTTCATTCAGAATTCATTCAGGGGAACAGACATACAAATATCTTTCTAAATATTTACTCAGCAACTTCTGATACAGTATGCAGGTAATCATGACACATTCCATAAATATCTACTGCTTGAGAAACAAGAAGCAACACACATCCCAGGTGCACAGGGACTCTGGTAACCAAAGCATTGTATTTCTATCTGCTTCACTACATTTGCATTTTTAAGAGGCAAAAAATCCCAAATGTCTGATGAACTTCTATATACATTCTGTATCCCTGGTTCTTCCTGCCAAGAATCAATGTTCACCCATCTTCTCCATGCAGTTCTACGTGGTTGTCACTCATCTCTGTAATGTGCAGTTATTCTCAGTACTGAAAAGTCTACTAATATCAGGGTATATAGTGGCACTCCTTTTGTTGCAGGCGTATCCTGTGTACAAGTCCATTTTGATATTTCCAACAACAGAATGGTCCATTCCTGTCCTTCAAAATCCAGAATGGAGGACAATTGCAATGCTCAAGTTTCTAGAGATCTTTGATTCCAAAGCCACCATGTAATTTAACATCATGTTAAAAAATACCATCTTATAGTAGTTAAGGTGTATCACATGTAAGTGGGAGAGTAGTCTGCAAGATTTAAGTTGAAATTCTTTAGGAAATTTAATTGTATCTCCATTGCTTTGTATCCACCTCCACTTGTTTATTGGAAATACTGGTGGTTTTTATACAGCTGATAAGAAGTATTAATGATATTACAATTATCTTCTAGAATATGTCTGCAGGGAGTGCAAAAATACATAAGTATTTTAGAACTTAAGTAGCAGCAGCACAAAGCCATCACATACCTATATGATGATTTCCCTATTCATGGGGCCAGGGCACTTGTCAGGGCAGAGCTGCCACCCTAATGGTGTGGGGCAGGATTTGGCTGCAGGATGGGCTGAGCCAGGCTGCACGTGGCCTGCAGGCTGCAAGATGGACATGCCTGCAATTAATTCTTGTCTAATTTTCAGTACTCTGAGTTTTCTGAACTGGGATGACTTAATCATTATACGATTAATCTTCCTTGCCTCTCCTCTGCCTCTCACTTTCATTTGAACAAACAAAGCAAATGATCACGCTTCATGAGTTATTATGCATCATTCTATGTAAAAAGGGGAACTCAGGCCCCACATTTTCACTGGTTGTATAGAGTCCATCTGGTTTCTCTTTCATATGCTTAAGTTGCAGATTTTTTTGGATTTGGACTACCTTCCATAAAAGGATTCTATGTCTGGAAATTGTATAATATACAGAATAAAAAATAGTAGTATTATAAGTGATGACAGTTTTGTTCTTCAGTGCAGAAGGCTTTTATTCTCCGTGTGCATTAAGGGCTTTTCTGCCTCTTATTTTTCAGCCACATGGGTTGGAGGAGGTTACATCAATGGGACAGCAGAAGCTGTGTATGTCCCAGGCTACGGTCTAGCTTGGGCTCAGGCACCTATTGGATATTCCCTTAGTCTGATCTTAGGTAAGCAAGGAAATTAAGGTGTTATTCTCTGATTTTGGAGTTCTGATGACCGTCACCTGAAATGACATCGCTTGGGTTTGATGAAATGACACTGAGAAAAAAAAATGTTACTTTTGTTGCTTTTTTCTTTTGGTCGTGTGTTTTTTGTAACCATATGTGCTAGGTTTTATATATTCAGAGTTTTGTTTTGTTTTTAAGAGCCTGTATAATCTGCAAAATATTACCACGTTCTCTGATAGTGTCTAAATATTGGACTTCAAATGCAGCAAATATCTTTGCAGGTTGGAGAACTGCTTAAACCTTAGAAATCTTCACTCAGAGACTAATTTCTGGATATCATGCATGAAGTCTGGAGCAGAACCAGCTTGTTGCTGTAAAGTTGAACTAAACTTCTTTTTATATGTAGTACAAAACTCAAAATCATGGTCGAAATGAAAGTACCGAATCCTTCCACACACAGGGTCAGTGTGTAAAATACAGACAGTGCTGTAATTCTTTATGCTCTGTTCTCTAATTCCCCAAATTCAATCATACACCTTCTTCCCTTTCTTTAAAATAACAGTAATGGAAAATATCTTGTCATGTTTCAGTGGCATTGAGCAGCTCCCAACAGACACATTGCCTTGTGAACTATGATGAATGTCCTATGAAGCTGTCAAATGCATGCTTTCAGGTTCTGAACTGATCATGGCCCCTAGGCACATGCTGGTGCAACTGCTTAGAAAGGATATGTTTCCAGAAATGATCCTGTATTTTTCATCTTGTATTAGTATGGCTGTTTTACTAGATTTTTGATAGTACTTAGCCTCTCAGTCTATTTTGAGCCTTTTCCTCCCAGTCCTCCCAACTAGCCTGTGTTATTTTTTTTTCCCCTTTTGGTTGCTTTTCTAGGTTTTCTTGCCCCTTTTATTTCTTCTATAAAACTCAGTTTCCCCTTAGTAACTATGGCTTGTCCTGGATCTCCTCTGTTCCCAGGCAGAACAATTCCAAATTCTGTGTATTCCTCCCTGTTATATGCAGGCCAGCTCTAGTTCCAACAGTAAATCCCATCCCTGAGAGCAGCTCTGAATCCTGTAAGAAAACACTAATAGTAGATCTGCCTGCAGATCAGTTGATGTCATTATCAGGTCACGAGGGTTATGATCTATCTGTGTCATTAACCTGTCATTAGAATTATAGCCATAAGCATCTTCCAGGTTTGTAGCCATTGTAGAATCCTCCCAAATCAATAGCCCACAAGAGGCTGAGCTAGTTACTCGCCTCATTTCCAGCTATTTATAAAGAAATCCAGACTTATTCCTTGGACTGGTAAACATTGGCCTCTGCAGAGAAAAAGAAAGTCTGTGCTGTGTGACCTTACATCTGTCTTCAGAACACAGCAAGAAAAGCATTTCTTTATGCATTGTATGTTAATGCAGATTAGGGATGAGGTGTTGTTTGTCCTTTAAAAATATATTTAAATACAGGAACAGAATAAGAGAAGAAATACTACTGCTTCAGGCTGAAAAGATTTGAGATTAATTTAACCTTCCTACTAATTCAATACTCTGCTATATTTCCAATGGTTGGAATATCTCCTATTTCCTTTGACGGATGTTTGAATAGCATAATAGATTATGCTATCAGTGACTTTTTTTTTCCTGCTTTAGTTGCATTTTGTAATGATGATGTAACAAATAGAATAGGTATAGGATACATGAACAATGCAAAAACAGAAGAAAAGGTTCTGGAGGCCCTCTGCATGTCTAAAGACAGCATAACATAAAGGGCATAAATTGTGATTGGTAAGCTGGAGCTTTCTGTTTGGGGAATATAGCGAATTGAAGACATGTCAGTGATATAAGGCAAGACAGAGATACGTGGAAAATCTTCTGCACATTACAATGAATAGATTCCCTATCTTGTGATGAAGAACCTGAGAATCTCCATATACTATGCAGCTGATTTTATGAGGGACTCCTTGGTTTTCTAGTCTTTGAGCGTAGCTTACATGTTGCATTTCAGCAGTGTTATTGTAAGAGAGGTCTTCTTGTCTGTAGACATGCTAATGTCAACTACACGAATCTCCGTAGAGTGTCTGTTTAGTTTTTTTCTGAAATTTATACCTTCTTCTTTTCTTTTCTTTTCTTTTCTTTTCTTTTCTTTTCTTTTCTTTTCTTTTCTTTTCTTTTCTTTTCTTTTCTTTTCTTTTCTTTTCTTTTCTTTTCTTTTCTTTTCTTTTCTTTTCTTTTCTTTTCTTTTCTTTTCTTTTCTTTTCTTTTCTTTTCTTTTCTTTTCTTTTCTTTTCTCTTTTTTTCCCTTCCCTTCCCTTCCCTTCCCTTCCCTTCCCTTCCCTTCCCTTCCCTTCCCTTCCCTTCCCTTCCCTTCCCTTCCCTTCTCTTTTCTCTTTTCTCTTTTCTTTTCCCCCAGGCAGAAAGAATTTGATGATTGTATATTAGAAATAAGTTAGAAATGTGAGGACTTTCCACAGTTATGTACTGACACAGTACATATGTGAGCCAGACACAGCAGGACTGTGTTACGTCAAATCTTCTGAACGTGCACAGAAAGAAGTGTACGACAAATGTTCAGGGAATCTGACACCTGCAGAGCCCAGTAAAAAACTGACCTGTTCTGCAGGTGTAGTAAAGTTGATTTAAGCATACATTATAAATCTGAGCTGTCCTGAAAGGATCAGTTTTGCTGAGTGCACACTATACCTTGTGTGAACCCATATTTCTAATTCAGAATCCCAGACTTTATTTCTAGTGTGGATCTATGTGAAAAATAAGACCTATACTCATGCTGGGTTCTGTTCTATGTATGAACAGACTTAGGTACAAAAGACATTCTCTAAGGCTGATCCAAATTTAGACAAAACTCTGACATCATCTATAGTGGAAGACCAAATAAACTGAACCAAAAAAAAAAAAAAAAAAAAAAAAATTAAAAAGGAATTTCCATTACTGTGCTGTAGACATAAATGATGTGATTTTGCTTATGTAACTCTATGGTTATATGTAACATTAGAGTTCCTAGCAAATATTTTACTCGTATTATTTCTTCAAAAGAAACAGTGATACTGATATTTTTATACCTTTAGTTGACAATTAGTATTTTACCCCCGTAATGTCAATGCATTACTCCACTACAGTTGGTGTCTTGTGCTACTTTCCTTTGTAGGTGGTCTGTTTTTTGCGAAACCTATGCGATCCAAAGGCTATGTGACAATGCTAGACCCTTTCCAGCAGCTTTATGGAAAAAGGATGGGAGGGCTCCTGTTTATTCCAGCTTTAATGGGAGAAATGTTTTGGGCTGCTGCCATCTTCTCTGCCTTAGGTAAGGAATTATCATTTTGAAAATTAACATGAAATAGGTGCAAGGGATTGAGAAAATCAGAAATGCACTAAAAAATGGCTTCAAATATTTGCCATCCTAGCCAAACTGCCCAGAGTGTGACAATTGTCTCAGACCTATGGTAACCAGTAGTTGTATGCAATAATGGTACCTTATTGATTATTTTGGTAATGGAAAGACATTTCTAGCTGTTTTTAAAGAAATCCAGACTTCTTCCTTGAACTGATACATTTGAAAATATATTCTTAAGTGGTTCCATGTCAAAACAGCATGGAAAGATTGAGCTATGAATTTCCTGTAACAGAGAGGGTGATGAGAGTGATTGCAAGTATCCCTTTTATGTCACAGCTGCCCCAGGTTCTCTTTTACACCACTGAGATCACAGGGGACAGTCAGAATTTCCCTGAAATATATGAAACATCATTGCCAATGCATCTGAACAAAATAATCCTTTACATAAAGAAGGACTAAATAAACACAGTTTTTCATAGCACGAGTAATAGGGGTAAAACAAGGTTCAGATAAATGCATTTAAGTATTATTCAATTTGACACAGCTTTCTTCTTGACAAAATAAAGAAAATACTTAGGATTCAAGAAAGGATGCAGAGAGTTAGTGGAGCTCTGACTCAATAGAAAATCACCCAGCCACTCATCCAGTCCTGAAGAATAAGTCTGTTTCCAAGGTTTTCAATTATATTTCAGTTTGGAATTCAGCAATCCCTTCAAGAACCAAGAAAGTCCTTGAGCTGAAGCACCAGTAGTTGGCTTTTTACCAGCTAATCATACTCATAGTGAACATGCATGTGGTAATGCTTTCTAGCACAGCTATTTTAAACAGAAAATAAACTTTGAAGGTACTCTCCAACTGTGCTCTGATGAACTGCAAAGCAATGGGGAGCTTGTTTACCACAATTTCATCACAAAACCCTTAAAGGACTAAGAACAAACTACATGCTGAGGTGATAGGAGTTGAATAGCTTGAAGAACTCTCTGAGTATTTAGAATATACTTTCTTTTTGATTGAGGACAAGCTAATATGTGATATTTCAAAGCAAATGGTTTGAATGCCTTTCTTGTAGCTTCATATTAACCACTGATGGTGAAAGACTATAAACGTCACAGAGAGTTTTAGTTTTAACTGTTCTGTGAATAGAAACACTTATAATACAACTCCTGATTTGCACACCTATCTTCACAAATGTATTCTTCATTTGTTGATCTTCCTCACGACTCCTGGCTTGGAAGGGCTGTAGAAGGGAAAGACAGGACTTCCAACTTGTGCAGGATTTTTGAGCCTGTAATCCTGAAATACCAGAATGTTGGGGGCTCATTGTACAACAAAAAGCTACCTGTCAGCTCTCTGCAGCTCTTAGGTACCATGTTATTCTGGGCGGTACTGCCAGATACTTTCCACCCATGTGTTCAAGAATATCCACCTGCCATACCCACAAGGACTAAAAGTTATTCTCAGATATTTCATCCAAATTGTCCTAACTGAAAGATGAATTTTTAAAACAATGTGTTAAAATTCTACAGTCATTTAAAATTGCTAGTGTATCTATGGGAAGTATGTAAGCACCTTGCTAGCTGTTGGAAGCACAATGCAGAATGCAAGCAATTTGGGATGATTCTAGAGTGCTCTGATAATTTTATGGCCAATTAAGGGAGATGATGAAGAGAATTGCTAATACATGCCAACAAGGAAGAATTAATTAGGGATGTAAAAGCCAGAGGCAACCTTGGTTGTAGTGTTCAGAAGATGATAGAGTTTAGAGAACTGAGAGGAAGGAACAAAGTAAAAAGCAGGAATACAGCAGCAGATTCAAGGAGAGTAGAGTTTGATGTTGTCTGGGATCTGCTTGAAGGAATCCCTTGGAAGACGACAGTGATATTCAGGAGAATTGGTTGACATTCAGGGATCACCTCCTCCAAGCTTCAAAACAGTCCCCAATGACAATCATGAAAACAAGAAAGTGCCAGAAGGCCTGCATGGATGAAGAAGAAGCTGCTGTCTCTACACACATATAAAAAGGAAGCATTCAAGAGGTAGAAGAAAGAAGAGGGGACCTGGAAGGAATATAGGGATGCTATTTGAATACATTGGGATGGGGTCTGATCAGCCAAAGCCCACCTGGATTTGAATCTGGCCATAAAGGGCCACAAGAGTTGTCCCCACAAGTACACAAGCTAAAGTAATGTGTAGTCCCACCAAGCCTTTTGATGCCATCTCCCATAATATGTGCACAGACAAACTAATTGGGCAGGGGGGAAGATGAAAACTTAGCAATCTGATGGGCTCAGAGGTCTGTGTCCACAGTGTGGAGTATAGCTGGTGGCTAGTTGTCCACCAGAGTACTCTGGGAGTCAGTACTGAGTCCTGTGCTGTGTAACAACTTCATTAATGGCTTGGAGAATGGGATCCAGTTCCTTCTCACTGTGTGACATACACTAACGTACTGTTGTTTTTGTGGTGTTGTTTTTTTTCCATAGGTGCCACGATAAGTGTGATCATTGACATTAATATCAATATTTCAGTCATTATTTCTGCCCTGATTGCAACTCTGTACACTCTTGTGGGTGGGCTTTATTCCGTGGCCTACACTGATGTAGTTCAATTGTTCTGCATCTTCCTTGGGCTGGTAAGTTTGGCTTTTTTTCCACTTTCTTGAAAATTTTGCCTTGAGCTTTATGACAAGTGACAAATGCAGAGACCTATTGCCCAGCTGTAATTCTGGAACTGTGTCTTCTCTGAAAGTGAGGAGGAGGAATATCTCCACTCACAGACAAATGGCTTTAAAGGGTCTGCATTTGCATCAGTATACAGCCCATGCTTTGGCAAAACTACTGACAGGAGGCACAATTCCTGGCTTTTTTCCTGCCAGTCTGATAGTGCACTCTTTTACTTTTCATTCTGAGTGTGTATCTAATTCAGAACAGGACTGGAGAATACTGACTATCTGTCCATAGGACTGTAGTAGCAAAGGCACTGGAAGGAGGCATCAGATGCAGAGAGCAGTCAGTAAAGCAGTCCAAAAGCACTGGAACTGGACCAGTACAGCCAATATTATCAAGTTTCTCTTTTCTGTAGCTGTCACCTATGCAGCTTAATTAACCATCTGCTGTAAATCATCATCTGGGCTTTTCCTCCATTTCCCTCCAGTGACCTTGGAGACTGGGGAGAGTCACAAGATGACCGTGCCATTTGAATATGGTGTTATGATTCAGTTATCAATTATATGAGAGTGGGTAGCCTTTCCCCTACTTACTGCTATTCATTAATTCTACTCAGAAAAACAGCAGTGCAACAGGGGTCAGATCACAAAGGTGCAGTCAAAGAAGCTGCTTGTTTTTGCTTGCTAGTGCTAGTAATAGATTGTCACAGGTGTGCAGAGAACTAAGGCTAAAATAGAAGGGGTGGCTCAAGGTTTTGGAGCTGAATGACACCTTGGGGACCTCTGTTTTCACGAGTTCTCATGCAGCCCTAGGGAAACTGCTTCTGTCAGAGATTGCACAGATGGCTACTATCTAACCTTGTGTGAGTCCTCACTCTGTGGTGTCCTACTGTGAGGCCTGAAACCTTATTTGCAGAAGTTCTAAGCATTCCCATTCATAACTGACTTCATGGGAATTGTGCTAAATACTCTGAAAAAGCAAATACAAGTTCGAGCTGGCCAACTCCAATGAGAAGTTATTCCAGAACAACTTCTCTCACACTTCTTTTCTTCATCTGCACAGTGGGGTAAATACTGTCTCCTTCCCTAAGGTGCATGTTAGCATTTGTGAACCATTCAGTTTCCACAGATGGTGTGCATTACAGAAATTCCCCAAATAAAGTAAATCACTCATGCACTACTGCAGACCCTCATTTTATGGGAATAACAACACAATCCCATGATTAAAGTGGGCGTGAACAGGGAGGGGAAGACAAACAAAGGTTGTATAGCGGTATTCTAAGTGGTTGGATCTGTAGTTTTAACAGTGTTCTTTAATCCAAGTTGAACTTTTTATGTAATTTCCCTTTTAAAGTAAATAGTTACGCTGTCATGTAGAAAGAACTGTATTCATAACCTTAGGAGTCATAAGAAGCTTCAGAGAACACTTAAATAGTCATGCTTTAGGTGAGGGATTTTAGATGAGATAGGACACTTTCACAGCAGGTGTCACAGCAGAAGAAGTAACAGGCTTGGTGTCCCAGCTTCCCCTCCAGACTCTGGAGAAGTTTGTGTACCCACAGGCACCAAGTATTACTGCCCACTCCTCTTAATATATCTTCCTTACCAGAGACATGATACTTTTTCTAATCACTACTGCTCCCTGTGCTGGCTTTTCATTTTGAACACAATCTCATCCTTATGTCTTCAAAAACCCTATTCCAGTCTGGGCAACCACGTACTTCCCTGTTTTTTTCCTTCCAACTCCAGATAGTCTCCTTCCTTCCCTCTTCTCCTCTATCCACAGTTGCAATTCTCAGCTCCAGCCTCTGTCTTTATTTTGCCCATTCAGTCTTTGCCTGCCTCTGTACTCTGTCCCCAATATTTGTATCCTCATCTCAGCTGTATTAATTCTCCATTCTAAACTCTTTGCTGTCATATAGGAGTACTTTTTGTTTTTTTCTGGTTTCCAATCCCATCAGTTCCAGACCCATCTAATAGCTCTTACTTCTTCCCTGAACTTGTACTCGCAGCATAAGGCCCCCTTATGTGGAAGCATAAGTTTCGCTTCCACAAGCCATTGTTTTATTTTTGCTCCATTCAAAATAGCGAATTTCCTACTTCAATTATTGACAGCTCAGAGTGGACAATAGGGGAGAATTTGGGACTGTGTCCATATTAGCAAGTCGTACAGTGCCAAGGTAAACAATACAAGATCATCTGTTCTGTTTGACTGTAAGTACTGTCCTGGTACTGTTTTGGCCCATGCCAGCTAGTACTTTCCCAGATAATTCCCAGGATCAGGTCAAGGCTATTCTATTTGACAGGAAAAGGAATTCTAGATGTATGTATATAAGCTAGGAGTTGTCTGTGATCTGCAGAGCCAGAGAAAATGTCTTGATTTGTTCTGCTTACTAATATAGTGGTAGTCCTTGAGATCACAAAAAGCTATACCACTGTCAGGAGCTGGAATAGATTACAAAAGCTAGTAATGTATTTGCAATGTTGTCCCTGTTAAATTCTGGGCTGTTTCTTGAAGGCTGCAGATAGACCTTTAGAAATTTTCCCCACTGAAAATCACAGCTGAGTATGTGCAAACTACAACTCTTCATAAACTCATCACTTTGACATGTTTGAGATTTACAGAAAAGCCTAAGCAGATACTGAAAGGGAAATTCTCTTCTTAGGTGCTTAAATTGGAAAAGTTTAATATGTAACTGAGAAGCCTTACTTGATAAACAACTTCATAAGCAACTTGCTGCAAAACATAGCAATTATTCATGTCTTCTACACACACTGATGCAATAATTGTGCAACAAAGTAGTGGAAGATGTTTGAAGTTTCACCTCCTTGCACCTTTGTGCACTGAATCCCCCCTGTGGCGCAAGTGGTAGAAGTGCCGCTCTGCTACACAGAGGCTCGAATCCCGGGGGCTGGACTCGATGATCTCTAAGGTCCCTTCCAACCCGCACAAAACTATGAAACTATGAAACTATTTGGGCTATGGTAATCTCTGTATTTTTGGCTAACACGAAAGGCTCCAGGGTGCTGTGCTTGCAGTTATCTGTTCCCTAGATAACTAAGCTTGGTTTTCTTCTTAGGAAGTGCCAAGTTTCTCCTCACAGAGTTAATGAGTTGAAAAATGAACTAGAAGACAAATACACAAAAAGAGTGTTGGTGAAGAAAACCCATCCTCTGGCAGAAACTGTTTCACACTCGATTTTTTTGGCTCAGATCAAAATATAGAGAGGGAAAACAGCCAAGAACTCAGAGTAAAATTGTTCTCAAGGTAGAATAGTGCTGTAACACACTGGGTATTGTAATACACTGGAGTATTCTGGAGCAAGAGAGATGATCCAGCAGCATCTCTCTCTTGCCATGATACAATTTCATAGAATCACAGAATCATAGAATGGCTTAGGTTGAAGAGACCTTAAAGATCAATGACTTCCAACCCCTGCTGTGGGCAGGGCTGCCCCCCACGAGCTCAGGCTGCGTAGGGCCCCATCCAGCCTGGCCTTGAGCACCTTCAGGGATGGGGCACCACAGCTTCTCTGGGCAGCGGTGCCAGCGTCTCACAGCCCTCTTTTCCCATTAGAAGCATAAATCTTATGTTTTGTTGATTTAGAAATAAATTCCCAAGCTTTCAGGTTTGATGCCTTGTTCCTGTATACTCACAAATCCTGTTGCTTTTGCATGCAGGTTTATATGTAGATGTTTCTCTACAGTGTAGTCCAAGAAAGGATGTAAAGACTATTTGTGGAGTTTAGGGAAAATATAGTGAATGTGTATAAATATGTTTCTCCTCCTGGTGGTATAACTTCCACTCATAAATTTTTTCCTCATGCTCACACTGTCCAGGAAAAAGGTAAAATATCCAGTGTTCTCTGGAGTTTGGAGATATTCTGGCATTTGTTTGGCTATTCTGCAAGTCAGCTTGTCATTTGTTCTGCAGCATACAAGAAGAGAAACAGACCAATACTCATAGGTTTATCATGCCTTCATTAGGCCTGAATTAACTATTATTCTTTGGTTACAGTGGATCAGTGTACCCTTTGCGTTGTCCAATCCTGCAGTGACGGACATTGGTTTCACAGCTGTGCATGAGGTGCACCAAGCACCTTGGCTCGGAACTATTGGCTCACTTAACATTTGCACCTGGCTGGACAATTTCCTTTTACTGGTAAGTGATGGCTTGTATTAAGGACTAAAGCACCTTAGCGCTCCTACTGTGTTATTGTAACAGCTAGAAAAAGCAGTGTAGTGTAGAGTTTCCAGTAATATGAAAACTTGTATCTTCTTGATTCCTGTTAAATGTGTAGATCACTCTGAAAGTAATGCATCCTATTTATTTCCATGGAAAGTACAACAGATACGAAGAGCACAATAACACTGCTTAATAGAACAAATTTGCAGCTACAAACACTGTTTTTCAACACAGCCCCCACCATCAGCTAGGCATTTTCACTAGCTGTGGACATGAGCTCGCATGCTGCACTCAAAAATCTGCACCGGTGGAGCTGACTCACTGTGACTGTCGTCACTGCTGAAACACACCACCCACAGCATCACTGCTCATATCCATGGTTTGTTCTCTGTAAATAAAACCATCGATGAATGTCAGTGGGTACTGTTTATTCCACATGGAGGAATTCAGTGATACACTTTTGTTTCATACACACTTCCATGTCAGATGCCATTGTGTCAGGCTGCCCCTCTGCAGCCATCTCTCACACAGCAGCAACACGTAACAGGATATTGGTGGAAAGATTCAGTCTCTACTGACTTACCACCTACATCCACCTCTGACATCATGGGCTGACATCATAACGTTACTTTGTGTAGCCCTTGTATTTCTGAATATTTGAAGGATTTCAGAGAAGTATCAGTAGAATACTGTAACACAGCTGTCAGTATCAGCATTGCCAGGAACACTGTTTAAATATTGTCAGTCTGAAAGATTTGCCTTATGCTAGAATTAATTAAAAGTGTGTGTCTAACACTTAAGTGATGTCATTCTTGGCAAAGAAAGGCAATAAATACATTATACAAATGATTAAACATGCTTTAGGTGTAGGTGATATAGAAAGAGCTTTGCAGAGATGGATGGAGGAATTCATCCATGCCAGAATGAACTGAGGGTTTTCATTATTTAATCCTCATTTATTACACATGGGATTGGTGGTTATTAAGTGCTTTCCATTAGGAGGTCTAGCAACACATGCTAACATTTTCCATTCTCAGTGTCCCTGAGCAACTTTATAACACTTTTATTATCATATTCTAGTTTGGGATTTCTTTCTCTGTATTTTTATTTTTTTTCCTAAATAATCTCAGCCAAAAATCCTCAGAGTTTTCTGACAATAGAGCTAATAAAATGCAACATTTTATACAGCACAGGTTGCTTAGAGATTGTTAGAGAGTCAAAGTATGACACTAGCACACATGGCTGAATTCTATGCCATAAGGCTGAAAGTTTCATTTCTGCTGATGACCAGAGGAAAGCTCTGATGCTGCCAAACTGTGACACATTTCCTTTTCATCATGTTTGTTTCATTACATTTCAAGAAATGTACACATGCTTGGAAAGCTTTGTTAAAATAACATTATTAAGGCTGCAAAGGAAAGCACTCATAAATAGTATGCCAAAATCTGAGTTGCTTGAGAAGCATTCATTTGGTCTCTTGTGTGCATGAAGCATATATGAAACACCTGTATACACACTCTTAGGACTAAACACCTCCTGCCTCATTTAGCATGTTAAACTGGACTACGCACATTTAGTTAGCAGTTTGCTTTGTTTTATTTCCACAGTACTTAATCATAGGCACTTATTTACTTAGTGGAGCCTACTCAGATCCTGCTTTGAAGAGAGGATTTTAGCACATTTTTTTCAGCCTTTGATAATAGCCTTTTGTGTTATATTTTGTGGGCGTAATTTTAAGTCTCATCTTCACTGTTTCATCCACAAAAAGAGAAAGGTTACCACCATTAAAAAGTAAAAAAAAAAAAAAATCAAAAATCAAAGCAACAAAAAAAAAAATCAATACATTGTTTTACTACTTTGTCCATAATTTATATTGGTATCATAATCAGTTAAGACAATGGGAGGATCATTTTTCATGTTATCATGTTGGATACATACAGAATTTGCTGCTTGTTTAGATGATTATATGCATTTGTAGAAGGAGATAAAATCTTACTTTACAATCCTAATTAATGTAATTCTGTGGGGAAGAGGATGCTGGAGGCCAAATTCTGCAAATATGAGTTATATCAATAGTATTCTGTATCGTTTTGTAAGGTTTTGTCAAATATTTACAGAGCTCACGATGCCTTAGGATTACAGAGACTATGTAGCATTGTTTCTAGCTGTATAGAGAATAACTTCTCTAAAAGAGTGGGATTAAAGTGCGTTTACAAAGATCTAGCATTGCTTATGAGAATGGAAGTTACAGCTATTACTAACTGACTGATAAGCAGTAAATGAAAGAGGAACAGTGATGCTTCTGCGTATTCTCTATATGATGATAGCAAAGAAATCTGGTGTCAGCTCCCAGTAATGGAACACTGTTTATTGTGTTTGCAGACATTTGGGGGGATTCCATGGCAAGCATATTTCCAGCGAGTTCTTTCCTCATCTTCTGCCACATATGCTCAAGTTTTGTCATTTCTGGCTGCTTTTGGCTGCCTTGTGATGGCTATTCCTGCAGTACTCATCGGTGCAATTGGAGCATCCACCGGTAAATCATTAAAAAATGAGTAATACAGTAAATGTGTGAAAATCTTATATTAGACAGGTGACATCATTAATCAACCTGTTACTTCATCAGCAGGAGACTGCACTGAAAAATAATTGTATTGTATGTATGTATTGTATGTGGGAGGTTGCTCCACTGTTGTGGTTCAGCCACAAAGGACAGATAAGCTCCACTACATTACTCTCACTCCCTACCCTCAAAAGAACAGGGGCAGAAAATGAAAGGGAAAAAAAATATATGGTTTGAGACAAGAGCAGAGATATCACCTACCACCTGCCATAACAGGCAGAATCTCAGTGCTGGGAGATTAATGTGATTTATTGTCTACTGATGGTAGACTAGAGCAGTGAGAACTAAAAGCAAGCTATGATCATCTACTAATGTTACTAATGTTAAAGAGTGACTAACAGTGTCACTCACAACACACTTTTGTCTGTATTTCAGCCTGGAACCAGACTGAATATGGTTTTCCTGACCCCATTACTAAAAAAGAAGCGGATATGATTTTACCAATTGTGCTCCAGTATCTTTGCCCAGTCTACATCTCGTTCTTTGGCCTTGGTGCTGTATCTGCTGCCGTCATGTCATCAGCTGACTCTTCAATTTTATCAGCAAGTTCTATGTTTGCTCGGAACATTTACCAGCTCTCATTTCGGCAAAATGTGAGATTATATTTCCATTTTTTACTGTTAGAGAAAATTTTAGGCGAGAGACTTTTACCAGATAAAGCATAGGCTGCCATTTTGTAGTGAACACCTACTCCATGCCTGTAACTAGAAAAAGTACAACATTTCTTTGCTAGCAAAGTATTGAGTAAGTTGAAAGTCAAAACTGTTCATGGTTGTGACTGATGACATAGATGAAAAAGATGATGGAAGGTAGTTTCAAGTGTTTCCATGGCAATGCAGTTTATTCTAAGTATCTCCTAATTATTGTTGCACCCACAAATTTTACTTAAATCCTTAATGAAATGAGGCATCTTTCTGACTTACTGGTTTATTAGGAAATCATGTGGCACTCAAAAATGGTAAAGAATGGGCTCATGAGTCATAATTTTTCTTAGGAAATGGAGAAGAAAAGAATTGGACACTGAAAGTTTTTTTCTGGTTGATTTATATTGTGTTTATTTTCAAAAGTTATTTCTACAACTGTTATTTTTTCTCTGACATTATCAAATGTTTCCATATGCACAAAGGTTAATGACTTTTTGGATGGCAACCATAGCCCATTTTATTTTTCTTCTTCTATGTTTGACATAGAGTTGTGAATAGCTTGTGAATATTGCTGAATGTCATGCAAAATTCCCTTTTACAATGTCATGCCTTATACAGACTGTGTTCATAAACAAAGGCATACACATACTACCATAACACTGCATTTTTATTTTATTTATTTATTTTTTTTTTTTGCAGGCCTCAGACAGAGAAATTGTATGGGTCATGAGAATCACTGTTTTTCTCTTTGGAGCATCAGCGACAGCAATGGCACTGCTGGCATCATCAGTGTACGGCCTGTGGTACCTCAGCTCTGACCTTGTTTACATCATCATATTCCCTCAGCTCTTGTGTGTACTATTTATTAAAGGAACCAATACCTACGGTGCCATTGCAGGATACTTATTTGGCCTTGTTCTCAGAATAACTGGAGGAGAACCATACCTCTACCTTCAGCCCTTGATCTACTATCCTGGCTGCTATCTTGATGAAAATAATATCTACGTCCAGCGATTCCCATTTAAGACACTTGCGATGCTTACCTCCTTCTTTACTAACATTATAATCTCCTACTTAGCCAAATACTTATTTGAGAGTGGGACTTTGCCACCAAAGCTGGATTTCCTTGATGCTGTGGTTGCGAGGTACAGTAGAGAACATATGGACAAAGCAACACTTGTAAAAAGTGACAATATTGTATTAAACGAACTTGCACCTGTGAATCCGCGACACAGTCTAACTTTGAGCTCAACTTTCACAAACAAGGAAGCCTTTAATTATGTTGATTCAAGTCCAGATCTGTCCAACACCGAAGATAATTAAAAAGCATGGCACTCACAGACGAAGCAATGCAAAACACAATATTCTATGAAGAATAGTAAGAGGCATTTTATGGAAAGAAAAGCAAAATTTAGGAATGAAATGCCACTGCACAATCTCTAATTGATTCTTCAAGCATCCTTGGGCAGAACTCTTTCCTGTTATTGTCCAACATGCTGAATTAGATCACAGAGTGTTTCCCGAAAGATGCACTCAGATCCCATTCTTTCCACCCTCAACTGTAAACTATGTAATTAAAAAATATATATTTGCAATTGAAAGTATAAGTAGCAGAAAAGTGCAACAGCTATTTAGGTAGGACATTATATGAAGAGATTATAATACAGTCATTCTGAAGTACTACCAGCTGACATTTTATTGGCATTAAGTGAAAATACATTGTCACAGCTGTAAGTGATTTATTTCTAAAGTTCTAACTTCTTGCACAAAGGCAGATGGATAATTTCCCTGTGATTTTGTTCTGGAATTTTCCTTCTCATAAAGGATTTCAAAGAACACAAATATAGTATTTTATTATTATTTGTATAAGACAGCAAAATGTGCAAAATTATTCGTAGATGTGCAAAAGAACATCTTATACTCTTAAAAGAAGTTCAAATGAAATCAGCAGTTAAAGTGATGGTATGCCTAATGCAAGATGTCCTTATAAGCAAAGTATATTACTATAGATTTTCTTGTTTCCTGTGCTTAGTGGCTGTCACCAAGGGAGGAGGATAAAAATTTTAAAGCAATAATTGGAGTTGAGAAACTCAACTTGTGGAAAAAAAAAAAAAAAAAAAAAAAAAAAAGGCTGAAGTTTTATAAAGTAAAAAGAACTTTGCAGTGCTGTGGAAGGAAGTCTTATCTTGATTTATCATAAAAAATGTCTGACACCAAGCAACCATAGCAATGGAAGAAATACTGAAACATGGGAGACTCAAGAAGGCTGCTTGAAAAAAAACAAATGGGGAAAATAACCAGATTTCACTTACTAAGAAAATACATTCTCAAAGACAACAAAAAGTCTTTTGGCTTGGACATACTGAGATTACTCTGGGAAAAGAGTAGATTTTCCATGGAAAATCACATTTTCTCAAAAATATGATTTCCCATGAGTAAAGAAGCTTGGTGAAGATCTTTGCATGCCTGTATTTACCTCCAGAAGCAGCAGCAGCTTGGAGGAAACCTGAAAGGAGAGTTGAACCCTCAATTGTAGCAAAATGCATAGCAGTGTCTTCAGCTAAGTGCTGGATTCCTTCATTGACAGCCACTCTCATGGGCCAGCATGGTGCCTCTGGGGCACCAGCAGCATTCGGGCAAAATGAGACCACGCATAAATGATAATGCTGGCTAGAAGCAAAGCAGGGAAGTTTAAGCCTCTTCTAACTATGGTCTGGCCAGCAGAGAGCATTCAATTTGGTTTCTGTTTGCCCGCAGCCAAGATGATTATGCCTGTCCTTGTTGGTACGTGCCTTTCACAGTGGGAGATCTAATAGCTAGATTTCTATACTACTACGAGTTATGCTCCAGTAATTCTTTTTAATATCTACACATCACAGAACATTCAGATGAAATCCAGATACTCTCCTGTTGCTGATCACTGGTGAAAATTACTTCTTTAAATTTACAGCAGGAGGAACTATACTGGAGGATATGAAGTGTAAGAGTAGGTTTTGCTGCTAAAGGAAGAAGCCATCAACTTGTACATTCAGTGTTAACATAAACTTTCACAAGGTTGAATTCTTAGATATGTTTTTGCTCCTTTTTTGGAGTTTTAATGGCATTTACATATACTGTATGTAGATAAAATTAATTTTAGAGATGTTATTTCTTTTTTCCATACACTGCATTAGAAATAATACTACATCTGAGTTGAGATATGCATTTGAACTGCATACTGTGTACTACTCCACAAACAGACATTGAGTGTGCACTGGGTGGAGGGAATCAAAATCAGGATCTGCACCAAACTCTGAAAAGAGTCAATACATTAAAAAAAAAAAAAAAAAAAGGAAGGAGAAAGTTCTGTGGGGTGAGGGAACGATCTGCTGATGAACTGACTTCAGAGTGCTGAGGACCTTGCAAACTGGACACGAGCCCACCATAATCTTACCTTGAACCACAGAAAAGAGAGGTGGAAAGAGATCACATGGAAGAGAGAGAAGGGAGAATGGAGCCACTGCTGAATTATTATCCATGTCTGTCCCAGATCCACTAGCCTGAATCTGTTTCTATGAGAGAATACCAAGCCACAGTTTTACTGACTTCCACAACCAATGCTTTACATTACAGTTCCAAATAAAATCAGGGGATCCTGATTTATATCTACCAAGTAAATGTTCCTGAAAATTTTCTTACTTCTGTCTTGGCTAAGAGTTGAGAGAATTTCACTATGAGAAGCTGCATATTGGCCAGCAACGTTTCTACATTGCGTATCTCAGAATTTCTAGTAGTGGGAGAAGGAAATGGGCAAAGGGATTCAGCTGGGCTCTTTCAAGGTATTTTGATTCTCTTGTATCCCCTCATTGCCATAAAAACATAAAGGCCTTTAAAATACCCAGAGAAGAGTTAAATGAAAAATCAAAATATGTAACCCCAAAAACTTCAACCCAGATGCTTTCAGAATTACCAGAATGTTTTATACTGTTTATTGTATTGAATATTTTTTCTGACTTTGATTTTCCTGTTTTGCTGGAACTGCTTTTCCTGGCATAAACTTGTTCCAACAGTTTTCCATTGCTCTCTGAGAAAATGTCAAGGTTATTGCACTGTTTCAAGTAGTGCACCATGGAAGCTTTATCATGCAAAGGGGAGAAGAAGCACTGAAGACTGTTCATATTGTGACATTATCTCTGCTTTCTACTTGCAAAGTCTCTGCTTTACTTTGTGTGAATCCAACAACAGCTGCAGTAGCTGCAGTGGTGAGCTTCACTGTGGACTGGATGATTCTGAAAGCCAAACTAAGACAACCCCATGTAATGCCCATTTACCGGTTTTCTTGCCTTAGTTCAAATGCCCTGCCATTAGATTTATACAAATCTAATCATATAACCAAAGCCATACCTGTGACTGACAGCTGCGGAAAAAAAAGATAATAGAATGCAACCAAGTTGTTTCCACAAGATAAATGCCAACAACGTGATTCTTCAAAAGCTTTATTTTCATGTGAATCATCAAATGTTCCTTCTCTACTTTTGCAGTTTGAAGGTAGCAGTAGTGTGCACTAAATTGGATCTACGATCAGTGAAGCAAAGAACTCATCTTCAAACACAGAGGTTATTGTTTCTGAGCCACTGATTTCTGAATAAAATATTTGTATTGTGTTCATGCATTTCACTTTCTGATTCTTAACACTTGTGAATAACACCTATTCAACAGGGTTTTTTACCTCCTTTGCATGAAATATATTCATAAAATCAAGATTAACACATAGCTGATATGTCAAAAAAAGTTACAATTTCATCTATATTTGTCTATATAAATGGTATATGTATTATAAATAACACATGCTTTTGTGAACCTGAACTGAATGTAAACATTAAGTGGATCAACTAAAGTAAAAGTCAGATTTAGTCTTTTATTTTCACAGTACAATAATTTAGTATTTCAAATATAAGTATCATAGGGGGGAAAAGTTACTCATTTTTCCTTCTGCCCTTCAGGCAAATTTGATCAAGTACCATGTGCAATTAGACAGTACGTTATTGTAAGTCTGCTATTAATCAGAGCAGTATTTGTGGCTGTTGTTAAAAGGAAAAAAAAAAAAAAAAGAAAAAAAAGAAAAAAGTATATTTTTGTCTGTGTCAGAAATGATATATTGAAACTACTACTAGCAAAACAGATAGGAAGCATAATATGGATATATATATATGTTTTAACTTCATTTGTATTGTCTCCAATAGTGCCCATGCAATTCAGGAAAATATTGTCTAGTTTTGGGTCTGTTTTGTCCATCTGTTAAAAATAAAGACATTTATTTTATTATCACTGAGCATCGAATGAGGTTTTATATCACAGGGACAGAAGTGAGGTGACCCACACATGGGGGGTTATTAGGGCTGCTGGGAGGCCTCCCTGTAGCCCTTCCCCACAGCTTGGTCCTCATGTTGAAAACAGAGCTCTTATTTTAATCATCTCCACCTCACCCTCACAGTCCTCACAGTAGAGCAGAAAACCTGGAGCACAAGGGAAATCCATAAATCAGGAGTCCAACCGGACTCCCTCCCATAGACCTCTTGGGAGAGATATTTGACTCGCAGGTATTATCCAGGAGTATGAGAGGATGGGTCCTGAACAGGAGCTGTAGCTTGGGCTGCAGGGTTAGTGATGACCACAGGAAGCAGGAATTACCAGTGAAGAAGCAGGAATGCATGTGCCTAGAACTGCATCTGGGTTTCACTGTTCATGAGTGTAGACTAGAGCAAGGGTTTGAGAGTTCTTCATGCAAAGGAAGAATCCTTTGTAAAGGAACATGAAGTCATTTTAGGTATTGCATTTGTTAATGCTGTTATTCAGAAATAAAAATTTTGGCTGCCTGAAAATGAAGGCTCTGATTTAATCCTGCTAAAAGCTTTATTTAATATGCAAAGACACAAATGGGTGTCTATTGTAAACGTTACTATAACAACACGTGCCAAACGCAGCTCATAAGTTCCCTTGAGAATGAAGAGCTCTGGTCTCCCTTGCAATTCTTGGTTTGGATCCCACTTGCACCTTCAAAAAACTATAGCAAGTTTGAAGACAAGCACCCTGATATTTTGTAGTTTGTATCTCAGAATGAAAGCAACTCCCTAATTCTGCCCAGTCAAAAAGGCAAGAAGAACCTTAAAGTAAGGGCACAGTGATGATTTCTTCAGAAGAGTTAATGCTTCAGCACTTGACAAAATAGGTAAATGCCATGAGCAGGCCAGCTGTGGCCAGAACCACAGCAAAACTCTGCTTATTGAAGCAGTCACTTTCCACCACAGCTGCACAAGGACTGACCGCAGTTAACACCGAGCAATTACATGGTACAAGGAGTGTATGATCTCCACCTCCTTAGAGCTTATTTAGTTGCCAAGTGTAGTTTAAAACCCACAAAAGGAACTGAGAGGACTACAAATACTGAGTAGTTTTTCACTTGAAAAAGTGAACCTGTGTGCATCAGAGTGCTGAGGCCTTCTGCCTGGGACAGTATTTCTCCCTTGGAAATGTTGGAGAAGAATTAGATCAGACATAGGATAAACTTGTAAGAGGCTTAAAGAAGGCAATGTTAACACATGGAACAATACCTAGAACTGTTCCCAGGCATTAGGTGGTCTCCAGCCTGGTGTTTTTTTTCTCAAGACCAGCATTGTTCTCCTATACAGGCCTCCAAGCACAGATCAAGGGCTAAATTGCTTAAGAGCATGCCTGAGCACTTTCAGTCTGATGATGTGTGTACAACCTGAGAGAAACCAAGCAGTTCTTCACTCCTGAGATGAGTTTTTTGGTTTTATTTGGCTGCCAAAAGGAGAAGCTGAAACTTAAAAAGCATGACTAACCTCACACAAGTGCATGAGATGGATCGCATCCTAGAAATGACCATACAGATCTCTGAATGTTAGTGAGATGTGGCCCATTACTTCATGCTCCTTACTCCTTGAGAAGGAGGTTGAAGCCATGAATACAATCACAGCAAACAGATGGCTCAGGAACGGGTGTGAGGAAGAGGACTTTGGGGTATTTAGACTTCAAGAAGCACTTACAGAAAGAGTATATAATTCCCAGAGGAGGGTTTACACCTTTGCCTGGAGCACTGACCTGCAGCCAAGAATAGAATAACAGATGTGGAAACATCCATCTAAGTTGCAAGGGTTTTGTTGTCGCTGGGAGAGGTGTATTTTATCTCTTAAATTGATATTAATAAATAACAGGTGAAACGATGTACATGAGGCTGTGGTCAGGAGTAAGGCCATAATAGACAATAAGGTAACAGACAGCAGAGGGGGAAAAAAAGAAAGTTTTGCTATGGATGAGAGAATTGATCATGTTGGCTATATTTAATTGATTTAGGAAATATAAGGTCAGAAGGAAGCAATGAAGCTGTTTGTGGACTAACACAGGAAAACTGAGTAATGAGGTAGAAGAATTTGAATCACTGAAGCAAGATGTGATGGTCTCTTGTACAGACTAAGAATGATAGAGTAGTTCTCAAGATGGAAAGAGATTTTTAAAGAGATTTTGCTGAATTTACGTGCTAGGTTATGTAGGCCTAAGGAATTCAACTTGAATGTGGATGGAAACCCTTTTAATACTATTAGTGTATGAAATGCTACTTCAAACTGCATGATCATGCAAATATTTGAACTCTGCTAGAGACTGGGGGGAAAGGCTGTTATAATAGCAGAAAACAAAGCACTTTGGGCCCTAGGGCTAATAGATTTCTTCTTCAATCAATGTGCAGACAAGAAAGGATGCTATTTCAGCTCTGAGTTAATGCATACATACAACATCATGAAAGAACTGATGACAGAAAAGCTTGTAAGCTTGTACTGAAAGCTGAGAGTTATTAGATTATCTTTATATACAAAGAGCTGTGAGAGGAGATATTTATGCTAAAATATATTAATTCAAAGGCAAATGAGTATACAGTAGCAAAGAATGAACCTGGAATGGAAATTAGGAGAAAATTCCTCATCTAATTATTGCATTTCTAGAATAGTCTCCCCATTGGAATATTGTAGACTGAAAGCAATAGTGCTAACACAGATCCTATGCAATGATGGTCTGGTCCTGTACATGCTATCGGGCTACATCCCATGTTGCTCATGATCCTAGCATGCATCATGCTGGGAGTCTAAGCAAACTTCAAGTGTAAATTACTGATGATATTGCTAACTATCCTTCAGTGTAAATGGCAGTAGTAAATCAATTTTAGCCACTTGTTAATTTTTCCCAGAGTTTTCTGTGGTTGTGACTGAAGCATTAAAATTCACTAATTTGGAAATGGATGAGGCATATTTTGCCAAGCTAGTAATAAATTTCATTGCAAGTATTGGATTTGAATACATCCAGCCAATTTACTAATGGAATGTAATTATTATCTGTATATTAATAGCCAAGAGTGGAGTGCTGCACTGCACTTTTTGTTACTTAGCTGCTCACATCCATCAAAATGCTGGACACTATTTTCAGAGGATTTAAAGGGAAAGATGCTCCTAAAAATGCTGAATTACCCAGGGCATGTAATTCAAGAAATGAGGCAGTTCCAGTTATCTAGCTTCCTATGATTTCAGCATGATTATGTAAAGCAGAGGTGTCCACTTTATGTTAGCTATGCCAGTATTTGCTACAGTCATGACTGCAAAAGTCTTCTCCTGTGAAGGTGGGCAGGAGTATGGCTGTGGTTTAAGGAGCTAAACTGTGTCTGCTGTTCACTAGTCTCAAGGTCTTCCCTCTGTCTTATCTATGATGTTTGAGCTGCTCTGGATTATGGTTTTGTAGCAATGTAGTGATTTAGACTGTCCTCACCACCACAGTGGGTGTTCTTAGTGTGAACCTGCATTAAGTCTATGTAAGATCAGTTATGGGAGAGAGCTGTCTTTTTTATAAAATCATGTCATCTCACAGAATAGCAATATATATATAGGCTTTAAAAATAGTATTGGGTTAAGTTGTATGCAGTATTGAGCAGTTCTACATGATATTATTGTAACAAAATTTAAGATTGTTTTTATTTCCTCCTATATACTGGTATCCTTGAAAGATACCAGAGTATCTTAATTTGCCTTCTTCCACAATAATGTTTTTACCTTAGAACTGATCTACTGTTACTGTTGTCATCATGGAAGCGCAAGCTGAATTGCTCAGCGTACAAGTAGTTAGCAATAAAAAAGATTTCTAGCCTGCACAGTTTGTATTCTTCCACATAGAGCAGATTTGACAGAAATATGATAGAGAGGCAAAGTGAGTGCCAGAAATAAAATAATTGGCCTGAGCTAGAATTCCAGAGAGCTATGTAAACTTTATTATTCTGTGTGACTGAAAAATATGATGTTCCAGCAAAGCAAGAAACTAATAAGTTCTTCTGCTTCATTCCTGTATCCTGTCCATGAGGAAACTAATATTTGAAGAGATGATGTACTTTAATATCTATTGTCTGTTCTGCAGGATATTGTTAAATGTGCTTTTTAATTATACTCTCAAAACAACAACAACTGCATATTGGTGATAAACTTCAGCAACTAGAAGCAAGCAGATAACCCCAAGAGGATAGCTACTATGTCATATGTTTTAAAGTAGCCTATTAAAATGTATTATTCAATCTGTGCAGAACAATAGGTTCTGGCTTATTAGTCCACACTAAAAGGAAAAATTAGATATGAATCATATTTCTAATGGAATATTATTTTAAACCAATAATTTTTTAAGATAACTGCCAATAAAAAGTCTGAAAAATCATCTCATAGAGCCTTTGGATTAGTAGCCATCACACAAGAAACACGCAGGTAGGCAGGGTCATTCGCACATGTGTGGGCAGAATTTGTGGAGTCACCTATCATGGGAGAAAAGGAAATATTCGGAACTGAGAGGTCTGAAGTATAATCATCTTGTGATCCATTCAGTGACCTAGTCATCCAGGAGTGGTTACTACTAAGGGTTGACTGGTACTCCTCTAAATTCCACATTAGTTTGTAGGATATTTGCAACTGTCTGATAGCTGTTCATGCACTCATTGCAGCAAGCATCCATTTAATTACTCCATGTTGAGAACCAGGCACAATCATCCAAATTTTGGATTTGAAAATCAACTTTATATTTTCCATACATCTTAAACATGTTTTTCTGCTCTTGGTGAAGTACCCTTGAGCATTTCACTTACCAAAATTGCTTAAAATATTGTGGGAATATCTTTTTAGCAACACAATGTAATATTTGAATATGAAAATAAATAAGATAGATCTTCATAAGAAGTGCATTTTGCTGCTAGAGGGCATAGATGGAACCTTCCTTTCTGAGCAGTATCTCTCAGAATTTCAGAACTGACTTATTTTCAGACAGCTCATTTTTCAGAGATTGTTGAATGTTAGCTACTTGAATATTAAATCTATTTAAGCTACTTCAGGGTAGATATGACAAATAAACTTAGAAAATCTGGGCTCAAGCAGTTCAGCCCTATGCCTAGTGAACTGACTACATTTAATTCATCTTGTATGAATGCTTGCATCAAAATTTGGGGTGGCTAGGATCCCTTTTCAAACTCTAATTTTCATTCATAAGCAGTTTCTATGTTGTGTAATGATACACAACACATCATTGGCAAGGCTCAAACAAAAAAGATATATGTTTTGTAGCTCTTATGTTCTAAAAGAAAGGCTTTGTCTAAGGGATTTTTCATGTCATTCTCCTTTACCTAACCTGGTAAAGCATTTCAAGTTGTACCTCTCAACCATTTCCCTCTCAGTGTGTCATCTCCTGTATTTATGTTGTTTTAAAACAACCTAAGAAATCCTGAAAAGGTTTTCAATGAGACCGGTGGAACTATCAGTAAACAGACATATTTCACAACATTGTCATTTCAAAATAAGCACACAAAAAATGAAGAAGTCTCATAGCAATTACAGCATCTGCAGTTATGAACAGAAATGAGAGCGGAAATAGAAATTTGACATCATGACACTAAATGGCATTAATAGAACAATGCTGGGTGTCTCCATTACTCAGTTTATTAATTGAGGCTAATGGTCCTATCTATGCTGTCACTGTACACCAAAGCAGTACTGAAAACAAATAGTGGGTATGCAATTAAAAAATACAAACTGCAATTGAATATTCAGAAATAAAATCACATTAGTGATAGATTATTATTAATCACACAATGAGCCATTGTGACAAATGTTATTAGGGCAGAGCATCTGATTTTTCAGCCCATTTGAAATGCATGGGCTGGGATGGTTCTTAGTCACATAGAACAGAAGTTAATAAATGTCTGTATCAAGGAAAAAGAATACTATAAAACAAAAACAGTCATCTCCACACACACAGAAAAAATAAAATGTTGTGTCTTAATAAACAGTATGTATCTGGAGTATTTGAGCAAGATGGGGATAATGACAGGCACTAACACCTGGAATGCCTGCACACTGTCATAATACAAATAATGATGGACACAATAAATCCATCCCTAGACCTCTGCTTTGTCAGACATTTCTCTGGTACAACATTATAAGAAATAGTAACTCAAATGCTAAGTGTTCTTTGGCTATTACATGTTGTGAGTAATGTCTGGCAGCTTTTATATAACTTTGTGAATACCATGTGGTGTTAACAATTAGACACGAAGAAGGATTTCCTGTACTAGAGTACTTATAAAACTGTCATGTTGCTGTACAAAGAACCCCCCCTTTCAGTCAAACACTGTATTTAGCACTAAAATAACAATTGCTAATTTGATCTGATAATACTTGGTTTAACTCCCTATCTCATTTCATATAAACTGCCTTCCCTTTTCCAAAATTCCTATCTATAATAGGGAAGTCATGAGCATCTTATATGTCTCATATATTCAGTGCTATGCATCTGTGCCATAAATGTGCCTCTCTCTAATGAAATGTGAATCTTGTAGGATTAGCTGGTAATGAACTTTGCAGTTTATCATTTCTCCAGTCTGTTATAAGGGCTGGGTTATTGCTTTTATAAATTATTTGTGCTTTTGTTATCTAAATTTCAGGGTTTACTATGTACACCTAATCTCATTACTACTTGCGTGTCATTGTCAGCACATTCAGAATTCTCTTTCAAATACAGTAATGTCTTTTTGAAGCCAATTACTAAAGAATCCCAAAAGTAACAGAATCTCTTTGACAGTTTGTCAAGCATGCGCATCATGTATCATATATTAATACTAATCCCATGCTAGAAAACATCCATTCCTTGAATTTCACAGTGCATAACTGTGATTTTAATTGGATTTTTCATATGCATGTAGGTAATTTTCTGAAGAGTTTTAAATTGTAAGCTCTTAAAGCCAAGACTTACGCATACACTTGTCCTCTACTCTGGGCCAAATATTTTTATCTAAATAAATAAATAAATAAATAGCTGAGTACAAAAGCATTTTTCACATGGTTCCCAGATTAGCTTCCTAACTGGCTAAAACTTTATGTTCTTTTTGTAATCTTTGACCTGAGTTTTGCAGATGACTGGCAATGTAATCTCCAAAACACTGAATCAGTTCTCATAGCCATGCAGGAAAAGTGGTTAGTTAACTGTATACATACGCATAAGCTTGTAAGTATGTATAAGTGCATATACAGAGCAGTAACTCAATTAGAACATTTTGAGTCTCTTTAGAAAGAATTGAAATGTGTAATCTGAAATATTGGCTTATAATAACAGAAGAAAAATATTTCATTCATATCCTTCTCCATCCATAGCTAAGTGCCGTATGGTTGTAGATTTTTTTAATTAGCTAAATATCAATATCCATAAGTGAAATTCCACAGGTATATTCAAAATAACTATCAGGAATTCCACAGTAAATAAACTGTGGGTAAATACGCACAATTACTTTGACCAAGTCTGAAACTCCCAATACAGGAAAGATGTGGAGCTTTTGGTCCAGAGGAGGGTCATGAAGTGATCCCAGGGCTGGTGCACCTCTGTGAAGACAGGTTGAAGGAACCAGGCTTGTTCAGCATTGAAAACAGAAGGCTGCAGGGAAACCTCATTGCACCATTTCAGTATTCAAAAGGAGTTTATAAACAGGAGGGAAATGAACTTTTTACATGGGTAGATAGTGATAGGACAAGGGGGAACTGTTTTAAACTAAAGGAAGGGAGATTTAACTTAGATGTTGGGGGACGCTTTTCACTGAGAGAGTGGTGAGATGTTGGAACAGTTTGCCCAGAGGGGCCCTGGCCAGTCCGATGGCAGGAGGTTGGAACTCGATGATCCTTGAAGTCCCTTTCCACCCAAGACATTCTATGATTCTATGATTTTGTTTCATAGCTGGAATATCTTCTTCTAAAATGGTATGGATAATATGAAGATATTCTTCTTAGAGCAAAAACCCCATGGTTATTCTTTGCAAGTCAGTCATTTTGTATGGACACCAAAGTAAAATCAAGAGGAAGAGTGAAGTGTAAATCACCACCTTCAGTTCTGAGCTTGGTGCATTCAGAATCTCAAATGCAAGGTCAGTGCAAGTGGAAATGAGAAACCTCAGATGCTGAAGGTTTTGCTTCAAATAAATAAAATTTGGTGCATATTACTCTCTTCCTATTATGCCTTGACAGAACTGGCATATTACACTGCTGGATTTGGGGGTATGCTGTTTTAATTTTAGTCAGGCCTTACCAGCCTTACCACTCTGACATTAACCAGCTACACCTGAATCTAATATCTCAGGCAGGTTTAAGTTAAGCTTGCTTTTGCAAAACAATTTGAAAATAATCCTGAACAAATCAGTGGTATTTGAAATAAATCAGAAAGAAATTAAAACACTTCAGTCATCTTACATTTAATGAAGATTGGAATGCCTGCTTGAGTTAAGAACTGAGTAAAGGTAGTTAAGCTACTACTCTGTAGCTGCGCTGGAGGCTTTCAGCTCAAAGTCCTGGCGTGATACCAGTATCATAGTAACCTGTTCCCTTATAAGTCTGTGTTCTAAAAGTACTCCCTTGTCAACATGTATATAGATGACAAGACGCATGCCACTAGGGTACTATGTACATTAGGGTACTATGGTTAGGCTGCAGTTGAATTTGATGATCTTCAAGGTCTTTTCCAACCTGGGTAACTCTATGGTTCCATGATTCTAATTCTATGCATTCACATCATGTTCATGTAACAAAATAGAACTAAGTCAAAAGGGGACAAAGCATATTTGCCGCAGCCACATGAGCTTTTGGCAACCTAAAACTTCAAGCATATTTTCAAGTCCTTCTTATTACTTTGTCAAAAGAAAAATCATTTAAATCTTCTGTTTGTTTGTTTGTTTGTTTGTTTGTTTGTTTGTTTTTCTAGGCTAGTTTCTCAAAGATATCCTAAGCTATGACAACGACTCTGCAGGCATCAGAAATGGACTTTTAGATGAAATAGAATAATACTTAATCTCTGATTTATTTAAAGCACCAGGAAGACCCTGAGGGTTGCTTATACAATGCTCAGGTATCAGTACATAAGAGAAATAAAACAGTTTATAGGTCTTTCCAATGTTCCATAATCTGCAATTTAGCTCACACTGATCTACATTACATATCCAAACCCAAAATTCGAAAGTGTCAATAAAATTAGAGTGCAATATGAACAGTAAAGCCTTGCTTCAAAAGACCTACTATTTAAGCAAAATAGAAAGGAATGATTTCATCATCTTACCACAGGCGGAGGAAAAAGTAAGGAGTTAGAAATGAAGGATGAAGGATGAAAGAGATTCTCTGAAGCACATCTGCAGAACTGCAAAACAGGGTATTCAGAATACTTTGTATCAGGTCCTCTGTTCCAAGATGTGTGTGACCATGTTGCATAAAGACGTATTATTTGTGGTACAAATGCCAGGCCTTTCTTTTATGCTTTCACAACTCCTGCAGATTATGTTTCCTTACCAGTGGATAGCATGAGAGTTACCTTCCTACAGGCTAGTCCTTTCAACACAGCAAAGGCAAGCAACATTTGGATTTGGCCATTTTAAGGCCAGTTGAGTTATTGAGTTCTTCACTCACATCAAGATGCAAGTTGTACTCTCACAACCTTCTTTATCACTGGTCCCTATATTTGCTTTTCTGGCACCCTAGAAGACTGGATTTATTGATCACTTTAAGCAACTGTCCTGTTTTAAGGCTGCAGTGTGATGCTGTACACAGTGCAGCTTACCAGTTCACAAAGTGCTTTCAGACAACATAAAAGGTCCTGGACACATACTACATTATAATAACAAGAAAACTGAATCCTCTTTATATAAAGAGGCTGTGGAGTTTGGTTTGGTTTGGTGGGGTTTTTTTGTGGGTATTCTTTTCTGTTTGTTCAAACTAGATTTCTGTCTATATTTCTTACAAAAATTCAGCTGGAAGTATTATCTGGGATGCTGTGCTAATCAGGCAGTTTAGATGTCAAAATGCAATACAGAAAGACACTTGGCATTTGCATGTCCTGCGCACTAGTTTGAAGTGATTGCAGAACTGTGTCCAGAACTTCTCTTGCAGCCGAAAGCTATTTTGGTTTTCTCCTAAAAATAATTTCTTGCTAAATAGTTTATTGCAGACATTCTCCTTGCTGGTTTCTGATGTTACTTGCCTTATTCTCATGGGCTCATTCTTCTAAGTCTCCTGCCCTTACAACCTCTATTCTTGAATGATTTGCTCATGCAAACACTGGACTCAACATGCCTCTGGCTTGCAAGCAAACTTCACAAAACCACAACTGAAAGAGTAATTTTGTCAAAGCAGGTAAACCTTCATGCAAACAAAGGGGCTTCTGCTCTTGAAAGATTCCTCATAATTATTTCTGTTTGATTGCCAAAGATGATTCATTAACATTAATCATCCATAGGATGGTGTGTGTGTGTCATATATAAATCCAAGCTGTTGATAACACACTGATAGCAGAATGAGGACACTGCAACAATTTCTGCAGTGGCAGACTTTAAATACAGAATGGCAAACAGACAAATGTCTCCCTGAGGGGCTTTTAAGAAGCAGAAATCTTAACGAGCTCATCACTTATAAAACCTGAATACCTGCCTGGGGACAGACAGTGTGAATGGTAGAGGAATCACATGGCTATGTTTCTCTTCAGGCTTAACATCCAGCAAATCTCATGTTGTGATTGCTGCTACACAGAGCAGGACTCACCAAAGTAGGGCTGAGCAAGACAAAGATTATATTTGCTCAGAGTGACATTTTGTTTTCTAGTCATTCCTGTAAAGGATGAGAATGCAAACTCTTCAAACAAGGAAGGTTTTACAGATTGCTGTTCCATTCAGTCCTTAACCATAAACATGGCTTTCAAAAACCTGGCATGCTTCAGCAGGAGCTATGTAAGTGGATAGTGTTTGATCTCAAAAATTTAGCTGTTCCTATGCAGAAATACAGTATCTGCTAAACCACAGCCTGATGTCAGGTCTCTTGCATTGTAAATGCACAGTATTTCCATTGTGGTTCTTCTTGTGGGAGAAAACACATCAGACAGAGATATTTTGCTTATTCTTTCCTAGGAATTATAAGCCTTTAGACAAATGAAGCTGAAAATATGCCAGGACATCCCCCTGTTAAGCAACTCACCAAAAGCCATGACAACCACTGTTTTACAAGTCGGGCTCGATTATCTTTGTGGGTTCCTTCCAGCTTAGAATATTCTCTGATTCTATGCTTTAATCTGAGAAGTCTCATGTGTCCTCTTTCTCCTTACAGGTCTGGTTATCTCCACATATGGGATGTGTTTTGAGGCTTGTTTTGTGAGCATCCTGTTGAATGTTTTTCAAAGATCTGAAGAGCGCATCCTCCAAGGGCCCCAATGACATGAGCTGTTTTTTCTCTTTTTTTAATTTCTTCTCAGCAACCCTAGCATCCTATGAGAAAGTTGCTCCATGAGATGTGTGGGACAGTACAGGAAACCTGGGTAGCTGTTAAATAGAGACATGGGGGAAGAAATCTTTTCTCCTACTAACTGACAATGGGAAAGACAAAACTGTCTTCTGAAGAAAACAGGGGATGGTGTTGGGCCTACAATACATAGCACCAGTTGTGCGTAGCCTATAGTCCAAGGGAAAGAATGAAAGAAATGTGATTGCACAGGACATTTGGCAATATATTTGACAACAACCTCTCTGTCTGGTTTCCAGCTGCATCCTACTTAATGCTGACTCCTGTATAGATGGCCAGGCTGTATTCTGTAGTTACAGTAAAGTGGCATGTACAGAACTAAAACATGCTCTGCCTAAGAAGAGAAACAAGTCAGACTAGCTCAAACAAACAAAACAGTAGAATGCAGGGGAGAGGGCAATCTACACCAAGTGAGCATGTCAATATCATTGTTTGCATACACATTTATTTCAAGGAGAAAATACAAGAAGAGACCAAAAATACCTTTAATAGTAGAGCGGTTGTCTCTGATCCACCAGCTGACTTTTTTTATGCCTGCTTGGATTTCTAGCAATTCTGCATGTGAATAAGTTTTTGTTTTTTTAAACCTCTACTCTTACTTTTTCAGCTTCATTGATGACCATTTCAATTATATGTTGGAGGCGTGAGCTATCAAAGACACTGCAGGAGATGATTTCATGTACAGAAGTCTAGTCAGCAACTCAGAAGAAATTGTTTGGCCAGAATTCATGATCTGTGGCTCTGCTACTTGTACCTCTAGCTCTTAGAGGGCTGAAGGCTATATTCTACTACAGAGCAGGTTGGCTGCAGCTTGTCTCCTTTCATCCTACTTAGGACTAAATAGAATAAAACACCACAGCCGGAGTAAATGAGCCATGGCAAAATTGATCTTAACCTCCACCCCACTGATTTGGCAGCCAGGCACTAGGGTAGGAGACAAGATAATTCCCTCAGCTTCAATGGGTTCTGTAATGCAATTTGACAAATAGAACAGATAGCTCTTATTAATGTAACTAAATGAATTATTGCAAATGGAAGAGGTGGACATTGATCTGTCTTCATGTATGCGTTATTCTTTGGAGGAGGGGAGATTGCCTTTAAATTCAAGCTATTGCTGCCTGAGGTATGAAATCACTGTAATGAATCAGCTCTGCAGTTTTGATTCCCCCAAACTGCCCATTTAACACCAGTATCAATGAAGATAAAAGAGAAGTACAGAAGAGCACTATGGACATAGAGATATCAGTGTTCATACCTGGCTGTTCAAGCAAACGTTCAGGGCCATTTTTTCATAACTGTGAACGTCTGCTTTGTTTTTCTGGTGATGGAATAGGACTTATAAAAATATACATGTTGTTTATTTTGTTGAATATCAATAAAATACAAGAATGCTCTGACTACCTTCTTAACGGTTTCTAACCTTAATGATTCGATGATTCTGTGATGCTACTTCCTATGTTATCTTCTTAAATAATATATTTCACATTACTTACTTATGTTCATTTCAATAATGAAACCCTGCCAGTCCAGGTATTTAAGTCAGGCACATAAACTCAGAACCTAAAGAAATATGAGTAATTCTGCCATGTTATCAAGGCTGTGACACTGGGACATCCAAGTGTCAGACCTGGATATTTGGTTTGAAAATTTCTTGTCTGTACCCAAAGATAAAATTTCTCAAGATGTGGATGGATACTAAGCATACCAGTGCCGGACAATCCATACATAGAAGACTTTCCAGTAATGGAAACAATAAACAAAATAGTATATGCAGAATAAAGACTGATTTATTGTGCCATAGTGGAAGCCTTCTTGGAATCAAGTAATGTGGGGACCTTCTGGGAAAGGAGATTTAATAGCTCTTGGATTCATATGCCCATCACTTTCAAGATAATAAAAGAAACATAACAGGCCAAGGCAGGTCCTACTGAACACCTGCATTCTGCAGACTGATGAGTTATTTTCTTTTGGCTCCACCCAGTTAAATACTTTCCCTGTTCAGTTGTGAAAAAAAATAAAAAAATAAAAAAAATTAAAAAATTGTATTTTTTTTTTATTCTTTCCAGAACAGTTTAGGTTTGGTTTTGTATTTATTTTAGTTAATTAGGTACCTAGGTTTACCTGGCAATTTTTATAGCATTTATTCAAATTTTCATTAATGATAGTTCTGACATCACAGTGGAGCACTGTTTCTACAGGCTCAAAGTATGCCATGTAAAAACTGAAGTGCATGTGTGCCTCAAAACTGTAAGGGAAAAATGTAAGTGGGAATGCACTGATAGCTGTCACAAGCACAAGGCTTCTCTGTGTGAAGAGCCAAGCCCTCTACTGCTACTGATAGTCACCATCAGACTGCAGAATTCAGTTAATTTCAGTAGTAAGAAGGTGTTTGAGAAGCATAAGCAGCAGATAGCTCTCTGAGAAGAAAATGATTCCTTTCCTCTTCTGCTATTCTGCATGAGGATATTACAGCTGACACAGTTAAAGAAATTCTCCACTTGATGACAGGAGAGAAACCTCAGCTTCTCAAAGTGGTTCATGAAATGAATCCTGTGTCTGTCCTCATTCCTTCCTATTTTGCAGTTCTGTGCCAGGAGTAACAGTTTTGTTACTTAGAGGAAGGCATACATCCTTCTTTCCCTTTTTTGAGAAAAATGTGACCATTACCTTTGTAGTCCCACCCACCTTTTGCAGACTGAGTTATTGATATCCTTTAGCTGATCCAATATACCAGGTTATAATGCACCAGGGACCTTGAATTAGTTCTGACTTCATCCCTGCTTTATGTTCTATAAAAGTGCCCATTCCTTCAACAGCCAGTGTTAACAGACCTTCCTAAAATATTGCTGGGCAAATTGCACAGCCTCCTGAATTTAATTAACTGTTCAAGACAGCATATCTTAAACTAGCTTTTAAAATGGACCTGGGGCAAACAAGCAGATGAATGACAGTGTTGCTTTCTGCTGTAAGTAATCAGTGTGCACAACTCAAACGATCCTTGCACAGGCTGATAGGTAGGAACTCACTAATCCTAGGAGGGACATGAAGGGAAAATAAGAAACAAAAGAAGCCTCAATGCAGCCTCCTTTTCAGAAAATCCCTACACCACTAACTGCAGGGTTAGATTACAGCAGGGGAAGGATCAACGTCTCTTTCATGTCAAGACAGATCACAGTCTGCTGCTCACCACTGAAGAAATGGGTCTATCTTTAAGTACTTTATCTGTGTTTCTGTGTCTGTATACATATATGTGGGCTGCTTTTAAAATTATGCCTCCTGTATTAAGATGTTGGCCCACAGTGTCAGAGGCAGATGATGGTGGTAAGGCAGTAAAGGCTGAACCTTCCCACCAATATTCCATCACATGTTGTTGCCGTGTGACAAATGGCAGCAGAGGGGCACTGTGGCAAAACGGGGTCGGATATAGAAGTGAAGATGAAGCAAAGGTGTGTCAGTGAATTCCACTATGTGGAAAAACTGGCACCCATGGACATTCATCAGTATTTGGTGGCAATTTATGGAGGCCAGACAGTGGTGGCTGTGTTGCAAAAGAGTGTTTTGTGCTGAGAATTTGTTCTATAAAACAGTGTTATTGTGCTCTTCATATCTGTTGCAGTTTCCATAGAAACAAATAGGAGGCATTGCTTTCTGACCGACACATAAGTAAGTATTTTAGTCTAGAAGAAGAGAAACACTCTTGAAAAACAACTCTACAAATACAAGAAGTTCTAGAGAGCTTGGGATGAGCCCTGAAGATTAAATTCTCCTACCCCCTGGGGAGGGCAAATAATCTGAGAGAGCACACCTAACACCAGTACTGGAAGAGGTTAAAATGGCAGTGATTCTCTCACCTCAAAATTTAGATCTAAAAACTCAAATGGACCCCAGTCTCATTCTTCACAATATTTCCTTGTGCTTTCTTCTTCTTTTTCCTTCAGCTGTGGAATAACGTACCTTTTCCAAGTACTCCATCTTTCAGATTCAATTAAATAGAAATATATGTTGCATATAATTTTCTCATGGCTCCACAATTTCAGATCACCCAGGAGACTGAGATCCTGCCATGCTAACTGTAAAACAATAAGAAGACAGCACACACTAGCCCTTCTGCTTCTGCCCATCAATTTCTGTTACACCTTGAGCAATAAAGCACAGTGCAGAAGTTTCACATGGAAAAATTAAATTTCAGGCAAAGATAAACAGCAAAGTCTCGTGCCCCTGCCTTCTTGAAGTCATTGCCATGGGGTTTTCTCAAATGTTTATTTTTCCTAAAAGTTTAATAAATCATGGTTTCTTCTCTCCATACGGTGTAACATCTTTCAGACTCTTCCTCTCTTTTCTGAATTTGTAAAGCAAACCCATAATAGAACGGCATGACTCAATGAATGATTCCCAGATAGCTAAGCCTCAGTTTGCCCATCCTCTCCTCCCTTTCACTAGAGGGAATCACATGTGATAGAGTTTGCTAAAGCTGGCTTTGCTTTAAGACATCAATAGTTCAGAGAACTTTCACTTCTCCAGAAGCTGGAAGATCAAGCAAGCAGTGAGACTGAAACTGTGACTGCATCCAACGACAAAGAGTTAGATGTTGTGTACATTGATCTTTGGCTAATATAAGAGTAAGAAAGGGGGAAAGCAGATGTAAGTTGGACCTGCAGGACTTCAGATACTTCTCTGATTCTGGAAAAAAAAATAAAATGCACAATTCTATTGTGGAGACAGAGATCACTGCCTGACACATGTAGAGTGTTGTTTTCTTGCAGTGAATCACGTCAGTTTTTCCTTGTGTTACTGAGTTAAATGAAGGAAGTCTGATATTATGCTGCATAGTCTGACAGGAAAAATATATTATTCCAGCAGTAAATTGCATGGGAGACAGTAGTTTTAATGTCTTGCTTTCTGGGAATAAAAATGCATAAACTATCACCTAAAATTTTACTGGCTCTCAAAGCCAAGGTCAGACTGAAAAGAGCCAAAGAAACAACACTGTCTTTATTGCTAAAAAAACTAAAAAATAAAATAAAATTTAAAAAAAAAAAAAAAAAAGGTTGGGGGTGGGGGAGAGGAGAGAAGCAATAATCTTTATTTCCATTGGTTTGAAGGGTCCCTTAGGAGGAAAGCATGCATGTGTATTTCCAATAGAAGTCCAGCTATGAGCTCAGTACTGTGCTTAGGAAGGCAGCATCTGGATAGTGTTATTCTACCTTGTCCATAGTTACTTATCTTTATTCCTGTATATAATATTCATCATAAAATGTATCTTTCATTTAGTTCCCTTGTTTCATGTTTTGCTATGAGTAACTAATAGTTTAATAAGCCATTAAAGTGTATTATTGTTATTATCTAAGCTTCTGTTTCTATTGGCTATCTCTAAGCTAATGGGCTTGGGAATGCTTCCAAGCATCTGCGCTGTGCTATCAGTGCCCTTATTGAGCACTGCCTATCTATAAGAACAAGACACAGGCACGCAGCCTTCTTCCTCTCCACCATGCATTTTCACAGAAAGAAAAACAAATTGCTCTGGGTAGGCAAGAGCTGTGTTATGCTCTTGTCTGAGTCCCATTCCAGACAGCTGACCTCTTGCCCTGGGATGTACTTCAGTGTATAGCCATGGGAGAAATGGGATATTCATTTTAGTCCAAAGAGCATGTTTTCAGTGTGTCCCTTAAGGGTTGCAAGATTTAGCTTTAAGCAGTCTCACGGTTTTGGAGAGCCAGATGGTGGTCTGCCAGGCCTCCCATCTTCTTTAAATTATTTCTTCTTACTGAAGTTGAAAGTATCTCCAATAACCCTTAGTCTCTCAGGTTTTAGCAAAACCCTTCTAGACAAAGTAGAGAATAAATTAACAGTGTACCTGTTTACCATGTTCCCCTTCCAGCTGTTGCTCTTTATCTATCTCAGCCATGAGTTTCACTCCACACTAGAATATTCCTTGGCTTTCCAACTATCCACACTGCCTGTCCCACAGAGGAGAGAAGACACCTGAGGGGAAGAAAATGGTTGGGATTTTGGGTGCTTGTACTCCAAAAAATCCAGAGAAGCACAATGTCTGTATTATCATAAATTCATTTCTGCCCTGGGAGCATGAGATCATGTGGAAGCAGATGCAGAGCCAATAGAGATGGGTATATCAATAATGCATCCAGGATACCCAGAAAAAAATGCCTGATGCTGCACTGACCACAAGTTTCCAAAGAACAGTAGCATCATTAAGGCAGGTATGTGTTTTGCCTAAGCTCCCAAGAGTGACATGATCAGCTCTGAGAAAAGTGTGGACCCTACAGTGCAGCTCCATCAGGTGAGACATATGGGAAGAATTAGGTACATAAGGATTGCTGTCTTCTAGTAGTTGCATTTCTATGACTGAATTTATGCTTGTCACATATCTGTGAGCAAGTAAAACATTGGAGCTTTTTTATATGTCCGGCTCAAATAAACAAACAGAACTAAATTCCCAGGCAAAATCTGACCTTTCATCTAAACTGCTAGCATCACTTTCAAGGGGGTGTCTAAGTAGTAGCACTTTGTTCATTTTGTATTGTTGGGAGATGTGATCACATGCATTTAGAGCTCTAGCACAGCTTCACCAATACCTACCTCTTTGAATAACTTTATTTTGAATAATGTGATGATATTTTGAGATGCTTCTTATAGACTGAACAAATGACTCTGGCAACAGAAGCAACCCAAAGGGCAATCCTGGAGAGCACACTGCCCAAGATAATGTCACTTGTTGTTGGATAAAGTTGCTCTCAGGAGTCGTTTACCCGTAAATTAATTTTCCTTTTGTTCTGCTCAGAGCCAGAGAAAGACTTGTTACCCAAGAAGCACAAAGTGTGATTAGGCAGATTAGGATTAGGAGAACGAAAATCCATGAAGAAAAACTGAGATAGAGAAATCTAGATGGCTGATGGGAACCATAGACCTTCCACATGTCCAGTAGACAAAAAATGCCTCATGGGATCTCTAAATGTCTCTCTGCAGTACTGTGACATAAGATGTATAGCTATTAGTCAGATTCCTCAGGTCCCCTTCATATTCACTTGAGGGAGAAGTTGTTCCTATAAGGTAAATGTTAACTTCAACACATTAAGTCTCATATCTCCAACGGCTGGAACTCCAAATGTTTCTTATAATGTTATTCTCCTGTTTCTTCCATTGAACACAGCGCATCACTCATTGCACAGACATAGTGCTACTTCCTCAGGATCAACAGCTCAAAAGAAAAACTCTCAGGGGATGAAAAGTTAAAGAGAAAACAAGCAGTCTTTATGAACAGACCATTTTGATGAAACTGAGCTGATGTTTACATTTTAGTAAACATATTTCAGAAAACAGAAAGATTCTATTATAACAAATCAGTCAGTGGAAATGTTTATTCTGGAACAAGTGTGCTTATATTAGGCAAGTGTGCTTAAGATACGAAGGTCACTCTCACCCTCACATGTGGTATTTGTAGTTCATCAGACTAAATTTCTTTACAGTCCCAGTGGACAAAGTCACTGCAATGGACACACAAAGCTGACTGAAAGAATATGGATCTGAGAGGTCCAAGGGTCGTTTAAAGCAGATACTGTTCTTAAACACATTAAATGGGGCTCAGCAAGAGTCAAAGTAATCTTTGATTTGTTTCTTCTTGGACTGATTTCCTTTTGCTGAGGCTGTTCTTGAATTTGTGTAAGACAAAGAAGAGTAAAGGGAGTTAGTTTATAAATACCATGTGTTAGTAAATCTTCTCGAGACTCCTTAAAACAATGAAGCAGAAAACACAAGGCTTTTACTTTATCTTGCCTTACTACCCTGTAGTCTTAAACTCAGGTAGGGCTCCTGAAGCATTAAGTAGTCTGCTTTCACCATTCACTTCAAAATCAGGGACATAATTCACAATTCCTTTCGGCATGTGCGCTTCTCTGAAGGGTAGGGTTAACTTCCCTATCAGTGTTCAGAAGTCAGACTCTTTTGCAAAAGCCTGTCATATAAGCCACCTTTACTGAAATGGGGTTTATATACATCCTATAGCTCTGCCGAATTGAGCAGAAAATATTGGATACACTGATTTGATAGCATTCATCCAGCCAACGCAATAATACCATTCATCATGCTGTAATAAAAAAACTCCCCAAATACTTCAAAATACAGTCACGCCTCACAGAGAAAAAGTTAAAAGTATTTTCCCTTAAGCTTGTGCAATTTTGTCTCCATCTGGTTTATTCTATGGTTTATACACTCTTTTACAGAGAACCATGTACAAAACGTCTCTGTAATGAATAGTCTAATCCAATACAAAATACCAACATAAAACATGATCATAATGTGGAGAATCAAATATTTCTAAAGCTTATCATGGTCAAAATCAGGTTGCTATGTAGGCATAATGATGTAATTACTTTATCAATTTATCCCAAATATGTATGCGGCTTTTCTTCTTCCTTAGTATCGAATGTATCCAGCCCAGAGCTTTCCTTGAAAATACAGTGTTCTAAGATTTCTTGCTGGGGTATTCTTCATGTTCAGTGTTTTTTGCCATGTTCTACACAATTTTTCTCTCATGTAAGCCTATCTGAAGGCAAAAAGATTAAAATAAAGCTAATTCTTTATCCGGAAAACATTCAAGTACCTGTAGACAAAATATTTTTCCACAAACCAGCTTCAGTTTCCAAGCCACAGACATTTAACTCTACATTTGCCTTAAATTCAGCACTAGAAACCTCACTTCTTTCCTCAAAAAGTCAGTGGTTTTTTAGTTGTAAAGAATTCCTTCATATTCCATACACGAAAAATACAGTTATGTAGTATTTCATATTTGCCCTCTTCCAATATCTGAAAAGTGCTTACAGTGAGAACGTGGTTGGTCTTTACTCACTGGTTACAGGTGACAGGATGGGGAGAAATGGCCTCAAGTTGCACCAATGTAAGTTTAGGTTGGATATCAGGAAAAACTTCTTTACAGAAAGGGTTGTTAAAAACTGCAACAGTCTCTCCCCAGGGAGGTGGTTGAGTCACCATCCCTGGATGTGCTTAAAAACTGTTTGGATGTAGTGCTCAGGGACATGATTTAATGGGGTTTGTTAGGGTAGTATGGTTAGTCTGTGGTTGAACTTGATCTTTAAGGTCTTTTCCAACCTGAGCAATTCTATGATTCTATGAAATGGTGGAGCATCACTGATTCATACTCAGTAATGACTCATACTGTTCTATCCTCCTCCAAAATATATATATATATATATTTGTGGAGACTGTTTCATATTCTAGATGGGAAAAGTACCATCCAGTTCTGTTTTCTGTGCCTAGCAATATTAACGTGAGTGAATCAGATGAGTCAGACCTTCAGTAGAAAGTAAACAAATTTTACCAGTCGCAAACAAACAACAACACAAAAAAAACCATCTGTGTAGTTTGATACATAGATATGTACATATACACACGCACATATACATGTGGTGATTCTAATCCTGAAAACTTTCTGTATGTGAGTAATTCAGTCAACACTGATCAGCAGTATTTTGTGCTCCAGTAGCAGCAGCTCTTGTCATTAAGATTTAGGGTGCACGGTGTACTTGTAATGGAATTATAATATCTGTTTATAAAAGAATGATTGATTCTATTCATTACCATCTTTTGGTATAAAATAAAAACTTTTCAAACCCTATGAAAAAAAAAAAAAGAAAAGCCATGTGGCTAATAAAAGTAATGATAAGCAACCTGTATAAGCATTAAGAAAATGGACTCAAGATGCAAAATTCACTATGCATTGCCATGTTGAATACTCCATAAATTAAGCATATTTTCTTTTTCACTGATTAGCAATTCAATGAGTTAAAATAATTCAGTGTAGCTGAAAATGCTTAAAAGCTGGCGTTAGTGGAGTGCACGGTAAAGGCCTTTATTGACTGATTAGCAATTTGTTTCTACAAAGACTGCACAGCAGTTGCCCCACTTTGCAGCACGCTATTAGAGCCTAATGAAAAATGTGCATTTTCATTAGAGTTAATGGTCTTTAGTAGAAGCCCTTTGCTTCTAGAAGGCTTTCTTCTGTAACTTAAATTCAAGATTCTTGTCTGTGATGACAGCTGTTGCCCCTTGCTTGTATAACATAAAACCATTGCACAGTTTCATGTTAGTGTGACCCCATTGGACAGGAGAACCAAAGTCTTTGGCTCCCGTGAAGAAGGCAGTCTTGGTCAGCAGATAGAATGACCAAGGTCTGAATGTCAAGAACCAGAAACATCTTTTCTTTTAGCTGGGTATTTACTGCTGTTGATGCCCAAGGCTTCCACTGAATGCTAAAACCTTCAGACCAGGGAGTGTTCTGCTGTCTATGACAGTGGGCAGTATGAAGTGATATGATGAGGAACTATACAGTAGGCAAAATCTTAGGCAGTCTTCCTAAGCGTTATCATAGCTGGGTGCTGAACTGAGATCCCTTGAGTACTAGTCCTGGCTTCAGTCCCACAGCTATCTTTAATACTTTCTTCTCCTATTCTAATTATGCTAGTCTATCTTAGAATCATGGGGTCATTTAGGCTGGAAAACACAGTTAAGATTATCTAGTCCAACCACCCACCCACCACCAGTACTGCCCACTGCACCATGTGCCTTAGTACCACATCTAAATGTTTCTTCAGTATCTCTCAGCACAGTGACTCCACTGCCTCCCTGAGCAGCCTGTGCCATCCACTGCCTCCCTGAGCAGCCTGTGCCAATGCCTCATCACCCTGAGGACAAATTTTCCTAACATCCAACCTGAACCTCTCTTGGTGCTAATTGAGGCCATTCCCTCTCATTCTATCACCAGTTATGTGGGAGATGAGACCAATCCCACAACTTACCACAACCTCCTTTCAGGGATTTGTAGAGAGCAATAAGGTCTCCCCTGAGCCTCCTCTCCTCTAGACTAAACTTTAGGCACTCTCCATGAGGCTTGTGCTCCAGACCCCTCACAGCATCATTGTCCTTGGCACGCTCCAGGGTCTCAGTGTCCTTCTTGTAGTGAGAGGCCCAGGAATGAATACAGTACTGAAGGTGCAACTTCAGCAGTTCTGTGTATGTTAGGACAATCAGTTCCCTGCTCCTAATGGCTGCACTGTTTCTTCTACAAGCCAAGATGCCACTGGCCTTCTTGCCCAACAGGGCACAGTGCTGGTTCATGTTCAGCCAGCTGTCAACCAACACCCCTATGTCCTTTTCCTCTGCTCAGTCTTCCAGGCACTCTGCCAAAAGCCTGTAGCACTGCATGGGGTTGTTGTAATCAAAGTGTGGGTACTAGCACTTGTCTTCTGCCATTCTCATTTTTTCCCTGCATATCCTAGAAACTTCTTCGTACTCTCCTCAAGTTGCCCATCCCTTCTTTCACAAGAGGCAGGCTCTCTTTTTCTCCTGGAGCCTCAGGAAATGCTCCCTGTTCATCCACACTGGTCTTTTCCCTAGCTGCTCATCTTGCGGCACAAGGGGACAGCCTGCTCCTGCATCTCTAAGACTTCCTTCTTGAGGATCAACCAACCTTCCTGGATCCCTTCACCCTTCAGGACTGAATCCCAAGGGACCCTCCCTACCATTAGTACCATAGTTCAAAGTCTGACCTGCAGAAGTTCAAGGCAGCAGTTTTGCAGATCACCCTCCTAACTTCACCAAAAATAGAGAACTCAACTATTTCATGGTCACTCCGTCTAAGACAGCTCCTGACCTCCACATTTCCTGCCAGTCCTTCTGTTTGTGAACAGCAGTTCTTGTGTTTTGGAGCCATTTTTTTATGGACACTTTTGGTGTACATACACAGAAGTTAGATGTACCTAATGGTACATATACATGTACATAAATATACATGTGCCTGGATTTGTGACTTGCCTTGATTCTTGTTCTCTTGCATCCCTAAGAAGCACAGTGCCTACTCCTTTTCCACATCTGGTTCAGAGTTGGAGTGTTCTCTCTTTTTCTGTCTTCTGTTTCTTCTCTATTCTGCTTTCCAATTCTTCAGCTGAAACATGGGTTGTGATGATAATGATGATAACAACAGCAGAACTGAATGTGGTTTTTTTTTTTTCTTTTAAGAGTTTGCTTCCTGTAGAAAATTGTTATTGATTGTTCATCAAGGTATCTGCTGCAATCTATGATTTATATCCACACTGCTTTAGACTTCTGTGAGGGAATTACATGCATAGTGGTGTGAACAATTGTTCTGTATTTGCAGCATTATTTTTTGATTGTTAGGCTTCGCATAATGAACTCTTTTATTAACTTCTTAATTCTTGTGCATTTGGGTTTTTTTGTTAAGAATAAAAAAAAAACCACCTGAAGCTAGTCTGAATGAAATAGGCGTCTGTTTTCTGAAAATAAAAATATGTAAAAGTTAAGGCATGATCCCATCCTGTTCAAATGTACTGAGCACTTCAGTAACTCACCTAGTTTTGTGAGTACCATCAGGTACATACAGCCTAGAAATGCAGTTCCTGTTCTTTATGTTTGAAAGTCGTAATGCAGATACCTATACCTCTTGTTACCACATCTCCTTTAGGCTATGTATATGGAAACATCCAAGGCATCCATTTCACTTAAAATCTTCTTAAACCTCCTACTGGAAGTGATGTGTGGAGGTGGTTCTACTTCAGTCAGAGGATGACTGGTAGTTCAAGGACTACCAACAATATGTGTAAAGTATATTCAGTTGTGTAATGGTAGGTGGATGGTTAGACCAGATGATCTCAGAGGTCATTTCCAACCTTAATGATTCTATGATTCTCCACCCATGAGCCACAACTGTTTCAGAGGATTTATAATCACCTGCTGGTTTGGAAACAGATGCCTTGGGGCATGCAAACTTATTCATGGTAAACACAAAAATACTTGGACCAATCCACTGAATTCTCCATAGCCAATGTTCTCTCACATTACTGATGTCCATTGCTTTGTTTTGCACTATCATAATTCTTGCAAAATAATCAAAATGCACAAGATCTTGCTCTGAATCTAGAATCCATTCCCATTGCTTCAGCTTTCACTCACAGCTTTGCCAGCTGGGAAGCATTTTACAGGAAGAGCAAATTATTTGTCTTAGAAACACTCTACAGGCAGTTCACAGGCAGTCTTCTTAACTAATATAAATTACATGGAGAAATAGTCTACTCATCCTGATTGCCAAAATATCACCCATTAAAGTGCTTCTCAGCCTCTTTTTATTAGAAGGTCAGCATATATCTGTAAAAATTGTACAGACCAGCTGATATGGTGCTGTCTCCATGGTTTTTATTTACAGTCAAGGAGAAATCACATTTAATTTGAAAGCTTATACATTGCCTGCATTTGCTAGTTTATTTGTGTATTAGCTTCCATGTACAGAAATGTGTAGAGCTTTGTACTCTCTGGTCATGTTGCATGATGATTGATGCTGCCTTACACAGTTTAATAAATACAATAGCTTTCAGTGGTGCATGTAAAGAATTAGTCACTGGTTCAAATTATTTCTTATATAAGCATAGGCACAAAAGTCTGACCCATGCCAAGAGGACCACAAGAAAGAAGATATGGTTGCAATGCAAGGACCATGAGTTTTCCTCTTACTCTGGGGATAGTAAGTCACAACAATTCTCACTAGTTTTTACCACAAAGCATGGAGATTCCAAAATGTTCAACCTCTTCTTGTCTGTCCCCACCATGTCAGGTTGAATCTAGACCCACCCCTTCAAAAAGTGATCCTTTGGATTGGTTTGGGAAGAGTTTTGTTTTGTTTTGCTCTATAAATAACAAGATGATTCAGACAATTTTGCATACACCCCTCTGTGATAAAGGGAGCACAAATCTTTTACATCCAAGTAATGCTATGTAGTGTTAAAAATGCATCTACCATCTTAAAGGGACTTTAGGGTTAGTCATTCATCTTTGCTAGCTCTCTATTTAATGCCTCTTCAGAGCTCCCTATAAAGCTAAGTTTGCCAAAGCCACCAGTCATAACCCCCAGGGAATTCTGCATTTCAGTAAGTTTAAAAAAAAGTACTAAAGGAACTTTTCTTCTGCTGCTTAATAATTCCCTCAAGATAATACGTACATTTGAAAACACAGCTTTACATTATCTTGAACTGAAAGTGGCTTTTGTGCTTCTCAGAGGAGAAGCTCTTCAGCTCTACAATACCTGTACTTTCAGGGACACATTATCCTCCACGCTGACAGCACAAAAAATTTATTGGAAACTGCACATTTCTGAGAAAACTGACGTGATAAATATGACTGTGCTTCTTCCTCACTGAGAATGTAATGCTTTCTTTGCTCATAAGCTCTATTATTTTATAAAAAGTGAGAAGAAAAGGCTGTTGCTAAATTTTAACCCACTACATTTCCAGAAACTTACATCTGGTTTCATGCCTTCCTGAAAGAATGGATTTCAAAATGTAATCTTCCCAATGGCTAATAGCTGGGCTGGGTTTCTGCAGTGAACTCAACTGACCTTTAGAAGGAAAATAAAATTACATTATGTCAGACAGAGTCCAGATGCCCTGCTTTTTTCCACAATAGCTCTTGCTTATATTGGAGCTTAAGGACGTGAGTTTATTGAAAGAAATCCTGGGGAGATTACAGGAAATATGATCCTGTGTAAAACCTTAGACTATAGAGGAGAAATGAACTCACAATGATTTTTTGTTTGCTTGTTTACAAGCATAACTACTGCTTGATCGATGTTGCTCTACCCCATCTTAAATTACTACGGTTAATTTAGTAGATTAGTCATTATTTATTTACAGCTATACACAGAGGCATTTGTCATTAGCATTAGAAGAAGAGGAGAAAAATGGCTTTCGCTAACACATCTGTGTGTTTAATTTTGCCATACTACAGAATCTAAGTCATTAGTCATGCATTTCTTTCTGGAAAGGGCAAAAAATCAGTTATATAGTTATCCAACAAAATTTTAAAATATACTTGTATTCTGCTGCTTGACACAAGATGACAGTCATAATCAGAGAGGCTTTCTCCTGCTCTAAATATGTTATTTTTATCAGATTAGACAACCCGGCATCCTCTACGGCGGTCCTTTTCTCTCTGCCTTCTGAAATGCATGTAACGATCTGCAAAGAGTTGTGTATTAAAGGAAATGTCATGCTGGCTAGGAGAAGCCAGCCGCTGAGGTTGGAATGCATGTCTAGGGATTGCCTATGCCAAGACCCAGCTCAAGCACAGTCATCTGGAGCAGGTTGCCCCAGACCAAGTCCATCTGGGATTTGGATGCCTCCAAGAATGAAGACTCCATCACTCCTCTGGGTAACTGGTCCAGTGTTTGACCTATTCCGTTGTAAAAATGTTTTTACTTGAATTTAAATGGGATTTCTTATGTTTCAGTTTGTGCCTATCACCTTTTGTCTTGTCACTTGGTACCACCAAGAGAAGCCTGGCTTCACGTTTACTTCATCTTCCTACTGCTAAATTAGGTATTTATGTACACGGATAAGATTTGCCTGAGCTTTCTCTTCTCCAGGCCCAGCTCTCTCAGCCTCTCTTTATATGTCAGAGACTTCAGGACCATAATCATCTTTGAATCTCAGGATACGTCTCACCAGTTTTGAGCAGAGGACAACATTCCTCTACCCAGTACCAGTGAGACATATCTCAACTGATTGGCAACATTCCTCCTAATTCAGCTTAGGTTGCCAATGGTTTTCCATACTGCAGGAGCATATTGCTGACTCACAGTCAATTTCACTGCCCTCTAGAACACCCGGGTCCTTCTCTGCAAAGCTACTTTCATGCTATTTCTGGTAATGTACTTCACTGTCTACTGCACACCTTTTTCCTCCACATGCCAATGGAAATCAACACAGAATTGTGAAAAAAAAATAAATAAATAAATAAATTAAAAAAATTTCCAAGTGAAACAAGATTATTACAACCTTTGCAAACCCACTGGATCTGTTATGTCACATGCAGTTTTTATTCCTTTCACTATGAAGGGAGGAAAAAAAAAAGAAAAAAAAGAAAAAAAAAAAGAGAGAGAGAGAGAGCAAATGATCTCTTGAACATATTTTATTTGAACCCAAGTTCTGTGCCAAAACATTGCTGTGCTGCCTGAAGGTAGAGATGCTTGAGGCACTTTCATCTTTCAGTAAGCAAGCCATGGTGAAGCAGGAACGGCAATTTACTCTCTTAAATTAACAAATAGGTGAGTGACGATCATGGGAACAGGCTATGGTTTGCCTAGAGGTGTTTCATTTCTCCACTGAACAATTTCATTTGCTGTCTCAGCTGTATAGCCATCTGATTAATCTTCCTGCATACCAAACTACTTGAAATAGGTTCTGGAGATTCCTAACTGCTAATTAGTGAACCTACAGAACATCTGACGTGTGGTTCCTTAATGATCTTGATTTACTAAGTGCATTTATTAATGCCTTTTGCAGTTAGATGTGCAGAAATATTATGGATAAAGTCATTAGCTGCACAAAGAATGAATAATGAATCTTGTAAATAAACCAACAGAGAGGGAGATATAAATCAAGACAGCTGCTCCATGTCACATCGGTCTAAGGTAATTTTTTCTGTGTTCGGTTAAATGTTATTTGATCCATAGTAAATCTCATCATCTTGTTTGCTGCAATGTCTGAATACTATATGATAAGGAAGGAATTAATTGATCACCATGCATTTGATGAAGTGAAAGTCACAGCAATCAGATGACTATTTTTGCAGACACATACAACACTTACAAAACTGAACTAGTATCTTTTACAGTAGTACTAAACTCTTGTCTAACCGCATAACGATCTAGTATCTGGCCATTGATGGACTGCATTTACTCATACTTCTTACGCAGAATCACAGAATAACTTATGTCGGAAAGGATCTATGCCCTCAACCTGGGCACAGATAAGTGCATGGCTTGATGCCTCTGACAATTAAAATGTTGTAAACAGATTATGCAGATGAAAAGAATAACTGAAGTGCCCAGAATTTCAAAGACAGAAACTTGAGTGCTTAGCTGATTGCACTAATGGAATTCAAGCAGGGGCGCTGGGATGGATTCTTCCTACAAAAATTTATTCTTAATAGTAAGACTAAAAAAAACCATTTCACTTGTCCCACCATCCAGTCGTTAGTTTTGCAACTTCCAGAAGGTGGAGTAGGTCTGGGTTTAATGATAATTAGATTTTGATACATGTCCACCGATAGCCACAGATGCAAGGAAGCCAAACTACGTTGCTATAAACTGGAGTTACTTAGTGCCATAATGGTGGGAATAGGAGAGATAGAAAGCCATAAAAAAAGACCTTAAGAATTTTAATTTCTTGCTCTTTGCACAGTCCTTATGAAGGACTCTGCTTCCTATCATCAGTGCACAATAGCTGCTGCTGTCAATGAGTGACAGCTTTCATACCAAAGCTAGATACCAAAAATCACTATGATGATTTTCAAAAACTCTCATTGCCTCTCAGTGTTAATGTGAGTAACACTGAGATATTTACATCCTTTAAACTGCAAGGAGAATTTGCTGTCTGCTGGAATCTGAGAAGGATGCAGTCCTCACTGAGGAAGCTCAGGGCCACCCCTTGCCCCCACAGGGAAACCACACAGCTCCATCAAATTCACGCAAAGACAGATGTTTACTTTGACTGTTTAAAGCTAGTAAGATCTTCTGATGCCCTGTGGGGGCAGAGAGCCAGAGGAGACCTCATGCTGCTCCATGCTTCTTCTCACAGCAGCATAACTCATGCTGAGGTCATAAGCAGTTCACATCATCAGCTTAAAGTAAGTGCTTTATTATTTTTGGCATACAGAAAGAAGAACAGGAAAACCTACGGGACAAAACCAGAAATATTAACTTTGTGAGATGTTGGAACCCTGCCACTCTTCTGATAAGAATGAGCAACATAAAGTCCTCTTTACCCCCAGTCAGATCCATTAGGAATAAATTGCGCTAACTTCTACTCTGATATTAAGTGGGGCTGTGTGTAATCTGAGACAAACTAGAATTTCAAGTATAATTCATGTATTGCTTTTTGGGAACTTTCTATTCATTTTTCTGTCAGATTTCATGTAATTCATTTTCTTTCAATATAGTTATCTGAAATATACGTAATGTGTTCAATAAACTTAATGTTGAAAAAAAAAGGCTTATTATTAGAGTTAGGATTAGAATTAAGGTGAAGAATTAGGTTAAGAATTAAGTAATATTTATGTTGTTATTGTTGTTGTTTTTAAAGTTTAAACAATATTCCACATACAAGAAGTATTCTAAAAATTATCAGAATAAATATAAATTAAGAATGAGTATTCCAAGATTGTTCTATGCAGGTTTCAGAAGACAGCAATGATCTGTCAAATCAACTCAGCAGATAACTTCTAGAATTTTCCAGTGGAAGGATACACATTCTCCTGCACATTTGGGGCCATATCTTAGTAAAATCAGATAACTATTCACTTCTAGTTTTCTCAAAACATATTATGGGTATTGACTACCATATTCAGTTAAACAGCAATTCTGGTACTCACTGCAAAGACCTCTCTCTGTTAAACCCAGCTCCAACAAGTCATGCTTGTTTTCTGTTTCTAATACTGAGTCTTTCAGTAGAGATGAAGGAGCTCAAAGAAATTTGGAATGTGAAGCCTCTGTCATCAAGAACTGATAGGAGGCAGCAAATCTCTCATCCCAGAAAACAGCATGTAGTGAGAAGCTTCCAGTTTTCCTTAGGCTGGTGGATTACAGTGTGCCCTCAGGCTTTGCTCTCTCTAATATTATCCTTTCATTTCCTGCACTCCTCAGCAGCTCTGCGCGTGGTCAATTATGTGATGATAATCTGAACAGGAATTTCTTGGAGCACAGACATAGCAAGCAAGTTTCACTGTGATGCTCAGCACTGGTGAACCAGACCTTAAGTACTGTATTCAAATTCGGGCCTCTCACTACAAGGAAGACATTTTGGTTTTAGATATTGTCCAGAGAAGACAAATGAAGCTGTGAGGGTCTGGAGCACAAGTCTTATGGGAAGCAGCTGAAAGAATTGTGATTGTTCAGTCTGGAGAAGAAGAAGCTCAGAGGAGACCTTATTGCTCTCTACAACAACCTGAAAGGAGGTTGTGATGAGGTGGGTGCTGGCCTCTTCTCCCATGTAACTAGTGATAGGATGAGAGGGAATGGTCTCAAGTTGTACCAGGGGAGGTTCAAGTCAGATGTTAGAATAAGTTCATTCTAAGAAAGTGTGGCAGTGGCACAGGTGGTGGAGTCACCATCCCTGGAGATGTTCAGGAAATGTTTAGGTGTTGTACTGAGGGACATGGTTTGGTGAGGAAATGTTGGTGATAGGTGGATGGTTAGATTGGATGATCTTGGAGGTCTTTTCCAACCTTGGTTATTCTATGGTTCTATGTTTATCATTGATGGGAGTTTTAAAAAGTTGACTTTCTACTTTTCTAATAGACCCAATATTACAGGTTGGAGGCAAGATCCACAGCAAATGTTTGAGCACCTTTAGCTTGTACAGTGCAACTTAGAAGAACAAGGTCAGATGTGCTGGCATCTGACATATGTAGCTAATGAAGAGAATTAGCCAGCTGCAAAGGGCACTCCAAAAATATCTCATACACTGCACAGAAAGCTGAGAAATTATAGCTAATTAAAATTCCCACCTTCTTTCTAGAGTAAAGGCACGGTCTGTTTGCAATATAAGTTGAAATGCCATGTGATAGTGGTAAGGACGTCAAGATGCTTTCAGAGAAGTAGCTTGGGTCTTGAACCATGTCAACAATGCATTGCTCTGAGGAGCAGGCCTTCAGATATGTCTATGTGACATGAAAGAAATGACCATTAAATATCTGCAGCTCAGCAGCAAACAAAGCAAGAGTTTTCAAGACTGAGGGGAGAAATGCAAGTATCTTACTATGTAGCCTAATGACTATGACATTAACCTGGAGAGTGGAAAGCCTGGTCTTTGCTTTACAGTATCAGTGGCCTTGCCAAGTAATCTCAGAATGTCTGGACTAGAGTGATACTGGAGGGCAGGATAAATTAAAAAGAAATGCCCATAGATTCTTCACAGCACTGATAGGAAAGAGTTTTGATCAACTGATCTTCTGGAAATGCTTCCAGCTTCATGATGTGTCACTGTGGAAAAGTAAACTCAAATATTACAGCGCAAATAATGTGGGCTATAAAGCAGAATAAAAATAGTACTTCTAGATCTCCTTTCCAAAGCAGTGTCACAAGTCTTTACAAACTGTAATACCTGCCTGAAATAGAATAGAAAACTAAAATATCCGTATTAATCTTCTCCTTACTGGATGTGTAATGAAACAGATGAATATTTGGACAAGATTTATTTTATTCACTGTCATAAACTGTAAAATTATAAAGCAATAACTGGTTCTCATGCCAGCTCCAAAACTCTGGATTAAATTAGACAGTCCTTGAATATGTCTATTCCACTCTTTTAGTAAGCAGTATCAGACTATTTCAGCCACCCAGAATCTTTACTCTTTAAAAAGCAAATCCTCCTTTTATAAACTTACAGACAAAGCACTTCAGAAAGAGAGAAACAAAGCACATCACTGCTGAAAGAGCTGATGTTCGCTTTGTTTGTAATGCAGTGAATAACTAGTTCAGGCATAGGCTGCTGAATGTATGTTAAAATACTCCTACAGAGGTTAGTAGAAAAGCATTTTTCATAATAAATATGAGTTTCTGTGAAATCAAAACCACAAGAATGCTGGCACTTTTTACATACCTCTTCTTTGCAGTGTTCATTGGTTTTCTACCTATCTGTGTACTAGGCATACATAGAGCAGTATAATTCAGAAGATTTTTTCATCTTTTCTTTTCTGTATGTCTTTACAAAATGCATCTCCACTCCTTATACCTCCTCTTCCTTCCAGCTGCACTCTTCTCTAAGGCAAGAAAACGGCCTATAAAATCTTTTGAATGTTAATTTTCAACCAGTACCAGGATGGCTCTTAAAAGCAAGCCTGTACTATAAAATCCTGCTTCAAGCTACAATTTGTTGATGTCTAATGGCTATCTGACAATCAGACAGTCTGTACTCACATGCAAAAGAAAATGGATACACAAAGAACTCTCGACATTTCCATATCCCAGCTAGTAATATCTCCAAATCAAAATGTAGCTCTCCAAACATATGTCAAAGAATGGGAAGGATGGGTCAGAGGGCAGTTGTTTGCGTCACCATAGGTTTAGCTAGACAGAATGCATTAAGAATATTTATGAGCTGGAGGAGCAGAGTCGTCCGTAATGCAATTGCAGCTCGCTTAATTGAGAAAAGGGAATGAAAAACGCTTACCTCAACATGTCTGCTTAAGCCATCTTCTGATTTATTCCATTTGTATCAATACAGGAAGTCGAAGAGGCAAATTGAATTTATGGGCCAGTGGAAGATAAACCAATTTTCTCTGGAGAAACCCAAGTAACATAGCTCATACCTAAGCTGCCTCTTCTGTTTGCACATCAGTCATCGTACAGCACATTTTATGAAGCAGTAAACCAATTTAAATGATCTGTACACACCAACTGTTGTGCTGCTCGAGTGCCATATTCCTGGTGGAACTTTGCTGTTTATGTGACCACTGCCATCACAAAATTCTTTTCATGCTAGGCAGAAGATGAATATGACAGTTCTTCTCTGCAAAACTGTGATCAGCTATCAGGACTAACAAGCTCCTCTGTCCATTGCCTAGCACCAGTTCAGTGACAACACTGTATAATGACTCCACCACCACCCAAACATTTCTATTATGGTTAGCATAAACACATGTGCCTTTCAGGGTTGCTTCTTCTAAGCAGCTTTTTCAGTGGTCTCAGTTAATTCCAACTGAAAAGCAACAGTGAGTCAAAGAAAAAGCTTCAATGTAAATAGACATGTAGTAGAAAATGCAGCTGATGCAGCAGAAGTTTTTCTAGACTTTTCATTTTTCTGACAGAAATGCCAGACTTATCAGAACTGAAATATTCTAGGGAACATTTTGACAAAATGTTCAATGGACTTGAGAGTGATTTCCATGAAAACCTGGTTTGTTGCTGACCGTTTGCTACCCTCATCTCTCTAATGGCCAGCACAGCAGGGAGTCAAGAAATCAGGAATTAAGCAGTAAGCAACTCCAGAGCCAGGGATATATATCCCTGAGGAGCCCAAGAAGCATGTTGTGCAATTGAAACAGTTCTTGAAAGATCTTCCTCCTCTGTGGGCAAAGAAGGGAAGCAAACTCAGGTTCTTCACACTCACAGCATAATTTTATCTTTTTTGAGCTAAATACAGAGTAGGGCAGCAACCTTTAGATGCCCCATTTAGGCAATCTGTATAGCAAATGACAGTTAATCTTGACCAGGGCAGAAAATCCTAATCCTTTTAATTACTGGTAAACTATGAACACACAAGAGAAACTGAGGTTAGGTAATACACAAAGTTTAACTTTAAACAGACTAAAAGCAATGTCACATGTTAGACTACGTAACACGATTGTGTGCCTGATAAGTCTGGATACACAGGAAATATTTTTTTTTAAATAGTAGGTAAGATATTCAATTGATATAAATCACTCCTGAAGACTACAGAGCTATGCTGTTACATGCTGGCTAAAGATCTCACTATGCTTGCCAAAAAGCATTCTGGTCTATTTTTCAATTAAGTTTCTATGTGAATGTCTTTAACAGTTATTTTTATTTTGTATCTGCTCTGTATTCTGGATGTATCTGCTTTTATCCAAACCAGAAATACAGTCTTGTGACTTTAACCAGTGATTACAATCTGAACTTCTGGTAGCAAATACAAGAGAGCTATTATTCAATGCAAGATCTGACTGGGCTCTTTTTAATCAATGGCTAATGTTTTGAGATGGCTGCATTTTTCAGCAGTTTGATTGATGTCTTACTGCTATCATTAGTGGCATCCTTAATGCATATTGATGGTATGGTTGTGATTTGTGCCTCATGTCAATTAGGAAGAGCTAACAATCAGTTTGGGACTTAAAAGAAGGCTTTATTTAAGAGATGGTCAAGTAGATAGTATTGATAGACAGTGCATGCAGGGGTTAATATCTTCTATAGCTTGAAAGGTCTGATTAAAGATGGAAGTAGTAAAAAACAAATCCTCTGCCATAGTAGAATAATGTATTGCTTAGTGTCACTAATATATCTATAAGAATTTTAAACTATTATTTTAAGACATTATTTTGTAGAGTTTTTACTGAAAAACACAAATGTTCTGTTCTCTTTTCTTTCCTTCCCATTATTCCTTCCTTCCACAACATGGCTTCAGAACAGTTTGAACTCACCATTTGAGTCATTGAAGGTCCTGGAATATTCAGTAAGTGAGAAGGTGTTTAGCGTAAGCAAGAAGTCGTATCTCTACTAAAAGAAATGGTAAATTGACTTAGCCTTGATGCCAAATGAATGTGGGTGTGAGGTGTCTGGCTGGGTTAGGAGGTGGACAGAGCTCACTCTCTTCTGCTTGATGAAGACCATGGAAAAACACCACATAGCAAATATACTCCCTATTTCCCCCACAAAAGACTAAAATCATTTTCGCAGTAGGAGATAAAAGGCCCTGTATACGTCACTGAAATGCAGACTACTGGACAATCTCTCTACAATTTACAAGATATATGAGAATTAATTAAAAACTCCTTGTTTGTACTTTCCCCTAGCCACCAGGTATGTTTTGGATGCCTAGTTTTTACTATTTTTACTGAACTCATGGCCTTCTCTGCAGCACCTTCACACACATCAGTATGAAATGTCTCAGAATAGGCTCTTGCATCCAATCCTGCACTGTTTGAAAGTAATGAGCCTAGACAACACAGTACTATCAAAGTAAATATTTTTCTGTCAGGGAAGGTCACCTTGATGACAAGGTCATCTAACAAACGTCTTTTATAACCAAAACAAAAGGAATAATGAAGGTACTTCAGGGACTGGAAAACTTTTACAAGGTGCAGAGATCTCTCCTCTTGTTTCAGGATTTTTTTTCACTGGAGAGGGAAATGAGACAGAAAAAAATGAACAGAGTAGTGGACTGGAACTCAAATGTTAATGGGACGTCTGCGGAGTTGGGCCAGACATTTGTGGTTTTACTCTTGGGAGGGGATGCTAAATCAGAGGAAGAGTTAAGTTCCCTAAGAGCTGCCTGGAAAGTTAATAAGGACTGCTTGGCCAAGGCCACCACTAAGCAGACTGACCTCAGCTGCTTTGCAGATGTGGTGCAGACCTCCTGGGTGGGATCCAGATGACCTTTGGATGTCAGATGTCATCCTATTTTAGGATGCAGATTGCCTGAAGTTAAGCAGAGTACATCTCTCTCATAGTGATAAGCACTTCAGCATGCACTTGCAAACACACTGAAAATCTTTATCCATGAACACAAACACCTTTACATAAGGGATGCTTACATGCAATTCTCACAGTGGTCATTCTTAATCTTACCCACACATTCCTTTAAGATAAGCTTTGCAGAATGTTTCAATTGAAAACAGTGCCTTCTGAGTGTTCTGTAGGACAGCTACACACCTTGCCCAGATTAAATCGTCTTTGCCTTTCCCATGCAAAATTATGACTAGGAATCCAGAGCAGCCCAGGTCTGATCTGTAACAGTTATAGGTTAGAAAATGTGCACTTATACACATCAGGTATAAGTCAGGTTCTGATCAATTTAGGAAAGAACAACAAATTGCAAAGAACACATGATTATTTTTAGTACTTACATCCTAGTTACAGAGTATGAAATTACTGAAGCACTAAGTTTTACCACCACTGAAACATAAGTTCTTAAATGGCAAAAAAAAGTGCTAATGCACATGTCTGTCCTGAGTCTGTGATTAATGTTCAAACAGAAAGGCTCTGGGCTGATTTAAATTGGCCCTCATTTCAAAATCATTAACAGAGAAGGAGGGTTTTTTGGGGGTTTTTTTTGTTTGTTTTTTCTTTTTCTTTTTTGAGGGAGTGTAGCATAGTTACATAAAGTTTAAATTTAATGGCTAGAACTGCCATACTCAGCAATGGAACTAAGACATGAAGTTAAAGACAAAGGATGCAAAAACCATTAAGACTTTAGCTGTATCATTTATAAGAGCAACATTGCCTGAAGAAATATTGCGTATGTTTCAGGAAGGGGAGTTCAAACATTAAACTTGCAAAGAATGAACAAACAAGCAAGTATAATCTACTGCTTGTGACAGGTAATGAATTGACAGGATTGACAATAGAATTATTTATCCCCAGACTGTGGACAGCAAGGAAAACACCAGCAATCATGAACCACTTACCATTTCACACAGAGTTGTCCATAACCTTAGTATGAGAGTATCACATTTGAAAACAGGGGGAAAAAAAATCCAAATCATAACTGTGCCTCCATGTTTCTTCCTTACTAATTAAATAATCATCAGCAGATAATCAAGCTTACTAAAATTGAATCATAATTTCTCCATTGATTCTCTCATTCTCCATTGCCACAAAGTTAAGTTGGCTTAACTTTCTCTATTTGGGAAATTCAAAACTGGCTGGTACAAATACAGCTTCTGCACTCCTTTCAAGAATAATAAGCAGAGATACTAATATTCATTTTCTTTTTGTGACACAGTCATTTTCTTGTTGCAGATCAAGTAGCTGTCCCACCTTCAAGGTCTCCATTACTTAGAACTGACACTGCAATAGACCAGGCAACTTTTGTCCTTCCCACTACCTCTTTTTTTATGCTTTTAACAAAATCAATGTCTTGGGTTTTCTTCTTATGCTATGAAGTTTTACTTACTGCTTCATAGTTCCATTTGTAATGGTTCCATCTGTAGAATGTTCTGGCTGTGGTCAGCCAATAGGTGGGAGACTCTGTACTGATAAATTGAGCCTGAGAGTAGGTTTGTAAAGATATTCTGTTCTATAAAACAGTGCACTGAGTAAGAAAAGAAAGTTGTTATTCCCTGATCCCAGAGCCTCCCAAATATGTCACAATAAGCAAAAAAGACATGCCTGGCCCATTCTTCAAACCTATCAAGGTAGGGCCTCTGATAAGGCCTGGACCTGGGCCTTGTTGCACCAAAATGTGAGTAAAATATTTGTGTTATGCCCACAAACTGGGAATAATACAAACTCCTCCATCTTGGCAAATGTCCACAGATTTCACCTGGATGCTGCAGGAAACACCTAACTGGAAATGAAGGTTTGGGCTGGGGATCAGTCTTGCAGTCTAAGCTGCAAGGCATACATGGCAATGTCTGAATTGATTATACTGTATTTTAACAAATCTGTAATTGTTTTCAAGTGTCACTGTTAATCCCGCTTTTTACCATTAAAATATCAGAACATTAAAACTTAATACTGAAATCAGTACTCATTGACAATACTGTGTTTTATTCATTATTTCGTTACTGATGAAGCACAGAGAAAAATGAGGCTCTCTGTTTCATTACTTGACTATGTTTTTTCCCCTTGTGGCAACATAAACATATGATTTGGAAGTGGTTATTTACAAAATCCATCGTTTAAACCATTAATGTTCTCATTTTTCATCCTCCATGTTATTTTCTCTACAGAAAACAACATGAAAAAGAAATATGTTACTAATCAATTCAAATTTGAAAGGAGCCAGAACTAATGTGTTTAGGATGCTTATCTATATTTTGTAAGGCCTGTGTACTAAGCAATTAGAAAATCTGAAGCCACCAATTTAGAGATTTATTTAGTCAACCATCTATTAAAAATAGTTGCATCAATTTCTTACTTCATTTACTTACTTTATGAAAACTAAAACAGAAATGTATCTGATCTAGCAGTTAATTCTCTACTTCAGGCTGCGGGCTGGAATTACATTCATTTGTCTTCCATGTAAGTTTTCTTAAAAGGAAACAAACTGAACTTTCAGGAAATCATATGACAACTTTTCGGGAGGGCAAAAGTAAGAATGAATGTGTTTTGGAGATATATCTGAAGGTACCATGATTAGCTACTGGAATAGAATTAAAGTCTTGTCACTAAAAAGCCAGTTCTCTGGCTGGAACATCTGGCTAGGATATGGCAGTTGGCTGCTACAGGCACTGCACTGACATCACATGATACTATAAGAAACAGGACAAGATAAAATCACTGAGAGAAGATCTGGTTTTGTGATCTTGTTTCTACCAACCAGGAATATGGGAAGAAAAAGGCACAGCATGTCTGTTGACCACATAACTGTTTCTATGCTGGATGGCATCTACATTTCCTCCTTGCATTCATGAGAAAATTTAAGCTCCTAAGATAAAAATAAGTTTATTGTTTGCATTCCATTATACATACAATATACTATATAGAATATTGTATATACAATAACATAAGCACTGTTGAAGTTTTACTCACTGTTCAATTGAGCACAAACAGGTTGTCTTTAAGTGTCTGCAAGTCCATGGACTTGAAATAAAAATTGCAGAATTCAAAGTGTATCCTTTTGTCACACATTTCAGCCATCTTTCTGAGAGAATTTCCCAAATTAAGCCAAAATAAGTATTGCTATCTTGTACACTGCACTAATTATAAGAAATAAAGCTATTGTCATTGCAGAAATTGAATCTATTTAATAAATGAATGCCTTATTATTTCCTCTGTTATACTCCCATTTTGTGTGTGCTTTATGCGGTAATTCTCCAAGTTACATTTTCCCTATGCTAGTTCATACATTAACCTCTAGAAAACAATGGAGGAAGAAAAGAAGTGAAGAAAGGGAAAAAAAAGGAAGGAATCCTGATGAAAAGAAGCTGTTAATCACAGAAACACACATTTTTTTCTTTCTGTTTTACTGAGCCAAATCAGCCCTTAAAGCTATCCAGATGCTGAATTTTCAGAGGAGCGCTAAAGTGGAAAACACAAAATTACCCTAATTGTCCCAAAGTGATTAAATTTGGAAGAGGCAGTGTATGCATCATTTCAGTTATTTTTTTCTTTTTTTTAGACTAACAGTTCAGACTCCTGAGGATATGAAACTATGTTTGTGTACCCTTGATTTTCCTTAAGTAACTGCAGTACTGCTATAAATTCAGTCTTAGTTATGCTTCCTGCTTGTTGGCGTGCCAAAAGGTCTTCACTTTCTTCAGAACATTGCCATTTTGTTTTGTTCTGTCTCAGTAACTGGCTTTCAAACTCCTTATGTGTGTCTAGGTATACACAAAACAGCAGGTGCGTTATAGCTGCACCCTTTATGGCAAAACTTCTGTCTCCAAGGTAAAAATAGAGTGGATTGATGGGGTCAGCATTAAACTGGCTCCCAGTAATGAGTTTAAGACTCCCATCTGTTCCATATACTAATGTGGCTGAATCCTGCAAGGAGGGGGAAAAAAATCAATATAAATTTATTGGCTCTTCATAAGCAAGAGAAATGCAAGGTTGTGTGGAAGAGATACTCGTGATCCTCCTCTGAGGCTTATAAAGCTAACTGAGCACAAAATGATATAATTATGGTGTTAAGTAAGACTTCTAGTGTAACATTCCTGGAAGGGGGGGAAAAAAAGATACAGCTACAGCCTTGACAATTAAAGTAGCTTTCCCAAAAGGACATCTGCTCCACCAGCCTTACAGCTAGGGGTCAGCTACTCACTCTCCCCCTCTTTCTGTCTTAACAGTTTCTATTATTAATACTTAGCATTTCCAACTCCCTCTTCTAATTCTATTCCTATATATGTCTCCTACAGTCTCCTACAGTCTATATTTCATCAAGATTCAGTGCACCATCTGAAAGCTATTCACTGGAATTGGCCTCCATCCAGTGTTGCTAAATTCATTGTGGCTGGACTCCTCCTCTTGGACATCCCTTCACTGTCAACGATTTGTTCCCTCATGATTTCCCATCAATTGCCACAGCCAACTCACTCTGCTCATTTTACCTCTTTATATCAGTGCTGTCATGCTTTGTTAGCCTGCATTCACAATTTTTTGTCCCATTCCTTCTAGCACCACCTTATTCGTTACACCTTCTTGTAGAAATCCTGGTCCCATGCAGCAGATGCAGGTCTGCCATCTTCAGGATTAGATGAACCTGTGCCACCAGCTTTGCTGAAGCTGGAGCAATACTTTCAGAGGTACAGTTCTGTACTCTAGGACTGTTCTTCAGGTCCTTTCCTTCTCTTCATACCATTCCCTCACTTTATAGACAAGGTCCTCAAATTCTTCCATCTGACCTTCACTGAGCTCAACTCTTCCTCACTACTTACTGTTTTCTCTGACTTTTGTTTCAATAAAGTGAAAGAAGTGAAATAAAAAGTAACACAGATTATTATAATGAAGTATCAGAAACTCATTACTCACAATACATGGATTTACAGACTTAACATAGGTAATTGGGCTTAACTGTACATTGAAAACTGGAAACAAAAATGAAAGAAGTTATTGTTTAAACTGTGTTTCTGCCAGCTTGGAAGTGAAGGAATGAATTCTCTAAATTTGGAGCAAATCTGTACTTATTTGCCATTTGTTGCAATTTCTGCCTTTAGAGGTCGTATAACGTAATGACATTTGCTTAATTTGTATCATGCAGTTTAAAGGCAATTCTCAGGTTTTTTTTCAATGCATTTCATTTCTTTCCCTCATACTCATTTTGTAAAAATGCATCAGAAATAGTTTATAAAAAATTATATATATATATATACATATATATATATACACACATATATATATAATCTCCAGTGGAAGTCCTTGTCAGCTCCAGAGCCAATCTGCATAGAGTATGTAGAAATCAGAGGAAGAGTTCAGAGGGACAATGGAGCAACTTACACAAAACTATAAGGACATCAGGAAAGCACTGCTGATAAGCCTCGGTATTCAGAAGTCTTTTATCCCTGCAGATGCTCCAAACATACAAGTTTCAGCTTGGCTAAATATCACCATCACTTAAATATGAATAAACTTTTTCAACGTTTCCCTGCTGTGTTGTGGTAACACACACTCTAATGGCTTTCTACTGCTAATATACGAGTGAATGAGTTCAGGTTACCAGGGGATGAGGGAAGAGTGGAAAGTTTTGCACTACTTTCTGTGTGTTGTAATAAGCCATTACATGTGTCAGTATTTCCACTAAAAATAATGACTCAGAGCCGAGGGTGGTAACTGCAAAACATGACATCAAAATGAAATTACAGAGTGTACATAATTTGTTTCTGGAGATGGACATAATTGTTATGTTCTTCTTTTCTGACAAGCTCTTTGAATCAAGGCATCCAGACTCTACATTGAGAAATATCTATAACCTAACAAATGAGTTCTGATGTTTCCAGATTTGGACTAAGTTCGGAAAAGATTTTCCATGTGCTTTCTGGACTCTGTGAATCTCAGGATGGATGCAACTTTCCCACTCTTTCTGAGATGACCAGTGCTAGGAAAAGGAAATTTCTGCAACTCTGTGTGTGGGTACAATGGGAGCTGGGTATCATTTTCTGAGGACAAATGAGCTTATAACTACTGTCAGTATCTCCTTACAGTCCTTCTACGTTTGTTCTGGTACAGCCACTCCCATAGATTTACATGCACTGTGTGCAGGCTCATGTTCATCACTGGCAAAAATGCATAGCTAATGGTAGTGACTATGTTGAAAAATCATGTTTTGTAACTGAGAATTTTCTCTGTGGAACAATGTTGTCATACTCTGTTACAGTTTTCATGGAACAAAATAGGAGGCATTACTTTCAGAGCAGCCTACGTGCTTTGAATTGCACCGGGAGATAGGCCATACACACCTTTTAAAATACCTGCACTTTGTTTAAGATCTTGATTAGCCTAGCAAAGATTCCAGTCTTGAATATTATTTTCTGATAGTGTATTAAAGAGCTCTTTGTTTTCTGAAATTTCTGGGTGTATGCATCTGTAGGTAATGAAGATATCTGCAATTTGAATAATTTAAGATAAACGTGTTCAGGTTTGTCCTTGTTTTCCAGACTGCAGATCAGACTCTTTTAAATCCTTTTCAATTTTTTCAACAGAATTGTCTTCAATGGGCATCTATCTCAATGGAAATGCCTATCCTCCTGATTATGTACCATTCTTCTTAGACCCTTTCAATGACACAATGATATAGTGTCTTCTTTCCTAAGCACCACCTACATTCTTTGTTTGAAAATCTACAACCATGCATTCCATGGTCTCCAAAAGCCTGTGGCTCAGATCAACCCACTCTACAATATAATCCAGCTCACTCTGCATGACTAACCCAGTCTCTGACTTAATTTATTTATCCAGTAGCTTAAGGTGATCTGCTAATTTTAAAGCAATTATTTTCTATTTTCTCACAGGTGATTGATGTAGTTATTGAACAGCACTGACTGGTGTCTGAAACAAATCCCTGCTTCAAATACAACACAAGCAGTGAATGTGCACATGGGTTTTGTTTCTCTTGAAATTTTTATACAGTACTCTACTGAAGACTAAGAATGGCAGGAGAACTATGCTCCAGAAGTATTCTTTCCCATACAACAGAATATATGGGAGTTATATATTCAGAGTATTGTGGAAGAATAGTTTTAATTTACCAACAATGTGTATGCAGTCTCCTATGAGATAAAGTTCTTGGATCCTAGTCAAGAGAAACATAGAAATTACTCTATTTGAGTTTTCTCTTCCAGTTGTTTCTGCCAGACTTCCTATCTTCATCCCAAATAGCAATAGGAATCATATGCATTTGGTAGTTTGAGAACAAGCTTAGAAATAAAATGGGTTCACAAAATCATTCACCTTGTCTAGTGACAGACTGATTAGGACACTATGTTCTCACAGCTGAGTGACCATTTTGTTAAAACAAAGAGCATATACTTGCAGAAAGAGTGACTGAAATCTGGTGAGACGATGTTTGGTGTACAAGAGAGAGTACCAACAGAGGAAAATACACAGACTTTTGTTTTTATTCTGCATAGACATCACGTTCAGATACTTCTGACACTACGTATGCTTCATGCATAACTACTCTGCAATGGTCCTTGACTCAGAAACAGGTCTTTATGATCTATAAACTTCTTTCTCCTTATTAAAAGAGGGGGGGGGGGGGGGGAAAGAAAGAAAAAAAAAAAAAAAGAAAAGAAAAAAAAGAAAAAAAAGAAGCCAGTTTTATCATTTCTTTAAGAACAGTGGAAATCTAGAAGATAGTTCAATGCACACACAATGAGGTCACTCAAATCTCATACTCTTTTACTGTAGCCTTCCATAATTGTGTTTATAAAGCATTAACTTAATTTCAAAGAGACACTTTTAATGTCTCTATTGCTGGGCAGTTTCTGATGTGACTTTCTTGAGTCTAAAGTAGAAAATATTCAAGTAAATTCTAGGACTGCTAATCTATTAGTTTTGTTGCTCCATTTATCATGTTCTTACTGTGCACAGTGGTCTTGAAAACCAGTTGGGTAGAATAAACTGTTCAGGAGAGGGCAAGTAATTACCACCTTTCAGTCCTAGACTCATACAGCTGCCCAGCAAATGCTCCCAGAAGTGATCAGCCATTGAAAAGATGCTCAGTCAACCACCTTGCATGTTTTTCCATGGGTCTGGACAGCCTCTATACTGTGCTGCACTATCCTGGAAGAAGCAGGATAACCTATGCAGAAACATGTTTCTCTTCTGAAGGTAAAAAGCAGATTCCAACCTTGTAAATCAAGGTGTCTGCTTCTCTCATGGACATTCAAAAAGAGAAATGGGGGTAGGGGAAAGAAAGTTCCACAAATGTTCAGTGCCACCAAGGGACAAATCATAACATACTTTTTCTGTGATAAGGGTACACTTTGTACTGTACTGCAGAATGACAGTTAGCTACTATTAACTATGACTTGAAATCATCTTGTTCTTTAAAAAATCACAGGATGAATCTGCATTTATTCCCGTTCCTTGAACAGAAAGTATTCAAAATGTTTTCCTTGCCCTTGCCCAAGTTTTGCAGAAATATTCACAGATAGCCTCGGAGAAAACATGGAAAGTTATAGAAATGTTTTCACTAAATAAAGCTGCGAAAGACTCCTTGCAGTACACGGCAGGGAAACCAGAATGAGGATGTAATGCAGCAAATATTAGAATGCTGAGCAACTGAAGGATATAATTATGATTTAACAGTGAGAAGAATACCCAATAGCATACTCGATAATAAAATCATTTATAGACTGATAAGCAAACATTCCTTGACCTTCATTTTAGGCAACTACCATCTTGTGGAGGCAGAATTTGGAATCTCTGAGACAAAACCTTAAGGGGCCAAAGTTCAATCTTATCCAGTTTAATGAGGACTCAAATTATCACGTTCTTGAAATAAGCTACTGTGAAATCAGGAAACATTGTAGACGTTGGTTTCCAAGGGAAAGAATGAGCATTCACTCACTGACCTCTTGAAAGCGTTTCTTAAAAATGTATGCTTGGCACCTCTGTATTTTGAACTCCTATATTTAAAATAAATCTTGAAAATGTATTTTTTTTCTTTGTATTTATGCGCATCTGGCATTGATTAAAACTTATAGTTTGTGCGGAAAGGTAGAGAGCTGCATATTTTTATGATTATTACAGCGTTTTACACAATATTGTCTCTCTGATAGAGGATAACTTTGGCCTTCAGTAGTCTTATGTTGCTAATACACCTCTGTCCAGACACTGGCAGAAAATGGCTGTGGTGTAAGTGAAGGAAAGATAAAACTACCCACCTCTCAGGCAGAGCAGGAGAAAAGATCTGCCATCTAGAGGTAAAACCTATAGCTTCACCATTGGCACATGTCCTTTCTTTTCTTCTAGAGTTTTTTATTTTTTACCATCAATCAGAGCATGAAATGTGGGAGTCCTATTTCTATATAAAGCATAGTATTCAGCCAGCCAATCTTGTATTCCTTCATTTTGAAACAAACAAACAGTGATTCAGACTACCCTGCCTCATTTTTGCGCAGAGATATGGGTGCAGCTTTTTATGGTCTCCCTCTGAAATGGCTCAGGCTATAGCACGAGTTTCTCAGAGGTGCTGCAGTAATTGCAAACATCAAAGGTTTGACAGTAACAAATAATTATTTTAATCAAAGACTGGGAAACAAAACAAAATGCCAGGTAAACCAGGTATTGTTCATCTATCAGGGCCATATTTATGCCGTTTGCTTTTTCTCGGTACAATTTGTTCAGGGCAGTAGGGAGTTTCTTGTGAAAAAATCAATGGTTCAATCTAGCCCTATAAACCCTATGTAGTACAGTCATCTACAGCATTCTGGCAGATTCAGGGAAAGATGGATGAGGTATTCTCCTTCAAATTCATACTTTGAAGGCTGAAAATTAACTGAAAGGTGGCATACTAAAAGCATAGTCTTCAGGAAAAAAAAAAAAAGAGAGAGAGAGAGAAAGAGAAAGAGAAAGAGAAAGAGAAAAGAGAAAGAGAAAGAGAAAGAGAAAGAGAAAGAGAAAGAGAAAGAGAAAGAGAAAGAGAAAGAGAAAGAGAAAGAGAAAGAGAAAGAGAAAGAGAAAGAGAAAGAGAAAGAGAAAGAGAAAGAGAAAGAGAAAGAGAAAGAGAAAGAGAAAGAGAAAGAGAAAGAGAAAGAGAAAGAGAAAGAAGGAAGGAAGGAAGGAAGGAAGGAAGGAAGGAAGGAAGGAAGGAAGGAAGGAAGGAAGGAAGGAAGGAAGGAAGGAAGGAAGGAAGGAAGGAAGGAAGGAAGGAAGGAAGGAAGGAAGGAAGGAAGGAAGGAAGGAAGGAAGGAAGGAAGGAAGGAAGGAAGGAAGGAAGGAAGGAAGGAAGGAAGGAAGGAAGGAAGGAAGGAAGGAAGGAAGGAAGGAAGGAAGGAAGGAAGGAAGGAAGGAAGGAAGGAAGGAAGGAAGGAAGGAAGGAAGGAAGGAAGGAAGGAAGGAAGGAAGGAAGGAAGGAAGGAAGGAAGGAAGGAAGGAAGGAAGGAAGGAAGGAAGGAAGGAAGGAAGGAAGGAAGGAAGGAAGGAAGGAAGGAAGGAAGGAAGGAAGGAAGGAAGAAGGATACATCTCTAGTATAATTAGAAAAATAAAGAAAATTGTTTACTTTTCCCTAGTGCAAGCAGATAGCAATTTCCTAGTGTATTCTTTATTACTCAAACCAAAAGAATCACTAAAAAAGCAGCAACTGTGATAGATTTAACTGTTGTGCTGCTTGAAAATAGTACGTCACTAAGGCAGTTTTTATGATCAAATGTAGACCCTCTGATTTCTATGCCATAGGGATAATAGTTCAGAGGTGTTGTAGTAGATTATCATGTGTGCAGGTAGACAGATAATGACATTCATTTGAGTGTTAAAGAACAGATTATCATTCTACCCCTACCGAAATACCCCTGAAGATATCACTGATGCCCGGTGGCAGTATGAAAGCTATGGACATCACACTGTCTCATGAGTTCCCCATCTTTTGATGCAGTAAATTTCGTAAAATTAATAAAGAGGTGCATGTTTGTGGTCAATTTCCTCCTTTTTTTCCTACTTAATGCTTGCTTAAGCATTTAACGTAGTATATACTACTCAAACTGTATAGAATATTTCTGCATCATTTGTATGCTCACAGCAAACTGCAGGTTCTTTTCTGAGTGGCACTTAAACACAGTGACATCTTTCTATTAATATAAAATTTTAGGATATGACTCACAACAGAGGCATGGCTAGCAGACATAAGAGAAATTCTTAAATGTCCTCTTACATGTTCAGAAACCTGTTGCAAGCACAGCACTCAGTGCATTAACAATGTCCTATACTTTGCAGATAACCAGGTGTGCACCTGAAACAGAAGCTATACTCAGTTCTCAATGTGAGTAGCATAAGTCTCTTCCAAAATAATGTTGTCCTTCAGGCTAATCCAAAATGTACAAACAAAGGTCTATTTCATCCTTTAATTTGGCCATGTTGGTCACTTGCTTAAACACTTCATGAGTATATTTTCCCAAACCTGTTGTGAATGAAGCACTACTTGCTTTAGACAACCAAGGGAGTTGTGTGTAGGGAAGGAATAAGTAACAAGTGCAAAGTTTGATTCTTTATGCAAAAACAGAGATTAACAAACAAGAATCAGCCTGTGACACAACTCTGCATTCAAGGTCACCCAAATGAAGTAGCAGCATACAGTTGAAGAGCTACTGGAAGGCTACTCCAATGTTCATTTGGCACAAGACACTGTTATCAAAGTAATCAAACTCTAAGAGCACTAAATGGACATCTCACATTTCTATGCAGCTCCCTCCAATTTAATCCTCTAAATTGCTCATGCTTGCCCCACAATGGCAAATGCGATCAAATAAATTAATCTAATTCTCTAGCACAATCTAAGGTCTTTTACAGCTTTGGTGCTACAAGAGTATCCAAGTACATAGTGTGCCCTTCTGAATCTGCATGTGACTATGAGATACTGTCTTGGTATTAAAAGTAGAAAAACGAAATTTATACTGACCTATGTATAATAAGAAATTGTGCAAGATTACTAATGTCTAGCAAATTGTCTGTCAAACTTTGTATATGATTTTTTGTTGGTTTTGTGAAAGTCTTTTAATAAACAATATTAATACATGTGTGGTTGTACAGATGCAGACAGTACAAAGGTGTTTGGGAATGTGCTAAGTTAAGTAGCCTCAATCTCCTAATATTCCATATTTCTCATAGTACAAAAATAGGAATTGTCGTCTCACGCACAACTATTTTGGAGTCGGGTTAATTTATTTATAAATACTTTTTCTATAAGTTGCTGATATACTGTACACTGGTTAAGGCACTGTTTGCAGCAGGAGTCTCCAACAGCTGAACACTCTGTTTACACTTTAAATCCAGACTCAACAAGTTACAGTGAGTCTTCAAATCGTTTGAAGGCGGCATTATAGATGATATCCACTTGCACAAGGCCTTGGCACAACAAAACTGAAATGCTCTCCAGAGCAGCGGTCTAAGAAAATGCTCTGCCTTTCTACTCTACCCCTAAGTCCACAACTGTCATGTATCAACAGTTCCAAAGCTTTCCAAATTAAAGGAATTGCTCTAAGTATAATGGAGGGAAGCAAAGAACAGACTGAAGAGACAAGATTCTTCTAATCTATGTATAGATGGAACATGAATACATACATCTTTCTTTGGAAGCGACTGATTATTATTCCAGCATCGGTGCTGTAATAGTTGAGCTTGACAATTCAGAGCAGGAGGGCAGTATAAGGCAAATATTTGCCATATGTAAGTTTCTGATACCAAAGAAATATGATTTCTCTCACTTAAATCTTAGATATCTAAGTCTAAATGAAACATCTCCTGTTCCTTATGCTTTGAGCAAAGAGATTGAGGCACAAGGAAACAGTGGCTTATCATGTATACTTCATTTACTTATTTTATATGAAAGGACATTTTCTCTGAAGATGTATGCATCTTCCCATTTTCAGTACTTGGAACTGCCTGAGGTAGTGAAGAAGTTAAATAAATGCTAGGTATCTAAAATTAGGAGGAAAAAACCCATCCGGTGAGTCTGAAGGTGTTCTCCATACATGAACCAATCTAAAAAATCTAAAGCTGCAAAAGTAGATGTCTACACCTTGAACTTCTTTGTCTAAAAAAAACCCAAAAAACAAACAACTAATTTCCACTCAGTGTAATACAAATTAGAGATAATTGATTTCAGTTTTATCCTGTAGTCCTGCATCCAGATATGCATAAACGTAAATAAATAACATTTATTTAAGAAAAGAACCACAATTTTTACTAGAAACTAAGCATCTGCATGTTTATGCCTCAGCTTAGCATTGCTTATCAAGACATTCTCCAGAATATGATTATATAAAGAAATTGATTACTTTTTTGCAGTAATTTTCTTTAATTTTCCATGTTGATATTTTATTCCAGAAAAAGGGCACTTCATTTGTACTGATGTTTATAAGGATGCCAATGAGATTTAAAAAAACAATTTTCTTTGGGACTTGAGTAACAAATGTGTATTATGTCTCAAATTACAAATGCATTTTACTCCTGTGAGTACCTTGGCTGAAAAAGAGAAGTCAGGGTGAAACTTAAAAGCAACAGTACAATAGCTAAGAGAAGGTGACTGACAAGCCAGAACCAGGCTCTTTACTGGGGTTAATGTTGAGAAAGTGGTAGACCATAGTCACAAACAGAAACAAGAGAAATCAACTGGATATAACGAGGAGAGATTTTATCTTGAGGAAAACCAAGCATTGGAATAGGTTTCCCAGTGAGATTGTGGAATTTCAAGCGTTGGTGGCCTCTGAGAGCCAATTGTAGTAAAAGTTTATTGCAGCTCTGTCTGAAATTGGTATCAGTCCTTTTTTGAGCAGCAGGTTGACCTAGAGACTTCATGAGGTGTCCTCTAACCAGAATCACTCTATGACTTCACAGTCACAGATCTTACGTAATGTTTCAAAAAATCTCCAGCCTTGAATAATCTTCAGTAACTACAATGACATTTCTAGCTTTCTATCTCTGCAGGATGGAATAAACAGGAGCCCTGATAAAAAGCACATCTTGAAATTCTCATACAGGAAGAGTTGTTTTCTGGCTGACCAACAGCTGCAAAACATGTATTGTCTTTCTCTTTTAGAACTGCTCTTATGAAGAATACAGGATAAAACACAAGGATTTGTCATCATATTTGCACTGTGACTTTTTACTGTTAACAGGAATTTCTCTTTCAGAATGAAATGACTATTCCTTGAAAGGGAAAGCTCAGAATAAAACAAAGCCTGCCTCTGGAACCCAGTTAACTTAATGATAAAAATGCCCTCACTCCATGAGCAAATGGCTAAAGGAGAGCAGCAGATTTCCTGTTGCTTTTATTGATTTTTTGCTTTGCGCAATCTAGCTTGCACACAGAGGCAGCTTTTCACTTTATCCTTTCCCTGTGGTAATATAGTGGAAGCCATTGTACAAATTACAACTGAGCTCCTTAAGATAAAGATTCATAGTTATGGGCTTTGTCAGTGTCTTTAAGTAATTTAATAAGGAATGGTGTATCTGTTGGATTGAACAGACAGTGTTCAGATAAGGAAAGTTTGGCTTTTGGAGACCATTAGACTACTTTCTCCAGCAAAGAATGCATGTTGTGTGCAAGAAAAAAAGGTAAGATTCATAAATGATTCAGGAAGTCAGAATTAGAGAATAGATGTTTGAGAGGATTACAATGAGGGGACTTCATTTTGTATCCTATTTTTTAAGAAAGGAATTTGTCCTGATAATTGAAGGATATATTTTCTTTCCTTTACTTTTTTCTTCTCATTTTTTTTTCTTTTTTTTTTTTTTTTTTCCCCTAATTTACTTTATTCCACTTACCTGGAAGCACACAAAGCCTAGCAGTGCCACTGAGAAATGAATAATGGTCCATATATAGAAACACAGAATCCTTAGAGTTGGAAGGGACCTCTAGTCCAACTCCCCTGCAATGAACAGGGACATGCACAGATAGATCAGGTTGCCCAGGCTATATGCAGGCTCTTCTTGAAAGTCTCCAGGGAAGGGCCATAAAAGACTATGGGCAACCTGCTTGCCATCCACCTAGGTCTTTTTCGGCAGGGCTGTTCTCAGTCCTTTTATCCACCAGCTTTACTGGTAGTGAGAGTTGCCTCAACCCAGGTGCAAGGCCTTGCTCTTGGGTTTGTTGAACCTCATGAGATTCTCCTGGGCCCACTGCTCAAGCATCTTCAGGTCCCTCTGGATGGTATCCTGTCCCTCTGGTGTGTAGACAGCACCCCACAGCTTGGCACCATCAGCAAACTTGCTGAGAGTGTACTCAACCCCACTGTCTGGGTGACTGATGAAGATATTAAAGAGTATCATCTCCAGCACTGACCCCTGGGGGACACTACTTGTCACTTATCTCCATCCAAACACGGAGCCACTCTCTAGACTCAATAATGCAGCCAGTTCTTTGTCCATTGAACAGTACACCCAAATCCATACCTCTCTCCAATTTAGAGAGAAGGATATTGTAGAGTATGTCTATGTTTAAAAATACATATTGTCATGGTTTTGTAATTTTGTAATTTTGCTATCAGTATTCCACATCATAACATCATGTAAAGTACGGATACTTCTATTGAATGTGCAGTCCACAGAAGAAGACTACATATCCCAGAGAACAACACGGGTAGTGATGTCACGGGACCAGGACGCTATATAATCTTGTTCCCAGGCTGGAGTGCCCTATTTCTTCTCTCGAACTTCTCGGAGAGTGGGAAGCGTTCCAGCCGTGTCACCTACAGTTCACAGTAGGCCTCTTGGTTTTCGGGGACTCTCTCTCTCTGTTTCATTTTATTTATTAGCCTCAATTATATTATATTGTATATCTTGTATTTCGATATCATATTTAGTAAAATAAGTTTTTCCTCCTTAGATTGCCGCTGTTTTTATCCCATTCCCCTTTTCCCCCTCCTTTCCAGGCCCTGGGGGGGGGGGGGGGGGGCCTACGGGGTGGCTTCCTCTGTCACAGGCATAGGTAAATCTAAGTAACCCGTGACACATATTTATTTATATATTTGTGTAGATACATAATTATATGTGCATGTGAATTTATATAAGCAAAAGTACATGCAACTATATATACATATTTGAAGAGAACGTTGATTCTTTTCTACATGTGTTATAATGTTTTTTGAATGCTTTCTTTTGCAGCAATAAATAAGCAGTAGGGAATGGGGAACTGTGCTAAGAATGTAGCACTTTGGAGTGCCTTCAAGCATTGGAAAACATATTAGCTAGGCCTACAAGACTGATCTTTCCTTCCATCTTCATCTGCTGAGAGACAACAGTAGGATTTGTACCTTTCCCACCTTCCACACATTTGTCAAGGTACAATGTAAAAAGTTTAGTCAAATGTCTACAGAAAGATGCCTGCTGCCATGTACTACCTCCTGGTTAATCAAGATTCTGATCTCAGGTCAACCACGTAGGTTCAGAAAACTAAGCACTCTTTAAAGTGTCCATGTTAATGCTGTTTTTGGAATCAAATCTAAGCACAGATTGAGGGCAAAAGCATTGTTAGTGCATTAGTAATCATTTAAACTACTCACTCATCACAGTCTTTCAGTGGGTTCGGATTACTGCTGCATTTAAAGTTACCAATAGCTATCTGAAGTATTTTGTAGACTGATAAAAGGGAAAATTAAATAACACTGTTGGACAAATGACTCTTTGTATTTTTGAGGACAAGTGGCTAAGTTAGGCACCTTACATTAATCCCACAGAAAAAGAATTTTCTAGAACATTCTGCTAAAAATTTAAAATCTTTCAAGTCTATGAAGCTCTTTCAGCACCAAAGCATGGCAAAACTCTTTCGGCAATGAAGAGGATCTTCCACAGTCACTGAATAGGCATAATTATATACTTTTATATCCACTGAGGTTTCATAAAATTCTGTGTAATGTCACACAATTTCATTTTGGACGAATGAATGTTCACAGTTCCAATTTTAACAATGTACGTTTCATGATTTAGTGAAATAAAGAAGATTCTCTCTGTCAGATGAGGACAAACATAAGGAACAACACTGCTCAACATTTATTGCTGAAAGTTATTTTACAGCTGATAAAAACCATTTTGATAATGATTCATTGTGCTAATATAATTATTAATTATTCCCTCTTACTTTTAGAGAGGAAATATCAGCTCCCTGGCAATCAGCAGAAAAATAATAAAATATGACAATAATTTTAACAGGAAAAACACCTTCAAGATCTTGGACAGTGTTTCTAAGTCTGGATATCTATATCTGAGAAAAGGAACAACAGAAACCTCTGAAGAGGTGAATGAAATACCTACACTTTCTCTTTACTCCATTGGCTTTAGGTAATTCAGCAAGTGAGAAAGCTGAGCATTGTACAATAAAAAAACAATGTAATTTTTAACATAAGTATCATCTCAGATAGATATTAATGAATTATTTTAGGAATATAATATTTTCTCCTCTCACTGGAAGACAAGTTTTTGTCTGCACTGCCCCAGATTTTCTGAAGCAACTATAGCCTAGTGCTGCAGGCTAGATGACATTCTAGCCATTCACCCTTCATAGTTAGACTAGATACGCTGCGAGTCTTCAGACTGAAAAATGGATCTCTGGGGAGAAGATGGGTCAGAGAGGCCAGAAAGTCATGAAAAACATGGAAAACTGAAGAGCAAACAATTATTTTCTATTTCTTGCAACAACAAAAAAAAAAGCTCATTAGATTTTCGAACAGGAGTTTTCAGACCAAGAGTTATGCTTCTTTTTTGACACAGAGCATAAGTATATTTTGAATGCCATGGAAGTTTAAACTGGAGTAAAAAAGGGTTGTATCGATTCAGGGTAGACTAGCAACCTTCAGGCCAAGATAACCCACTACTACCTATGTTCACAATATGGAAGACCATGCTACAAGAAAGGTTGCTATTTCCCGCCATGCTTCCCCAAGTACTAGCTATGGAATATAATGGAGGAGATAAGACAAAGGAAGTTTAGCCTGACCCAATTCTTTTACTCAATCTGAGATCAAGAGAGGATAAATGGGAAAAATTCTTAAACCAATGAAACTGTCAGTAGTCTCCACTCCCAGCGCTCAGTGACCTTCTCATGGCCCTGAACTTTTTCCTGATTTGTTTGCATTATTTCTCCATCTGAAATTTTGCAGTGGTTTCAGAATTAAATGCAATTACTTTAAAAGGATCAATAATGTCATAAGACGTCTCAGAGTATAGAGTGTACCTAAAATAAAATCTTGACTTCTTTTTTTGGAGGGGAAGAGTTTTGGAATAGGTTTGTGCATATGTTTAAAAAATATGAAAGAGGTTCCTGAATCAGATTAAGTGCTACCTCTTTGGGTCTTAATAACTTGGCATGTAGCCAGACAGCAATTTTAGTGATTGAGTCATTTTGTACAGGGAGACTTTCTTCAGATAATGCCCAAGTGAGTCATGAGATCTAATCCAGTTAAAAAGAGTCACGAGGCCCACAATGTTAATTACATTTATGCTACTAAGCAGAGGAATGCTTAATGGAAAAGGACAAGTATAACTCATTTTGAACTACTTCCAATGGAGACAAAATAGAAGTAGCATTGCTCATGCCTGAAAGTATGAATTTGTCTCTCTTCAAGCTATTCCAGTTAGGAGGTTTGTCAGTGCTGAAATGGTCAAGATACCATTAGTGAGATTAGAAACATGGGCGGATAGTAGAATTGATGGTCTTTCCAGAGTGTATAACCTCTGCCTATCTCACTCAGACTGAAATTTTCTTAGATGAGTTCATGTGACAAGATTAAAAAATATATGCCTGCTAAGTCCAGATAAACATAGTTGTGTTTTTTGTTGTTGTTTGTTTGTTTTTAATGCATACAGAGAGATGCCGCGTTTTCCAGTACTATTGAATGAGTGGGCTTGTTTTCTCTGACGGCTGGATATAACAAGATAGAAGTCTTACTCACTGAGCATAAGCAATAAAAGAGCTGTATTCTGCTCCTTGTTGGAGTGCTTTTATTTAGAAGAGCTGCTGTATGTATTCATGGTGTCTCGAAATCTTTGTCTAAATAAATATTCACAGATCAGTATTTTTCGAGGAAAAAAAAAATACTGCTCTGTCTTTCCAAATAAACTTGCTAATTTATCTATTATGCTAATTAACCTTCATCTTATAAATTGTCAAGTCTGTATTCTGGTATTCTCAAGTTTCATATTTGAAAGGCAAATTTCATTCCACAATCCCTCTCTGTCCTTCTTATTTGCAAGTGCCCCAAGGAAGCCATAACAAAAACAGTATATACCACATGTGGCAAAGTGTCAGTTACCCATTCCTGTGCTGGGATAACATAGAGAGAGCAGAAAGTCAGACTGCCTAGTGTATATTGCTATTTGAGCAGGGCTCTGCATCAGCTAGCAACATGGTGGAGCACTGGAGTTATATAAACTGAGTACTGAGGAACCTGCTCTCACACTTCATGCAGGTCAGGGAGTTACTTTGAGATACTGCAGATCCTGTTCCCAAATGCCCATGAACAGTCAGAATTCACCAGGTATGCCCCTGGAGCGCAGAGTTCAGTGACATTTCCATCAGTCATTATTTCAGTCCCTAATCTTCTCAACTCAAATGTTTAACATAATTTCTTTGCTGTTCATTTCTGCAACTAATTAAAAATTGGTGATCATTAAAATTGGATAAAACACATCTATTTTACTACTTCACACCTCGTCTTGACTGAAAAGGAACTTTAACGTCTTGACATAACTAAATTGGTTGTAAGTTCCAGACTGCTGAAGCAAGTCTTCTATAACAAGACGATCTGTCTTCAAGTAATTTTTGTCTTGACAGTTGCAGACAATAATTTCACCAAGTCTAGCATTAAAATGCCCTATTTTCTTCCCAGATGAATCCTAATCTTGTAATCCAGGTGGGAGAAATGAAGACTGAAAAGGTAACATTTCAACTAGTGAGTTCAAAAATGCTACAGTGTACAACATATGATTTTCTTTGGATCAATTAAATAGATAGTAAGAAAACACAACAATTAATGAAACAGAGATCATTAAGTCATTGATGTCATCTTAAAAATCACCTTTAGCAACTAATGACTGAACAAAAGTTTCATCAGTCCATATTTAAATTTTATATATCACTCTGGACAGTGCATACAGATCCTTATTTTATTTTCATTGTGCCTTCTGATATTGTTCACCTAACAATGAACTAGTTCACCAGCTGAACTAGATCACCAATTCTGTCTGCTGATCAGAGATGAGAAACCCAGACCAGTATACAGAAGAAAACTATAGTAAATAAAATGCAAAAAGCTTAAAGACAGTACATCAGTTCTACTCTCACTTGGGTTATCCACTGTGCTTCATTGTACTCTTTTGTTATGACCTCTGCAGGACATCAGAGCTGTGACAGAATTCCTATCACAAGCACAACCACAATGTTATTATAAAGAGAGGCGGAGGCAGTAGGCTAAAATCTAAGTAAGCATCCTACAGAAATACAATGAAGTTCTGGTGCTATTTTGTTCTTTCCTCCAGCATAGTACTATTGAACAGTAAATCATCCTAATAAATTTGTCAGATAAATAGTTTTTAGTTGATCAAACAGAATCCAAACCCTATAGCAGTTCATAGGAGAAAAAGTAAAAAGGATGCAGAAGGCTTAAGGATTAGTAACAATAAAAACATTAGTTAAAATTCTTATAAGAAAAATCTATCTTAGCAGTCTTCATTTTGGTCTGCTCCAGCAAATTCATTTTTTAAAACTACCTATTAAAATACAAAATGCCTTGTGAAATATTTTCATTGTCTCCTCACAGCTCCCCTCTGAATTTGTGCCAGCAGAGCTATTAGCAGTGATTGAAGGTGAGACAGCCAAGATGAAATTCTCCAGAGAACAAGACAAGAGACACTTTTCTGCCCTCAGCCCATCAACTATAATGAATGATAGGCACAGTGCATGACAGGGACTGAAATAGGAGACTGTGACAAAGACAGGCTCAGGAGTGCTTCAGAATAATTCATTCAGTTGCATTTGTCAGCAGCAGGTCATAATATTTTTGTGTAGCTATCCTGTCAGTGCAGAAAATAAAATACCAAATGGCATTTGCATGCTGATCCTGTTTCCATCAAAAATAAAGGAATACTGAATTAATCAAATCTTTCAGTGAAATTCTCCCCTTTACTTTCCACTGTCTATAGGAACAAAGGGCAGCGTGAGACAGTTGCAGGAGGCTCAGCCAAGCTTAATTAGCAACATACTGGTTATAACTGTTTCTTGTTCTCTTTCCTTCCCATGATGGTCCACACTGTACAGTCCTGGGGCTCTATTGATTGGCTGAGGTTGGAATCTTTAATTGGAATCTTTAATTGACTCTGTGTTGAACAAATAGTTGGAAACAAGACATCACCTTTAGAGATATAGTAATGGGAACGGGGGGAATGAGGAGAAAGATGGAGTGAGATCAAATCCCAAGGTGGAAATTAGAATCCTAGAAGTAAATTGCAATCCCAGCTACAATCTCAAGGCTGTCACTTCACCTTACAGATAGCAGCTATCCGTCCATGCTTTACCTCATGGAATGAAAGCCCCTGAGAGCCCAATGTCTCTGTGCCCATGTGGGCTCACAGGTACAGTGGCTTGTCACAGCCAGGCAGAACATCTCCAAAGCTTATGTGTAACCCCAGCCTGAATGTGGGAAATCCATATAACATGGACAGTAGCAGACTTCTTCAAGGTCTATCACCACAAAGCATGTTAGAGATAGACACTATTAGCAGGTTCCAAAGAAATTAGAGTAATTCAAGGACAGCAGGCCCAGAAGTGTACCCTAAAAGTATATAACCCTCTAACACCCCTAACACAGCCATTCCAGGTGGCCAGAAGTCTGAAGAGTGGGAACTGGAAGAAACCAGACTCACACCACAAGCCCTTGGATGCACTGATCTCTGATGGACTGGATCTAATAGAAACATGCCAGAAATGTCTATTTTGTGATGGGCTGTGTAGATGCCATACAAATTCCCTTCAGTTTTTTTCCCAGGAAAGAGAATATTCATCCAGGATGTTGTAAAAAGAAAATAATTTTACATAGTGACATTAACATATTCAGACACTCATTCCTCACTCATTATAATCTTAGAAGCCATTCCAGAGAACAGATGGTTTTCACAGAGTCACAGAATGGCTTGGTTTGGGAGGGACCTCAAGGACCATCAAGTTCCAAACCCCTGCCACAGGTAGGGCTGCCAACCACTAGAACAAGTACTGGATCAGATTGCCACCAGATTAAGTATTTGATCAGGTTACTATCCAACCTGGTTTTAAACATATCCAGGTTTTATCTGCTCCTTTTGAAACACAATAACAAGGAAATTAAGCAAGAATCACAGTGCAGTTAAACAGAGTATTCATCCTACTCTGAGGCTTGTTGGGTACATTTTGTTATTATCATAAATGGTTTTTAGACAAGAGGAATGAAGTGGTTTTGCAGCATGGACTGGCATACCCTCATTTGGTGGGTGCTTAAAGATGGAATACATGGTGTTGAATTGCACCAGGGAGGAGAGGAGACTGTACTTCTGTCCATCACGTCGCAGACGACTGCACTGAGTTTATCACTGGGGAAGAGGAAAGACACTTCCTCTGATGGCATCATACGGGCATGACCTCTTGCTCTATTTAGAATAAAAATGAGCATAGACACATACTTTCAGGAGTTTTGTCCAAGGAGCCCCTAGAGAAGGGCACTTTTCTTCGGCACAGGACAGTCTGGCCCAGCAGGCTGTTTGTCAGTCTCCTCAGTATGGATTCCTGCCATTTGCACAGAGGTCATTGCTCAAACCAAGTTCTGGTGCTCATTTTAGGAGTTCAACATCTAATGTTTTCCAGGGATGTAGCCCTTAGTCCAATCACTTGATAGCAGCAGCTAACAGCAAATCCTGCCTTCATCCCAGTAACACACTGAGCAGGGTAATTTTCAGCCTCTTTGCTTTGTTCTAGGCAAAAAGAAAAAATGTTTTAAATTGCCCACTGTTGAAGGACTTGGTGGATGAAAAGTTCAACATGAGCCAGCAGCATATGCGTGCCGGCCAGACAGCCTGCCATGCCTTGGAAAGCAGGGGCAGATATGCAGGCAAGGGAGAAGGTAATTGTCCCCCTCTGGGCTGCTCTCATGAGGACACACCTGAAGCACCGATTCCAGGCCTGTGGTCTCCAGCACAAGAAAGACATGGACCTGTTGGAATAGGTCCAGAGAAGGGCCACAAGGACCTCTCCTATGAAGAAAGGCTGAAGGAGCTGGGGTTATTCAGTCTGGAGAAAGGAAGGATCTAGGGAAGACTTCCAGTAGCTAAAGAGGATACAGAGCAGGCTTTAAAGTGAAAATGGGGTTAGATTAGGCATTCACAAGAAATTCTTAACTCAGAGGGCAGTGAGGCATGGGCACAGCTGCCCAGAGAAGCTGTGGTGCCCCATCCCTGGAGGCGCTCAAGGCCAGGTTGGATGGGACCCTGGGCAGCCTGAGCTGGTAGGGGCAGCCCTGCCCACAGCAGAGGGTTGGAGCTGGGTATATTTCAGTATATTAGATTATGTTACTCAAGCTTGAAAAGCCCAGCATGGTAGTGAAATATTTACCTTGAGATTTAGATATGTTCACAAAGAATTAAACAAAATCCTTCTAACAGTAGAAGAACAATAGAATCATAGAATGGCCTGGGTTGAAAAGGACCACAATGCTCACCTGGTTTCAACCCCACTGCTATGTGCAGGGTCGCCAACCACTAGACCAGGCTGTCCAGAGCCACATCCAGCCTGGCCCTGGCATCTGGATAGGGAGCTAGGAGATATGGTTTAGTGGTTTTCTGTAGGCATGGTAAAGGGAGAACGGTTGAACTAGATGATCTTGCAGGTCCTTTCCAACCTTGTGATTCTATGATTCTATGATTTTATGAAACCATTTGAGTGTCTGAATATGATTTTATGTCCCAGGGATTGGACATTCACAACCTCTCTGGGCAGCCTACTCCAGCATGTCATCACTCCTGAGTGAAAAACTTCCTCCTAATATCTAACCTAAATTTCCCCTGTCTTAGCTTAAAACCATTCCCTCTTCCATGTAAACAGCCTTTCCCCTTCCTGTCTATATACTCCCTTCAAGTATTAATGACCACAATGAGGTCTCCCCAGAGCCTTCTCTTCTCCAAGCTAAACAAGCCCAGTTCCCTCAACCTTTCTTCACAGGAGAGTTGCTCCAGCTCTCTGATCATATTAGTGGCCTTCCTCTGGACCCGCTCCAAGATCTCTACATCTTTCTTATGCTGGGGGCTCCAGACCTGGATGCAGTACACCAGATGGGGCCTCACAAGAGCTAAGTGGGTAAATTGGGATAATCACCTCCCTCTCCCTGCTGGTCACCCCCTTTTTAATGCAGCCCAGGATTTAGTTGGCCTTCTGGGTTGCAAGTGCACACTTCTGGCTTATGAACAGCTTCTAGACCACCACCACAGTGGCTCTTCCCCTGTCCGTTGATGCAATGACACAATCATAAAATTCCACTAGGTTGGTCAAACAGGATTTGCCCTTGGTGAAGGCATGTTGATTCTCTTGTATCACCTCCCTGCCTTCCACATGCCTTAGCATAGCTTCCATGAGGATCTGCTCCATGATCTTCCCCAGTACAGAGGTAAGACTAATAGGTCAGTAGTTCATGGCAGCATCCTTTTTACCTTCTTAAATATGGATGTGATGTTGTCATTTTTCCAGTCACCAGAGACCTCACCTGACTGCCACAACTTTTCAAATATCAGTAAGAGTGGCTTAGCAACTAAATCAGCCAGTTCCCTCAGGACTCTGGGATGCAGCTCTTTGGGACTCATAGGCTTGTGGATGTTCATGTCCCTCAGGTGGTCACAAACTTGATCATTGCTTACAGTGAAAGAGATGTTGATTTCCCGATCCTCTCCTACCAAACCAGACACTTGAAGGCTGTGTGGTGAGCGGTTATCACAGAAGACTGAGGCAAAAAGTTGTTAAGTACCTCAGCCCTCTCCTTGTCTGTTGTTATCAGCTTGTCTGTGTCACTCACCAGGAGGGTACATTGTACTGGACTTTCCTTTTCTTGTCGAGGTACTTGTAGAAGTCATCCTTGTTCTTCTTGGTATCCCTTCACAAGTGTAGTTCAGACTGAGTCTTGGCTTTCCTGACTCCATCCCTGCACAGCCTAGCAAAGACTAGCCTAGTTGCAAATATGTAACTAAGCCAGCCTCCTTTATACTGATTTAAATAGCACAAAAAGTGAATACTGAGAAACTGTTATTTGAAAATCATTCTTGGCTTTGGATAAGTGCATTATTCATCCTGCATTGCTCAAGCACTTACTTAGCCTTTATCTGTTAAGAAAAATGTGAAGAATAGCCAGCAGATAATTAGCAAAGTGGCAAGCATTAAGAATTAATCCAATAATTTTAGATACTTGAAGTTAAAGAAGTCAATTCAGAAAATACTATGTGTCTGAGGGTGAACGAATATTGTTCTATACAACAGGAAACCAGTTTCCCTGTCACTGTATTGTCAGTCCCTCCAGCTGACTCATAGTCATTCATACTAACCATTGTTTTTCATAGTGGCCATAAAAGCTGAAGTGTTGTATCATCCTATAAATAAACAGAAAGAGCCAGCCCTACTGAAGACAGTAGCAAAATTTATGTCCCCCTCAAAAGGTTTTCCAGTAAAAGGAGTAAGGCATCAAAATAAGACTATCAGTTAAGCAAGGTACAGATACTCCTCATGTAAAATTCAGAGTGCACAGTGAGGATGGATTACAAAGTCTTATTTTAAAAAGATGTAGGAGTCATTTGGTGGCAACAAAAGGAAGTGTATTTTTTTATAAGCTAGCAGTTCTTACCCATTAAAGAAGCCCACTTAGATCTGAGTCATGTCAGTGTGTAAGAGTTAGAAATATACTGTGCACAAGTGATGGACTCAGTTTCAATCCCTTGGATGAGGCAGGGCTTGGTACAAGGTGCAGCTGTGTGCAAGAGGAAGCACATACACCATCCTATATATCACCAAAAGAAACCTCCAGGGATTATCTAATTCAGACATCATAGAAATCCAACAACAACCTTTTTTCATCTCAGAGACAAATACCTCCCAAAATTCACATAGTTATTTCCATCTTATAAGGAATTACGAAGCCAGCCTTTCTCTGATTCCAGCTGAAGAGCAGGGGATTTAGGTACTCCCTGCCTACCTCACTTCAGTAGTGGGTAAGTTTCTTACTCTTTCCTGTGAACATAAGGGTGTCCCAGAACTAACTGATTTCCATGAAGTCTGAGACACAGCCCAGTATATTTGAAAGTAAGAGCAGAAACATCAGTACTCCCCAGTAGGTTAGGATTTTTTTATGTTTTCAGTGAAATTATGAACATGGAAAATGGCAGAAATAAAACTTCTGTAATGAAATTTCATGAAGAAAAAGAATGTTAAGGGTCCTAAATTACTGCACACATTTTATTATTATTAGCCAGTAAACAAATAGGGTATATAAAGTATCACAACTACATTTTATGAAGTTGGAATCCAACATTCAAACTAAACTTACTGGTGACACATTTCCAGCAAACCTAATTTTATGCAATTCTACTTTCAAACTTCAGCACAGATTCCCTTACAACAGGGATTAGGACTTTGCTTGAAAAGGTCACCCAGAAACCTTAAAACAGCCTTGTTTGTGTAAACTCCAAACCAGAAGTCTCTGCCAGGGCTGTGAGCAAGTGACACAGACTGCCTGGGTGAGAGTGGTTCCTATTTCAGTAGCAAAGATGGGTAAAACAAGAGTGTGTGAAAAGCTTGGAAAATGTTTACATCTGTAACAAGCACTGCTCTTTCCAAACTAGCTTAACTTCCTCACACAGACAACATTTGCCATGAAGAATGGAAGAAAGTGTTCTAAAGCTGGAAGAGATCCCCATCTTTCAAAAAGTTTTACTGATGTCAGGGGAACTGTTTGCACAGCAGGAAGTTGCCTAGCATGAGGAAGAAAGGTAAATCTGATCTTGAATGAGATGAAGATAGATGTTTCCAAGCATGCGTGTCTATCTCTGAATGCAGCAACTGTCTAACCAAACCCACCTGGAGCCAGTCTGTAGGTTCAGATCCGTTTAAGATGAAGCAACTTCTGTTTAGATATTTGTGTATTAATGTATTCATACAAGCAAGGATTTGAAGGTGTCTTTCAAGTCAGTGGAGAGCTTGGGCTTGGCTCAGTGGCCCAGGTACCACATCTCATCATTTTTGCACTGCCTTGCCACTGAGATCTGCCCAGAGTCTGGAAATCACAGCTCAAAGCCAGCCAGATAATTAGAGCATCTCACCTGGGCTTAGGCACCTGCGCCATGCTCCTGCTTCACATATAAGTAACTGCATATCTGTACCTAAATTTGGCTAGCTTGCTCATTTATTTCTGTCTGCAGTTACTGACATCTGTGCATTGTGCTATGTTGCATCTCTGATTGACCCTCCTTTAACATTCAAACGAATTCTGACTTTGAACAGAGGAAAATATAGTCTTAATTCAAGACAGCTAGAAATAGTGAGAGACTCTTCTACTCATATATGACTTTTTTCCCCCAGAAGATACATTAACAGGTACCTGCAACTTGTTGGCGAGCTACTTTTCTTCTGATGAAAACACCTTTCTGTTTCTCAGTACCTGGCATCTAAAAATATTTGACCACTCCAACAGTGTTTCTGTAGGCAGAAAAAATATAAGGCCTTTTAGTACACAAAACTGAAATAATTATCTCATTTTGTGTATTGATTCCTTTCAGAATGCTTTGAGGGCTGCAGGAAGCTTGCTAAAGAAATTCTGATTAATGTCTTTTGTCATTTCCCTCTCAGAGGCAAAACAGCATAAAAAAAATAAATAACGAAGTAGTGTCTCTCCAGCGCATGACACAGGCAAAAATGGCATAAATCATCTTTAAGATGTCCAAAGGGAAAGTGCTTTCAGAGTTGTGTTTGCTTATCAGTTTACAAATGAGAGTTTAATCTTTGCATGTCAAAGGTAACAAGGAGAACATAGGAAAGGTTTAATAAAAGTCATGATTAGTTTGCTTCAGTGCTGAACAATAATTCACTTATTGGAAATCTGTGGAATGAAGGCTCAGCTGTTTCATTTCAAGTCTAAATGAACTGAACCTGAATACAGTGTTATTAACTCCTCCATTTACATTTAATACATTTGTGGTTTGTTGTTGCAGTGGGGCAAAGTCCTTACCTTAGCATGCCCAGATGCCTTTTGCACATAAACAGAACTCTGAATTTTCTCAGAATTTAGAGATAATTACATCATCTAATGCTTTCTTTCCTAAATTGCTTCTATGTAGTCTCAGCCTTAACAGCTGGCTGATATGATTTGTATCTTGTAAACTGTCAGAGGACTGATGTTTTATTGTGGATGCGATGACTGCAATGAATGTGTGACTCATTACCACATCTTTTATTGATGGGGCTGGGGGTCACACTGCAGGACGTCAGCAGAGGAAGAAAGATGATTTGCAAATTAAACTCTGTGCAAAGAATAGCATCTTGCGGGAGGCTGGGGCCATGAATTAGTTGCCTCTCTGGGGGGCTGTTTTTCTACAATCATGTTCTCGTTGGTTTAGTATTTTTCACCTTCAGTCTGATTTTCTTTCTTAGTCACAGTCAGTCCTTTTTCTCTTTGCCCAGCCATGTTCTCATTGCTGTCTGCCAAAATGAACCTGCTTAAACAGAGAATACTCAGTAGTAGGCTCCTCTCTCCTTGAGAGCCCTCTCACATGCAGTCAGTCAGTGCAGAATTAAATAGAGACTCTGGAAACCCTGTTCTTCAAACACCCTGCTATTCTGACGTTTTTCACCTATTTTGGTTTTCTTCCCCATCTTTCTAAACCAAACCATCATCAAGACACCTACTCTCCTGTAACACATATTACTTCCACTCTGTTTAGAAACAAACAAACCTACAGCTTGATGAAAGCTAAGGGCTTGTCAGACTTTGTGTATTTTTCATGAAGTAACAAGATCTCTCCCAGCTCCACATAAAGCCATCCACCCTTCATCTTCTACACACCAAAACAGCAATAAATGAATGGAGATGTTTAAACCTACAGTTTAATTTGGCAACTGACAATTGTTTTGAGGTGAGGCTTCAAGTATGTTCCATAGGAGAAGAAAGGTCTGCAAGTAGTTTTAAACTATTTGTGCTCCTTGCCAGCCCCAAGTAGATGAGGGACTGTGGGATTCTTACAGTCAGACAGAAGAGCTGCAGTTCTGGGCTGAAGTGGGGAGGAAATGGGAGCAATTGGACAGCATTTCAAGATTTTCTCTAGAAAGCATGGGGAATTATCATAGACAGCAGAAAAGGCAGCTTTCTTACAGATACACAGTAACATCAAGTGAAAACATCTTACCCTAGGCTACAGCTACAACAGAGCAAGTGATTTGCTATGGGATGTACCTCTGCAGACCTTCTGCAGTTTCTCTTTCCTTTACTTTCTCCATTGCATCCCATTTTCTTTACTGTATTACTAATATAGTGAAGAACCAAGTCATCGTATCTTTCACTAACCAGTCATGGGCAACCTGCTGGGGATGGTGGAAGAAATATGACTTCAATAATTATGTCAAGCTAAAAATACTTTTGCCTCTATTTATTTTCTTAATCATCTGGGCAAGTTTTTCAGTCAGTGGCTGCCACTTGCTCTTTACCATGATAATCATATTTCTGCTTAGACATATGCCTAATTCTAACTGTAATTAAGAAATATTAGTCAAAATATGAGTTTCAATACTGTATATTAAATAGGGACATTTACACATCTACATATTTTAAATCCAACAGGGATCTATCAGATAACATCTGGCTCTGGCAGAAGTAATCTATCACTTCAGAATTTATTTATCAGTTAAAGAAATAACAAGAACTTTTTCTCACAGTCACTGTAGTTTTAATTCTTTCTTCAAATACAAAAACATGTTTTGTGCAGGATTTATTCCATATTGCCATTATCACTATGTAGGGGGGGATAATACTGAACTTGTGAATAACTACACTGAATCTGAAGGTGAGCACGAATCTGTTTAAAGCTTCTGACTGTTTGAAATAGATGGTAAATACTGAATTTCAGTCCGATGGTTATTCTGAAACCAGACAAGGCTTCAGAGATAAAATAGGCAAAAAACTCATCTGCATAGGCAATAGTCAAGACTCTTCGGTGTCACCATGTACATCCAAAAGGCCAGACAGAGCTAGACCTCAACTAAGAAGGATCTTCTTAGTGATCCATCAGTCCCGTCTTGTATCCTCTTACCTTGAATAAATTATTCTGGTCAAAACCAATGGCATTGCCCTCAGATTCACCCAGCACTCTCAAAGAAATGAACACCCTGCTCGGCTCCCTCTTTTTCTTCTTAACAACCATGAAAAGGATACACAGCTCTTTGAAAACGGCACTATTTAATTTTGCAACGTACTTATTGAATTTTGATTATTTGATCTTGGGGTTACTGATGCTCTGCATTTTCTTATTAGCATACTTTTGAAAGGTTGCGAGTAATATTTCATGACTGATGTTTCATTGCTTATGAGTAGTGTAGATAACTTCATAAATACTTTATCAATATATACTAGCATCCAGAAAAGATCATTGTAACTAAGCAGTAAGTGGGTTGAACTCCTCCAGTCACTGAGTTGCTAGATGTATGCAGAAAACCCCAAAGCCCATATTTATAAGGCAGAATGAACAAGTTTTATGCAGAAGTGCAATGTTTTGCAACAGATGTCTTGATTTTGGAACAAGGTTTAATAGCTCCTTGAAGTGGTGCCACAACAAAGATCTTCTTTCAGGACAATAACTTACAACTATCAACGGCTTATGTCAAATTAAAAATAAAAGGAGAAAACGTAGGTCAGAAGAATCTCTAAAACAATTCTTACTGAAGCAGCTGTTCTAAGAAGATCTTCCTACCAGTTAAGGGCATCTGGCAAATTAAACATATGGTTCAGTAGCGCACCAGTCCCCAGTGAAACCCAATCAGGCTATAAATTACATGCAAACTTCTATTTTATTTTTTTTCCTAATGTTGCCAATGTATGTCTCCACAAAGCCTTATAAAGGACTATTATTTTAATCTACTGTGGGTTTTTACTGCTTTTAGCTTCCCCAAACACTGCACAAAGAAATTAAAATAAATAAATAAATAAATAAATAAAATTTAAAAAAAAAAAACAACATTACTCTTACTTTTCCAGCCTTTGTCCTTCGATGAGAAGGGGAAAAAGAGAAAGATATCTCCCACAAGCAGCAAGTGTATCTAATAAGTTCACTAGTGCTCCTCTAACAGGAATAACACGTTCTCAATTTTAATGATAACTACTTCTTCTATATCCTGTTATTCTCACAGTTCTATAATAGATTTCAGCACTTATAGCAATGTGACCACAAGTCTTTATCACTGTACAAAACTCACATGTGAAAAAATTCTAATTTTTCCATTGCTTCCCTTGCTGTATGGCATGACATTGAGTCATGTTTTATTCATCTTCTGCAAGACTGACTTCTCAAAAAAAAAAATTCTTCCCTACTGTTTAAAACAGCAAAAAGTGCCTGGATGTCAGTCAATTGCTCTATAAACCATAGCTCCAGGGCAGACTTTGGCCTGGAGCAAAACAAGAACATCTTCTTGGAAGTAAATGCAAATTGTGTAGCAGGAAGCTGCTGCAAATCTGTGTTCAAAGATAAGTGCATTCTGCCATGGAGGATGTGGCTTTTCCTGCCAGAACAGAAATATTTTTTGTAATAAATATTGCAACTCTTATGGTTAGGGAACTTCATATCTACATTAATTTCCCTTGGCACCCTACACTCTCATATGACTGCAGACAGTTGGGTTTCTTCTTCCTGTGCATGTGTCCAAACTCTTTTGTGGCAAAGGCTTCATTACAGAAAATTCCACTTGGGTATTACCAGTGCAAGTTACTTTGTTAAATTTGATGCAGTGAGTCAGATGACAAATGTGGAGTTTGCACAGTTCTGTGATAAAGCACTGAGAAATGCATCAGTGAGAGAATACAGCTTCTCTCTAACATAATGGGTGAGAATGGATTGCTGAAGCAAGGCTGTAGTTAAGTAGAATCATGGAATGGTGCAGATTGGATGCGACCTTAAAGATCATCAAGCTCCAACTCCCTGCTCTGGACGGGTTCGCCACTCGCTAGATCCATCTGCCCAAGCCCCACCTTGAGACGCTTTCTCTTGTAGCATGTAAGAAATGTGTCATCTGCACTCGAAGTTCCATCCTCTTTGTCTCCCAAGGCTTACCAAACATATGGTATTCAGATTTCTGCTGTCCTATATGTGCAATAAATCTGTACCCTTGTAATCACCCCTGCCATGCTGATTCAGTTGTAGAGGTAAAGGCTGAGGAAAACAGACACAAGATGTACTTCTGATGCATCTTCATATCAAGTAGCTGCATCAAAAGGGTAAGAAGAACAGGAAGGCATGCAGTGGAGAAGAATTATTTTGATCCTGTTTTGTTGGTTTGTGCATAAACTGCCTGCAAGTCACAATCTATTGATTACAAACTACAAGAGGAATTGACATTTAACTATAAAAGAAGATTATATGTGACTTTTCATATTCAGTTCAAACATCATTTTGCAACAATCCCTGCACTCTATCCAAGAAGCTAAGAGAATGGAGCTCTGATGGTTTGAATATTTAACTTTCTTATTTTTCGGAAATGCTTTCCTATTGGTACCATTAATAATTTGCCTCAACACACTCTGTTAACAAAGTCATGAAGTCCTTTGTTCTACTGATGAAAACAGAACCCCTTTACCAGAGCTTTTTAGGATATCTCAGTCAAGTAACCTGTAAATTACCAAAAGAAAAAACAGTCGAATAGCCACTAGTTGTTGGTTTATCCAGTGTGTACTGGACATGGTATTGTTCATGCAGACCATATGAGTCTGAGGAGTTCCATTTTAGAGCAGTGAAATCAGGCAGGCACCATGGTGCAGCACTGCACAAAGGAGGCATAGATCTGGAAATAATAAGGGAGGGCAAAACACAGATACCAAGTTAGCTGCACCACAGAAACTTTTCATTCACGTCCCAGCTCTTGCATTCAGTCTTTGTTCCTTTTCCTTTATGCTGTTATCTCTCCTGATCTCTTGAGTGACAAGCCAAGGTTTTATGAGTGAGTGACTGCAGTGAGAAGCCAATGAAGTACTTAGCCATCATTGGTATAATTCTTTATTTACAGAAGTTTCATCTCAGTTTCTGTTTTCACCTTCTGCCCCTTACATAATTAACATGGAGTTGGTTATTGTAAACTGTAAATACTCTCCCTATATAAATAAAACCAGTCTTTACATCCTGTCCATCTCACTTAACTGTTCCAAGTCAAAAGCAGACGATACACTGTTCCCACTCTGTTGAATGTAGGAACCAAGTAAATAACATCTAATTCAACTTCTTCCTTCATCTGGGGATGGTTTGCCAGCATCGTCTGATTTAAGGTCCTTACCATCACAGAAACAAACTCAGGAAAGGTTGCCACTGTACCTGATTAGAGCCCTGCTTAGTCTACTCAGAATTATTCAACAAACAGTTTATTGGTGAATAATGCATGACAGTCAGGCCACTCATCATCATCATCATGTGGAGAAGCAGTCCTTCACCAAGCAGCTTCCCTGATGCCAATTAGCACTGATTAGCCATCTCCCTGGGCTTCAGCAGCTTGTTCTGGTTCAGCCCCAGGACTCTTGCTCCCTCTCTCAACCTCTGCACTTCAGGATGCTGTTGCCAGGGCAACTTCTTCTACCAAGGTTTTAGATTCAAATTCTGATACCTATACAGTGTCCTTGTTATTGTTCCTCTGCTTCACTCCATAGGCTTCTTTCAATAAACCTATCTAGTAGAGATTTACCAAATAACAAGGTGAAAGGGAGCACGAGCATGGGTGAGAAGATTACTTTCTAAGTCAGGGGAGAGTTGCAGAAAATAAGTTCAGCTGGCCAAAATGCATTAGACTATTTATCTCTTAGCCAGCGATCGATATCTTTGAGCTCTATCACTCCCCTACAGCTGGTCCCAAACATTCCAGATCATTTTGTGCTATTTGGGGCATCGAGACAGATTCGAAATTGACTTAAGCATATGCATCACACACATGAAAAACTATAATAATATTATATAGACTATAAAGGGATATTTGAGCCTGGACAAACAGGCCATAGCCCCTAGGATCCCACCAAATGCATAAGATATTCTCCATTCAGAAATATGTGATTGAATTAGGGGTCTGTGTAGTAATTTCATATATTTTCAGCAATATACAGCATCCTGTCTTCCTGAAAGTCAGGTGAACTGAACACTGAACAGGATTTTCCCATTTTTTTCAATCCAGTACCTCAACACTGTAGTTTATCATGACCAAACACTGATGCTATTTAATATGCATTGTGATATTCTTTACCATTTACTGTCCTTCTCTTATTTGTATAACCCACTATTGCCCAAACAGCACTAGACTCAGCTCTTCTACATACATCACTTACATTTCCAAGCTCCCTTTCTCTACCCTTCTTGTGGCAGAGATGTATACCACACTGCTTCCTGAAATTATCTTAAAAGAAGGATCTACTAAATTCAATGTTTAATCCAACTTATAATGAGTTAACCCAATCCATCAAGTTATTAATACATTTTAAATGGTCAAAGTGCACCTGAAACCTGTTTGTTCAGAAGGATTTTTAACTATTCTGACTTTAATGACATAATTCACATTTGCTGACACAACTACAGTTGCAGCCCAGTAGCTCTGTAGTGCTCGTTTCAGACGGGATGTCTGAGGCTTACTCTCAAGCCAAGACGCAATCACATTTGCTGTGTCTTCTGACTGCCACAGACAGAGAAATCAAGATCTGCTTAGAGGAAAAATCATTTCCAGATTTACTTGTTTGTCGTGTAGATTAATATCTTAAAGAGGGAGGAAGAGGAAAGACAAAGATGAGACATCTGTGTTGGGCACATTTCAGACTTGGGAATGACAGAGAAGGAGATGTTCAAAAAGTATTGTGCTGTTTATTTAAGGAGTTTCCACTTAAAAAAAGTGCCCATAGCCTTTAAAATGTCGTGACATTCTTGTACAGAAAGAAAAGTGAGAACTTGTTCTCCAGAAAGGTCTCTGTTTCCATTTTTATGCAGAACTGCATCAGAACTCAAAACTTGAGACAACTCCATTTGTAATTAAATAGTTGATCAAAGCCCCCACCAAAGGCTGAAAAGGACAGAAAGATTGTTTTGGTCTTCTTCTTTTATGATACATAAACTTCAGCCTTGCACTAAATATGTTTCATAAAGAGCATTATATTGTGAACTGGTCAAAGCAGACTATGTGCCTTTATGGGTAGAGTACTCTATTCCCCAGTGGCACTGGCTGCTTTTTCATTTAGAATTTCTAAGCCATCCTTTATAGCAGCATCTATCTGTGAAAGCATTCAGTGGTGCACACAATAACAAAGCACAAAGGGTGTTTATATTTTAAGCCACACACTGTAAATACAGAAAAGTTGACCTTAAATCACTTATCACAGTAGGAAACGAAATTTTGTGCCAGAGGATAGAAGTGGAGGAGAATCCAGTGTTTCCCAGTCAGTGGCTGGCTGTAGTGTGAAAACACTGAAAATGGAAAGATTGCTGGAGTTCTGTTCAATGGAGGCTATTTTCCTGGTGCCTACAGAAAAAATAAAATGTACCTAGGTTAGTAATCTCTTTCCTCCGCTGAGGCCCATGCTATGTCCCAGTTAGGCCATATGGCTGCCCTGAGCATGGGTAATGAAGGCAACTCCTGCTCATGGCTTGCAAGTGCCAGCACGATGGACCGTAATTCAAACAGGTAAGCAGGGTTCTGGTACAGACTTTTAAGAGTGCAGCATGCTGTCAGTTAAGAATACGGAAACTTTGAATTTTCTTGTCAAGTTGGCAACGTGTACAAAACATCCTCAAAACATTCTGATTAAGTGTCCTTCTCAAGACCTAATTGCCCTGGGGCTTCTGTGATTAAAGGATACTAAGTGTTCTTCTGATTAGGGACCATTAAGTGACCTTTATTTGTCTGCTTAAACAAAAGAACATCTTGTCCTAAGACAATATTAGCTAAGTTTTAGAGTTAGTCTTAAAAATGAACACAGTACTGTGGTAAATCAGCAGAAGACTATAGAGCAATAAGTCTTCAAAACTCGTGAAGTTTTATCCATGCAAGTCCCAATTTTAACTTCCCTCTTCCTGTTGCTCCAGATCTGAGGAAAAGGTAACTATACACACAGTTTGCTAAGAAATTATACATCCCCTCCAACAACTGTGCCATCAAGATCATGAGTGTCAGCCAACAAAGTGTCAATGCAGTATATGGGGAGAGTGGATTTTTGCCTGCTCATGGAACTAATTAGTAAGGTTCCCTGGAAAGCTCGAGTGGTTATAATAAATGGGGTTACATAGGCCAGTTCTCTTTATTGTCATAAATGACATGGAAGTAGGACTACTAGGTGTTCTAAGCAAGTTTACTGATGATACTCAATTGGGAAGTTGAGTCCATCACAGGTAGAGAGGCCTTACAGAAATATCTAGACAAATTAGAGAACTGGGCAATGAGTAACCACATGACACTATTTCCCCTGGTCATATACTTTTTCAATTTAAGCTCTGGAAGATCTCTGTTCAGCAAACCAATTTTCTGCTTGCTTTCTAACATTCCAGGACTGCCCATTCCTGTGATCTTGGGAGGTGGTTCTTAAAAGGTGACCAGAACTGATAGGCCCTAATTCCATCACAAGCAGGTTCACAGGGGCTATTCCCATATGTAGGGTTGAGGTTTTCATGGCAGTTGTATTCCTACTACAGGAAATTTAAAATTTGATCACTTCATGGTCACTACATCTAAGATAGGCACCAATCACCTCTTCATTCACAAGAACTTTTCACAAGCAACAGATCTAGGAGGGCACCATTCATCATCAGCATGCAAATCATCTTCTCCAGGTACACCTAAACTATTGCACAGTCAATAACCTAGATGAAGGGAAAGAATGCACTCTCAACTAGTTTACTGATGATACAAACCCAGGAACAATAACATCCAATAGCAATAACCTCACTCATCACAGACCATACCTTTCTGAGAAACATTCCCAGATCCAGAAGGGAGCCTTTGGCCAGCCCACTGTTTATGAGGTAATCAATTGGCCTCAGCTGTTGAACCAAGTATTTTCTAACAGTTTTTTCAGCACTCTGTTTGAAACAGTTTTGTTGTTATTAATTGGCTTTAAATAGAGGCTTTTTTATAAGGGCTGTTGCTGAGTGTTTTTATTTTTTCTTACTAAGGTTGGTCCAAAAGTTTGGACACCGATGTCATAACCATAGAGAACAAAGTTACCTCTTGGCAGATAGTCTCTCCCCAATGCACCTCCTGACAAGCAATCAGGAAGGGATGCTTTTTTATCACCAAAAGCAGCAATAGTTTTTTTTCTGTGAAGTTATAATGTGAATACCAAGTTTTCAGAAAACCAAAATGGGAAAGGGGAAGGGAAAAGGGCTATTTGGAAGTGAAGCAGGAGGTATACGTAGCAGGTAGAAAATAATAATCACAATTATGAAGCAGGACATCTATAATTTTCTCTTCCTAACAATAAAGTCTTGATTACTTCATAAATAAATAAACAGAGTCAAAATGTCAAGTCTTCCACACTTTTAACTTGGGAACATGCAAACCTTTCCTTCTTACCACGGTCAGGTAGGCTGAGGACATGTCAAGAAGGGGGTTTTCCATGCTCCCCTGAAGCATGGCAGCTCTGAGAAGGCAGAGAGGGAAGGGTTAGTACAGCCCACAGGAATTTCTAGCTCAAATTATTCATAACAGTGCCATCTGCTGGGATCTGCTCCAGGGACAGAACATGTCTCAGAAAGGAGCGTTGGTTTTTGGTGGTTTTTTTTTTTTTGTTTTTTGTTTTTTATAGAGGAGGCAATGCACTATGAATGTTAGAATTTTGAAAGTACACTTTGAGTTTCATTAGAATACATTACAAACATTTTTATGAAAGTTGAACCACTCTGATCAGTGCCCAGTTTCTTTAGCTTTTTTTTTTTTAAACCAAGAGGAGGACAGAGTTATTGTATTTTTAAATTGGTTACTCTCCCCTGTGATAAAAGCTCAATCAGTAAAGCACTTAAGCAAATGCTTACCTTTAAATGATTAAGTGGCTTCTCTGAAGGTGGTGGCACTAATTGCATTTCCGCCAGGTCCTGTAGGGCGTGACCAGAGATCAGAAAAATAGTGAAAAATAAAATTAAAAATACGTGTGCTTATAAGTGTAGCACCATTATTTACCAAAGAACAACTCACACATAATCCAGATTCTGAGTTTGTGAAGCAAAAATTAAGTTTGTGCATGAAGAAAATACGTACTGCAAAAATTCACAACATTGTATATATATATATATATATATATATATATGATGTATATATATATACACATCTTTAGGAAAACTTGTAATTAAACTTTGGAATTAAAATTTTGTCGTATTATGGATGATAAATGTATAAAGACATATTCCAAGGAGATTACTTAAATTCACGGTAGATAAGTCCATCAAAGAGCTACAGTGCCATATTCTTGTTTTTGAGAAATATCTTTTTGTAGTCTTATACATGCTCAAAGCACATTTTCCATCAGTTCCTGGTTTACTTTTGAACACACAGCACCACTGCAAATCTATCCCCAGGTCCTTGAAGCCATCCTCTAGGCCCCGTGATACACACCATTAGTGACCAACCATCAGTTTGTCCTGCAGCTTACTGCCATATCTACAGGAAGCTGTAAGCACCCATGTGCAGTAGAATTGCCTCCATAGACACTGGGGAGCCTGCAAAAGACCCAGTCAGATCCATTAGAGTAATGGGGTTGATAAAATCCAATTTAGGAATTCCTCAAGTAGTGGTGATCCCTCAAACATCTTGCTCTAAAGAGTAAACCTCTCAGAGAAGTTTTGTGTCTCAAAGGGAAGGTATTTCTTTGGAAAGATAAACAAACCAAAGAATAAACAAACAAAAGAAAAATGGCACTTCTAAAATGAAACGGATTTCACTTGGTTGATTTAAGACCTGACAAGTGGCAACAGCTGCCATTGTGAACTACCAAGTGAGAGAGATAAGGAGCAAGTAACGTGTCCCAGGTGTAATTAGGCCCACATTCACTGGAGCTCCCCACCAACAGTGTCATGTTCTGGGTGAGCACTGCTGTTTGTGGTACTGGAAGCTTTCATTTCATAGTTAGGATCCTATGTCAGTTCTTTCAGCCTCACCCATCAGTGATTTCAGAGTTCATTAAGAAGGAAAGAAGCATGGGCATAAACATAGAAAATTGGATTTTGTGAATGTGTAACAGGGCATGAAAAGCAGCACCATGCTGGCGAGGATATTTGCACTGTTCCTGTAAGAGCTGAACAGGAACGTAAGCATGAATAGGTAGACAAGCTTTGGGGAGCCTGTCTTCCTTGCTGGAAAAAGTCTCAGCCTTGGAAAACCCGATTGCAGCTATGATTTGCTGCTGTTGTCGTGTGACAGAGAGAGAGCAGTAAGAGGGCTGCCTGATGAGGGAGATAACACTAAAATCAGGTTTTACAATTAGAGTACATGGACGTGCACTGAGCACGCTAAGTGAAGGTCACAGCATACACATACATGTGCAAACATTTATGTATATCATAGGATCATAGAATCATAGAATCACAGAATAACTTGGGTTGGAAGGGACCTCAAGGATCAGCAAGGTCCAGCATCTCCAGGAATGGAACATCCACAACCTCTCTGGGCAGCCTGTTTCACCTCCTGACAATTTTCTCTGTAAAAAACTACTCCCTGACATCTAATCTAGATCACCCTTCCTTTAGTTTATATTTTGAGCTCCGCAAGTACGAGGGCTGCTTTGAAAGTAATGTCTCCTGTTTTGGATGTTCTAAAGCTTTTTACAGAATGTAGTGCCTTAATTTTAATGTTCATGAACTGAAGAGGGTGCTAAACTATCTCTGGTCATGTGCTGTGGAACAATCAGATTGGATAGGCCTTAGAGTGACCATCCAAGGAGAGAACACAAACCTGTTGTACTTCCTAGCCCAGTCTTGCCAGGTCTGTGGCTGTAATGGAGGCAAGATCAAGGACAGGTGAAGATTACAAGGGTGCAGCAGACCCAGCTTCTTTGCATGGTAATCCCTGAGTATAACTCATGGGTGCAGGCTTGTATCTGCTAAAGGACTGGCTTCCATCTTCAGGCAATCCCAGATATTAGCTTGGATCCTGGCTTTGATTTAGACTGTCCTGACTAACAGTCCCTCAGGAGCAGATTTGCAACTGGTTGCCCTGACAAAATCAACAGTCAAATAAAAGATATTTGCTTCAGAGGCAATTCAGAGGCAGATGGAGGTCAGATGACAGTGTCCAAAGTGATTAGATTTCTATGCTTGGGCAACTAAATCCACATCACCTTTATTCTACACTGACCTCACATTAGGCCATCTTTGCATCCCAGCAATAGCCAGGTGCTGTAGAGCTCCCCCCCCCCAAACCACAGAATAACCTGGAGCCAGCAGAAGATGCCAGATTTGAAAGTGCCTACCGGCACTAGGGAGTGACAGGAAATCTATGTAAACTACTCCCAGAATGTTCTGGTTCATTACAAAGCTTAAAGGATTAATAGAATGCAATAAGCACTGCCAAAAAGCTGTGCAGGTGATTACAAAGGAGATGAAGGAGAAGCCACAGTTGCACAGAGATTTGACTGTGGTTTAAAAACATGAGCGCTTTATAACAATAAGGCAAGCTCACTGATCATGTTTAGTAGACTGTTTGCAATGGAAGCGTAATTAAAACTCTCATTTGGGCTATGCATGAAAGGAAAAAAATGAACATTGTTAGGAAAATCAGTGAAATCAAATATCATGGGATTTCCAAAACTATTGAATCAACCACTTAATTTCCCTGCTGAATCCTTGACAAAATTTCTACTGCCATATCAAATGTCTTTCCCCATAATTGTTGGAGATCACATGGTGCAAACTTCTGATGGAATAAATCATAGCTAAGTGTGTTGGCAAACTCTTCGTCTAGTTTTTGGAGTAGAGCAGCATTAACTGTACTGCTTAGGTCAGCATTTTAAAATGGTTTATGTGAGCCAAGAGATTGTGTTTTCCTTCAGTTGCCTTAGAAAATCTCTGGGAAAGGTACAAAAGACAGTAATGTAAAATCTGGAAATGAGCATAGATACACAGAAACAGTAAGAAGGCTCTATCACTATTTTAATTTGCTTTTAACTACCACTTAGTAACATTCATTTTAAATCTGAATCACACCTTTAGAGTGTGACTGTTAAGCCACCAAAGGACTGGTCATGTCTCACTGGTTAAATGCAGTGCCTTTTAAATACATCTCAACAATGTTTAGAGACATTCATTCTTACATGCCAAACTCCGTGGCTGTGGAAAAAGTGCTGTCAAGTAGGTCATCCACCAGCTAAATGTTCAGAATCTGGAGACGTGGGCAGAAATTCAAATCTCAGAGCTCCATTATCACATTATAAAAAAATGATTGGTATTCCACAAGTTGCACTGTGAACATCGTATGCAAAGATAGCTCCAAGAATTCAAAGCTTAGACAAGAGTCTCCCTGTGTTGATTGATGGCCCTGTGTCACTCAGGTTTCTGGGTTACGACCGCTGGAGACTTCAAAACGAACTAAGCCAAACATAGCATCATCTTTTGCTCAGTGAAGCAAGAATGCAGGACTCAGAAACCAAACTGGACTGACAAAAAAAAAAGTACTTAACTTAGAAAAATGTCAGAATTTCAACATGTTTGACAGCTTCCATATTCAGTGCATGCAAAAGTGAGTCTGGTGAATGCAGGCAGTGCATTCAAAATATTTCTTTGACATTAAATATTCCTTATCTAGTATATTATCCTTAAATAATTCACACATCTCTTTAGGTAGGTACTGCTATCTCTTGGATGTTCTATAGAAGAAACATCTCCATTAAAGCAAACAAAAATAAATAACATTAGAAGCTGTCCTCACATACGGTACAGGAGTACAACAATAATTTAATTATACTGCTGAATAGCACATATGACCCAAAGTACTACAAACAGGAGGCGCATTCATCCTTTATCAGGGCTTCTGTTTATCACAAGAGGAGGAATTCTCTCAACTTGTAAAAGGAAATGTATTCAACTGATGGTCGTAATTGCATGGTCCTTTAAAATTCAGACAGTTATTATAAGGACATCACTCTTTAAAATGTTTGATTTCAGTCTCTTCACTGTTTCTAGTCAAGAGGACTCTCCACTAGCAGACATGCTATTAAGCACTGTCCAACAGTATTTGTTCAGTGCAGAATTTTCAGATACTTCTAAGATCTTTTAAAGGCTAACACATTACAATGTTTTGGAAAACTCTACCAATGCAGCCAAGCTCTTCTCCCAGAAAATAAATGGATACATTGCTCTACAGGATTATGGAAGCAGTACTAGCCACACTCTTTAGAAATGAGACTAATTATGGAGCTTTTCTTTTTTATCTGCTACTCAACATTCAGTTAGACTACAAATATTAGAGTACTATTGCTACATATTCTTTGTACACAGATCATTATGCCTCATATAAGGATTTGTGAGTGAGAGCATTTAAAATACACAGAATCACAGAATCATGGAATCATAGGGGTTGGAAGGGACCACCAGAGATCATCGAGTCCAACCCCCCTGCCAAAGCAGGTTCTCTTCACAGTTCTGAATCTATTTTATCGGAAGGCATATTACAGTCTGGACCTAGTTTGCCTAACTCCAGAAAATTGAAAGGGTGCCTGGACTAGGAATCTGTTTGTTTTAGCTGCCACAGTTACCGATAAAGAGAGGCAGAAGTCCACCAAGGCTGCCCAGCTGTATCTAAGACTGCTGTCATGCATATGTAGTTTTACAAGCACAAAGGGAGAAAACATCTGGCAAACAGTTGCTACTAAAATATGGAGGAAGTCCTGCCCAACATGTCTGAATCACTTAATACAAATGATCTGCGTGAAGCTCAGTCATAGTAGGCCCTAGTAGATGCCTCATTGCAACATCTAACATTATGTAAGTTGTATCTTATTTTCCTTGATGTGTCAGTTCTTTTAATGTGAATACTCACAAAAATTAGAATCTGAAGGAGAATGATTTGTTAGATGAAATTGTATCACTTATCTTAAAGCACTTTGCAGCCAGCATCAAGAAGAATAACTGCATATTTAGCACTCCACTGCAGTACTCCATTGTAAGAAGACAACCTGTCAGTCTTGACAGGCACAAACCAGATGTTCAGTAAAGGTTTTTCTAACAGCCTTTCTACTACACAAGAGTAACACTAGAACAGAAGAAATGCACCCACACGCTGGTGATGTGAGCACTTTGAAGGCCCTTCTGGCTGCCAGCTTATAAATAGAGCCTTCAGCACCTCAAGATTTTGTTATTTCTGCTTTTATACCTAAAGCAAAAAACTAATACACATTCTAAGCCTCAAAGTTAAATCTTGAAGCATGAGTCTGCTGTGTAAGACTGAAATATCACTCATTTCAGAATGGTGTCAATTGTTCTCAGAACGTGAAGGCTGCTGTCTGGTGGTTTTGGTCAGCTGACTGAAGGAAACTGGTTAACTGATGTGTTAGCTTATGGGCAGATAAGTATATATGGTAATATCAGTGGATTCTATGAATCCTAGACCAGCTGCTCTCCTCCGAGTTAGTTATATGTCATATGTTATATTTATGTTATATGTTATACTATTTATACCAGTATAATTCTGTTGATTTGAATATCATGGTCTCTGAAAGAGTGCCCAATTGAGAGGAGGAACACATCCATTACACTGTGTAGATTTCATCAGTAAGGCAAGATAACCTGAAGAAATATTATAAAAGGGAGGGTACACATTTTTCACTTAAACATTCTCACCTCTGTCAGTCTCACCAGTGTCACAGCAGAGAAGCTGTAGAGGATGTGAAGGTGCTTGGGCAAAGACTTCCCACATTAGAAAACATTGGCAAGTAAAAATAATGCTTTTTTACTTACTGAGAGTATTAGATTTTATACTGTTGCTGAAAGTTTCTGATAAAGTGTTGGTGGCAATAATTTAATTTTATACTCATAAGAAAACCTGCTAATTTTTTTTACAGCTTTGCTTTCCAACACTGCACTGTTTATCTAAGTAAGGTCTCTTTACAACTATACATAAAGACAGCCACTGCCAAGAGAGTAATTTTTATAACACTATTCGAAACTTTTTCTCACTGTTCAGGTATTTCACACAATATTCTTTCTGCTGCCTAACCAAGAACTGTAACACACAGACCTTCTGTACTCAGGAATTTATACCATGTTCAATTATTTCTTTTTTGCAGTATCCCGATTCCTTTCTTCACTTTATGCAATAGTCATATCAGGATCTCTCAGAAACAAGCAGTGCCAGAGAGAGTAAGTAATGTCATTGGGCTTGCAGAATTTCAGATAGGAAATTAGCTACTGCAACTTTCTAATGCCTCACATCCAGGGAGACCTCACAGTCTCTGAACAGATGTTCGTGAAAAGGAAACTGGAGTTATAACTTGGTTGGATAAGCAAATGTCTTCTGAACTGGGAATGGCAGTCCTCATGCAACGAAGCCCCAGCCTGAGTAGCAAATGTGCCTCCTATGCAGAACTTCATGTAATTGTTCCAGATGGAAGGTCAAGAGGTTTTAGTGCCTAAAGTAGCTCAAGATAGCACTTGAGCATCCTGCTAGACCACAAGCAGAGCCAACAATTATATTTTCAATCTCCAGGCTTCAACTATAATGAAGTTCTTCTCAGGAAATAATTGCAAAAATGGCTACCTTTGCACAAGTCTGGTTTTGTTTTTCTCTGACCAAGTTTCATGCAGCCTCAGGGGAAGCTGTAGCTGCCATTAGCCACAAGGTACCTCTGTATAGCAAACCCAAAGTAGTGAACCTACATTGTCTCAATCACATCCTGTGTAAAAGAGTACAGAAGATACAGGGGTATTTCAAGAGATTTAAGAGCAGCTTCAATAAATGGTCAAATTGAGACCTTAGGAAGAGATATTAGCAGATATTAGGCTTGAATGGAAACATTTTCACATCAGTTCATTAAGACATTTACTAAAGGAATCCCCAGCTATTAGTGTGGTATACAGCCCATATTTAGGTCCATAAATGAGATATGTGACACCTTATTCTGTTTAGAAGAATCAGAAGCCCTGAACCAGCTTTAAAACTGAAAGCCATCTGGTGATAAACATGAATTTACATTATTTTTGAGTGTGTATTTTAAAAAGTATTTCTCCTACTCTAATTCAGCAGTTGCAGGACAGGTTGACAGGAAAGGCTGGAGAAAATAAATGTCTTTTCCACTTAGCACTGCTCTGAGGAAAATGACTATAACTGCTCAGTTAGCACTAGCTCATCAAGCCATGTATGCCTGCAGCCTGGAAATTGGACACACACTCTTCACTTGTGACCCATAATCTCTTTGTATAAATTTGTTCTTGGGCTCCATCTGTCTTCACTTCTGGTTGCTCATCACAGCAGAAGTGGGGGTCTTGGCACACCAGACTCCCACAACATCTGGCACAAATTCTGGATTTCCTCTGGGAAGAGGCAAAGATACAGCTGTGTTGGGCACCTAAAGCTGAGTAGTGCTCCCATGTTATATAATTTGGACTTTGCTCGAAGAAACGACTGTGTTGATGTTCCAGCCTAAGACACGTGAACATGTTTCTATCCATTTATATCAAGTAGTGCTGCCCGCATTAATATTGCTCATACTGACCTTGTTAGCAGAGTACTGACTGTAGGCAACTGGGAATCAGATATTAACATGCTAAGTAATGTTTGGGAGTAAGTAAATTCCTTCATTTCATACATAAAATGGCACCAAAGTCTGGAACTATTTATTACTAGTTTATGTTTTCCTCCTGTGTCTCTAGAGCAAACCTCATTTACAACTGGCAATGTGTTATCTTGCATGGTAACTACCTGACCTTCTATTTCTACAAAGTAATTTCCAGAAACAATGCCAAAAGCAAGTACTGCCTCTGACAGGATGAAGGTGCAGCATCTCATACGCATATTTTCTTGCTAAAGTTATTTGAAAAAGCTATAGGAGTCCAATTCAAATTTATCACCTGACTATGCATGCTCATGACAATAAGGTTATCTAATTGGACTGTGACCCAGTACAGTGAAGGGCTTGGGCAGAATTATATAAACCACAGACACTGACACCTTCACTAACAGGAAAGTCTGCTGGAGAGAGGAATACTTAAAGAAATTTCTTCAGAGTGATGGTAATGGAGCATAAGTGCCTTATTGATGCAGACTGCACTTATGTACTCAGATTAAATGCTTTGCTCAATCAAATACTTTTCATTTCATGTTTACAATTAAAATTTCCCTTAGCAATTGTTTTGCTATTACATAAGCATAATGATTATCTCAGCCACATGCAGTTGAAACCCAGACTTCCATTAAATAAGCATTACAAGATTGGTGGTACAGTTTCAAGTTTTACAAATATCTACTATATTGTTACCACATGGGTCAGGTGTCTATGACAGGGCACGGAGCACAAAAACACAGGATGGCTAAGGTAGAAAGGCCCCTCTGGATCCCCCATGCCCACCCCCTCTCCAGCAAGGCCACCCAGAGCAGGGTGCCCAGGGCCACTGCAAGGTGGCTGCTGGAGATCCCCAAGGAGGAAACCCTACAGCTTGTGGGCAGCCTGTGCCAGTGCTCCATCACCCACACAGTGCAGAAGTGCTCTGGGTGTTCAGATAGAGCCTCCTGTGTGCCAGTTTGTGTCCATGGTCACTTGTCCTGGCACTGGGTACCACTGAAAACAGCCTGGCTGTGTCTTCTGTGCACCCTTCCTCCACATATTTGTACATGAGTGAGAACCTCCTGAGCTCTCTGAGCTCTCTCAGCCTCTCTGCATAGAAGAGGGGCTACACTCCCAAATTATCTTAGTGGTACTTCAGTGGATTCTCTCCAATATGTCCAGGTCTGTACTGGTGGGCCCAGAACCAGACCTAGCACTTCAGGTGTGGCCTCACCAGTGTTGAGCAGAGAGGAATGATCACCTTCTGGCAAGACTTTGCCTAATGCAGCCAAGAATACCATTGATCTTTGTGATGACCGCACAGTGCTGTCTCATGTCCCATTTAGTGTTCATCAGGACTCCCAGGTCCTTCCCTGCAGAGCAGCTTTTGCCCCCGGTGTGCGATAGTGCTTGGGGTTTTTATTGCCCACGTACAAGACCCTGCACTTCTCCTTGTTTAACTTCATGATATTCCTATCAACCCACCTCTCCAGCCTGCCAAAGTCCTTCTGCACATCAGCCACTCCCATCAGTTTCATTTCATCTCCTTATATCGGTGTTTATCTCTGGCCAAGTTCCATAACACCAAAAGATTTAATTGCCTGAAGTTGCTCACCAACTTCAGTGAGGTCCATTTTATTCAGTCAATGAGATGTGGGGAAGGAGCAATCAGCTTTAAAATTCCAAAAGCCTGAAACTGAAAATTGGCTTGTGCAGCCAGTTCTATTGTTTTGCCAGAGTGTGCATGTTTACGGATGACTAAGAGAGCTGCACATCTATAGATTTCAGTATGTACCATTATTAAAGTGATTTTAATATTCTTGGAATAAAGTCTGTGTTTTGTCCAGCAGAGGGAGACCAGGGTTTTATCTAAACACTTTTTTTTTTTTCCTTTTTTGTTTTTATGACATAATTTTCTATATCACGTAGACTGATAAATTTAGGGGGGAAAAAAGCCCTGATGAATATCATATTGAAAACCTCCTTATGTTTCTGGATACTTATGCAGGATTTGCAGTCTTCATCCCACTTCAAGTGTGGCACTATAAATAACAGAAAACAACTTCTTTCTTTTTTCTAACATGATTTCAAAGTTCTATTGTGATTCCTGGTTAAATTTAAAATGCAAAGGATTCAAATCCTGCATTAAAAAATAGAACAAAAGGAGCCCTCATTGTCTTTAAATTGTTTGAGAATTATTCATGCCCATAGTCTGAAATGATTTCTTATCCAAGACACGTCTGCTTTCAGATGTTTTTAAAATCTGATATAATACACTCAGTGAGTTGTTGAGTTACCTGCATTCCTTCATATGCTCCTTCCTTATATCCATATGCTCCCCAAAACACTCACTGCAAGGACAGTATGGTTAAAAGAGCTACTACAGAAATAATAGGGTGTTCCATTATTTAATGAAAGAGAATCTATTTCCAGCAATCAAGTCAAAGAATTGTCTACAATGAATTCTGCTCCTTCTGCTTCAATAAGATCATTAGTTCTACCAATGATTAATAAAATAAAAGCTTCAGATAGAAACATATTTATTTTTACAGATATTCCCTCTTCCATTACTTTTTTGTTTTTCAGTCTACAAAACCTATACCACAACTGCTGGATTTAATAGGAGAAAAAGAGATTTTAAAGGAGATTTCACTGGAAGAACAGCAAAAATTATCATGGACTCAACCTCTGGAGAGCTAACAAAACTAGCAATATCTTTAATCATCTACTTAACTTCTTCAGATATTCTAGTCATTAACATACAAATGTCTCTGCTCATATTAAGTGATGCTGATGTCAAGAGCAGCACAATACAGGTGTGGAATGCCATAAAGTATAGTAGCAGCATGTACTAATGGGGTCATAGGTCAGTCAAATAGATATGGGTCTCCAGGCAATAAGTTTCTGCTTTTCAGTTCACTATCAGCTAAAATTAGAAGAAACTGTTTTAACTCTATGCTACTGGAAATAAGAATGTAAGAAAATGGTGCAAATGTCCCATTATCCCTGAAACAACTCCGGTGACAGTGTGCCAAAAGGAAGGTGAATCCTTCCCGAGGAGAAGTGGAGGCAGCCGAGCTCTGTGAGCATGTACTGAAGGAAACTGGCTGTGCTGTGTAGTTGTGTTCCTGAATATCCACGTGGCTGTTCCACGTGCTGAAAAGAAAATTTTACCAAGAATCAAGGGAGAGATTCCCATACATGTAATTAGACACAGATTTCTAGGCTTCCTGAAAGCCTCGTGACTACAAAAACTAATGTGAACTGCCCCAACCTCATTCACAATGCCATTATGGCAAGAATAATTCCAAAGACAGCCCAACATATCCATCATTTATGATTACTTGCACCACCCTGCAGCATCCCGTTGTTACCATTTCTGATCAACAGCCTGCAGCTTTTCATTCCAAGATAAAGATCTGAGCACTCTTAGCCAGGCTAAAATAAGATAATAAATCCAGCATGCTTAACAGAGGTAACATCTGCCAGCAGTTTGCACTCTGGAAGAGGCCAAGGAAAACCTGGAAGAAGATCTTCACAGACAGGGCCTGGTGTCTTTTTGGAATGGCCTAGTAAAGCCATCCATGATCCTAATATAGAAACACTATCCCTGGTCCGTTTTTTCCTCCCTCTCAGCTCCCTACTCCACTGCAGGATGAATCTATCACCCATTGCTTACTTTGAAAGCAGTTTTAAAGCTGCAGGTAAAGATTTTTGACCTGATTTGAGCTTATCTGGCACAGTATGCTGTTCACAGGCCTCAGATTCACAGCTGCAATAAAGGAGAACCACTTGATAAGGAGCTCTTGGGCTTTTCTTTGTTCAGGCAGCAAATTCAGCTGATTTACTTTCGAGATTACTTCATGACCGAGATAGCTGCATAACTAAAAAAGGCACAAACGCCATTTCAAACTAACAAATGAGCCCTCAGATACAGGTGTGAGAAAGAAGAGCAGAATTCACATGGTCTTCCACAGAGAGGAAAAGAGCAGGATTACAAAACACAAGAGTGATAGCCATGAAAGAAGAATGTGAGAAACAGAAAAAGAGGCATTAGACCTTAACTGTATATTCTGTTTGTTCTGTTTTGCTTGTTAGTTCTGGTGCAGTCATCCTTCCGAACAAAACCATTGTGCCAAAGACAGAAAATAATGAAGTAGTTTGTCTGAAAGCCAACCAGGAAGTTTTTTTGTTTGTTTCTTTGTTTATTTCTCAATACTTTGGAAAGCTTTCCTGAAATTGTACAGAGAACGCTGCCAATTCCAGATCCCCAGTGGGAACTCACGAGCTCTGTACTATGACTTGCATTGGAAAGTTCATCACATTCTTCCTCTCTTTCCCTTACTGTCCCACATTTGCACATCTGCCCTACTTGCCTCATTCGGTTTGCACAGCCCTGCACTAATCTTCCCCTTTTTTTTATTATGTTTTAAATTTCACCCGCATAGCTTTGCCATGTGCCCTCCTGCACTAGGAGCCTTTGTATAACCTTACATTGAATAAGTCAGCTTCACCAGCAAGCAGCTAAACACCACACAGCCTTTCACCTCACTCCCCACTCCCAGAGGGTTGGAGAGAGAACTGGTTGAGATAAGAACTGTTTACTAAGGCAGAAAAGGAAGAGATAAATAATAGCAACACTAATGACATATACATATTTTTTGCAAAACAAGTGATACACAAAGCAATTTCTCACTGCCCGCCAACCAATGCCCTGACAGTCCCTGAGCAGCAGCTGTCCCACTGGCCAACCTCCCTCAGATTTATACTTTATTCATATGATGTCATATGGTATGGAATATCCCTTAGGCCCATTCAGATCAGCAATCCTGTTTCTGTCCCCTCCCAGATCCTTGTCCCCCCCCACTCCCCCCCAGAGAAGAACAACAAAACACAAGCCTTATTGAGAAGCAGATGGGGGATCTGAGTTTTTTTAGTCTGGAGAAGAGGAGGCTCAGATATGACCTTATCACTCTCTACAACATGCTGAAAGGCAGCTGTGGTGAGGTGGGAGTCAGCCTGTTCTCCCATGTAACTAGAAATAGGGCTAGAGGGAATGGCCTCAAGTTGTACCAGAGAAGATTCAGGTTGGCCATTAGAAAATACTTATCCTTCAAGAGAGTGGCCTGGCACTGGCACAGGCTGCTCAGGGAGGTGGTGGAATCATCATCCCTGGAGGTGTTCAAGAAACTTCTAGATGTACTGAGAGACATGGCTTAGTGAGAAACATTGGTGATAGTTGGACTGGATGATCTTAGAGGTCTTTTCCAACCTTGGTGATTCTACGATTCTATGATGCTACCTGAACTTGTACAAAGCATTTAACACTACCCTGCATGACATCCTTGTCTCTAAACTGCAGAGATACAGATCTGGTGGATGGGCCACTCCATAGATGAGGAATTGGCTGGATTGTTACACTAACAATCAATGGCTTGATGTCCATGTAGGAACCACTGACAAATGGTATTTGTCAGGAGGTAGCATTGTGGCCAGTGCTACTTAACATATTTGTGGACAGTGAGATTGAATGTTGTGTAGTTTCCTTCTCTGGAGATATTCAAGACCGGACTGGACACCTACCTGTGCGACGTGGTGTAGGGAAACAGCTTTGGCAGAGGGGTTGGACTCGATGATCTCAGGAGGTCCCTTCTAACTCTTACGATTCTGTGATTCTGTATCAGTGATCTTGAACAGCTTGTGTCAGCTCTGTTGGGCTTTGTATGAAAGCCCACATTACTAAGATAGCATATAACCTGTAAAATTTCTCGAAAAAGTAAACTGCTTGTGGATCAAGGAGTAGAATGCTGATTAGCCCTCCATAAAAGGGTTGGATTGTGTAAGGATGGCCACGTCCTCATTTGATTTGGATGCATGAAATATCTTTTAAAATAGAAACAGAAAGAGCTATTTCAGATACAAATCTTGCCAGGCCATCCAAAGGATAACCAAACAGGAGTTAGGAGGATGCAGAGTGATTGCATACCTTCAGTGGAAAATAGAAGCAGGACCTGATATCAGTGCTGTATCATAATCATTTTGCTTATGTCTACAATCCATCCAAACTTTCTTAAGTTCAGCTGAAGTGAACAATGACTTGCCTCAGGAAAATAAGCTTTTCTGATGCATTCAAACATCTGACTTCAATATTTGAGAACTAGATAACATATTGTCATTATCCCAATTTGTCAGACAGTGTTAATATGCTGTTTGTGACTCATGTAGGGCATATCATTATCTCTCCCAGAACCTCATGAAAAGATAGGCAGAAACTTAGATTTTAGAAAGGAACGATACCTCATGTGCAGGGATCCTAAAACTTGCAGTTTCATACTAGTTGAGAAATGACTTCTGTTAAATGAGCATTGTGCCAAATACCATGAAAATGAAACCAGTTTATTCAGTCCCATTGATCTTAGGTGTTAACAGCAAACAAACCGTTCTGGCAACTTAGATTAAAAATTAGAAAGAAAATGCATCATTTCATGATGATTGACAACAATATAGACAAGTTAAAATTGTCTTTCTGGAGGTGGTGGCCAACATCTAAGGCTGTTTCAGCAAAGAATCATACTTTCGATGAAAGTTCAAAGTAGTTTTCCATGACAGGGTTAAAAAGGAGTTCATTAACCAAGCCAGAAAAAACTCTTCGGCTGTTGGCTGCTGCTGTATTTCCTCTTTGCTCTCATCACACTCGTAGGACGGATAAAAACTCCACCCAAGCTTTCATTCTACATCTGTCTGGAGATCCGAGCAGTTACACTGCCACTGATGTGATCTATGATGGAAGAAATTCAAGCATGAAAACTTCTCTTGTAAGTTTCTTTCTCTCTCTTTTTTTTTTTTTTTTTTTTTAAGTTCTAGGGTCAGAGCTCAGTCACCAACCAACTTCTTGCTCTGTTCAACAGAATCTGTGTTAAAGCAGGTGTTGAGTGAACATGGAAACAAAAGGAAATATTTTGGCAGTGCTTGCTGTTCAAATTAAAATCTGTATTTTATGCTTTCTAACTCATATTTGTAATTGAGGTTATTTCCGTAGCCTCCCCCTAAGCAGAAATTTCCACCAATCAGATTCTGGAACTCTGAATTTTATGGCTAGAATATCCCTCAAGAGGAATACAGAATTCTGTAACTACTTTTTGCAAAGCTGTAGGATGGGCAGCAGATTCAATAATTCAGTTGATTAAATAATTAATGTGTAACAGCCTTTAGTTAATCATCTATCAGTTTCAGGATATTTATTGGCAACAACACCCAGTGTTCAGTCAAAAACACTAAAAGTGAAAACCTGCAGGACCAAAAGACAGACCAGACGAGTTCTGTGCTTATTTATCGTGAGTATCAGGCCTGAAGGGTGTTATCAGGAGAGTGTTTATTTTCTTTCAGAACAAAGGGTTGGGTTCTATGTACTGACTTCAGTGGGAGCTTTTAGGCTCTTCTGAATCACAGTCCTGATTACTTTTTCTTGCCTTTCAAAGGGCACACAGTCAGTGTTTTACATAAGTATGTTCTCTAAAATATCTACAGATGAAAATAATGTATGGGTTTTTTAAAATCTCTTTTCGTATCTGAGTAAATGGAATGGTTGTTAAAGATGCTGAGAGTTACCAAGAGGAACATTTATTCAAATTACATCCAGCTTAAAGGAGCCTAAATATGGACTCAGATTGGTTGAAATGCAGGCAAGTAAATTAGAGGGTACAGAAAGGGACTTTGGGGTTGGGTGAGTCAATTTGGCAAATACATCAATTTCCAAGCCTTTCATTTCTCACGTAGGACAGAATGGCCCAGGATAAAATGAAAAATTTGAGTCTGGAAGATGACATGCTCCGACCTGAAATTGGTGAAGTGCAAGGTATTCCTGTCACGAAACCAATATGCACCATATGGGATCAAGTGTGGAACTTCAAAGCCAGACCTGATGATCTGCTCATTGCAACATATGCAAAAGCAGGTTTGTATGCATAGGAAATAGAAAAGTTTGGGGTAGTGCTCACTATTGGAATTGAGAATTCTGTTTTTCTGTTCTGACTGATATTTGTTTAATCCCAAAACTGACTTACAGTTTAAAGACATGAAGCTCTGTTAGCTGTGGTGAGCAACTTTTGATTCCTTTGGCAGAAGTTACAGACTATTACTACTGAAGTTCAAATGGTCAAAGTCTAATTGCTCACACACCTCCTCTGATTTAGAGTATACACATAGACTCTAATGTGCCATAGATCTTTTCCAGCAGCAGATGGTTATTTAACAAAGTCTAGTAAAAATCACAGTTTGTTGAGAAATTACAGAAACCATGCAAGTATGAATTGTATTCATACTAGAATTCAACATGTCCATTTGGTGATTAACTTGGCATAAACCAGTGCAGAAAACTTAACTGGAGACAGGGTACTTTTCTTAAAGAAATAACCAAATTCATTTATTGGACAAAAAAAAAAAGAATATATATTATTACAAAAAAATATTTATTTTTGAAGGTAGAAAAAAGATTTTGCTGAATTTTTAACTTATTTCTAGTCTTTTTTAACTAAAAGGATGTTATTTTAGTCTGCCTAGATTAAAATATCTCAACCATTGAGTTGAAAATAAATAAAGTTAAGTATACATTTGACATTATATTGAATCTGCCAGGTCTGCACAGTTCAAGTATCGTGTTACTGGCTGAATTTCCTACCTGTATCATTTTCCAGGTCATCCCTTAGCTTTTTCTAGCCAAAGTATCTGGGAAGAGATGTAGTTAACCTCATGATCACAGCTACAAGGGAAAAGAGGCACATGAGAGACACAATTCTGTATCTCTCATGGAATCACAGAATCGTAGAATTACTCATGTTGGAATAGACCTCAAAGATCATCAAGTCCAGCCGCAGCCTAACCTTAGTACCCTAACAACCCTCTGCTAAATCGTATCTCTGAGCACTGCATCCAAATGGCTCTTAAACAAATCCAGGGACAGTGACTCAACCACCTCCCTGGGGAAGGGATGTTGCATTTGTTCAGGCAGATGAAATAAAATGTTGTACTGAGCTTCATTACAGCATTTCACATGGGAACACTAAAAATACTGCAACTTTTTTACATTGTCAAAATGTATTAAGTTTTTATTCACTGAAACTACACATATTTCTTTTTTTTCATTCTATTTCTTTTCTTTTCTTTTTCTTTTTTTTTTTTTTCATTCAAATCCAGGGTGAAAACAAAAATTGAAATTGTTGAATAGCTGTGAAAAGGTGGAAGTTGGGATATGGGTGTTTCTTCTTTTCAAATAATAGTCTCCAAACTGTATTATGTCCATTTATCTCAGAATGCCAGTGAAGGGTGTTTCTGTTAGAAAGAAAAAACCTTTCAAAAACAGAATCCCTGAAACTGTGCTTTCAGAATCACCTTTTTATTCCTTATTATGCATTTTTCCTCCATTATCCTCTCTTTCTGTTTTTTTTCTATCACAGTCTGTGCTGTTCCTTCCTCTTTTGACCCAGATTCCTTTCAGTTTTCAGCTTTCAGTTCCCTAGCAGAAGAGACTCTCAGCTCTCCACTGGGGAAACATCTAAGCACTGACATTTTCAGGTACTACGTGGACACAGGAGATAGTGGATATGATTCAACAAAATGGAGATGTTGAGAAGTGTAGACGTGCCAGTACTTACAAACGCCATCCTTTCCTTGAGTGGTACATCCCAGGTTCTTCACATCTCGCATACTCAGGTGAATATCACATAAATAGATTTGTATTTTAAATGAAGTGAAATAAAACAAGCATCCAGAACTGATGCCACAGGTTTTCTTTGCCACTGCACTGTGTGCCATGTCAAGAATCACGCTGGTGCAGTTCAGTTGTTTTACTTTAAGCATCAAATGCTACACAAGCCAATAGAAGGCTGGCAGACATGGCACAGGCCCTACTGAAGGTGTGCCTCTGAAAGCTGTGTGTCATACTCCACAGTACCTAAGTCAGCTGCAGATGTACCCAAAATGTAAGTAAAATTACATGCAGAAAAATTCCTTCAGAAGCACAGAAGGTGCTTATGTGATGTTGTCTATGTTCTGTTTAGTTGCTTTGGAGATTAATTATCATTATTATGTGGCCTTCTAAAAAGTCACCTTCAAAATGTCGATAGCAAAGAAGCACTAGCAGAACTTACAGAGCAGGTCAGTTCTCATAAAAAGTCATTCTGCAGGCCTGAAGTTAGCTGAAGCTATGCCTTCTCCACGAACGATAAAAACTCATCTCCCTGTGCAGCTGGTTCCTCCCTCCTTCTGGCAACAAAACTGCAAGGTAAGGCTGTAGAGGTAGGATTCTCTCTACTTCACATGGAAAGAAAGTAATAAAAGCAAACTGAATGTGGTTTCCAGAATCTTCATGGAAACTAAAGATCTCCCCAGCTATTCCTCAAAGTCTGTATGAAACTAGAGAAGTGATGGCTGAGTGTCTGAGATGGATGTCAGAGAATGGCAGTTTCCAAGCAAAATCTCTTCAGCCTTTGTAACTCAGGCTCCAAGAGAAAACACCAGGATAAGACTAATATCCATAGGAGCACGCTTAAGCTTGTATTTTCTCTCTCTCTTTCTCTCTCATTTTCACATCAAACAAAGATCATCTATGTGGCAAGAAATGCAAAAGACAACCTGGTGTCATACTACCATTTCCACAGAATGAATAAAGTATTGCCTGACCCAGGATCCATCGAGGAGTTCACGGAGAAATTCATGAGCGGAGAAGGTGATGAGCTGCAATCAGTTGTTGAAGAGATTTTGTTCATTTAAAAGTACCCGATAGCTGAATATCTGTTTCAAAATTCAATGCTGACACTCTGTGGAGGAATATCCACTCAAAGTGTCTTCTTAGTAATTTGTCTTCATTCAGAGGTTTGTATAGTACCCAAAAGATGAAGCACATCTTAACATGCATATTTTGAAAGAGAAAAGACAACAATGCTACTCGTCATTATCGTTCAAAATCATATGTGATGATTTTAGAATTTTCTCTGTGAGGTTAAAAGAAACCTGCTTAGAAGCCATCTGGGAAGATACAGCAGCTCAATGGCTGTATTCTAGAATGACACATAAAAGAGTAAAGTTTATTTATGTATTATTTGTGCAGCATGAATTTGAGCTAGGGGAGTCCTTTTGCCTAAAATCAACAGTCAAAAAATCAGGCATCTGAACAAAGCCAATTATCTAGCAAAGGACAGGCAACCCCAAAAACTGATTCTTCCTCTTCTAAAAGACTTCCTCTTCTAAAAGACAAAAAAAGATTCTTCCTCTTCCTTTTTCTAAAAGAAATAAAACCCGTTCACGTGGATGAAAGAGTTCAGTAAAGTTTCTGTAGGCCCATTTTTGCAAGTATGTAGGCCCAGAAACAGCACTGTCTGGACCAGCAGGGAAGTCTTGTGCCTAATTAAGACTTTGTGTCTTATGTTTGGACGTCTCTGCTTGCACGCCTTCTGTCCAGGTGCAGTTGTTTAGAACAAAACAACGCATGTCAAAGCCAGTCAACTTGGTACTTACAGGAGAGAAATAGGCTCTTCTGATGGCATACCAAATAGTTCAACAGGAACATATAATAATATATGTAAAAAGGGACCTTTGTTGTCCATATAGTCCAGCACCATGCAGGGCAAACTGAAAGTCATTCAAAACTGGCTTAAAAACCAGGGAAATACATAAACACTGATTATGGAGGAAATGTCAGAGTCACAGATACTTCAAGATAAGACCAGGTATTTATAACTGATGCTGCTGTTACTCCTTTTTCAGTGCTCTGGGGTTCCTGGTATGACCACGTCAAAGGATGGTGGAAGGCAAAAGACAAGCACCGTATTCTCTACCTCTTCTATGAAGATATGAAGGAGGTAAAGCCAGAATGTGTGAGCTCTGTTTGAAATCTGGAAGTTTGGTAGATATTATCCACAATCAACAGATGCCTATTATGTCATCTGTACCTGTAAATCTCCAGACAACCTGACTTTTCACCTCAATAACAACTGCAATTTCCTTGCTTTATTTTTGACACTGTTTCTTGCCCTACTTTCTTCTCTCTGCAGAATCCAAAGAGAGAAATTCAGAAGATTCTGAAGTTTCTGGAGAAGGATTTAGACGACCAGGTTCTCAACAAGATCGTATATAACACCTCATTTGAGATCATGAAAGACAATCCCATGACAAACTACACTAGGGATTTTGAGGGAATAATGGATCACTCAGTTTCCCCATTCATGAGAAAAGGTACCAAGGTTTATTACTGGCATTTAGTCTCATTCTGACTTGAAATAATAACTACATTCAGATATAGTTCTTTAGTAAGTCATGGTTAATGGGCTTTGAGAAAAAATGGTAAGTTATTATTTTTAATTTTTTTTCATAGGATCTGTCGGGGACTGGAAGAATTATTTCACTGTGGCACTGAATAAGAAATTCGATGAGGATTATAGGAAGAAAATGGCTGATACCTCTCTAGTTTTTCGCACGGAATTGTGATTGTTACCAATGGGAGTTATTCTTTAGCATTTTCTATTTTCCATGTTTTGCTTTTCCTTCACAAAATGCCTTTCAAAATCTTTCTTTCACACACTAACGATTCTTCATTACGACAAGATTGTTCGAACTGCATGGAAATGTAGATTTGCTTCCTCGGAGAAAATACTCTCTCCCTGAATATTTGCCATTCAACCCTTCCACGGTAACTTTCATCATTAACTACATTATTTCAGATATTTCGGGTTTTTGTCTTTGATAAACTGCAGTTTCAAATCAGAAATGATGAAACCAACAGGAAAAAGAAGGTGTTGAAAGATTGCACAAGCTGTGGGCATTATTACATGTTATTCCCACATTGTATAAATATTAATCAATAAATAATAACAATAATAAATTTTAAATGTTGGTCAAGAATAAACAAGGCAAGAGAAGTGCACAAAGTAGAATCATTTCTTTTTTTTTTTTTTCTTGTGTTAAGCTGGGCATCGTAAATGCTACTGAGATGAAAGCAGCATTTCCAAAATCATCAAATACCCATTACCTGATGAAATTTGTTACAGGACTATAGGGAGGTACTCATCTTTAATCCAGTTATGAAGGCTGTGGACATTTCTGGATCAGGAGAAGAAGCTTATGCCATTGTTGCCTTATTGAAATGAATGGCACCAGCTTCTGAAAAAAACTGGAGAAAATTCTGAAAGTTGGTATGAAGCAGGTCAAGAGTCAGTGATGAAAATATTTGCCCTTTCTCCACTTTTATAAATGTGCCCATCAGACTTCTCACATTATCACTTACTCCTTTTCTCTGCTCTTCCCTTGTTGACTAAATCCAAAAACAGCCAAATTAGAAACTTCAGTTGCAATAAGGTTCGCTCAGTATTATCAAACAATGCGTTAGTGTCAGCATCAGAACTATAGCCATTTCTTCAGTTGGTACGAAATTAATTAATATAAACCATGGCCCCTTTAATCAGAGACAACTGTTACCAATCAACGCACTTCAACATTTAAACTGCTTCCACACACAAAAAGCCCCTGAAGAGTTCCCGTTTAACTGGATTTGCAGCTTGAATGTCAGAAGGTAAACAATATACACTGAAGCAGCTGGAGGAAAATGCCATCTTGGACTCTATAGCCCAACACAAAATGCTTGCTATAGTAATTTTCTCTTCAGCATGAGGAGGTTCCAGGTATCTAAAACATCTGCAACCACCAGCATGCACAGACCCTTTCAGGCTAGAGATTTATCCAAATGTCTACATTAAACATAGTTCCTTAAAGGGCACAAACATCAAATTTGGAAACAAAGAAAGTAGGCATTTGTTACACAGATGCAAACGTAGGCATTGGGAGACCTTTAGGTCAGTGAGGATTCCTGCTCGCATATAAAGGATGTATCTGATAACTGGACTACCTGATAAAAAATAAAAATCATCTGGCAGAGGTGCTGCTGCTCCTTGCAGCAAAACTAAATATGAGCCTGGGGAGGTTTAAGTGGCTTCTGCAGCTTTTGTTCATGATAAACTTAGCTTGTTATTTCACCATCACCAGTACAAGGAAAAGGTGTTGCCTGCTCTCTTACATATTGCTGTTCTCTTGGGTCACTCCAAGAAATCACGTGAGTCAGCTCTTTGTCAATCTAATCCTCATTCAGGGTCATAAGAGCTATCAGTAAATGGAAAATATGTTTAACTCAGTAGCTAGGTAACATAATATGAGGTTGCACAGGTGACATATTTGCTCCTCTTTCGAAATCTCTGCTTATTAGAAGGACAAAACGCCGAAGGCACCAGCTGCAGGGTGAGGGTGGCACAGAGGCTTGTGTCATACAGGTTTCTCTTCCTTAGGTAAATCTTCAATTAACTGGAATTCAGCTGCTCTGAAAAGCAAATAAAAAGTAATGCAGGCCAGAGAAAGCAATCTTGGAAGAAAAAACAAAGTGCGTGTGTGTGGGGGAGGGAATAAGAACTGGATATGTGGGTATGTAAAAATTGTCTATCCTTATCTCACTTATTTTATATATATAAATATATATATATATAATATATTAAAAAATGGAAACACAAAATTTTATGAGAAAACATAGCTGGCAGGGGGATGGAAAAATGGAATGTTTTTTCCTTTTAAGCCCTCTTAACCTAGCAGAGTTGAGACAGAACAACCCATTTGTAATATGCTATGAATTGAAATTAATTCCTTGTAAAACTACTGGCAACAACTAGTTGTTTTCAGTAAGACTGTATCTGTAGTTACAGGAAAAGTTAGAGAAAGGAGTTATAGGCTGTACGCATCCCCCAGTGGTCCTGGAAATTATGGTATTTTGGTGGTTTATTTTTGTCCAAGTACCTAGAAGCATGATTTTACTGGCTTTCTTACACAGGTACAGCTTCTTCTATGTAAGCTCAAACAGGACCTGTATAAGTTTAGTGGATGCGAGTTCTTCAGTGCTGCTTCTGTTCTAAGAAAGTGTACCTGCAGAGTTAGGATAGCTGGCAAACGTATGAAAACCAGTGTTCATTAATAGATGCTAGCTATTCACATGTGCCTGCTCTGCAGCCCTGTGCTAACAGCTAACAAATCAAGTCCTACCACTGGAATGAATGAAGATTCACACTTTGATACCATGTTTGACTAGAAACTGTTGTATGAGTTTCAGGGTAGTCATGATCTCCTTGTAGCTTGACTGTCTTTACAAACTAGCAGAGCCATTTTACTTCCCCATGTGGAAGGTGGCCATTTAAAAGCCAGAATGGAAGAAGCTCCAAGCTTAAAAAATAATTAAGGCGAGAGGCAGAGAAAGAGCTATTCTACCTTCTTAGCTACCATTCAGAGATATAGAAGCACTGCTTTCCTTCCTATTAATTGTACTGCAGATTATCTGCTTTGTGCTTGGACTGAAAGTTACTGCTTATCTGGTCAAGAAACAGACCATTGACAGAGGGTAGCTTTTAGTCTACTTGTTCTACCTATAGAGGATATGGATATCTTAGCCTGTATATAGCATAATTTTTTTATAAAGATTTTGTCAACATGCTGAGAAGAAGCCTTATCTTTACAGCAAGGTTAATGATTAATTCTGGAATTTTACAGAGGTGCAATAACATTGCTTTTTAAGCCTGGACTTCCACTCACATCTCTTGATTAGTCACATGAGCCCTGGCTCAGTGTAGGTTACAGGTGAAGCTAGAGGCTCTCTGAGGAAATCTAGCCTTACTCATTCCACTCATAGAATGAAACCAAGCCGTGCTGTCAGGCCTGAAGCCATGGGCTTAGGCTGGATAACCAGGCTCTGCCTGCCCTCCAGACCAAGCACAGACTTAGGTATCGTGTAGGTGCACTGGGAATGCTGTTGTGCAGCAGTGTCCCATGCTTAATGTTGAAGAGGCAAATCAGTTGTGCATCAGTATCTAGAATGGATCCTGCATAACCTGCTGCAGGGCCAGCTGGTATTTTTAAGCAGTGAGAGCTCAGAGTGTGTGAAGGCTCACAGCTGAATTATAGGCATCTAATCTGATCATGGAGACACTGGGAAAATGACAAAAGCAAGATACCTTGGGCCTTGCTCTGGTAGGAGTAAAGCAGCTGTAGGTATGGTCTTAGGCTGGACATCTGAAAGGTAAGGTAACTAAATGACTGAACAATTCTTACAGTGAGGCCTGCTGATTCCTAATGACCTGTTATTGTGCCAATAACCCACACTGATCTCTATTTGCTTCTATTTCTGCATGCAGGTAGAAGAGTTTTCATGATCAGTCAACAGCGGAATGGTGTTCTACAGCCAGACCCAACCCTCGGTGCTCAAACACAATGTCAGCTTCCTTGTTTAACGATGATGTCTGAATAGGCTCGGTGGGCTTTGCAGATTAGTAACAGAACACTGATCTCTTTACCTCTCATTCCCTGTTGCAATTTCAGAACAGAATTACAGGTTAGATAAACAATTTCTTCTCTCTCTCCCTTCTTTAATTGCTAACAGAGCCCTTCACACACAAAGCAGTATGAACATAGGACAGTATTGCCCCTGCATCTCATTTACACTTACAAACACTCAGAACAGCCTCCCCTTTCACATTTTCTTCAGTTTTTCACTGTAGTCTGTATGATACTACAATAGTGGAACCTACTAACCCCAAACCTGAATAAACGTGGCTATGTTCAGCCAGAGATTTTACAGTTCATTTGCACAGGTTAGAGAGAATATATGAAGCTTCCAAGCAGGAATGAATAGTTAACGTATCATAAATTCATACCCTGCCTTTCTTTGTACTAATTTTGTATGTAGAGAAGCATAAAAGTAGCTTAAAGAAAGGATACTGTCTGCCATAAAGTGGTTCATGAAGGAAAGTTTGTGATCTACAGAACCGGCTGGAAAGGCAGATTCAGATTCCACAGAGCCAAATATTTAAAGCATTAGCTTTGCAAGTTAGAAACGCATTCCTCAGGTGCAAAATTATAGTAATTTTCTCATTCTGTACTCTTCAGAACATTCCTGTAGGTCTAATAATTCCAGTGCTAGTGAACAAGTGCTTATACACTGCCTTTGTGCAACGGCTAAACACAGGTCTGTGGAACTTGGCCCTCCAATGAAAGCAGGATCTAAAGTTCATTATGCTCTGCCCCAACACGTCTCATAAGGCTTCTGGCAATCTTGTTTTACATAAGCAATGCTATTAAAAAAAAAAAAAAAAAAAAAAAGAACTAATTATCTTTACAAAGATAATAAAATTATAGAATACATCTGGCATATAAATTATTCTTGTTTTTCTCACTTATCTTGTCCCAAATTACCTGCATGCAATATGCATAATCCTAGCGACTCCTTTGAGATAGATAATATTCATAATCTGATTAAGAATTAAGACCGAAAGAAAGAAGGACTGTCAGAGCTGTTTTATTTGTTTAGAGAAGTCTGTTTTGTACAAGTTCTCTTGCACAAAATGAAGGGGAGAAGGGTGAGATCAGGCCTGTCTGTCAAAAATATGATGGAGTGGGGAGCTCCATCAGAGCCCCAGTTCAGAGCCACTCAGGTGAGTGAAGAAAGGCAGCCCCTACATTGGTTGCTCTGTGAGACCTCTGAGGAGAGAAAGGAGAAAGGAGGTGGAAAGGCAGCTCTTGAGGGTTTGTTATGAAGTTCCACTCATGGCCAGCATGAGCCATGAGGGGAAGGAGTGGCCATAGCCAGGGGCGGGCTCCGTTGCCGGTCGCTGTGGAGCCGTCAGCCGCAGGGGGGCGCGCAGCGTTAGCGGCGTGCGGGGATGACGAAGGCGGAAGTGGCGGCGCGGGGGTAGCGGTGCTGTCAGGGCTGCCGCCGTCCCTCCGCGCCAGCAGCGAGCCGGCTCCAACATGGAGGTAACGGGCGGGCGGCGCCGGGGGGCCGGTACCTGACCCTTGTGCAGCACTTGGCTCCCGCGGGGGCGGGGAGGGGGTGGGGAAGGGCTGTCGGGATCTGCGGGCGCTGTGCGGGCGTTTTGGGGGTGTCCGGCTCTTCTGGCTGGAAGTGGGGGAGCTGTGATGAGGGCGGGGCTGGGGGAGGCCGGTCGGGGCCTCAGGTGCTGAGCGGTGGTTGTGTGGAGGCTTGAACGTCGCTCTTTAACTCTCTTCACGAGCGTTACTGAGGTGACCCCGTGTGTTAACTGTGCGTCAGCTGCACGGTGCCTGCCGGGGTTAGTGAGGTGTGTGGAATCAGAACATCCCGAGTTGGAAGGGACCCGTAAGGATCATCAAGTCCGGCTTTTGTACTTGTATCTCGTGTGGCTTCTGGAAGCACCGAAGTGAAGCGGAAAGGCAGCGTTAAAGAGTTCAAATGTAGAAATGAACCCTGCCTGTGGTAACTGAGCTGTGTGTGTTCAGGCTGTGCTTCTGTTGAGGTGCTCACCCTTCGGGCTGTGTTTTGGTGTAATTCTCTCCTGCTGGTGTCAGTGGTGCCAGATCTCTGCTCAGGGTGGTTGTCAGTGCTGCAGGTTACAGCACAGCTTAGCAGAAGGCCTGGCCAGCAGTAGAAGAGTGTGCTTACTTATTGTGGAAGAATACAATAGCCCTGGTTGAAAAGGACCACAATGATCATCTGGTTTCAACCCCCTGCTATGTGCAGGGTCACCAACCACCAGACCAGGCTGCCCAGAACCACATCCAGCCTGGCCTTGAATGCCTCCAGGGATGGGGCATCCACAACCTCCTTGGGCAACCTGTTCCAGTGCATCACCACCCTCTGTGTGAAAAACTTCCTCCTAATATCTCACCTAAACCTCCTCTATCTTTGTTTAAAACTATAAGGGGATAGGTAGCAGTTAAAATACAGAGAGCCCGATAAACTGTGGTTTGTAGACACCTTAGTGTAGACGAGGAAGGCTTTAAATATACATGTACGTGATCAGCCAAGTGTGGAAGCATAGCCTGGTTTCGTAATGACAGAACAGGAACTTGAGAATTCTAACAGGATTCAATGTGCTATGTGTTGGCACACAGCTTGGGCACACCTAATCTGTCAAAAGTGGGTTTTTTGAGTAGTCGTCTTCCTCGTTTTTCCTACAGTACAAACAAATGAAGCCCTGTACATGAGTTGCTTGTAGAATCTGTTCCCAGAACAGCAAAACTGGATTCTAACTACGTGATACATTGCTGCCTCTGTGCATGCTACCTTCAAGTGGCATAAAAGTAACATAGATCCTGACCTTACTGCAGTATAGAGAGATGTGCTACAATTTTTCTTAAGCAGTACATCCAGTGTGTTATACCTAATCCTACCGTGTAAGTAAACTGCTTGTAGTGGTGGCATTGAACTAACAACAGCGCTGAAATGTTAAGAATGTAAATGTTTACAAAGGTCTGTGTGCCAAGAAAATTTGGACTACAAACTTACTTATAGCTTTCTTTCATAAATGCTGCGTTTGTGTTGGACAGGCATATTATTTTCTAACAAGTTTCCTTTTATCTTCCTAAAAAACCCCTAGCTCGCGTGTTCCAGAGAGTTAACTGTTACTATTCTTGTCCTTGGTCTGTACTTGAACTGGTATTTCTAGACTGAGTCTTTCCTGTTACCTCTCTGAGCTCGTTTCTCAAAATTGTTAGTCAGCAATTATCCATTAAATTAACATTTAAATCCTGTTTGTTTGCTTTATTTGTATTATGAGTTGTTTGTTGTGTTGTTTTGTCTCAGATTAAAGAGTGTAGCAAAATAGAAGGAGGGAGTGTGTGTATATATAGACCTCTACTCACTCCCTAGTACAAGAGAAAACACAGGATAAAGCTTAAAGCCTGAAATGCTGCCCTTCTTGTATTGGAAGTGTCAGTTCACTTTCCCTTTTTTCTATCTTATTTTTACATTCCCAAGTATTGGTAAGCATATCTTGTAAACCTACTCTAAAATAGCATAGAGTGTCACAGATTAAATCTGTGGAAGTTTATGGCAAAGCGTTATACATGTAAATGTTAGGAATAGAGTCCAGGATGTAGATCCTTCTAACACATGTTTTCAGGCCTAAACTTTTAGTGATCACCAGTGTTTTAAAAAACAGTAACATAACTGGGGGAGATATTTTGTTCAGAGGTTCCCAACACTTGTTTTAACTGCTGATACACCACGAGCTTTATTTGTTTGTGCAGTTTTTAATAACTTTTTTTTAATAACAGTGTTGAGACACACTGTTGTAACTGTTTGTAAATAAGATGACTTTTCAGTAGTGTAACAGAATCATAATACTAATTTAGAAATCAGGAATGTTCAATTCTGCTGTTTCATTGGATTAATCACAATTGACCTCTGTCTGACTTTTCCATCTGACTGATCCACAGATACTGTAGTTTTCTGGAATTATATTAGTTATTCTTCATGTTTGCAGACTTTCAGTTAGCTCCTTTGGTAATTTATGTAAAAAACAAAACCAAAAACACTTCAGTTCTCACATATTATCTCACATATATATCTTTATTTTGTTGTAGGTACAAGATGGAGGACAAGAGATGGTGGCATCCCCTGCCACACCAGGATCAGGCAAATCAAAGGTAAACATGCCTTGCAAATTGATTTATTTGAATAGCAGTGGTAGAGAGGATTACAGCTTATCATGCTAACTGCGATCAACAGAAAGGCATAAGGGTATTTTAAAGCAGTTTCCAGGCTCCTAGATTTATTCAAAAGTCGATATATAAAGAGTAGGCTAAGACGTTCTGGAAAGCATGTAACAGTTCCATTACTGATATGTTCACTTCACGTCATAGTAACTGAAATTTTTTAGTATCTCCGATATTAGTATATTTTATGTAATGTACACAGACTTCTTTCCATGTTCTGGATATAAACTGTTTAACGCTGACATTAGTTCAGTGTACTATGTTTAAAACATTGTTCAAGTTATATTACTCCCAACACCTTAGCCTGTGTTCTGAAGTGCAACCCTTCCCAAGTGAGTTCTTTTTTCTCACTGATGCTTCCCAGTTGTGCACTATAGGAAGATTTCAGAAGCACAGAACTAAGAGTAGTTCTCACTGCTGCACTTGAAATGATAGAACTGGATAACTGCAATGCCTTGGCCTGTTGCTGTCCTAGAGCATGCTAGAACACATTCCCATCCTAAGATTTCACTTATTGGAAGTCAGATATTGGAATGACTTGTTTTCTGTTTACCTCTGCGTTAGAGGAATTTGGTTTCTGTATTATGTACTTTTTTTTTTTTTTTTTTTCAGCTGGACACATTGCCCAAAGAAGATCTCATCAAGTTTGCAAAAAAGCAAATGATGCTTATACAGAAAGTGAAGTCAAGATGTACAGGTACCTTATTGGAGTGGAAATGATTTCTATCTTAATACTTGGTACTGTCTCACCTTTCCATATTGTACTGCAGATGGGAGGACAATGCATTTCTATTAGGTTTTGCACACTCCTGTGGAGGAGTGCTGTGGTTTCTTTGCAAATTCTAGCTTCTCTTGATATCTGATCATTTACTTCTTGGGACAAGAAATCCTAAAACAGATAAAACAAAATTTTGTGTTAATAACTAAAAGCATTGTATATGTATCTGTGCTCACATATGCTGTTCCCTACCTCTCTGCTTTCTCTTTTCATTTAGTGCACAGGTGTTGCATCCCCTTGTTTGGAGTTACAGTCATGCTGACTGCTGGTAGCTGCCCAACAGAACAGTGATAGGGATAGGCTGTACTAGGATTTTCTTCACTGAGGTTATTCATAGGATCTTGTTCTTCTATCTGTTGCCTATTTTCAGAGAACTAAGGAAGAGATAATGTGGGTATCTTTTCCTTGTCTTAAATTGGTCTTGAAATAGAAGGTCACACAATTGTCCAAAACCTTTCTATTTGTTGTCTCTCCACCCAAACAAGGAAGCTTTGCTTCTTCATAAAGTCAT